>NC_140944.1:86894016-87598183 GCF_014529385.1 Adiantum capillus-veneris
CCATATATCCCAATAACTTCACCCTTGGCTGTGCTAGATGACATTTCTTTGGATTTAGTTGTCCTCCACATTCATCATATTGAGCCAATACCATCTGCAGCTTCTCATGGTGTTCAACCCTACTGCTATAGACACAGAAGCCATCCATAAAAGCTTTAACACAACTACCAATGAATGGTGGCAATACCCAATTTGCTCTCTCTTGATAGAAAGATGGTCCATCTGACAACCCAAATGGAAATACCATGTAGCAATAATAACCCCATGGCGTAATGAAAGTTGTCTTTGTTCGGTATTTAAGAGAAATCCTCGGTTGAAAATAGCCTAAAAAACCATCACACACACTGTACCTCTCATAACATTGCACTAAATCCAATATATGATCAATGAATGGAAGAGGATATGGGTTCTTCTTAGTGGCTGCAATTAAGGGTTTAAAATCTACAAAAATCCTCCAATTGTCATCCTTCTTTGGGTTGACTACTACTAGACTCACCCATTTTGTGCATTCGGACTATGAACCCTGCCTTCAATAACATGTCCACCTCTTTCCGCAAGGCTTCCATTTGCTCTTGACCCATCCTTCTCAACCTTTACGGCACCGGCTTAGCACCTTCCTTCAGCTCTATATGCATCTCTTCTCCTTTGAACCCTCTAATCTCTTCATATAAAGTAATGAACAAATCAAGAAAACTAGCCAACATGTGCAAATATATCTCCTTCTTCATAGCTGAGAATTCTCCATTGATCATTTGTGTCATCAATTCCTGCTTATTTGACAATTAAACCTTGGTTTGCATCCGTCCTTCAATCACTTCATAAGGCCCTTCACTTTCATATTCATTCTCATTTACAAATGCAACTAAACCAGACTCATGGATTTCTTTGTCCATTAGAAGAAATGCAGCATCAACATCCTCATCACTGCTGGTACTACTATAAGTGTCCTCATCAGCCACTGTGGAATAGTCTTCATCACTAGACTCATCCTCATATTCATAAAGCTCTTCCAATACTTTCTTTGTGTCCATATTATATAGCTTCTTGGCATCTGTCTTTCCATAGAGGCTAGTCATACCACGTCTCCAATCTTAAACAGCTCTCACTGCACGTAACCATGGTCTACCTAGTATAATAGGATATGCTCCCAACCCCATTCGAATAACACAAAAATAAACCACCACCTTTGCATCATACGCCTCCACTTCTAAGCTCTTTACAACACCCAAACATTTAACTTTCTAATGGTTTGCCACTCTGATCCAAAAACCTGACACCCCAGTCATTGGAAGACCCATCTTCTCAATGCATAAGTGTGTTATGGCACATATTTGGGCTCCACCATCAATGTAACCTTGTCCTAGATTTTCTATTTTGTGCCACACATATACTATTCGGCAAATTTCTGGTAGTCATCCATTGCCAACACCTTCACTGAACCTCTCTCTAGTTCTTTCTCCATGGGGTTAACCATTCTCTTCCATTGTCACTTTAGCTTAGGCACCATCTCTATAAGCTTCCCAAAAGTAACATCTGATTTCCTGCTTGTTAGATCCTCCTTCAAGTCATAACTTAGTTTCCCATCCCCTAGTGGAAAATATGAAACATGAAACCTGCAACCAATGAGCCCTTCTTTTCCTCTTGGCCTTGACCTCCTCGCCTTCATGGCTCTTTCCCTTTTTCTTGCTAGGAACTGGGGCACTTCTTCCTTCCTTATCCTGTGTGGTCCTCTTCCCAATAGGCATCATTAATGTATCCTCCAATTTTGTTGCCTTCTCCAAGGTGACCACACTGGTCAATTTTGTCTTTCCCTTTTCCTCTTGGGTTAATCCAATGGTTCCTTCTTCTCCCTTAATCTCAATGCCATAATCCTTCGATCTAGTTAGCACATGTCTTGGCAATGGATACATGTCTCCCCCCATCCTTGGTGGCTTATCACATTGTGGGCCGATGTGGCCCAACTCTCCACAATTATAACACGTGGGTGTATCCCTCTAGAATCTACCATTTCTTTGTCCAACACCATTCTTGGGTCTTTCTTCACCTGCTGGCTAATTTGCGAACCTCCCCTGACCTCGATTATTTCTTCATTAAATCTACGACTTTCCTCATGTCTTGCCTTAGCCCATCATCTTGCGTTGATGTAGTGACCACTGCTGGCATAACCTAAGGAGTAACAGAAACCACTAGTTCATGATGAGCCCTTGGCATGCGACCTTGCAAAGAATCGATAGGCTGAAACTCAGACCTCTTGGGCAAAGACTCTACTCCTAGCTGACTCATTCTCCTCAGCTTCCACTCTTTGTCCCTTGCTACCTCTAGTGCATCTTCATATGTCCTAGACTTCTTTAGCTCCACTCTCCAATGTATATTCTCCCAAAGACCAGCCAAGAACCTGTCCTTCTTCATCATGTCAGGTGGGGTTACCTGTGGTGCTAAGGCCTTGCACATCCTCTTCCATGCCATTGAAAACTTACGTATGTATGCATCTACTGGCTCACCTTCCCGTTGCACCAAACCATGTACTTCTTGCCACACTTTGTCAGGATCTTCTATCTTCACAAACTACACTTCCAATCCATGCCGTAGATTGTCCCAACTTAATCTCACAAGTGGATCATCCGTACGCAAATCCTCTTCAAATGGTTTGGACCAAACTCGACGTGCATCACTCTTCAAACAAATTTGGAGAAGACGTAACATCTGTGCAGGATCATGAATCTGATGGCTAATGCAGACAACCTCCATCTTTTCCAAAAAGTCTTCCACATCTTCATCACTTCTTCCATGAAATTTCGGATAAGATAAAGCCATGGCTACCCAAGTTTTGATGCTTTGAGAACCCCTTTGAACACACAAGACCATATTAAAGATTTTGAGACTTTACAGCCAATTTGGGAATCACCAATTTCTTAAAAGATTTGGCCATATGGACAAATGTCAAACTCTTTTTAAGGTTAGATCCTTCCATGAGGTAGTACTTGAAAAGCCCTTTCGAGCCATGATCTCAAAACTTTGGCTAAGATTTGGCTATGTGGTCAAATCTTAAGCTGGCTTTGAAGTGGGAATTGAGAAATTTCTAAATTCACTGATATGTTATTACACTTGCAAGAACCCAAAACTTTTGACTAACTCAATCCCTAGAAACCTCAATGGAGATCATCTTTAGATAAGGACAAACACATGCACATCAAATGAGTTTTCATAGTTATTCATTGAAATTACAACAGGCAAAGGGGATTCCAGTATCTCTCTTAATCTTCTTGGCCCAGACATAAAGACTATGCGTTGCTAGAAAAAGATCTTCCTGGACACATGAACCTTTATCTGGATTCTTTGTGTTAAATGAAAAGGAGTGAATTGAGGTCTGTTTTGATCATCCATTAAAGCCAACCATGAATCTTCCAAGAAGGCACACCTAAATTATCCTCTGATTTTGCCAGAATTTCAGCAGCATAACACCATAAATGGCTCAAAAGACCAACTAGAGTGCTTGGTCAGATCTGTTCGGATTGAATTAAGATTGAGAAAAATATTGGAAACTATATATGCCATTTGAATACTTCTCAAGTCAAAAAAATTACGAAAGGATGAGAGAGAGAGAGAGAGAGAGAGAGAGAGAGAGAGAGAGAGAGAGAGGCTACTGATTGCCGTGGTTCAGAGGTGTACCTCACAAGAATTAGAAACTGATCGTAGTGCTTCAGACGGGTACCTTGAAGATAACCACGAGAAGGGTTAGAGGTTTGTGAAGCTCAATGTTCGTAATCATACAAGTTGTCGATGTTATTAATTGTTTGTTGTTCCATTTTTATGTTTCAAAAAAAAAAACATGCAAGTTTCCTTGCATGGGGGAGTTTGCACAGTCCTCCCCAACTTTGATAATACGAGGGAACGTGCCATTCCCACGGCAACGCGCAATTTTCAGTGTGTTCATTAACTGCGTTCGTAGTGTCAAAAATGTCAAAACTGCGCAATTGAATGTTTGTGTGTTCATTAACTGCCTTTGTAGTGTTTATTAACTGGGCAATTGAATGTCAGTCATCGATGCACCTCACATCAATGATGTTGGGCATCTTCTGCTCTTAACCCACTGCAAGAGATGACATCCCATGGAGGATGAAGGAGATAGGCTTGTGACTATTTGGGTGGAGGAACTTTAGGAAGAAGCGGGTCTTTGCATATGGATAAGATAGCCCAAAGCCTCCTTTCTAGAGCAATGTATCTCATATCCAGCAATCAACGCACTATGAAGGCAACAATTTGCATAGAAAGTTCATTGGTTTTGTCCTTTAATACGGACACCTCATCTGGCATACATATGGATCAAAGCATTTCTTGAATGTTTCTGCAACAGCCCTTGACTTGCAGCCACATCATAAATTCTTTCACCCATTCAAAGATCTTGTATAAGGCCACAAGCCTTCCAGGTGAAAGCGTAGGTGATTGCGATTAGAGATAGAACATCCCTTCACATCTTGTAAAAAGAGCCCACAGCTTCCTTTCCACGATGAGGTTGAGCATATCCTACAATCCACTCAGTCCAAGAGATGACAGCCTAGAGTAGATCCCCATCAAAAACGTCTCATGCTATTGTGATAGCGCTACATTTGGCATACATATAGATCAAAGCACTACCAAGCATGGCATTTTGATCCGATAGCCCCTGGCTAGCAATCTCATCATGAATTAAGAAATCATACATGTGAAGGTCTTGCCTAAGCTTTCCACAACCAGGTTGACCATATCCTGTAATCCACTCACTCCAAGGGACAACATCCTAGAGAGGACACGATCTTCTCATGATAGCATGACGGAACCACATTTGGCATACATATAGATCAAAGCACCGCAATCAGTGCATTGCAAGAGTTGGCATTTTGGACAGAAAGCTCTTCAAGCACTTTTTCTGTTGGCTTAAGCGCACCACATTTTGCATACATATCGACCAAGGTAGTTCCAAGCACGACATCTTTTTTCAAGAGCCTCTGACTAGCAATATAATTGTGAATTTTTTTGCGTATATATATGGGTTTTCAAAAACCCCTGCCTTAGAATCTCATCATGAATCTGCTTCCCCCTATCAATAGCTTTGCTTGTGGCCCAAGCTTTCAATGTGCAAACGTATGTCACTGCATTTAGCAAAACACCCTCACATTGCATCTACTCGAGACAATTTAGAACAAATCAATCTCGTCCTTCATGTACATAACCTGCTAACACCATAGTCCATGTTGTCAAGTAGTGTTTTGGACTCATCAAGCTTGCCACATTGCCAAGCACAAAATGTTTTTGCAACAACCGCACAATAGCCCCTAATTGCATAGGTGATTGCATTTGAAGGAAGGCCTTTCCTTCGCATCTGCTAAAAACATCTCAATGCTTCGTTGCCACAGCCATGCTGTGCATATCTCATAAAACATCCTAGCCATGAAAAAGTGCCTTTCTTTTGCATCTGGTGAAAAATATGATTACTTCGTTATTGCCATAGCCATGTTGGGTATATCCTGTAGTGTACCACATTTGGCATACATATCAACTAAGGCAATGCCAAGCATGACATCTTTTTCCAAGAGCCTCTAACTAACAGTATAATTGTGAATTTTCTTGTTAGTATCACCGTTGAAAAGCATACAAGCATGACTTGTTTTTTCAACAACCCTTAACTGCAAATATCATCAATAATTCTTTTGCCCATATCAACATCTTCCGTAACACCACATGCCTTCAAGATACAGGTGTAGGTAATTGCATACATGTCGACTAAGTGCCAATCATAACATTTTTTTCAACAACCCCTGACCAACGATATCATCGTGAGTTCTTATGTCCATCCTAGCGTCTTCCGAATTCAACATGCCTTCAAGATGCAAGCATAGGTAATTGCACATATGAAGAGAGATGCTCAATTTGCATTTTCTGAAAATAGTCCATAGCATTCTATGTTAAGCATATCCCGCAATTAGTGCGTTCCAAGAGATGACATTCTAGACAAAAAGCTCCTCAATCACTCTTTGGTGCTTTCCCAAGAACAACACATTTCGCATACGTGATCACTTCTCCTACGTAGTTACACATGCTTTTAAGATGCAAGCATAGATGTTTACATCAGGAGAAATGTCCTCGCTTTGCATCTTGAAAATAGCCAGCCAGCCAGAGCTCCCTATTCCTCTCACTACTGGCCATATCCCACAATCAAATGCACTTGAAGAGATGACATTCCGTACATCAAGGTAGTGTCACATGCCTTCAAGACGAAAGCATAGGTGATTGGATTTGGAGAGGTGCCCTCATTTTGCTTCTATTGGAAACATCCCCGGGCTCCATGGCATCCCACATTTGGCATACATGTTGACCAAGGGAAGCACAACACATATAAGCCAAAGAATGGGCAAGCAAAACATGTTTCCAAGAGCCGTAGAGCAACAATCCATGCAATGAGCACATTGAGACAGATAATTGTTGTGGGGAATTGCCCTCGTGTTTCATCCCAACAGAAAAACTTTTGAGCTTCCTCGGTCCACCCTTGCTGGGCATATCCTCTTATAAGAGCACTCCAAGAGACCTCTCACCTCATTTAGCAAGAAACCTCACTTCGTGTCTAATTAAAAAAGCTTAGAGCTTCCTTGCATCAACATCTGGTGTAGAGAGACATGCATTCAAGATGCATGCGTAGGTGATTGCAACTGGGGAGATGCCCTCGCTTCACATATGCTAAAAGCAGATAAGAGCTTTCTGGCCTTGCCCCTATCTGGAAAATCTTCCATCAATGAATTCAAGAGTCCACACTCCGGACAAGAAGCTCTTTGAGCACTTGCATAGAGCCACATGCCTTCAAGATGTAAGTATAGCCTTCAAGACGAAAGTAAAGGTGACTGAATTTGGAGAGATACACTTGCTTTGCATAAGCTGATAATAGCTTAGAGGATTTTTCCCTGATCTTGTTGCACACATTCTACAATCAGTGTATTCCAAGAGGCAACATTTCGGACATGAAGCTCCTTAAGCACTTTTTGGTGCTTTCTCAAGTACACCACATCTCGCCACATGCTTTCAAGATGCAAGCATAAGTGATTACATCAGGAGAAATGTCCTTTCTTTTCATTATAAAAACAGCCAGCAAAAGCTTTCTGGTAGAGATGACATTCCGGACATCAAGGCAGTGCCCCATGTCTTCAAGACAAAAGCTTAGGTGATTGCATGACATTGTACCACTAACAACCCTCGACTAGAAATCACATCGTGGATTCTGATACCCTTGCGATACGCATATTGGGCATATCATGGAACCAACATTACACCCCCGACCACCAATCACATCGTGGATTTTGATACCCTTGCGATAGGCATATCTGAGCTTTCTGACCCTGCTCTTGTTGCATGTATCCATGTACTCCAAGAGACCTCCTCACGCACGTTTTATGCTTCCTGTAATCACCACATCTTGCATGCATGTCATCAGTCACATGCCTTCAAGATGCACACGTAGAGAATTGCCCTTGCTTCACACCTATTGAAAACAGACAAAGCTTCCATGCGCAACCCTTGTCGAGCATATCCTGCAATCAGTGCATTCCAAAAGACGACATCCCACAGCAACATATGTGATTTCATCTAGAGAGAGGCCCTCGCTTTGCATCTGCTGAGAATAGCCTAAATATTTCTGGCCATGCTCTCGTTGTGCGTATCCTGCATCTGTTCAAAATAGTCAAGGGCTTTTGCCAATTTCTGCTTGTCGCAAATTGTGACATGCTTTCAAGATGCTGCATCCATAGAGATGCGCTCGCTTCATGTGGAGAGATGGTTGCTTCGCATCAGCTGAAATTAGTCAAGAGATTCCTTGCACTACTGATGTGCAGCAGATCCCACAATCACTGCGTTTGAAGAGGCGGCGTTCCGCATAGGAAGCTCCTCGAGCGCTTTTCGTGCGTTCTGAAGATCACCATATGTGTAGTACACATAGTCCGAGGCAAAGACAAGCACTTCTTTCCTGTATCTCTCGTTGGCCTTCCTCTTCTTGTGCACATCCCAAATTGAGTGCATTCAAGGATTCCACATTGCAGATAGAAAGATGAAAATAGCCTAGCCACATAGTGCATTTTTGTCACCTTTTTGCATCACCCGCACACCTCGCACTCAACTTTTTGCAATAATGCATCCCGTAATCACGTAAAGTGGCCCCCAAATACAATTCTCATGATGACCTTTTTGCATAATCATCACAAGAAAACATTCCCATTGTGTCCTCGCTTACCACATGCAAGTATTGGCCCCATTCGACCTCGTGACACCACTAGATGCCATCTGATGCACATGCTTACCTCATGTTGTCGTCCCACGGATAGATTCCTGAAGAAGTTTTACGTGCTACCAACTCCTCATTATTACTGAAAAAACACAGTAATACTGGTGAGAATGAAAATGGATGTACTATGTACACGATGTCCTACCTGTACACATGTGGGCCCCATGTAACCATCAGGATCTGGAACATCGGAAATCCTTTATTCAATACACCATGCATGTGTATATACATGTGCACAATCACTTCTTTCAAAAAACTCCTAACAACATCAGGAAGCTTCTCAAATCCATGTGGAGAAGAAATCACCAACTAGCACAAAACAAGGTAAAGCAAAGGTAAATAATCAAGTATATCAACCTCGCAAGACAACTTTACCTTCAATGAGCCTACATCAAACTTCCAACAAAGCTTCTACATCAAGATCCAAACCATCAACAATGCAATGGAGACCAAAGCAAAACGTTTATCAACCCAAGTTTCCATCACATCAAAGCCTCAGGAAGAAGCCGGAGAATGTTAGCCAAGTGTTGGTATCCAAAGAGCACATCAAAGTCAAAGACCTAGTTTGGATACACCAATCACGGGTTCAACCACAACAACAAAAGGTGACACGGTGGGTAGCATGAAATGAGTCAATCGCAGCTCAGGGCTACTTCCAAGAAGCACCAGTGTTTGGGCCAAAAAGCCTAAAGTAATAGCCTAGATCTACCCACCTCAAGCAACGAGTTCTACAAAGAACAAGACGAACTATCAACACAAGGCAAACATCTCAAGTAGGAGAAAGAACAACAGAAAAAAGTCATCAAAAGTAAAGATGAAAGAAGCAAACAATGCGATAAGTTTGGGTACCAAAGTCAATCGCTAGACAAATTACCCAAGAAAGACAGGTGAAGCAACAGATGATTCCAGCCAAGCTACTTGAAGCACAAGGATTTTATGAAGGTAACACACAATATGGTTACTAAAAATTGTAGCTCAACCTGGAACAACAAATATCAATCAATAATCACAAGGCTCCACCCAAAGGTACACAGTCAACAGGAAGATCCAACAACCAGTCCCCACTAATAGTGCTAAGAACTCTAGATGGAGACCTCGTCTTCAGCTACAAAATCAAGGCTTTTACAACTAAAATCAACAGGTCTGGATACCGCAACCTAGTGTCCATCAAATTATAGAAGAAGATCAAATGCAAGACGATCACACATGGACCAAAGACAAGGTGGGTTCCAAAATTGCTTGTGTGAACTCAATCACAAAAAACAACACATCTCGAGGATCGCTTCTCATGGAAATTAACACAAAGGCTACATCAAACCCTACCAAAGCTGAAGGACTTGTTTCACAAAGTAGTGACAACATACAACAAGAAAGTCAACAGAAGCCAAATTTTTCCAACCTGCTAGACAAAACAATGGCATCCAAAGACCAACACAATGAAAGAGGCCTAAATTTTCAGAACTTGTGGAATTGGGTTTTTGGACTTTAACAGGTACGTCCAAGTTGCCAATTAAAAATAAATGGCATAATAGTAAGAGTCAGACAAATAAGCCACTAAATGAGCGAGGCGTTGGTCCCAAAGCTTCATGTAATATTCTATGTGGTCTAAGCGTCTTAGTTATTCTAGGTATTGTTCAAGTTGGAAGAGTTGAGAATAATTACTTATTATGTCGATCATGCTGGTATAGGTGAGCGTAAGAGTCGAAGTCATTCTAGTATAGTGGTAAGTGAAGGAGGAAGTTCAAAAGACACTCACACACTCAGCACAGTGAGGTATTAGTGGACAATCTTCTGCATCAAAAACCCTTCTTGGAAACGTGAGAGCTATTGAGACGTCCTTTGATGTCACACGTGCTACATTTGTTCCTTGAAGCACCCATCAACTCCATCTTTTGCAATGCATACCTTTGTTTGAAAATTTCTCATAAATATAGAGAGGGTCCCATAATTGGCACTTGCATTAGGAACTCTTCCTTTGTTTCTTCCAAGCACTCACCTTGCATGACAGGTACTTCAAGTCCAAATGCTTAACTCCAATAAGAGCGTATACCAAAGGCACTTTTTCCCATTAGGTTTTTCCCCTTTGGTCATCTAGGTTTTAACACCTTAGTCTAGAAACCCTCATCATCGATTTCTTGTATATATTCCTTCTACATTAAAAATAAGAAAATGCATACCAAAATCGATTGAAAACGACTTGGAGAAAAAACTACAGGTCTCCATATTCTTATCAAGAGAATATTTTATCTCCTCCAAGGTCGACAACAAAGCCCCATCAAACAATGGAAAGTCAAAGAATGTCCTACAACGGTAAGCAATGAAAAATTCAGCAAGAAATCTCTCCACAACAACCATACATAGCTCACACAATGCTTCAACATTGGCTATCTATTGTTGAAAACTCAAATTGCAGTGGACCTTGAAAGAAAAAGTCCGTGCCACAAAGAGGATCAGTTCTACAAGCTCAAACACATCAACATCCATCTTTACTGTGGCTAAGATTGGCAACAAAGAGGAGAATGCAATCAAGAAGAAAAGATGCCTTACCTATCAAAGCTCAAATCACGTATCAACATGGTAGCTATGCATCACTCAAGGAAGGGGGGGGGCGTCATCAATGACAATGCAGTTTCCAAGATGAAGACCAGCCTTGAAAACAAAGATGAAGAAAGACAACCATATGACAAGACTGCACAAGGTCCTGTCAAGGGATGACACAATTTAGGAAGGGGGAAATGTTAAGAGACAGATCCAACGGGCATCCACCTAGCTAAACATGTAGCCGGACACCACATGTGTAGTCTATTATTTTGCCAAGCTATTGTAGTGATACTCTATGTAAATCCTGATTCTAGAGCAGTAGGTTGATTATCTTAGTTGTAACAATGTCATGATAATTGTAAAGGTCCATGTGAGCTAGCCACTGGCCATTTAGAATGCCCTAGGTATAAATTTCAATAGCTTTAATGTGAAAATAAAGCTTATCTTTAGAGAAGAAGGGATCTTTGAAAACATACGCTCAAGCTACAAAGCTACTCCAACTTGTCATCGACTTTACTAATGATTGGGTAATCCGTTTTCAAATCCAAAACTTGCATTTTGCTCCTCTCTCTTTGCTCTTTCAATTAAGTGTAAGCACTGTTAGTTTTGTTGAGGTTTTAAACTACCCATTAGTGAGACTAATCTTCAGATTTTGGTGCTTAAATCATCGTTTTTAGTCATTTTGACCATAGAAGAGAATTCCTTGACCATAGGGTGACCTTTCTGGACTATTCTATTGCAATTTTCATGACCTTTTTCATGATGGATCATGATTTTTGTACCTTATCAGATTGTAACAAGAGTTAGTAGGATAGTGTCCCTAGGTGTCCTAGACCTCCTCCTAGAGCTTCATTGCATTTTGAGTCTGTTTGAGTGCCCAATACTCAAAGAAATGCAACAAAACTTTAGGAGGAGGTCTACGACACAAAGGGACACTATCCTACCAACTCTTGTTGCAATCTAACAAGGTACAAAAATCACAATCCATCATGAAAAAGGTCCTGAAAATTGCAAGAGAACTATCCAAAAAGGTCACCCTATGGTCTAGGAACACTCTCCCATGGTCAAAATGACTAAAAACAATGATTTAAGCACTCAAATCCGCAATTATAGCTCACAGATGTGTAGTCGCAAACCACAACAAAACTAACAATGCTTACACTTGAACTAAAGAGCAAAGAGAGAGCAACACAATGCAAGTTTCAAAATTGAAAATTGATTACCCAATTGTTAGAAAAGATGATTACAAGTTGGAGCAGCTTCATAGCTTGAGCGTACGTACAACATAGCTCTTTCTTCTCTAAAGATAAGCCTTTTTTTCACATTAAGGTTGTTGAAATTTATAACTAGGGCATTCTAAATGTCTAGTGGTTGGCTCACATGGACCTTTATAATTATCATAACATCATTAAAACTAAGTGAATCGACCTTCTGCTCTAGAATCAAGATATACATAGAGTATCACTACACTAGCTCGGTAAAAAAATAGATTACAAATGTGGTGTCCGGCTATGTGTCTGGCTAGGTGGCCACCCATTGAGTCTGTATCTTAACAAGGAGAAAGCAAAGGCACCGTTCCAAAAATACAAAGATGTATTTTCCTAGGAACATACAAACCTGAAAGGGGTAGATCCAAAAGTGTGCCAACACTAAACACTACTAAAACTTAATGCTAGAACACTCAGATTACAGAGATACAGGATGAGTCCCAATTATGCCAAGAAAGTCAAGGAGGAGATATACAATGTTCTCAAGGCACATTTCATAATAGAGGTAGCAAGAAATGACTGGCTATTTCCAATATTAGTAGTCCCCAAAAAGATTGGAAAGTTAAGAGTATGTGTGGACTACATGAAGCTCAATGCTAAGACCATTAAGGACCCTTTTCCACTACGCTTTAAAGAGATGTTACTAGATGAGATTGTAGGCCATGAAATGTACAAATCATGGTTGATATAATGGATATAATCAACTTAAGATTTCACCCGAGGATCAGGCTAAAACAACATTCATCACTAAATGGGGAACATCTATGTACCTACTTATGCCATTTGGACTTTGTAATGCCCCAACAACCTTCCAAAGATGTATGATGGAGATATTTAGTGAGTTTTTTCACAAAGTTTTGGCCATAGTTGCAAATGATTTCACCATCTTCTCCACTGAGGAAATGAAATTATTATTTTTTGAGATCATCTTTGAGAGGTGCAAAGAGAAGAGTATATGATTTAATCCTTTCAAATAAGTGTTTATGGTCTAGAAAGGATAGATTTTAGGACAGATTGTCACCAAAAAGGGTATTGAAATGGCTAGTGATAAAGTTAATTTTTTTTAGCAAGAAAGAGCACCAAGGATAGTGTTTCAATTGAGCTCTTTTCTTCGTATATCAACTTCTATAGACAGTCTATTCATACATTTGCATCCAAAGAACTTCCTTTATATGAATCAACCAAGAAGGGCCCAAGGGAATAAGTTCTTCTAGACCTAGGAATGTGAGAAAAGTTTCCAGTGCTTAATCAAGAAGCCAATCCTTTGCCAACAAATCTCAGATGTCATTTTCCATGTGCATGTTGATGCATCTGGATTGGCGATGGGAGCTATACTGGCCCAACTCAGTGAGATGGGAAGACAAACTACCCAGTCTACTTTTCCAATCAGAGGTTTAGCTTGACTAAACATGGCTACTCTACTATTGAAAGAGAAGCATTGGAAATGGTGCTTAATGCCACCGAGTTTAGGCACTATCTACTAAGAGATTTTAGGCACTATCTAATAAGAAAGTTGTTTTACTTCTATGTGGATCATCATGCACTCCTCTTCCTAATTAACAAAGTAGTTATATAGGTAAGATTGATTAGATGAACGATAGGGAAGATCAATTAGATGAATGGTATTTCTAATGGAATTCAAATTCAAATCTTCTACAAGCCAAGAAAAACACTCTATGGTACTGATTTTATTTCCAAAAGCAAAGAAGGTTGTTCAAAAGCATCACTAAAAGACAAACCAATGGATGCTGAACTTTTCTAGAATATAGCTGAGGATGGACTAGATCCAGAATGGCAGGACGCTGGAAAGGGGGACACACCTAGCACACAACACAATGCCTCACTATAACCCAGGGTATACACAGCGTCCCAATCCACCAGAGTTCACCTTCAAAACTCAAGACTACCCGCAAGCGAACCACTGCTTTCACACAACCATACGCACATACTCCTTGCAATGCACCAGACAGACTCAATCACTCCGCTCCGCTCAATTCACCTCCTTCCACACTCACACAACCTCTTTATATCTCTCTTTGCATGAAAAACCTCGGAGGGCACACACGCACACAAGCAAAAAAGAGAGGGGAGAAGGGGGAATGAAACCTAGAAATAGTAGAGAATAGTCTTCTAGCATAGACAATATCATGTACAACCAACACACCGCCGGCATGAACCTCGGCAACCAAAAACAATGGCTCAAAAGCCTTGGCAAAAAGCCTCAAGCAAAAAAGCTCACATTGGTCAAAGACCCCAAAAAATAAAAGAGACTGAAAAAAGAAAAAATGGGGTGAGCTTCCATGTCGTGCACTTCACTTGGAGCTCCAATTAGAATTTACTTGCATTGCCACTACTTGGCACCTTTCAATTTTGGAAATATTTTCATGGTGTACAACTTGGTTCTTTGTCCCTTCAATTTGGCTGCCCAGATTTCCCCTTTGGCCTTTGAATTCTCTGCTTGTGTGACCAATTCCTTGCTCAAGGGGGGGAGGCGATAGCGACCTCGCTATTGCCCTCCCGGGTTACCTTCAAAAAACTTGGGGGCCTTAACGGCCGCGGGAACCACCACCAAGGCGTAATTGCCACGTCTTTATCACCGTCACGTGGGCGGAAAAACCTCTGCACCGCCAACACGGGCCCAAAACCTCCGCCTTCTACCTCAGTGCGCCGGGTGCAGCGCTCAACAGGGCCGCTCGCCACACGCCATAGCCAACGGGAGGGAGATCCCCTCTCTCTCCCCACTTGTGTACATTAGAGGGCCCATGGCCCAGTATATATACCGTAGTCCCCCGGGCCTCCATTGCACATATGGGACAAAGCCCCGCCACGTGGCAGTTGTGGAGGCGGTGTGGCCTTTGGCCTCCCCAAACTTCCGTTGTATTGGCTTCCGAGCCGTGCAAACCCCACTACATTCTGACTCCCCGGAGTTCGCTATCCAAGGCGACCAAAAACTTGAAAAATCATATGCAATCGACTCCGGACAAAGGCAACCAATCTTTCAGCTTCCATATCTTTCCGCTTCGAGCTCTGTTTGAGATGCAGTCACTTCTTGCTAGCTCTGTATGACGCATACCTTGCTATAGAACTTCATCGATACTCAAAAGATGCCAGATGGCATGCCCTTCAATGCAGCCAAGTGGGCTCAGTCCCGGTCCCCAGAAATAATCCAACTGGCAATAAAATGCAAACCATACCTCTGATCCGCAATCCAAAAATAAGAGTAGGCTCCATAAATTGAGCTCTACACACATGTACCTTGACTTCCACTTGGATCACCTATCTCCAGCTGCCCTATTCGGTAAGAATCTGCAAACCACTAAAACTTCAACCTTCAATAACTTGGGCTCCGTAGCTCGGTTTGATGAGGCGTCTAGACCTACTCCTTTAGCACTTCAATCTCTTTATTCGTGGACCTAGAAGTTGCACTTTGCATCTCTTTCACCTTCTACAAAAATTAGCCCATTATGGAGCCTTCCTTGGCCTATAAGGCTCATCATGCATACACTTTCGCTGCTATCTTCCATCCCATGATTCTCCTAACTGCTCTAGCCCTTTGCCATGCTTCTCCTAGTCTGCATATATCTGCTCATGTCACTTTCTAGAGTCGACACACTTTGGCTACACCAACGCATTATAAAATTTTGGAGGTCATTTGGAGGGTCGTCTAAGAAAATAGAATTTTGGGCATTCTCTCTCTAGAAAATAGGTGTGGTAAAAGAAAAGGTGTCCTCACACAACCGTTCAAAAAGTGTACTTCCAAGTAGATTCTTTGACAGAGTCATAACAACCATGATGATTAAGGGAATTTATCTTTTTAGTTACATTTAATGCACCTCGTGATCTTGGAAGGAGATTCAACATTTCTTGCATTGCACAGTAATAGCTTTCTCATTTTCCTTGCACGAAGCACTAATGGCCCTATTGCACTGAGCTGGATTTCTTGTCTTCCTTGAACTAAGCACTAATGGTTCTATCCTCCTCACAAAACATCCTAAATATCACCTACACAGTGACTTGGGTCGTTAATATGCACCTTAGTGTAAGCGAAGGAAGACCAACACACTAGTCATGAAAGCAGGAAAAGAGAGACTGAGAGCAAAGGGAGCAAAACATGAAGACATTTGGACGTAGGGATCCCTCTATCCTCATAATCCTAAGACTAATGCCTCGCTTGCATTACAAATCCTATTGGTCTGTTGACCTTTGCTGGTGATGGAGAGAATGGGCTGATTGGCTATTGCAAATCTTTAACTTCCCAGGATAAAAATAATAGATTCAGGAATCATGATCAAGCAAAGGAGATTCTACGACTCTCTGATTTGCATTGTAATGACCAAAAACCATATTGTAGCACACAAAGGAATTACAAGTCCTACAAGAAAAGGTATGGAGTTTATGAAAGAAAGATACGATCTTGGGTGCTCGTGTGCAAAAGAAGAAACTACGAAATCTAGAAACCTTGAAGGTTGGATCTGATGGTCTTAAAAAAACAATCCAAGCATTGAGGTAAGGAGTTTAATCTTATTGATTTGACTTGTCTTTCTAGACATGCTAATCAATGCATTGGTTTGACTAATTTATGTTTTCTTTGTAGGCATGCTATCCATGGATTTCTTTCTTTGTCGACATGCTATCTATCTAGACAAGGAAAACATTGATCCCACAACGAATGTAGGGAAGCAGTTGAAGCCCTTGATAGGCACTAGTCTTGCAAAAGATATAATCCATGAGAAGACGTTAAGGGTTTGGAGAGGGATGTCGTGGACCGATTTATATCGCTACAGTGGATGCAAGGCACACTTGACTCACTTGGAGGGATCAAGAGAGCGTATTGAACTATTTAACAGTCTATCTCCTCCTCATATTTGTGAATAAGGGAATAGAATCCAAGCTTCTACCAGCAACATCAAGTGTCTGGAAAGAGAGACTTCAACTCAACAATACACATAATGACTTCATTGGTTCTCCCTTTCACATTCATAGTACTTAAAAAGACCAAGGATTAGCTTCAACTTATGAAGAGCACAAAAATATTCTCATAGACCTTATTTTGTTGCAGACCAAAATGGTAGAATGTCACCTTTGAAGAGACTAGTGGTGGGCTACATTTTAAAAGTCTTGAAGCTAGATGAGTGCGAGACTCTTTAAAAGAATAAGATAGGGTGAGTGACTGTCACATTGATGAGCATGGAACTTTCAAAATGTCTTGCCAATGATCCTTTATACTTTAGCGTTCAACTAGAGGCCAACATATGGTGGCTGGGTGCTTTTGAGGTAATTAATTTTCTTCCTTTTTACTAAAATAATACATTCCATTTCACATCACATCATAATAAATCTTGCAGGTAAAGAAAGAGAACCATGAAATTTTGTTTTGGGTCATCAATCAAACCCCCATTCTTGATATAACTAATGGACAAATGAATCGAGGAAATGTGTTGTCTGTGGATGGGAGGGGAGATTTTTAGGTCCAATGGCATCTTGTAGGTGACCTCAAAACACAAATTTGTATGCATAATTGTGGGCTCAGTGCAGTGGAAAAATCTCCATGCTTGTTTTGCATGGAGTCTACAAAGGTGATAGACCCAGAGTGGTGGAGAAAGGCTCCTACTGGTCACAATGAAGACCCGAACTTTCGTCCAATTCTGGTAATTTTTCTTGTTAATGTCCACATTTGTACAATGCATGATCTTTGAAAAATTGTCAAGAAGTTAGTATATCTCTAGATTGGGCTTGCTTGGAAAATTGAGAAGTAAAGCTCTAGAGGCCCTTGAACTAGTATTATCAAATATGGGTCTCCATGGGGGTAATTCAAAATCTAGTGGGACGAAAAAGATTATGCAATGAGAAGGATGTTCCTTCCAAACCATCCATTGGTAGTGTCAAGGCTTGGATATTCTTATCTAAACCACTAATCATAAAGTATGTGAAGCTGACAAAGCATGGAAGGAAATATCACTCCATCCACGTTATCAAAGCTGAGTATCTCCAATGGAAAAACGTGCATATGGCCGTAAAGGACCAGGAGCCAGCTACTTGCAATGCTAATGTTGATGTCTTGCGCTCCATAGATTTTCTCTTTTTGATGTGTGAAAAGATGATTGGTCAGAAGAGGATCTTAGAAAGTTTAAGGATAGCCTACAACTCTAAGAAAATCATTCAAGACATCATGGACAAACACTCAGATTACTAATTACATGGTACTCTCAAAACCATTTTTATGATTAGAGTAAACTATGTTAATATCTATACTTACCAGTTTTTCTTCATTTACAACACCATTTTCAACCATTTGCCATACTTCATTCAAAAGTACGGAAACCCAGGCATATGGAGCACATAGGGCTTGAAAACGTCTCATTACATGGAGAGGAATGTCTACTTTAGACCGTCACTCAGCCTGATGGCTCTCGAGATAAGGAAAAGAATTGTAAAGAGATTTTCCAATGGCTCTATTATAGACTCCTTCATCACATGCAACAAAAGAAAGTATTAGCATCTTCAAAAATAGCACACACAATTAGAAAAATACAACAAAGAAAAAGTAAACGGTATGAGGCTTCGGATAACTCTAGTGCTCGACAAGGCCAAAGAAAGTGGAGAGAGACAATGGAATATGTGAACCATAGCTAGAGCAAGAGACAAGGTGTTTGACACAACATGTACTTATATGTATTATGGTAATGTGTTTACTAGAAAACATGTAGAAATCTACAATTTTCAATGACTAAGACAACATGTACATGTCACCAGTTGTTTATCAACTTTTTGAGATTTTTAATATATGTTGTGTCACATTGCTCTTGTATCTTATCATCATGTGTTTTCCATACTCTAATAGTTCATTTGCATCTTGTTTTCTTAAGGATAGTGCCATTACTATGTAAGTGTAGTAATATATGACACGACCGCTTGTATACCCACGACTGTATCCAAAACACTCTCTTGCAAATATTTTTCCAACAAGAATGACTTTGTCTACATTATTTGGCAACATTGGTCCACCTAGAAAGTGGGATACTATCTTCAAGGCAACCATTGCAATAGTCCCGTCTTGCGACATTCCATTGTGAAAGACTAGTATCAATGTCTCAAAGATTTTGTCAAGATATTGTGAAAGAGATGCATCTCTTCCAACGTACTCTCTTGACCCTTGTGCTAGGCGTTGATACCATTACTCTACTTCTTCATTTCTCATTGAGGGCTTCAGATTATTCCTAATTGCCTTAAAACTGGCCTCATCAAGGAGTGTCTCCTTAATATACTTTTTTTCTTTCTGGAAACATTGCTTGAGGCAGCTCACAACGGGTTGCTAGAGGTTTCCATTGCCTCGTCTATTGTCTTCAGATTACAAAGCCATTCCTCTCCTTGTAGAATCTAAATATGGTTCCTAGTGCAAAGTCTTCCCGCAAATAGAAAATACTTTGAATGTTGTGGAGGAAAATGTATGTCCTATTGCCAAATTTAAATTTTAGCATGCCAGGAAGCATTAACTTAGCTTGTTTTTCATTAAATCTAGTCACATCCAGGGGTAGCTTGATTTTTTATGTGTTCAAAAACAACATTTTCCACTGTTAAACCTCCTTTTCTTCTGTCTCAAAGTCAATAGCCCCCTCTATATCTTTCACTTCACTGTAGTCCTTCTTGATGCCCTCTTGCTCATCTGGTGGTAGATCTTGTTACTCCATGATTGTATTAGGGTTTTTCATAAGACTAGCACATACTATATTTAGACAGAATATTAGTCGTTTTTTTATGGTTTTTCTGACCCAAAGGATTTCATTATCATACAGACCCTTGTGGTTCCCTATGCATAAAATAGGTTTTCTGGTTTTTTTATGGTAGGATATTTGTCGTTTCATTATTGTGGGCTAGGACCCAAAAACAGTTGGCTAGCTTGTGTATTGCCTTATGGTTATGGTTAAGGCTTCTAGATATCCTTGCTTATTAATAAATCTTGGGGCTAGGTAATGCCGTGGTTGAACAACAAAATAAACAAGATCTTTGGATACTGGGTATTGCCATGAGACTGATATATCTTGATAAAAGTATCTTATAGATTTGGTTTTTTTCTTTGAACACTTAGTAAATGGTAAAGTTTTCCCTGAAGGACGACTATTCTAAGAGATAAGCTATGAGGAATATGTATTGATAAAACATTAATTATAGGTTCATATCTAGCTAATCTGCCGCTTGAAAAATGCAATTTTTAAATGTGAAAATGAGTTTAAGCTAGGAGTGATTTAGTGGATTTATATCTTTATCATAGCACATACTAAAGGAGGTAAGTTGGATTGGATATACCGATGTTGTGGGCCTACAATTTTTGGTTTTTACTAAAGCCAAACTTAATTCTTTGGTACTTATCTCAATTTGTTAAATTAGTTTACTTTATGCTTCATGACACTTAGGATTTTGGGCCTAAAAATTATGGCAAAACATAATTTGAAAAACTAACCTATGGGTTAAAATAAGACACTTGGATCAAAAGGGGTAATGGCCTTTTGAACAAAATGTTATAGATGATAAATATCTATTTAAGGACTTATTAAACATTGGGTTTTATAGAAACCATACATACAATTACTGCCAATAAATAAGATAATAATGTTTTTTCAAATTAAAAACTAAACAACTAAAAGATAGAAATTCTTTAGACAACGGTTTTAAGTTGGACATGGGTAACAAATGATATAGTCCATTGACACCTGTAATACACATCCAAGGCTAACAAATTGGTTGTCTTGTTTAGATGAATGCAGGTGAAGACTCTATCCTTTCTTGGACTTGTTTTTGGCTTAAAGATGTTGTCTGTCAGATAGTACACCTGCTCCTACCACTTGGGAAGTAATTCTTTATTGGATCAATACCATTGTATACTCGAATGTGGCTTCACTCTCATATGTTATGTAAAAAGATAATTCTAAGACTGAGTATTTTTTATACTAATTTCTACCTTTTCTTTAAAGCCACTTGTGTTTTGAATGTAAAAGGTCATTTATGTCTTATTATAGAAGTTAAAACAGCTACACGCACGTCCTACACATGAGGTTTGAAAAAACCAGGATGCTAGCTTTAGAAATTCTCTGTTTTTGTGGTTTTATGTTTAGACCCACTGCCTTTAAATTCTTGATTGGTTGGGTGGAGTTAGGTGGTCCTACATAGTCCAAGATTCTGTTTTCTTGCTCGCGGCTAACATAGTCTTTGACCTTTCCAGTTTAGGGATTGCAAGCCCAAACTACTGGACTGATATTATATAAAGTTTCTACCAGGATCACAAACATTTTAAGTTGACAGCTTGCATGAGGGAAAACCACGACCCGGAGAAACATACAAGGATTTTAGAACAAATTAGATTTTACGTAAAGGATTGATCCCCTAAAAATTCCCTAACTGTTAGAACTATACCTTTTTTTGCTAGACATACCAAATTGTATGTTACATATTACCACAAATAACTCATGACTTACTAACTACTTTTGTCTATTGTAGACCCTTGCTCTCTAGTAAGGCTTGGAACTATCTTTTGAGCCCCTCCCTGTGGCTACCTCTCTTGTCCTCAGATGTATTTGTAGTTTGGATGCTTCTCAATTAATATATGACTCGGCTCTATCTTTTGAAAAAATGCTTTCTATCTTACACATGCTGTCCTTTAATGGTTGGGTCAAGATTTTAGCTACCTTGGACAAGGACTCCAAAGATAGAGTGAATACGATTTCCCAGTATATAGCCCAATTGCCTATACTTTCTGTACAATATCAGCAAGCGCTTGCCTTATATTCTTCTTCTAGAGAATAATTATCTAACTTTTTTGACAAATTCGTGTGGGATCAATGCATCCTTTATCAGTGCCCCTGTTGCCCCATCTATTCCTTAAACAAGTGGTATATTTTGTAGAGATAGTGTAGCTCTTGAGGATGTCAAGGAATTCCAAAACAATCTTTTCTCCCTAAGTGACTCTAACCTTTAGAGATGGTACCCAAGGTATCCAAGGTTTTCCCTTTTCTTCCTATTAGACAGATTGAAATTGAATTGTTTGGTGTGGACTATCAGCTTTGGGTACTACCTAACAAAGCTTTTTTGGCAACTATTCTTAGCGAAACTTGGGTATATCTGGCTAACCTCTCGGCTGTCACTATTGAGGATTGTAGTCTCAAAATTTTGAAAGGAGGCCGGTTTTTAGACAAATGAGAACTCATCGAAGCTCCCTTCAACCTCAACCTGATAGACCACTCCAAGTGCTCCTTTAATACAAGTCTATACAGACGGACAAAAGGGAACATGGAATTTGTAAGGTCTCCACCTTTCTAGCTACAAAGGAATAAACTTAAAGCTTTAGGGGAAAGCAATGGACCATACAAACATGTAAAGCACTATCTCAAAAACAATTAAAAATGGTATTTTTAGAATCTTAAGCACAGTAAACCCAGGGCTAGAAATTTCCACAATTAAGTTCATACCAAAACTGACTCCCACTAGTCCCTCCAAAAGATTCAATGTAAACTAAATTGCTAAGAAAAATTGGATGGTTGTAGTTATCATTTGAAGCATAAACTTTTACTAAGGCTCCCTGATATTTTATCGATATTTACTAGATATTTACCAATTAACCAAAAAATAGGTCAAAAATTAGCAGATTTGATTTTTAAAGCTGACGGTGCTGGGAGGGGTCATCACTGACCTCCCAAGGATAGGAAAAGTAGTAGGGGGTGCTAGGGGAGCTGTAGAAATGCCTTGGGATGCAAGACATTGTCATTTTCAGCCTGTGAGTGCCCAGAAACCTATAAATAGGACCCCCTTGCTTCACAATTTCACACAGACTCAGAGTCCTAGCCATTTCTCTCTCACATAGAGATAATTCTACTCAAAATCAATAGAGAACAAAAACTCTAGCTGATTATCAACGGTAATTAGCCTAATGTCTTTTTAACGAGCAAAATTATGCTAATTTATCTCTATTTTCTTTATAAAGTAAATTAATTAATAATATTAAACTTATTTATAATCTAAATTACTCTCTTAATTTTTATTATTTTATTGATTACTTAGATTAAGATTAAGGATATTAATTTAATTAATTATTAAATCATATTAGAGCTAAAATTAATCGTTTTTTATCTTAGATTAAAGATAATTATACTAGTCAAACTTAGACTAGTATAAAATAATTATTAGAGCTTAATTAGACAGTCACAAAGCTAAAAAAATTATCTCTTAATTTTTTGATTAGTCTTTGTCATTACTTAGGAAAAAACTAGATGTTTTTATTCAAAACATTGATGGAGAACCTACTTAATTAGCTAAAAACTTCTTAGGCTAAGTATCACAATTTAGGGAACACTCTTAATAACATGGGATAAATTACTCATTAACAAATAATTAAACTAAGTATTCAATTAAGGAAAAAGTAGCTATTTTTAGCTAAACATTAAAGAGGGAAATTAGTAAATCATGTTAGATAACATGGGATAAATTACTCATTAACAAATAATTAAACTAAGTATTCAATTAAGGAAAAAGTAGCTATTTTTAGCTAAACATTAAAGAGGGAAATTAGTAAATCATGTTAGATAACTGTGTGCTATTTATTAGAGTTTTTCTACATGATAAGAAAGCCGTGATAATTATCTTAAGGTTTGAAAATCAATATAGCTATTTATTTTTTACCTTTTTAGACTAATTATAGCTGCAAATTAAAGGGGAAACTAGTAAATCATGTTAGATAATTAGGTGCTATTTATCTGAGTTAGTGTACATCATAAAAAAGCTATGATAATTATATTAAGGTTTGAAAATTAATATATCTATCTATCTAAGTCAAACTAGACAAATTCTAGCTGAAAATTAAGAGGAGGAATTAGTAAGTCGTGTTACATAATCAGGTGCTATTAATCAAATTTAGTCTACATGATAAAAAGGCTGTGGTAATTATCTTAAGGTTAGAAAATTAATATAGCTATTTATTTAAGTCTAATTAGACTAATTCCAGCTAAACATTAGAGGGAAAAATTAGTAAATCATGCAAGATAATTAGCTGATATTTATTAGAGCTAGTTCACATAATAAGAAATGTGTAATAATTATCTTAAGGCTAGACAATTAATATAGATATTTATCTAGGTCAAATTAAACTAGCTCTAGCTGAAAAAGAAAGGGAAATTTTATATAAATATGTTGGAAAATTAAAGGATAATTAACAAAGGTCCAAAATATCATTGTCTACTTGTGATAATTATATCATAATTAATAAATCAGCTAAGAAATTTTAATTAACCAAAAGCCCTATTTTTAGTTAAAGTTTAATTAAAATAAATTGACTCTGCAATCAAAAGTTTCTAGGAAAATTGCTGTAAGTGTAGACCAATGATATAAAGTTGAGGAAATGAAATCTTTAAGAGAAAATAAAAAGAATAAATATTAAGCTCAAAATAAGCAGATTCCAAGCTTAAAATTCGATGGGGAAATCAGAAAAAAGATATAGAAAATTATGAGATCTTAGAAAACTTTTAGGGAAACTTTGGAAAAAGTTACCATACCTATATAGGAAAATAAGAAACTACTAGGTCAAGAATTTACCAATTAAGAGTACAAATTTAATCTTGATTGGGTTAAGATTGAATACAAACGTTAAAATCTAGCTTTTTAATAATTTACTGAATGATAAGACGTCCTTTTCTATAAAAATAAGAAGTTATGGCACCTAAAAGGGCCCGAGCCAATCCTACATTAGATGACGAGGATGGACCTCCAGAAAGAACTGGAGCATCGCATGAGGACGAACCCGGGCCTAGTGGTGGGCCTATTGATAAGAGTGTGCAAGCCATGGTGCTACAAAAAATGATTGATCAGTCCCACATGGGTCTTTGCTATAATTAAGTTTAGCCGATTCAAGTTTTTCTTTAATTCTTAACATTGCATACGTAAAGAGGGAGTAAGGAATTAGGAAAAGTAAAACTGGCTGAAATGGAAGACATCTTCCAAGAAACCCACAAGCACTTGTTTGTAAATTAGGAAGGAAATGTTTGGGATAAGGCTATTGACTTAGGAAAGATATGATTGATCATCCTTAAGACAGCTTGCCTCAAGACACCTCCGACTCTTTGATATATTTTGATAAATAATGATGGCTTTCTAGCCATGGATAAGTTGATTACCCCCATGAACGATGAGTTTCTACTGTGTGTCATGTCTTGATGTTTCTACATAAGTTACGATACAGTTTTTATCCTAGGGGAGCCGCCCGGTTGTATGGGAAAGTGGTTTTGGTGTACGTGCACCCCGAACCTTGGGTGGGGGTTTACCCACCCGAGATTGTGAACAAGGAATGGGTGTCATTTTTCACCCTTAGGTGGTCTTGAGACTAGAAGAGTACTAGTCATGCTTATTATGGTCAGTATTTGTAATTGACAGTACCCTGTCTTAAGTTTAAAGATGTTTGTTTGCTAAAAGAATGCTTTCCAATGTTGTCTTTCTTACTTGATTGAAGGAATCACTATGATGGAAAGTTAAAAGAAACCATTATTTTATATGTTAAAACAATGTGATAGTAATTAGAAAACAAAAGAAGCATGTGTGAGTCCGGGGTGGTAAGTAGGGATTGACGAAGGTTGGCAATCATGGATGGGTGGACCTGATTAGTCAGGTAACTATCCATCCCACACACTAAAAACGTTTAGAAAACTTCTTCACTTGGAAGAGGAGTCCACCAGCAGCTGTGCCCCCACATATGTTAGGGGGAAAAAAGTGTTGGTTGAGGATACCTTAGCCCAACTTGTGGAAGTTATAGGGCCAAAATAGTTTTGGACTTTTAAAATGTTGTCCCGTTTTCGGTGCGAGACAGGACTAGGTCTTCTTCTAGGGCTATAGACCCAAGCCATTGTCAATGTTAAAGGTTTATTCCTTGGAGTTTTCTTATTTAGAAACTCTGATTTTTATTAGGCGTAGGGACCTGTCAAGGACCCCTTCCCAATTTTGGTTTTGGTGGGTTGGGGATCTCACAAAATTTGCTAAAAGTAATCCTGATTTCTACACAGAATTCATATAGAATGTTTTTTGACCTTATGTTAAATATTCTTGTAAATTTCTTGACCCTAAATCTTCATGCCAATCCAACATTATGCGGTTTGACCATGCTATCTCGTTTATCCTCAATCATTTGGACCATCTCTTTCCTGAAAAACCGGTGGACTTTCATCTATCTCTCATCTGCTCTTGGCTTGGTGGCCAGGCCAAACAATTAGTTATTGCTCAAATTTCTTTGAGTATTTTTTGTGGGCTGATGCTAGATATCCTCAAAGAATTGAAAGTGGATGAACCGGGGACGTATTTAACTACCTATGCAAATTACAAGGGTGTTAAGATTATCACCAGCCTTCTTAAGCCTTGTATTGATAATGATGATTCCCCCTCACTTAAAAGACCCAACTCTCTTTCCACCCCTAATTCTTTCACTTCATTCTTGACACCGAGATTCTCTAATTTTTCTAGAGGAAAATGTGGTTGCTTCACTAGGGGAAGAGATAGGAACACCCCTATCAGGCACCTTCTTGACTTATGATCACTTACGATTGTGTAGGTTGCTATTGTCCCTTGCAAAAGGTTGTCTCTCACCAAAAAGACATCTGGCAAAAAGTATATTTACAAACACTATCTATTTGGAAATCTACCTACGGATTGGGTACACCCTAAAACACTTTTTGTGTATGTTTTTACTTATTATTTGGAAACCATGAGTTACCATGAGTTACCATGAGTTATGAGATAGCACTATGTCAGAGTGTGATTATGATAAACTTGTCCAATACTGCAAAACTTTTGATACTTATGGATTACATGTTTGTACTTATAATCTAGATCTCATTCAAAATACCACAATCCAAAAAACCCTTGCAAAAGGACTTAATCACATACCAACTTTTCCTAAAAACCCATATTTTGCTTTAATAGCTGTGCTTAGCTGTTTGACTGACCTTGTCAGTACTCTCCGACTGGAGAAGACAATCCTAATAAACTTAATTAAATTGGTTGAAAAATACTTCTTTCAAAACAATCTCAAGTATACCATTTCAATGGTTGTCTACTAATAGCTATTGGATCACACCACAACTAGCTGACGAATTTCAAAATCTTTCACATAATTGGTTTATTGCTGGACTTGATAAAATCTCCAATTCTCCCACTCTTATATGCAAAAACATGGCTTGGAATGCAGATCACTCCAAGATTTTTGGCAAAGAATTCACCACTTAATACTTCCCCATATGAAGTCACCTATATTATTTTGAAACATCTAGAAATTATAGGATATTCTATTCAAAAATTTCCTACCCATAAGCTAAACAAGCAAAAGTTTAGATGGATACCTGATGCCTCGAATAGTATTTTTTCTAGCATCACTAATAATATTACCCTTTTTCTTGATCCAAAATTGAAATTGTATGTGCCTCTAGACAAAAAATCTTCTCTAACTTTCTTCAAATTCACTATAACCCATTCTGGATGGTGAAAAGTGCAACTGAGGTTTCTCTATTAAGAAAATCTTTCATCTCTTCACAGCTGATATTACTCTGTGCTATGAGAATATACCTTTGAAAGGTGAATTAGGACTAAAAGACGTTCTATATCAAATGATTAAGCTGGCCTTCAAGAATTCTAGGATTAATGGCTTCTTTTACTTATCACTCTACAAAAAACCTAGATGGACTTCACTTTGATGAGGTAAAACTATTCAATAGCATATCTTGGGTACTTGATAACTGTAAAATTCTCTTTGGAGGACAATGCTTTAATAAAAGCCATGGAATTCCCATGGGATTTTCTTGCTCACCTATAATGTGTAATCTATACTTAGCCTTCTTTGAATACAAATGGTTTCTTAAAACCATGAGTGACAAAAGTAATCATCATAAACTCTCACCTTTTAATCATACCTATAGATATATGGATGACTTATTAAACCTCAAGAATAGATTATTCTCAGATGAGATAAATAAGGTCTATCCTAACTGCTTAAAATTTGAACCAACCTTCAAGCATGACTTTACTTCACCAACAGGCTTGTTTTTCATTTCTATCTAGTTCCTTAACTTTACAATTAGTCTACATAACTCTTGTGTAGGCTACTATGACCAAAAGTTCTCTTAGAAAAGAGACCTTCTAGATATTCCATCTGTTGAAATCCTAAAAAATAACAACAACCAACTACATAAAGCTGCTCTTCTTACTTGTATTAGCCTCCTATACCTCATAGTACACTCATCTTCAAACTGCTTCTTGGCTTGGGAAGATATCAAGATACTTGTTATTAAATTTTTCCATAAAAGAAGTAACATAAATAACAGGATCACACAATCTCTTTCTCAAAACGACTGGCCTGGCTTGCATTTTGACCATAATAACCTCACTTCTATGATTAGCAGCTTAAAAAAAGAATATATATATATATATATTGGCTCCTTGCAAAGGTTACTATGGATTTTAGTCTAATTTACAAAATAATTAAATTTTTTTGGGGGAGGATATACCTCTCCCGTCTATCCTTACATGGGTACCCACCCTTAGGCCTATTATGCATAGAATGACCTCTTCATGAATACCCTAATTTTTTTTGGGGGGAGGATATACCTCTCCCGTCTATCCTTACATGGGTACCCACCCTTAGGCCTATTATGCATAGAATGACCCCTTCATGAATACCCTAAATTTTCATGCCCTTGCTCTATTTGTCTTGCTTTGCTGTATTACCATACACTACAGCCTACTACACACACCTACATGCAATATCTCTCCCTCTCAAACACGTGCAGGACTTGACTTGTTCACGCCCTTACCCTATCTTTCTACCTTGACTGTATTACCACACACCACAGCCTACTGCATATAGATACGATCTTATTCTTGGAAGGAAACAAAGGCTTATGTTATGATCTGAGTGGGCAACCTTCAAAAGAAATCCTTTATGGATTCTATGCCATATGCATGTTCCTGCCCTCACATAATATGCTAGCCTTTGAAGAATCATTCTACACTGGATTCTTCACCTTGCGAATGAAGATATTTTCACTGGTGATAAGCAATGTCACATCCAGATTTGTAGGCTACTCAGCCATGGAACTGAAAAACCAAGTCACCATGCAATGTTTGCAAGTGCCTAACAAAGAACGGAGAATCAGATACCAAAAGGCACTAGAAGCACTTAAAGACCGCCTCGCCCGCTGTCAACCTGAAGAATACCTCAGTCCATAAAGCTGTATCAAGGGCCGGCACAGGCGAGGAGGGGGGGAATGTTAGCAGCAAGCTAACACGGACACCATTTTTTGGAGTTTTCCTTGTAAAAAAAATATTATTTTGATAAATCCGGAATATTGTAACTCCTATTTTCTTGGTAAACTTTTTAATTAATGAGCCGGGGCTACAAGCTTCCAGATTGTATCAGCCAGTCAACTCCCAGCTTTGGTAGAACTCCAGATTATTAGTTTTGACCACTCAAAAACCTTGGCTAAGGTATAAAAGCCAATTTTTGTAAGTTTTTGGATAAGTAATACATAGTGTGAGCTAAAGACACTCACTTATCTACTTCTCCGCTTCCTAGTCCATCTCCAGTTGTCACATTACGAATGAGTTTGTTGCATTGTAACCACAGGTAAGAGCTCTACGCATTGACGTAAGCCATTCACAGTATTTTGTAGCTTTTGGCATCGGCGATCCGCGACCTAATTTCATCATAACTAGGAATTTACACTTTTAAATTGAAAACTAAGCATAGGCGGGGTATTGGGGCATCATTGCTAAGCATTGATGCATTTTGGGTCGAAAACGACTAGGTCAAAAATCCACTACTGTTAATAATCGGGATTTTTGAACTTGACCTAAAGTGGAGTTTGAGGCCATAGGCATGTGTGCTTAGGTCTTATAGACTTGTCCTAGAAGTTTCATTATATGTGGATGTCATTTGATGTTGTAACGGATGTGATTTGCTTGCCGATGAGCGATTGGCTTTTGGTGGTTTCAGTCACTTGAGTGTAGCTTGAGTTAGATGGGAGTTGTTAGTTTTTTTCCGAGATATTTACAACCTCTTGTAGCCTCTATGCACTAGTCGTGTCAGCTTCATCCCATGGTTTGACAAATTAATGGTGGTTCTCGCTAATACTACAATAAGATAGGATGGTGAGGTTAGACATGCATCCCACACATAGCCAACTTCATCGTGAAATTTAGTGTTGGACACCGGTACCTCATTTATGCGAACATCAAGAGTCGCCAGTATTTGATCACATCCAAAGGGTTCAAATAACTTCTCTGGGAATGCTTCCTTAATATAAGCTTCATCCTCTATTGAGCGCTCTAGTATGTAATATTCCTTTCTAAGACTCCCTCATTATCATGCTCTGCACCTCCAAATATGTCCTTTTCTTTGCAACCAAGCAAGTACCTCATTTTCCTCTTCAATTGTGGAGTGTAGTTCTTGCCCCGGGGTTCGCTCTACATCTCTATAACTATGATCTTTGACACTAATTTTTGTAGTGACCTCTTTGTGTTGCAAGTAGATATAGTCATAGCCCCAGTCTTGTACCATTTTGAGATGACACATGAATGGTCTTCCCAATATGATATCAAAGTTGCTGCTCTTGCCAAAATTCATTATAGCAAAAGTGTGCTCATTCTCGATGCCACATGAGGACACAACGATTTGTTCTAAAATTCCTATCGGTTTCTCCACGTATCCATCTGCTAATTACAGTTTCAATCAAGTTTTTGTAAGCGCATACTTTTTCCTTTTTTTTATATTTCTTTGGTTGCAATGGTAATTTATGCCCCACTATTTAATATAGCAATCGTCCTTACTCCTTTGTACTCAAGTTGTAAGGTGGTGTTTCCTTGTTCTCCTTCACAGTAGTCACCCACCTTATTTACTGGTACTGGCTTTGTCTATGGTTTCTTAGAGGTGTCATCCATGATTTTGTTCACAAGTTGGTCATGTAAAGGGATTTTCAACCCCATGTTTTCCAGGTTTTTTCCTATTTGGACCCATAGATGTGGTCTAGTTTTTAGTAGCTTTGAGAGAGAAAGTGTGCATTGTATAGGAGAAGACATCAATTCGTGAAAGCTCTTGGTATCCATCATTTTTGACGTAGCTTTCCACTGAGAAGGTACCATTTTAACCTCCAATTTTGTTTCACGTTCTCCTATAAAAGATGGAAAAGTTTGTAGAGAGCGTGGTTTACTCTCTTTAGATGCTAGAGACCCAGCATCCCCATAGAGATCTTATATCCCCTGGAAATTTTTTGTGATCCATGTTTATTTTAGGGATAGGTGCCAGTTGTAAGGTAGCACTACCATCTTTTTGGTTTTTGATTGGTTCCCATAATGATTGTGGCCACGACTTCTACCTCCGGAATCAGCATTACTGCTTGTGATTCCACCCCATTTGTGGAATTGGCTACTTCCCTTGTATCTAAAGGTGCCTTAACTCCTAACTCTTCCTGGTCTCTATTTACAATACCATGGTCTTCCAGTTCCTGGATTTTTTCATGGATTAGCACCTCCGCTTTTGGAGCATCTGGAACATGTGGTTCCATAAGATCTTGGGCCGTCCGGATGAGCTTCTTGCACATTTGTAACCTCTCTTTTTTCATACCTTGGATGAGAATATGTTAGCCATCTATCCTCTTGATTTGATTGGGTTTTAGCCGAGCTTTGTAGGACTTCGAAATTGCAACTAAAGATTCAAAGACTTTGTCGAGCAAGACTAAACCTCCCGAGTTAGTCTTTGACTCTTTAGGTCCCTATGCATTTTTTGTTGCTTTCTTGATCTTGTCTAAGCTACTCTTTTGTTTGATTTAGTTCAGTTTCCGAAGCAGCCTTCTCTTGAAGCCTCTTTGCTTTGATTTTATCCCTTTTGGCTTTCCATGATTTTCTTCTTGTTCTTGTTGATAAGTTTTCAATTTTTGTTTGACATGCAATGTGGCTTTCTCCTCAGCAATTGCATTTTTAGCAGCTTCTTGAGCTTGCGATCGAGTCATTACATTAAAAGGAATGGCAAGATCTACCTCGGATCTGCTTGAAGAAGGCATCACGTCTACATTATTCATTGACGCTTTCCCTCCCGGGGAGGTCACCTAGTAAAAATGTAACCTATCACGTGAGTTCAACAGAAGGGTATTTAAAGTTCTTAAAACTTACAGAAATATATATACATAAGGGCATTGTTTTTTCAAATTTGAAAAAAACTTACAGATTTTAAAAGAAAAGGGTACATTATACTCCTAACAAAATTCACAGATAAGGGGTTTTACAAACATGTCTTGAACGCACGTGATATGGTAGCTTTACACATAGTGAACCCCCCGAGCTTTCCCTTTGTAGTCTGGATTTTTAGCACAGTGTTGGCGTAGATGGTCTCTTCCACAACATTCACAGAATCCAAATAATTATATTTGCGAACCCTTGTTTGGACAACTTCGTGTCCAATGGTCACCTCCACACTCATAGCATGGACCTACTTATTTCATAGTTCACAATCCAGCCAATGGTTTTTCTTGGCTGGTAAGGATGCTCTTTGAATCACACTCCTGATTGGCTATGAACATGAGAGTATTTGCATCCATGGAGTACTGGTTTCTCATAGGTTTTGGCACATACGTTGGCTGAGTGTAGTTGACTACTACTCTACCATCATTCAAAAGATGTGGTTGCTGCCCTAGCATTTGTTGCATATTTGGAAGACAAAGTCTAAGGCATGGACACGGGTTCTACACAGGCGGTTGAAGTTGGGTTCTTGTGTGGAGAGCCGCTTGCAGGAAAGGGAGGAAGTTTGGTGACCATCACCAAATACTGCAAGGGCGGGTTCTACAGGTGCGTGCAGACAAAAGGAGTGTTTCACATTTCTGTTGCGCACTCTAGGAAGCAACACACAGTGCGTTTTCTCTCTTGCTTGGGCTCGCAACCATGGATGCTGTAGGAAGCCCCTTTTCACATGTTTTCAAAAACAAGGGCGCCCTACTTTGGGCACTCTAGGAAGCAACACACAGTGCGTTTTCTCTCTTGCTTGGGCTCACAGCCATGGATGCTGTAGGAAGCCCCTTTTCACATGTTTTCAAAAACAAGGGCGCCCTACTTTGGGCACCCTTCCTTACTAAGGTCCAAGCACCATGGACGGTCTTTTTTGCATGCAAGGGAGGAGAGTTGTGTTTTGAATAAAGACAATCATAGCTCTTGATTTATCTCTACTGGTTGCAGAGTTTTGAAATCTCAACTTCTTAAAAACGGTTTAAAATTCCACGGTCGAGTAGATAAGTTTTGGTAAACATTCCATTGTGCTTGTTTGTTTGAAAAAGGAACTTGTGCTTGCCGACATCAGGCAAGGTTCTGAGCAAGGCTTCTAGGCAAAGACGATGTTGATGCTCGGTTTGAGGTTCATGGAAGCTCAAGCATCCCGGCCATGTGATTAACACGACAACTTTATACAGGTAAATTATGAGGTAAGCATTCAATTTCGCTTGTATTTACCAAACTATTCAAGTACCAATTGAATAGTATAGCATGCAAGGGCTATGTGTGATGCCTTGTAACCCGTGCATGTACTAGACTTGTAAGTGCATCCACAAGCAAGGCTTGTACCAAGCACAAGGTGCTTCTGTGATTAGCATACGCATAACAAGCATGATTTTTCTCCATCATCAGTACGATCAGGCATGCATGGCATGTCTTGGAAAATTATCGTGCTTGACATAGCACGGTGGATAGGCCGGACATTTTTAGTCAATCCGGATTTGCAAATAGCTTTTACATGCTTCGACAAAAAATTTCAGGTACACTTTTGTCGATGCATTACAATGCTCCTACTCCATTGTTATATGCATAACTTGATCTACAATTAATTGTTGTATCTCTGCATAAAGTAATTTATGAGAATCGAACGATAATCTTTCCATGCAACATATGTGCGTGCAATTTTGGCACTCCAAGCACAAGCACGGCTTGTGACAGTTGTTTTAAGCATTACATTTTGTTGGCATCGAACCAATGCTTAATCTCCCAACATGACTCGAGCATGGTTTGAGTACCTGAAGCCCTGATCTACTGCATGGATCAATAGCAGTTCAATTTTGATGCCCATGGAATCTCAAGGAGATCGCACACCTTGTGTCTCAACTTCATGAAGGGTGCACAGAGCTCGGCATGGCCAACTTCTTCTCACAGCTTCCAGAAGTCGGCAAAGATGCTCACCACATGCACTAGACAATTTCAATTGAAATTGCTTGACAAGGTCAATTCTTGTTTGCCATGATCTTTGTACATCGGTACCAGCATTTGTTGGCTACAATTTGGGCATCTTGCATTGAATATTCCCTCATTTGGACTATGCTTTGAGCATACAAACTTGGTGGGGAAGTTGGCAATACGATTGCAGATTATTTCATTACATATTAGATGGGCGTATATGATATACAAGGGTGTATATGATACACACAATAATTATCTCTCGTTCAATATGATAGGGCTATGAGCTGCATTTGGGCGCATTTTTCCTTGACATCTCAAGACAATTGGTTATAGCAGGATGACTAGGTTAGACCATGTTCAGTTTTGTTTATTTTTCCAAGTTTACACCTTTGATTGGAAACTACTGCTTTTGTGCAAAGCAAAGTGCTTTGACAATTTTATATGAAGCAAGGCTTCTCTCTTGTACCAAGGTACTGTCCCATGACTTGGCATCAAGGGCATTGGCACACAAGTTTGGGAAACTAGCAAAATAGGGAATCTCAGCTCACAGTATATGGTTTTGGCTCTCACGTTTGAGGCCATCACTTTTGCCAAGGGCTTAGTATTTTGTATGCATGGCATGCTAGCTAGGTGAATTCAATTCTACCACCTCCCAGAACACTCTTCCGCTATAACACCAGACACTTTGTCAAGGACAAGATAAGTGTTGAGCTTATATGTGAAGCTACTCAATATATGGCTTCTCTATATACGACACCCAAGTGTCCTCTATATATACATCATCTCATGTGTGTATTCTACACACTTTGGGGTTCTATTTCTGCTCTCTCTCTCTCTCTCTCTCTCTCTCTCTCTCTCTCTCTCTCTCTCTCTCTCAACATGGTATTAGAGCTTGACGTTTTAGTTTTTGATTTTTCTCTTGATTGAAAACGATGTGGTCTACAACTTTGCAGAAGAAAGTTTTTTCAAATTCTGCACCGATTTAGTGTTATCTTGCGCGGACTACGTACATGCTTGAAAAGCAACTTCGCTTTTTGTTTTTTATTTTTCTCTTGATTGGAAACGATTTTGTAGAAAATATCAGGAGGAAAATTCTGCACCGATTTTTCCAAATTCTGCACTGATTTTGAGTTATCATTGGAAAACTGCGTACATATCTGAGAAGCAACTTTTGTTTTTTGTTTTTGATTTTTCTCCTAATTGAGAATGATTTTGCAGAAATAGCAAGCGGAGTCACTGAAACCGATGTGGTGTATAACTTTGTAGAAGAAAGTTTTTTCAAATTTTACACTAATTTTGAGTTATCGTTTGCGGACTGCATGCATGCCTGAAAAGCAACTTTCGTTTTCTGTTTTTTATTTTTCTTCTAATTGAGAACGATTTTGCAGAAACTATTCGCATTAGCCATCGGAATCGATGTGGTGTACAACTTTGCAAAAGAAACTTTTTCTAAATTCTGCACCAATTTTGGGCTATCGTTCTCGTACTGCGAATATGTTTGAAAAGCAAATTTTACTTTTTGCTTTTGATTTTCCTCGTAATTGAAAACTTCTCAATTATATTTTCTCTTCATCAATCATATATTTGTTACTGACATAACTTTGCTGCAGAAGCCAGTTACATATCTTTCCGATTCAGTTGAGCCGTTGATGATCGTCCAAATTCTATCGAGCTACTGTTGGTACATGATCTTTTGTTATATGATATACTCGTTCATTCACTACAAGAGGCTATTAATATTAGCGACGCTCAAAACAAAATTTCCCGGCGTCGCTATGAGCGTCGCAAATTTCTTTGTAAATTTGCGACGCTCATAGCGACGCCAGCTGGGATAAAAAAATAACCGAGCGTGCCCAAAAACTCAGATCTCAGATCTGACTTTTTCGGCACCCTCAAGCAAGGAGCAGGTAACGCTCTCCCTCCCTCTCTCTCTCTCTCTCTCTCTCTTTTTCTTCTCCATACACACACACACACACACACACGAGGAGAGGAAGGAGAGCCAGGTATGCTCCTTCCGTCTCCTCATTCTCATGTTCCCTTCCCCTCTTTCTCTCTCCCTCTCTCTCTCTCTTCACACACACACATAGTGTTTTTGAGAGAGAGAGAGAGAGAGAGAGAGAGTACAAACAAAATAAAAACGCACACACACATACATAAACAAAGAATGCACACACACATTGAGAGGGGAAAAGAGAGAGAGAGCATGCATAAACAAAAAACGCACGCATTGAGAGAGGAAAAGAGAGAGAGAACATGCATAAACAAAAAACGCACACATTGAGAGAGGAAAAGAGAGAGAAAACATGCATACGATCCAAAAAAACGCACACACATTGAGAGAGAAAGAGAGAGAAACTAATTTAACATCGTAGGAAACTAATTAAAATTAGAAGACCTAAAGATCTAGCCGACGAGGAGTTGAACTCAAGACCTATTATTCAAGAGGGAAATGGCATAATCAATCTATCATACTTGGCATGGGTGATAGAAAGGTTATACCATTTATCTCTTTTTATTGGCACACACATCCACACACGCGCACACACACAAGAAGAAGAGAGTTATAACGTTGTAGGAAACTATCTTAAAAGACGTTAAAGATTAGGTTATATGTAGACTTACATTAAATTAGATTTAGGTTTATTTTTAACTAGATTTACGTTTATTTATGCTAGATTTAGATTTACGTTATATTAGATTAGATTTAGGTCTCCATAGACTGCGATGCCTGCATGAAGCGGGTGAAGAAAGCCCTCAATGGAATATAGGGTATTGCTGCCTTCACTCATGGTGGGCTCCGTCGATCCAAAAGTACTGGTGAAATGTCTTCAGAAGATAGGGAAGAAGGTGGATCTTCAGGGCGGCAAGAGTCACTACATCCCCGACACAATGACCATCTAGACAACCTCTAGTCATTCAACAACAACTTCAAAGTTAGGAACAAGAGCAAGAACGGTCTAAAGGGCCAATTGCTGTCGTCAGATGTGGATGGAGATGAGGAAGCGTCACCGCCGGAAGTTAACTCTCACATCTTTAGTGATGAGAATGCCAACTCTTGCCGAGTTATGTGAAAAATTATGTGTTAAATCAGTTTTAAGGTTCTTATAATCCCTGCTAGTTTAGTTCTTTGTTTTTAATATAACATAATTTACGTTAGATTTAGATTTATGTTATATTATATTAGACTTAGGTTTATTTATGTTTACCCACACATACACACACACACACACAAGAAGAAGAGAGTTTTAACGTCGTAGGAAACTATCCCAAAAGACGTTAAAGATTAGGTTAGATGTAGACTTACGTTAAATTAGATTTAGGTTTATTGCTAGTTAGATTTACGCTTATTTACGTTAGATCGAGTCCACGCAAGAATTACTTACGGTTTAGGGTTTAGAGTTAGACGAACAGTGAAAAGATCTACTGTGAAAAGATGTTAAGATGCTGTGAAGTGCTATAGCTAGAGAAGAGGCAAAGGGGTTTTGTCCACTACATGCAATATCATGTAGACGTGGGTGTGTAGATTTCTTGTACCCACAAATATAGGTATTGACCAATAAAAAAGAGATTATAACCCGGTGGTTCTGATCTCCGTGCACCTCTAGACCGAGGTGTGCGGGGATTGGACATGACTAGAGAATGTGAGGTAAAGAGAGAGAGAGAGAGAGAGAGAGAGAGAGAGAGAGAGAGAGAGAGAGAGAGAGACAGAGACAGACAGAGAGACAGAGAGAGAGAGAGAGAGAGAGAGAGAGAGAGAGAGAGAGAGAGATAAGACGAAGAATGCCAATAGAATATCAAATTTGTTGTCTAGGTTATAAGTTTTTTATCCTCATTATGAGTAGTGACGAGGATGTGGGATCGTCCAACCGAAACACCTATCTCTCAACGAGGGTCTTATGTCCCTGTAATCAATGCAAGCATGCTGTGCGACGGACAAAACGTGTTTCTTTGCAGCACGTTCGCGAATTTGGCGAGTTCGATCCATCTATTATAGATCGAGTTGTTGCCAATTATAACTCGTCGGACTCTGACGCTGCCCAACAAGCAGCAATCTTGCAACCCAATAGACGTGTTCGCAGGCGCTTTGGCGCTTTGGTCACCGGCCACAGGGCTTGTCTTACTCCATCGACTTCAGCGGCGGCATCATCATGGATGATGACGGCAAGAAGGTGATCTCACGCATGCGTGGTCTTTGCTCTCAGCTGTTTAGACACTACATACTAAACAAATGGAGTGAAGTACCAAGTGATTTAAAAAACAGAGTCATCAGCATACTTCATGATGAGTTTCCCGTTCCAACACGGGATCAGCGCTTCAATGAAGACCTGATGAAGATTCGAATGCGCGAATACTGCAAACACAAGCGTTCCGAAGTGCAAAAAGCAATCAAGAATGGGTGGAACAGGCCAGATTGGTTGGCCAAAGAAGATTGGAAGAATACGAAGAAAGCAGCGCGCGAGAATCCCGACAAGTGGAAGCAACAAAAGGATGCAGTAGAGGCAGAGAGCTCGCACCACTTGGGGAGAGGTGGATGGGCATCATTTGAGGCCGATTTTGTAAGTGTTTTCACATTGCTCTTTATGTTCGATAGTTTAGGGTTTATGAGTTTTTTAATTCTAACATAATGAAATCTTTGTATGTTTTAACAGTGGTCGATGACAGGACGTGATCCCACACCGTACGAGCGCGAGTATGCAGGCAGGAAGGGCTTAAACGCCCTGATGGACATTTTCAGTTCTCGCGGTGCCATGGTTAGTATTAGGGTTTACTCTTTTTTATTTTTTGTATTGTTTTATAAATGTCGTTATATGTTTATACTTACTGAAAGCTGTCTTATTGTCTTTTTTTGCAGAATCCGATAGATACGCCGCTTGGACGCGATGAGACGTCTGACTAGACGACGTCAGTTTAGCCGTAGCTAGATAGCATTAGTTTAGGGTTTCTCATAGCTTATGTATCATGAGACGGATTTTATACGTCTTTTTGAACCATGTATATTATTACATTTGTCACCGCAGTTCCTTTTGCCAATCAATTCTTTATGCCTATGATGTTGTACAATTGTCATTATTACATTTGCCAATCAATTCATTTTGCCTATGATGTGTACAATTGTCAATTTTGCAAACAATGCGTCTTTTGGGTGACTATTTTGGGTCTATTATCTACCCTTGCACTTTTTTTAAAAAGTGAATCAAGTACAATATGGTTGATGGGTGGCAGGGCATTGAATGCCCTGTCACCAAAAAAAAAATCTCCCGGACGTCGCTATAACCGTCGCTATTTATGGCTCAGTAGCATCACTATGAGCGTCGCTATAGTCTTCAGTGTAAACGTCGCTATGAGCGTCGCTATATTGCGACGCATATAGCGACGCTCATAGCGACGGTTTTAGCGACGTCGGGGGTTATAAAAACCCAGTGTATTTCCGTCGCTAACAGCATCACAAGAGCACACAACCTCTTGTAGTGATTGATTCTCGTATAACTATTCTTCTAGAGATATAGTTTACATCATTCTATTGATAATCTCTCGTTGATACCATAGTGATTTTGATGTACCATGATGATGTTTTGTTAGTACTTTGGTCATGGTGATTTTCGTTGTTACTATGATGATATTTCGTTGATACCATGGTTATTCTCAGTGATGCCACGATGATATTTCGTTGATTCCATGGTTATTCTCATTGATACCATGATGTTGTTTCATTGATACCATGGTTATTCACGATGGTACCATGATGTTGTTTCGTTAATACTATGGTTATTCTCAGTGATACCATGATATTTTTTTGTGGATACAATGATTATTCTCGGTGATATCATGATGTTGTTTCGTTGATACCATGGTTATTCTCGGTGATACCATGATGTTGTTTTGTTGATACCATGGTTATTCTCGGTGATACCATGATGTTATTTTGTTGATACCATGGTTATTTTCAGTGATACCATGATGTTGTTTCATTGATACCATAGTTATTCTCGGTGATACCATGGTTGTTTCGTTGATACCATGGTTATTCTCGGTGATGCCATGATGTTGTCTCATTGATACAATGATTATTCTATGATGTTTTTTGTTGATACCATGATAATTTATTCATTTTTATTGATACAATGATGATATTTTGTGAAAACTTTGATGATACTCATTGATATCACTACGTTGATGAATGTCATTTTATGTAGTATATACACATGTCATTTGCATCATGTAATCACGCATCTTGTACTTTTACGTTCATACTTATATGCTATCGTGCGTATATATGTCGTCAAAAGAGTGGTGTCGCGAACCATCTCTTATGGCATTGTGAACGTAATTATTTCACTAACGATGCTAATAATTTTCATGACTATGTTTTTTGAGGCTCTGATCTATGTAGGATTGATCAAAGAATTGATTTCATGAAGACAAACTTGGTGACAATAAAAGATTTAAGAAGACATGTTTGGTCATGCCAACAGATTCACGGAGACACTTATGATTACGAGCTAATCAATAGCCTTTACACCTCTTTATTGAACCTTTGTATTCATTATTGTATTTAATAGGATAGGAGTAATGTAACTCCTCATAAAATATTCAGTGTAAAAGGAGTGATGTAGCTCCTCATGAACATTTGTACATTCAATGATTTTTATAATATAACGGTGGGTTTTTCCCTTGAATCCCCAAGGGTTTTTTCATCCACGGTTAGGGACCCTTATTTGAACAAGGGGGTTGAGATTATATGTGAAGCTACTCAATATATGGCTTCTCTATATATGGCACCCAGGTCCCCTCTATATATACATCATCTCATGTGTGTATTCTATACACTTTGGGGTTCTCAACAATAAGTGTTGGATTGTTTCACATAATTTTGATTGCTATCAATGCACACCAACATTAAAAAGAACCTAAATCAAGGACTCAATTCAAAGGCAAAGTGCTATCATTAAGTCACACTAGTGCGTCACAACCACATACACGATAGGTGGGTCAGTTTGTGACTTGTTTGTGTTTTTTTGTTACCTCTATTGATGAGAGATTCATAGCAAAAAACTATTGCACACTACTCATAAGATGCACAGAAGCATGGGCACAACATATACAAGTAGTCACTAACGAAAAGTTCCTCATCCTAGCATTCTCTCTCTCTCTCTCTCTTTCTTATTTCTCTCAAAGAATAAAGAAAACTTTTTAAGAATATTTTGATACATGTTTTGCTCATGAGTCATCCCAATCCAAGGTGCTCTAACTCCCAACTAGAAATTGGGCAAGACGCCATCAAAATTAGTCTTCATGGGCTCGTCTATTGACCACTAATTGCCATGAGGGCTATGAGCCACACACACGCTGGCTAAAAGTCATTATCAGATCTCAAGTAAGACCCAACTGTTAGCATTCCTTGGGTGATTTTTTTAAAGATCGAACAGATCTACCCAGTGGAGTACACATTGATGTTAATGGACAAGAAAGAGTCTTGTCGTTAGAGATGTTTAGGGTGTTATTTTTTCACTACATATTTTCAGTGCGACGCTCATGCTGAGATTTTGATAACCATAAACTCACATTAGCTGATCTCTCCCATGGAGTCTAGATGCAGCAAACCCTTGTGAGAGTATGGTTGTCCATAAGAGCTAGTCATTTCACTTGTGTTGAGAGCACAGTTTTGGGTAAGACCTAGCGGGTGTTTACTCAATCATCCCATAGACATGGAGGATAACACTTTGAACTATTCTGCAATCTACCATGTCGTAGCGGACAAATTCAACTTTTCAAGTTGATTCCTCTCTTTCGGTACACGGTTGACTATGTTGGTTACCGTTACCTGTTAGTTGAGCACTTTCTATAAAGGGTCTTATTAAGGGGTTTGACTACGTAGATTATAACCAACGGGTTTGGATTGTGACGGCAACACCTAGGGTTCTTAGTGCAATGATTCTTGGTTTTTTCACTTTTGGGCGACGTGCGCCTCTGCATTTTAATACGGGTAAGTGAACATTAAGTTTACATCTCCAGGTACGCATCTATTGATTTGGTGTTATTCAATTTTTTAGTATTCTTTGCTTAGTTTTTTCAAGTTGTATAAATATGATTAAATGTTTTAGAGCCATGCCAAGGGCATGTCGAAACAAGGTATTTTGGGCCGTAGTGTCCACTATACATTCTGCTGTTATGAACCTACTTATTCGGTTCAATTTGGCACATGTTGTCACATGGGATACAACATAGTCTAGTAAATCAAGGAGTTTGGTTTAGCCAGTGTGGAGAAATGATAATGAGGGTCTCTCTCACTCGCATCACAGAGTGTTTGTAGCTACCTCCTGAAAGCGCGGTGGTAATGCGTGTGCTAGTCTCCACCCAACTGTGCTATCTTATAGCCTCCCTCTAGCTTACACACTGTCCGGTCGTGCCGGTGGCCTTGCTCATAGGACCCATGTCCTTACATTACCCCCCCCCCCCCCCTCCCTTTGGAGAATCGTTTTCGTCCTCGAAAATGAATGTAGGAAAATGTTTCTTAAGTGCGGAAACATTCTCCCATGTAGAACCTTCTTCAGGTCTATCTAGCCATTTTACCAACACCTATTGTCTGACATGATGTCTCGTGAAAGCTCATGAGAATCCAAAATCTTTTTGGGCTCATGAGGAATGATTGGCGGTGCAATAAGGTCAACCAACACACCTGTGTCAGTGACATTATCATTCTCTCCTAACTATTTTTGTAAACGGCTAACATGAAAAACATGATGAACTCGTGAGTGCTCTCTAAGAGCTAACTTATAGGCCACTTGACCTATATATGGAGAATGGTAAATGGCCCACAATAGCATGGTGAAAGTTTATCAACTTTTTCCGTCTTCATACTTTTTGAATGCTCCGCAACTTTGAGGAAAATCTTGTTTCCTTCTTCGAAAGTAGCAAGAAGTCGATGCTCATCTGCGTACTTCTTATTGATCTTGAGCTTGATTAACATTCTGTCAAGCAAATCAAAGCATGTAAAAATGGTCTTAGAGAAAATCCTTCGCTTGTTGTATCTTCTCCTTAGCCAACCCCACCGTGACGGGTGATCTAGGTTGAAATCCATACAAACACATAAATGGACTAAACCCTGTAGTCACATGCTTTGAACTATTATAAGAAAATTCCAATATAGGTAAGTAGTCTTCCCAATTGGTTTGCTTCTTCCTAACGTACGCTCCTAGCATATCCTATAGCACTTGATTAACTCTTTCTGTTTGACCATCCATTTCTAGATGATCAGCCATACTTAGATTAAGTTTAGTTTCCAACTTTTGGAACACAGCTCTCTAGAAGTGATTATCAAACTTTCAATCTTTGTCACTAATGATACTAGCTAGAAGACCGTAGAGTTTATATATATGCCCTACAAATAGCCATGCTAATTTTGGAATCTTAATCGTAGTCTTAGTGGTAATGAATTGATCTATCTTTGTGAGATGGTCTACAATTACCCAAATGGCATCATGGCCATAATTTGTAGTAGGTAGTCCTACTACAAAATCCATAGAGATACTCTCCCACTTACATTGTGGAATCTCTAAAGGATGTAAAAGGCCACCTACCTTGAGGCGCTCTGCCTTATTAACTTGGCACTGTTGGTAGTTTAGTATGTACTCTTGAACATCATGATGTAAGCCCGGCCAATAAAATTTCCATTGAACTAAGGCATACATCTTACGGATACCTGGATGACCAGCACTTGGACTATCGTGACACTCAACTAATATTTGGAACTTAGTGGATGAGTCCATTGGCACACATAATCTACCTTTGTGGAGTAAGTAGCCATCATCAATGGAAAAATTCTTCCATCGATTAAGCTCTTCCTGAGTAGGGGTGGAGCTCTGTGTGCTGGAGTTTCTATCTGTGCATGCAGAGACATGTTGATCTCGCTATTCAGAGACATGTGAGTGTGAGGGATCCCTTTTTAAAATTGCACTTCACACTTTAGCATATGATTGATCTTGTGCACACTTGCCACGTAATGACCATAAAAATCCACTCTTTAGTTCCGTGAAAGCAAGTGAATTAATATGAGGCATCCGACTTAGTGCATCCGCTACTACATTATATCGGCCCTTGTGATATCATAGCTTACAATCATAATCTTGAAGGATTTTTGCCCATCTAGCTTTACGGCCCTTCAAGTTTGTTTGAGTAGTAAACTATTTGATACTCTCATGGTCAAAAACTACTTCAAACTCGGCACCATATAAATAGTGTCCCCATTTTTGTAAAGTGTGAATTATGGCATAGAGTTTTCTCTCATAGACATAATAATTCTATTGAGCTGTATCTAAATTTTTACTTTCAAAGGCTATAGGTATTCCCTCCTAGAGAAGTACCACACCAATGGCTTTATCACTAGCATCAATCTGTACCACAAACGGCTTAAGTGTGTTGACGATTGTTAGGATGGGAGCAGTGACTATAGCTACCTTGAGCTGTTCAAAACTACGTTCTTGGGCTTTTTCCCAAGAAAAGGTCTTACCTTTTGCTTTAAGTTGATCCGTCATAGGAATAGTGATTTTGGCATAGTCACGGATATATATTGTCGATAAAATCCAGCCATGCCTAAAAACATTTGAAGCTCCTCAATCGTGTTGGGATGTGGTCATTGAAGAATGGCAGCGACCTTGTCATTCTCCATCTTGATTCCAGAATAAGAGATCACATGACCAAGGTAATGTGTCTTTGTTTTAAAGAAATCGCACTTGCTTTGCTTATCATACAGCACGTGAGCTCATAGCTGTTCAAACACTAATCATAAGTGTTCTATGTGTTCATCTTCAGTCTTACTGTAAATGAGAAGGTCATGAAGGAAAACCACAATAAATTTTCCAAGATAGGGACGTAAGACACTATCCATGAGTGTCATAAATGTAGCAGGAGCATTGGCTAGACCAAAAGGAATTACTTAAAAATTCAAAATGCCCGAACCGTGTTCTAAAGGCAGTTTTGAGATATCTTGTAGTAGGATACGTACCTGGTGGTATCCTGAACGAAGATCTATCTTTGTATAGTATCTTGCCCCATGGATTTGATCAAACAACTCATCCACTCGAGGCAGAGGATACTTGTTCCTGATGGTTATCGCATTTAATCCATGATAATCTAAGCACATGCGCATAGTATCATCTTTCTTTTTTACCAATAGAATTGGTGATGCCCAAGGTGAAGTGCTAGGTCTAATGAAACCACGAGCGAGGTAGTCAGTCAACTGACTCTCAACCTCCTTGGCTTCTTTAGAACTCATATGATAAGGTGGTTTACTTCTCGGTTTAGTGCCTAGCAAGACATCTATGCCATGTTGCACATCACTTGTAGAGGGTAAACCCGGTGGTAAATCACTTGAGAACACATCACTATACTCCGTGAGTAAGTGATTCAGCTTTTTCCGTGCAAAAGAAGAAAGTAAAATAGAGTTATGATGGGATGGAGAATCTTGTAATTCCTGTAATGTTTGTTTTACAACAGTTGCACGTTGCTCTATAGAATTAAAATTGAGAGCACTTTGCTTGTTAGATTTGTCAACACTTTGTCTATCAGTAGAATTCATTGCACTTTGCATACCATTATAATTCATTGCACTTTGCATACCATTACTAGAATTCATTGCACTTTGCATACCATTATTAGAATTCACTGCACTTTGCTCTTGAGAATTCACAAGACTTGGAGGCAAGCAATAACACAAAAAGACTTCATCTTATTAAGTTTTATTTTTGCAAAATAGAAAGCTCGGCTGTACATATAAGAGGTGCAGATGGTATATTTTTCTCACCAAGCAAAAGCACATGTTTACCATTGGCCATAAAGGATATGGAGTTGTGTTCATAACTAGTGTGCAATGTGTTTCCTAAACCATGCAGCCACTCCCATCCTAAAACTACATCAGCATGGTCCATGTTCATAACTTGGATCTTGAACAATAAGCTCAACGCCTTGAACTACCGTGTCACATACTTCTTTATCATTCCCAGACATCTGCTCCACCACATACTTGTGAGAGCAGGGAGTCTATGTAAGCTTCAACTTCTTGACTAGCTTATAGTTCAAGAAGTTATGAGTCGTACCATCATCCACTAAAATACAAACACGTTGTCCGTTAATAGTGCCATGCATGCGAATCAGATCATGGGGGCCAAAGGTGGGCTGCCACATTGAAGTAGGCACACAACACTTGTGCTTTTATTCCATATGAAGAACCTCTATAGCACAATATTTAGGAGATGGATCTAATGTGAGGCATTGCACCGTGTGCATGGCCTTTTCTTTGACTTGCATAAGAGGACAATCTTTCTTGTTATGTTGTTCTAAAAGACATCTAAAACACAAATTGTGTTTCTTTGCACGCTCAAAATCAGCAGTGCTGAGAGGGAGACCCACGTGGAGTATCTCGTAATTGCTTAGACTTCTTAGCCTCTCGTGGGCGTGGAGAGGTAAATTGTCTCTTATTCCTCTTGGAATGTGTGGGAGATCTACCTCACCATTGGCTCTTAGACACATTGCTCTTAGCAAAAGTATTCTTAGAGTAGGAAACATTTCCTTTCCTCTCTTGGTCATCATCATATCTTTGCGCATGACTAATGGCTCCTTCCAAATTTTTTGGATGTTCGGTCTTGACATGAAGACGATAATCTTTGTCAAGACCCCTATTAAAACCCCGTATCTTTTGGAATTCATCTAGACCTTCTAGATCATCCAGTTGAGACCTTTGATCCAGACAGCGGTTCAACAAAAATCAATGAAAAAGTAGTCCAAGTCACAACAGCGGCTCTTTCGCATGTAATGAGGTTGTCATACAGCGCTAAGGCCAAACAATGTTCATTTGAGAAAGTTAGCAAGCATCTAAAAGAGGATGTTGAGGTCACAAAGAAGGAAGAGGGGAGCTCGGGGAGTTTTGGTGGCCACTTTACAGTACGGGACAATCTATAAATTCAATATAGAGGCCATTAGCCTAAAGAATATACCTACCTATGTTGTTGAGAAATTATTTGGGAGGTTATTGGTCCAAATTAAAGATTCCAAGGGAAAACCTAATTTGGTTATATTCTTGTATAACAATCTAGTTCAGTAAACAGCTAAGATAGAAAAGCTTGAGTGTCTTCAAAGCTCGGCATGCATGGTAGTTTTTGTATAGGGCAACATGTATCCCAACGCACCCCAATGCAAGTAAAGTTTGGGATTAATTTTCAAGGAAAGTGAGCAATAGCACATTGAAGGTCAAGAAAAAAAACAAGATAGTGTTGAAGAAAGCACTGACTTGGCTATAGTTACAACAAGAGCAAAGAGGACAGCAACACAAGCAGACATTGGCACAATTGGAGCCGAAACAAGTGACACCATCAAGACACCTGAAAAGAAACTAAAGGTAGCGGATATTTTTCACCATTTAAAGCTAACAAAAATGACTCTAGCCAAGCCTATTTAAGGGGGATAGGGCAAAGGCAGTTCAGCAAATCAGCCCATTGAATTGGCTCAAACCCCATCATCATCAGTTAAGAAAAAGAGACTATTGGAGATCAGGCTCCACCAATTGCCACAAGAAACAAGGATACATCATGTCCTAGTTAGCCTCAATTGCTCCTCCAATACAGCTAACTCAAGTGGACATGTTAGAGAGGCTTCACAAAAAACCCCTTCATGGGAGAATGTTTGTCCAATAGGAAGATAAGGCACTAGTTCCTTATCCCACTCCTCTCATTGTGTATATAACCTCTCAAATTGACATAGATACCATTACAGATGGATGTGTAGCAACAATGATGTCTGGATGGAGTACTATTGTCAATGCCATGGGGCAAATGATAGAAGGAAGTTCAGTAGATGGCTCCTAGTCTAGCAGGGGTTGCCTTACATTCAGAACTTCAAGAAACCAAAACCGAACTAGAAAAGGCAAAGAGGGAAATGGAGAAAATTAAGACCAAAGTGTTGGAACTTTCCATTGAGCATAACAAAGATGCAAGAATAATGGATTCACAATAGAAACAAATTGAAGCACTCAATAATGACAACCAACAAATGAAGGATGAGCAGTGGGTAACAATCAAGGCAAAAGAGGAACTCAAGCGGATACTTGACAAAAAAAAGAAACTCATGGTCACTACGTCCAACCATAACACTTTGAATCAATCTATCACTATAAAATATATCTATCAAACCTCGGTAGATATAGTTGATACCGATGGAAATATCGCTTTGAATATGGAGGACTTACAAAAGTTAGTGGAGTCAATGAAATTGTATCTTAAAAATAAATATGAGCAGTACACAACAACCGTAGTGAACCAAGTACTGGTGGAATATATAAAGAACTAGGATGATGTTGATGAGGAGTAAGATAATGATGATGACAAGGAGCAAGGGATGGCACTGGAGCATATCAGAGTAGGATGATAATAATGATGATGATCAACTCCCTCGGGGTTTAGCAGTTGATCTGGACCTAAAAAACATTGGCACCGAGATAGATATCTACGGACAGTCAACCTAGTAGTCAGACTCAACATCAAGATCAAAAGACCTAGTATGGTCAAAGATCAACAACAACAATAGTAGCATACTCGATCTAAAGAAAAAGTGCATTCTGAATCCACTCAGTAGCATATGCAGTATGGTATTATTTTATACAGGCTAGCAAATTAGCTTGAGGAGAAGGGTAAGGGTATTTGGGCTGATTCTAGCTCAAATTCCAATTCAAATTCATACCCACATCACTGTATGGCCCTACTACGATTAAATAAGAAGTTAAGGAGGCAAAGGGCTTTTGAAATTCAAGAATTTCTCCATGAGGAAACATTATATACTGATTTGGAGAAATTCAAGATGTTGTCTATGGGAGCCCGCAGAAGAATTCAAGACTAGAAATCTATCAATCACCATAATCAATAGGTTTGTCAAGTACCACCTCACCTAGTTGTGTCCAGGTTTTGGATAGGGTGACTGAATGGTTCCATACAACTCAAGATGTCATGGTAAATCCCCATCATATAAAGGACCCATCCACAATTGATCTCACGAGTCTTAGACAAGAATTGGAGATGCTATTGGCAATAAGACGACTTACAAATGCATGAAAGATATTAGAACTCAAATTAAGGACATGCTAGTTAAGCTATAAATTGCAAGAAGAGTGTTCGATAGCAAAGTCAACCTACTTTTGGAATGCAATGCCACCAATAGTAGAGGACCACAAACTAGAATGACCCTCAGTGAGCTAGAGAAGAAATTCAAAAGTCTCTATCATCTAGTTTGCATCTCCAAACAGATGATGCAATAGGAGAATCAAATGGTCATGAACTTCATAGAAGTCTTTCTAGATTCTCCAGTGCTCATGTATGCCTTCCCTGCTAAAGAGGTTGAGCTCCCTAGATTCTTTCCAACATTATATCCTGAGTATATTGAATCGATTGATCAACAAACATATATTAAGATAATGGAGGAATCGAGAGATTGATATGAAAGAGCTACAACTAAATGGATAGCATGGAATCAAGTCTTGGGGATGAAACTTTAAATAAAGATCAAGCATATGATCTGCTGCATGCTCTTCAAAACTTCAAGCTAAGAATGGGGTAGTGGCACATTCAGATTCATGAGCTCATAAAGATCACTAATCAGCTTCTCCAACTAATAGTTGAGGAATCCTAAATCCCAAAGGAGAATTGACAAATAGGAAAACTTTTAAACCACAGTTTAGGGAGATGGCTGAAATTATCTTTGAAGCTAGATTCAAATGCAATTAGCCATTTCTTGAAGGTTAGATCCATACAGCCTCATATTGTCACAAGCTGGCCAAATCCAGACTCATGAGAGGAAAACTAACCATATATGACCCCGATATGAAAACCTGGATTCCCGTGACACCTTATAAGTTCGAAATGAAAATAGTACACAAGGACCAACCCGAGCAGAAGTCTCTCTAGCATTTAATCTGGTAAGAAAATCAAGGAGGTTCTAGTGCACCACTAAGAGTGCTTTGCAGGCCTCCAAAGAAGAAGGCTCCAAAAAAAAGGAAGAAAGTCCGGTGGATTGGTACTTCTTAACTAATCGTAGGGATTTACTGAAATTCTGAGAACACTCCAGAATTCAAAGAAATCCTGGAGAAGGAATTGTGGATGGTGGGAATAGCCTCCAAACGGAGATTCAGATGGGTGATTGGGTTGGTCAGATTAGTAATTATCAATATCAGTTAGTAGAATAATTGATATGGTGCACAATGAGCCATAGGCCCAGTTTGAGGGCTATAAATAGTGTCCACTACTCAATTTTAGGGACATTATCACTATCACTACTTTGTATCTTGGAGCTCTTTATGATCTTGTATCTATGTAACTCTAATTAAGCTCAGAGTAGACTTGGCTCACATTATTGTACTTGTGTACACTAATCTAAATATATTCTAGTTCCAGTCTCTAGTTTCGATGTCCATTCTTAATTCCCAATTTAGTTCATGTCTTTTCATTCCAGTTTTATATAATTTTTCAGTTCATGTATTTTCATTCCAGTTTTATATGATTTGATGTTTGGAGTCGTACCCTGATTTGAACTAACTCTAACTGACCATCCTAGAATAGTTTTCATAAGTGTTCAACTCATTCCATTGACACAAATAGTGAACTTGAAACAAACAAAGAAAAAGAAAACATGTGAACCAAAGTCAAAACCAAAACTGGAGGAGGAGGAAAAGGAAACTAAACTATCTAATTCTCAGAGAAAAGAAAAGTATCAAGATCTTAAATGAACAGTCCAAGAAGGTTGGACAACAAAAATTAAAACAAAAAATGAGAAGGGAGACGATGCTATTAGTGTTCCATCCCCTTACAAGAAATTTACAGTCCAACATAGGCGAATCACAATACAACAGCCTATGTGGCAATTACAAGACCTAGGAAATTCTTATGATGGACTTAAAAATGCCAAGTAAATTGGTTCAGCTCCTTAAGGAGAAGAACAAAAATCATTGTACATAGCCACTAGCTTGACTCAAGAGAAAGAGGATATCCTCATCAAAACTCTCATGGAATATAGGGATGTGTTTTCTTGGCCATAAAAGGACCTGAAGGAAGTAGATCCTAAGATCTACTAGCACACTATACAATGAGGGAGAATGCACCAATTGTGGTAGTGTGCAAGAAAAATAATAAATTAAGAGTGTGTGTGAGTCTCAAGAAAGTGTATGTAGCCACCATACAAGACAATTATCCCTTAATTTTATCAAAATATGTATTGGAGAGAGTAGCAAGAAAGGAGCATATAGTTTTTTTGACATATTGAGGGTACAACCAATTGACTATACACCCTCGATATCAACATAAGATAGCTACGAAATGGAAAAAATATTCCTATTGTTTGATGTCTTGTGGATTGACCAATGTTACATCCACTTTCTAAATTAAAACATTAAAAAAAAACCATTAAACACTCAAAGCAACCGATTTAGCTTGCTAACGCGTAGTCACAAACCATTGATGAGGCATAAACAACAACTGGTGGTGGTTTCTTTTTTTTTTGGGGGGTGGGGGAAGGGGAGGGGGGTTTTTGCCAAACTGACATGAGCAACAAGGGCGATGAAGATAAGCCAGCAATACATGATATAGGTATTCCAAAGGGATAAGAGTCCCATCTTTCTTCACATCAAAGGGAGGGCATGGAGGAAGCATATGTGCAAAAGAGAATCGATAGCTCTCTCTCTCCCTCTATCTGTGTGTGTACGCGCGCGTGTGTATGTGTCTCTCCTTGCCTACACAAATGTTAAGAGCTAGTAAAAAATAAAAATTTTGCTCAAAATAGGGGTGTCGCATAAGCGATAACATGCAAGTTGTGGACATCACAATTGGTGTTTCTTTTTTGCATTGCTTATGATAGTTTTTGTGTTGCTTAGATGACACCTTTTTTTAAAATTCAATTTCGTATATGGGTATCGCATATGTAATGATATTGCATCACGTATGAAACCTATATCTTTGTTTAGCTCATCGTTGGCTTTTCTAGCAGCTTGTAGTATTGGAGGGGTTATAGAGACATATATTTATATATATATATATATATATATATATATATATATATATATATATATATATATATATATATATATATATATATATATATATATAATGGCTATACTAGTTGGTTGTCTGCATGCTTGATACTTTCTTAAAATGAAATTCAAGGTTTTCCTTTTTTTTCCCCCAAACTCACAATAGTGAGTGTATGCCTATATTGTGAAACTAGAAAAGTTACATATAAATCCATGCTCCAAATGAGCAATGGCACCAACGACATCAAGGACACAAGGAATCTATTACATGGGCTGATGAAGGGTGCCACCTTGATATTGAATAACACCAAGGGACTTAGGTTTGTTTGGGGTTGCCACCAAGGATATAGCCATGTCTGAACACACCCCTTGATCACCAAACCAAACCTATTGTTTTAACTATCACTTTTTTCTAGCTCTTCGTTTTAGTTGCACAGTGGTGGTCGAAGGACCTATATTCTTTACCAAATGATTGATGAGATCTAGTTGTTGGTTCAACAATCTCACATCCTTATTGACCATCTATGTCTTGTCATGCACCTGGACACACAGGCATTTTGCCTCATTTCTATTGCCTTCTAGGTTACATACTTCAAAGGTTACTAACTCTGGTTTATCTCCTTCTGGTTTATTTGAATAATTTTCCATCCGCGTAGAATTATCTTGTATCACCCCCGTCGGACTCTCAATATTGTTGTTGATCCCACCAGAAGGTCCGATCGGGGCATCTTGCTCCTCTTGAAACTCGTCTGCGTTACCATCCATCTCTTTATCTACTTGCCCATATGCACTATCTTGTTCCTTGGTGTTACCTTATGTCCTTGTTCCATCCGTTTTGCAATCTCAAACTCTCTAGTGACTTATCTCCAAGTTGTCATGCTCTTGTGAGTAGGGGTAGTTACTACCTCAGGGAAATCCCTTGCATAGTGCCCAATTCGACAACACTTGTAGCAAGCATTTGGAAATGATGCAAACGCTAATTCTTGTCAATATGAAACAATCCTACACATTCTCAAATCCAAAGACTTGAGGATAGGTTTGCACATATTGCATACTATCCAAATTGGACCTTACGCACTGCAACTTCGGAATAAACATCACCCTGCACAGCATAGGAGCATTGGAGTCCACATGATTTTGAAGCCATTAAAAAAAATCGTTTAAAGTGACCCACATTGGGTATAATTCCATAAACTCTTCATTCGGACAGAACTCGATCATTTGGGACATAGCATTTGCATAATAAGAAGCTCCCCATATGCCTCCTCTCATGACCAAGTCCTGTACAATCTGCTCAAAATCCCATTTTGCCACATAAAAGCCTTTCCCAGTTGTCGTGAAGCGGCAGATCGCATGTCTATTGTTAGTTGCCCACTGTCGGCCAGTCCCACAAGCCATGTGTAGAAATTTGCCAACCCATAAAATATAATACTACGGAGTGGGCACAACACAACTCTATGCTCCAAATTGTGTCTTTTGGATTAAATCCAGCCTGCATCACATAGCCATCATCCACCTTGTTTTGACTTTGCATGATCGCTGCGAGCACGGATTCTTCTAAAAATGAACAAGTGCTAAATGCAGAGGACTTCAAAATCTTCTTTGGATTTGATGAGCTCAAATCACTCACCCTTTTTCTCCCCTCTATCCATCCATCAGGACTTGGTGACCCCATGTTGCCCAGATCACCTGACAACATCGCACCCAGTTCCATGTCAACGAGGAAGACACCCCAGGGGGGGGCTCATGAGGTGGCACTTTGAATATAGATACCCACAAAAAGTGTGACAATAAGTCTAGGATAAAGTCCTTAACCAAGATGCAATATATTAAATAAAGCTCGGAAAGATCTTTATTGCGTTGAAGGTGGCAGGAGTGGGTAACCCTTGGAAGGCGGCTGAAAACAATGTCGGGTTAGTGGTCGCCATAAACAAGAAGCTATGTTGAATCCACCTAAAGACAACCAGTGCTTGAAGCTGCCTTAGCACGTTACCACAGCTTGCATCAGAACAAAACCCACCCCGTCCCGCACAATCCTGCAGTTCTGAGCTCGTCTTGCACACAGACTCTTCATCGCCTAGCTTCAAGGTTTGTGCCCCAAAAGCATGCTACCATTTAAAGAGCCTTCGACAGAGGCAAAATTGTCTCCGGGTTATGAAGGCAACAGAGAGGTGGAAACCGCATTGGAAGACATGTTCTTTATAGGTGGATCCTTTCAACAAGCATTAGATTTTATTGAGAAAATTCCCATGTAGAATGAAATAAATATTGTTTAATAGCAATATTGTTTAGGACTCCTATGCAAAATGTGCCATTTAATAGCAATATTGTTTAGGACTCCTATGCAAAATGTGCCATTTTTTATAACGCTGAAATTTTTTGATAGGAGTGAATCATGTGATACACCCTTGCAAAATGCATTTGTGTCATGACTATTGTAGGAAATATTATGAAAGCATTATATCATTATGATATGCCTAATCCCATCTAATGAGCTATAAATGAAAGGAGGAGGGTGGATGTAAGGTCTCCATCTTTTTAGCTGTCGGGAATGAACTCAAGATTTACGAGAAAGCATTGATCAAATAATCAGGTTTCTCAAAATCAATAAAAAATGGTATTTTTTGAATCTTAAGCACAACAAACCCCAAGCTAGAAATTTTCAGAATTGAATTTCGATAAAAATTGGCATAGTCATGGCCCCTGGAAGTTTAGACTATTGACTAAATTAATTAAATAAATTGTAAGGGTTTGGTAATTATTACTGTAAATTTTTTTTATCATAACATCCCTATATTTACTGATAATTGCATATATTTTCAAAAGTAATCATGAGAAGGGTCAGATGATAGCAGAAAATCGACTTTGTGTATTTGGGGGGACTGTGTGGGGCTGTAATGAACTTACCCAGGCTAGAATTAGCAGCAGGGCGCGCTTGTGGAGCTGTAGGGCTGCCTTGGGATGCAAGTTACTTCCATTTCCAGCCTGTGAGTACCCAGAAACCCATAAATATGACCCCTTGCTTCACAATTTCAGACAGACTCGGTGTCCTAGCCATTTCTCTCTCCCATAGGGAGAAAACTCTACCCAAAAATCAATAGAGAGCAAACCTCTAGCTAATTATCCACAATAATTAGCCTAATCTTTTTTTAATTAGTAAAATTTACTTATATTGTCTTAATTAATCTAATTAATTAAGAAGATTAAAATTATCTACACTCTAAATTACTCTCTTTATTCTTAATATTCTGTTGATCACTTAGATTAAGATTAAATATATTGAGCTAATGAATTATTAAGTCATATTAGGATTGAAGTTATTTTTTTGTCATAAATTAATGGTAATTGTACTAATTAGACTTAGATTAGTATGAGATAAATATCAGAGCTGTATTAAGCTGTCAAGATGCTAGAAAAATTATCTCTTAATTTTTTGATTAGTTTTTATAATTAATTAAGAAAAAATTAGTTTTCAATCAAAAAATTGATGGAAAATCCATTTAATTAGCTCAAAATTTCTTAATTTAATTATCACAATTAGAAAATACTGTTAAAAACACGGCGTAAACTACTCATTAGCAAAAAATTAATCTAAGTATTTAACTAAGTTGAAATTGATTGTTTTTAGCTATAAATTAAAGGGGGAAATTAAAAATATTACATAGATAATTACATAGTCATTATCAGAGATAGGAATCATGGTTAGAAATCCGGGAAAGTTAGGGCATACCAGGAATTAGTTTATCTATTTAATTAAGCCAAAATTGTCTCTTTTTTAGCAAACATAAAAGGAGGAAACTAGTAAAGTAGATTTGACAACCTTGAGATAATTTTCAGAGTTAGAATACATCATTAAAAATCCATGATAGTTAGCCTAGCCACAGAAAAGTAATTTAGATAATTATCTTATTAAAAAACCATATTTTTTAGGGTAAATTAAAGGGAAAAATCTATAAACTAAATTATATAGCTTTGAGATACTTTTTAGAGTTAAAATACATCGTTACAAAGCCCCAATATTAGCTTAGCCATAGAAAAGTAATTTAGCTAATTATCTCAGTCAAAAAATCCTATTTTTGAAGATAAAATGAAGAGGGAAATTAATAAATTAGATCAAACAGCCTTGAGATAATTTTTGAAGTTAAAATACATTGTTAAAAAGCTGTGATAATTAGCTTAGCCATAGAAAAGTAATGTAGCTAATTATGCTAGTCAACAAACCCTATTTTTTAAGGTAAATAAAAGGGAAAAACTAGTAAATCATATTAGATGACTAAATGCTATTTATTAGAGTTATATACATGATAAACCAACCATGATAATTATGTCAAGATTAGAAAAATAGTATACATATTTATCTAAGTCAATTTATACTAATTTTAGCTAAAAATTAAAGGGGGAATTTAGTAAATCATGTTAGATAATTACATTCTATTTAGCAAAGCTAGATTACATGATTAAAAATCCATGATAATTATGTCAAGGTTAGAAAATTAGCACATATATCTATCTATGTCAAATTATACTTATTCTAGCTACAAATTAAAGGGGGAAATTAGTAAATCATGTTAGATGAGTACATGATATTTAACAGAGTTAGGTTACATGATTAAAAAGCCGTGATAATTATTTCAAGGTTAGAAAATTTGTATAGATATTTATCTAAGTCAAATTATACTAATTTTAGCTAAAAATTAAATATGAAAATTAAATAATAAAGTTAAAAACTTTTAAGATATTTATCAGAGGTCCCAAATATCATTATCTGCATGTGATATTATACCATAGTTAATTAGTTAGTTTAGAGAATTATAATTGACCAAAAGTTCTATTTTTAGCAAAAGACTACTTAAAATAAATAGACTTTGGGGTCAAAAGTTTCTAGGAAAATTATAGTAAGGATAAACCAATGATATAAAGTTAGAAAATGAAATATTAAAGAGAAATTAAATAGAATAAGTACTAAGCTGAAAATAAACTCACTTCAAGCTTAAAATTTGATGAGAAAATTTAAAAAAAGATATAGAAAATTAAATGAAAACTAGGAGAGCTTAGAAAACCCTTGGAAAAGCTTTAGAAAAAGTTATTATATCTATATAGGTAAATAAGAAATTATTAGGCCAAGAAATTACCTATTAAGACTACAAATTTAACCTTGATTGGGTTACGATTGAATACAAAGGTTAAGTCCAGCTTTAGGATAATTTACCTAATGATTAGACGTCCTTTTCATAAGGATAAGAAGTTATGTCACCCAAAAGGACTCGAGAAAATCCTACATCTGATGATGAGGACATAGTTCCAAAACAAACTAGAGCGTCGCACGACGACGAAGCTGGGCCTAGTAGTAGGCCTACAGAGGACAGTCTTCATGTGTCAGCATAGGATCAGATACCCGATGAGTCCCATGTGGGTTTCCATCATTCAATTAAGTCTTTAAATAGTTTAAGTTCTTTTATAAGTTAACATTGCATACGTAAGGAGTGAGTAAGATTCAGAAAAGGACTAGCTAGTCAAAAATGGAAGGTAACTTACAAGAAACCAATGTGCATTGTTTGTAATTAGGAAAGAATTTTTTGGGCTAAGACTGGCTGAATTAAGAAAGATATGACTGATCATTCTTAAGACAGCTTGTGTCTCTCAAGACACCTCTGACTTCTTGGTATATTTTGATGAATAATGATGGCTTTCGAGCCATGGATAAGTCAGTTGCCCCCATGAACGATGAGTTCCTACTCCGTGTCACGTCTTGATGTTTCTACATAAGTTAAGATACCTTTTCTATCCTAGGGGAGCCTCCCGGTTGTATGGGCAATTGGTTTGGTGTATGCGTACCCTGAACCTTGGGTGGGGGTTTATCCACCCGGATTCTGAACAAGGAATGGGTGTCGTTTTTTCACCCTTAGGTGGTCTTGAGACAAGAAGAGTACTGGTCATGGTTATTATGGACAATGTTTTGATTGACAGTACCTATCTTAAGTTTAAAGATGTTTGTTTGCTAAAAGAATGCTTTTCAATGATGTCTTTAATATCGGATTGAAGGAATCACTGTAACAGAAAGTTAAAAGAAACCATTATTTTAAATGTTAAAACAATGTGATAGTGATTAGAAAACAAAAGAATCATGTGTGAGTGTGGGGTGGTAAGTGGGGATTGACTAAGGTTGTCAATCATGGACGGGTGGACCTGATTAGTCAGGTAACTATCGATCCCTACGTACTAAAAACGTTCAGAAAACTTCTTCACTTGGAAGAGGAGTCCACCAGTGGTTGTTCCCTCACATTTGTTGGGGGGGAGAGCGTTGGTTGAAGATACCTTAGCCCGATTTGTAGAAGTTATAGGGTCAAAAGACTTTTGGGATTGTTAATATGTTTTCTCATTTTCACTATGAGACAAAACTAGGTCTTCTTCTAAGGCTATAGACCCAAGCCATTGTCAATGGTAAAGGTCTATTCCTTGGTTTTTTCTTGTTTAGAGACTCTGATTTTTATTAAGCCTAGAGACTTGTTAGGGATCCCATCCCAATTTAGGTATTGGTGGGTTGGGGATCTCACAAGTGTTAGGAATTGGATCGTGCTAGCTATGGTGGATGAAAGAGAAACATGGTCCAAGTGTGTGAGTGTGTGTAAGCAAGGTTATCACTCAAGTGAATTAGGTTCCAAGATAGAATTAGCTTGGACTCATAAACACATTCTTGAGTATTGACTTAGCTTAGCATAAGCTCACCATAGACAAGTATGTAGTACAAAATAAAGTTGTTGTTTATTGATTCAAGAAATGAGCTTTAAGTAGCTCTACAGCCTTGCTCCACAGTATGTGGGATAAATCCACTCTCCTCTCCTTGACTCACACCTTAGGACAAAGCTCACACTTTACAATCCTCCCCTTGAGGTTTGGACTAAGACAAGATACTGAAGATGCATGATCCACACAGGCTAACAAAATCCACATAGGATGGTGATATCCACACAGGAAAATAATGTCCGCAAAGGATGGTGATATCCACACAAGAAAGATCCACAAAGGATGGTGATGTCCACACAGGACGATAAGTTGGTATCCACACAGAAAAACTTCTCCCTTACAAGTAGAGAGTCTGCATCTTTAAAATGGGTCTTCCCAATCGCTGCCTTCATCTTCTTCCTTTTTGCCTTCTACTATGTGAGATGATCCTCTGTCATGTCTCTTGCCTTTGCTGCTTCTGCTGTTGCTTCTATTGTTGCTGCTTTCTCCAATGCTACTGCCTCCATTTGAGTAGCACCGAGAAGGAGGGTGTCCCTTCCTGCCACATTTTTTGCAAGGTTTGTTTGTGTAGCAATCTTTCGCTACGTGTCCCATTCTTCCACATTCATAACTCTTTCTTCTGTTTGTTGATGTTGATGGTGAATATCTTCCCCTTGAAGATGTTGCGATGAAAACTCCTCTTCATGGGGTGAGTGAACCTCTTTGTTTTCTTTCTTCTACTTGGACTGAGTTGATGACATCTTGGAATGGAGGTGTTGGTTCTTTCTCTTCAAGAATTGTGACTAAGTGGTCTTCAGAGGGTGGAAGTGCACTTAAAAGTATGGCCACTTTGTCATCTTCTGGTACTTCAACTTGGATGTAAGTGAGCTGTATGACAATGCTCTTAAGCCTGTTCACTAGGCTAGCATTATCCTCCCCTTCAATCATAGTCACTTTGTAAAGCTGTGTTTTAAGACTAACTTTGCTTCTCTTGGCCCTAGATCCAAAATTACTTTCTAGGACATGCCAGGCTTCATGTGCATGCTTGCATTCATCTATGAAATGCACATAGTTATCATGCAAAGAAGTGATGATAATTCCCAATGATTGTTCGTCTTTGGCCAAATTTTGTGCACTTGCTATGAGTGTTAGATGCCTAGTGTGCACTTCGGGTTCGGCTTGTTGCTCTAGGACAGTGCTAATGACAGACCACAAAACATTTTTTCATAAGGTAGCTCTTAACTTTTTTTGCAAGTGTGAAATCCTCCCCATTGAATTTCTCTACTCCCTTGTCCACCATTTGAGCCAATAGAGGGGTCTTAGCTTAGGAGACTCTCGCAGCCAGTGTCTGCATCTTTACACAGCGCCCAATTGATGATAGAGAAATTTATTTGGCAAGTTATTGTGCTTGGCTGCAAGATTTGAAAAGAGAGTAAAAGAAATTTCATTTGAACTTTGTGAAGGTATCCTTCAAGTCGATGTATCTTTATTACACTAAAGTAACAATATTGGTCGGGTTTATTTGATGTCTTTGATCAATCTTCAATGAAATATATGTGATGCTTCTTGGAGGTGCCTATTATGCGGGTATTGGTGCTAATGCGAGTGTGTGTGCTTAAGTGTCTTGCTGCAATTTGGTGTGGGAGCAGGGACACTAAGGCAGGCTCTTAAGAGGTTAAGTGTCTGCTGTTAGTAGTTTTTGAGGCCAGATGCACTACGGCACGCGCGATCCAATGCTTAGGGCTAAGTGGGCAAGCAATCTTGAAGGCGTTTGAGGGTAGCGCCGTGGGGAAGGAGTGCCCCACTGGGGAGGACCCAAGTTGCTTCTTTTAATGGCAGTTGAGAGAGTGCAGTGGCGTCTGGGCATGTCCAGACAGATGAGGGCAGGCATGGGTTCAGGGTAGGTGGGTTCCAGGCATGTCGTTGTTGAGGGCCGATCAAAATCTCAAGCGTGGGTTTCATTTCGCGACGGAGTAGAAATAGAGAGCGGACCCGACTTTTGTTCAAATACGTTTGAGCGCACCTTTTTCAAATCCGCCACGTGCGCCCAACTTGGGGTGGCCCTTTGCCTTTAAAAAGGGTCAAAGCCCCCTAACAATAGGAGGTTCCCACCACGTGGGCTCACAAAGAAAGGGGTGATGAGCATTGAATGCTCTTCTAGGCACACACACACTCACACACACCTTAACACACTTCCCTGCTATAGAGCACCAAGAACGTGCTCACACTTACTAATTGATGCTAATTAGTCACAAGGTATGCAATGGGAAGAGAAAGGAGAAATACCAAGGTTCCTAATGATGATTAGGAGATGCCAATCAAACTAACACACAAAATTACAACAACAATCTTAGCAAGCACACCATAGCTCTGATACAATTGTTAGGAATTGGATAGTGCTAGCTGGGTGGATGAAAGAGAAACATGGTGTGCAAGTGTGTGAGTGTGTGTAAGCAAGGTTATCACTCAAGTGAATTAGGTTCCAAGATAGAATTAGCTTGGACTCATAAACACAATCTTGAGTATTGACTTAGCTTAGCATAAGCTCACCATAGAAAAGTATATAGTACAAAATAAAGTTGTTGTTTATTGATTCAAGAAATGAGCTTTAAGTAGCTCTACAGCCTTGCTCCACAGTATGTGGGATAAATCCACTCTCCTCTCCTTGACTCACACTTAGGACAAAGCTCACACTTTACAATCCTCCCCTTGAGGTTTGACTAAGACAAGATAGAAGATGCATGATCCACACAGGCTAACAAAATCCACATTAGGATGGTGATATCCACACAGGAAAATAATGCGCAAAGGATGGTGATATCCACACAAGAAAGATCCACAAAGGATGGTGATGTCCACACAGGACGATAAGTTGGTATCCACACAGAAAAATTTCTCCTTACAAGTAGAGAGTCTGCATCTTTAAAATGGGTCTTTCCCAATCGCTGCCTTCATCTTCGTCCTTTTTGCCTTCTACTATTTGGAGATGATCCTCTGTCATGTCTCTTGCCTTTGCTGCTTCTGCTGTTGCCTATTGTTGCTGCTTTCTCCAATGCTACTGCCTCCATTTGAGTAGTCCGAGACGATTGAGATGAGGGTGTCCCTTCCTGCCACATTTTTTGCAAGGTGTTTGTTTGTGTAGCAATCTTTCGCTACGTGTCCCATTCTTCCACATTCATAAACTTTCTTCTGTTTGTTGATGTTGATGGTGAATATCTTCACCTTGAAGATTTGTTGCGATGAAAACTCCTCTTCATGGGGTGGTGAGTGAACCTCTTTGTTTTCTTTCTTCTACTTCGACTGAGTTGTTGAATCTGGGAATGGAGTGGGTTGTATTTATTCTTCCTCTATTTCTTACCGATTCTTCAATTGAAGACTAAGTGGTCTTCAGAGAGGTGGAAGTGCACTTAGTAAAGTTGTATGGCCCCTTTGTAATCTTCTTGGATGGTACTTCACTTGCACTTGGATGTGAAGTGAGCTGTATGACAATGCTCTTAAGCCTGTTCACTAGGCTAGCAATATCCTCCCCTTCAATCATAGTCACTTTGTAAAGCTGTCTTTTAAGACTAAATTTGCTTCTCTTGGCCCTAGATCCAAAATTACTTTCTAGGACATGCCAGGCTTCATGTGCATGCTTGCATTCATCTATGAAATGCACATAGTTATCATGCAAAGAAGTGATGATAATTCCCAATGATTGTTCGTCTTTGGCCATGTTTTGTGCACTTGCTATGAGTGTAGATGCCCTAGTGTGCACTCCATCGGGTTCGGCTTGTTGCTCTAGGACAGTGCTAATGACAGACCACAAACATTTTTTCATAAGGTAGCCTCTTAACTTTGTTTTCCTAGTGTGAAATCCCTCCCCATTGAATTTCTCTACTCCCTTGTCCCCCATTTGTGCCAATAGAGGGGTCTTAGCTTAGGAGACTCTCCCAGCCAGTGTCTGCATCTTTACACAACGCCCCATTGATGATAGAGAAATTTATTTGCAAGTTATTGTGCTTGGCTGCAAGATTTGAAAAGAGAGTAAAAGAAATTTCATTTGAACTTTGTGAAGCTCCTCTTCACCGTCGATGAATCCTTTCTTCACAAAAGTCACCTTTGGTCGGGTTCTTTGATGTCTTTGATCAATCTTCAATGAATCCTTTTGAAGCTTTTGGAGGTGCTATTCTGCGGGAATTGGTGCTAATGCGAGTGGGCTTAAGTGTCTTGCTGCAGTTTGGTGGGAGCAGGGGCACTAAGGCAGGCTGAAGTGTCTTGCTGTAGTTTTGAGGCCAGATGCACTAAGGCAGGCGGGATCCAATGCTTAGGGCCAGTGGGAAAGCAAGCTTGAAGGCGTTTGAGGTAGCGTCGTAAGAAGGGGCCCCAGCTGGGGCGGACCTGAAGTTGCTTTTAAATGCAGTTGAGAGTGCAGGTGACTTGGCATGTCCAGACGATGAGGCAGGCGTGGGGTCAGGCTAGGTGGGTTCCAGGCAGTCAGTCGTGGCCGATCAAATCACGCGTGGGTGCCGACGGAGTAGGAATGGACGCGGGGTAGGCTGTGCGTGGCCGGCTGGTAGTTGTAGTCGTTCGGACCCGACTTTTGTACAAATACATTTGAGCGCACCTTTTTCAAATCCGCCACGTGCGCCCAACTTGGGGTGGCCCTTTGCCTTTAAAAAGGGTCAAAGCCCCCTAACAATAGGAGGTTCCCACCACGTGGGCTCACAAAGAAAGGGTGATGAGCATTGAATGCTCTTCTAGGCACACACACACTCACACACACCTTAGCACACTTCCCTGCTATAGAGCACAAAGAAACAGTAGCAAAAACTTTCACAATTCATTAAGAAATTATTTTCTCATAAGATGTCCAATTGGAGCATGAGAGGATGCATTGCGAGGCTCATGGAATTGGCTATGAATGCTCATAAGTGACAAAGCAAGGTAGTGCCGTACTTGGGAGTAATGGAACACAAAAGATGGTAAGAAAAGTATTGAGAAAAACACTTAATAATTAAGCATAATACTAAATAACCTGTGAATTAGCCAAGAGAGTAGTGGCCCAAGGGAATCAAACCCAAGAACGTGCTCACACTGACTAATTGATGCTAATTAGTCACAAGGTATGCAATGGGAAGAGAAGAGGAGAAATACCAAGGATCCTAATGATGATTAGGAGATGCCAATCAAACTAACACACAAAATTACAACAACATTCTTAGCTAGCACACCATAGCTCTGATACCATATGTTAGGAATTGGATAGTGCTAGCTGTGGTGGATGAAAGAGAAACATGGTGCAAGTGTGTGAGTGTGTGTTGCAAGGTTATCACTCAAGTGAATTAGGTTCCAGTGAAGAATTAGATAAGAGAAACTAGGACATATCAATACATTGACAAACTTAGCTTAGAACACACACAAAATTACAACAACAATCTTAGCTAGCACACCATAGCTCTGATACCATATGTTAGGAATTGGATAGTGCTAGCTGTGGTGGATGAAAGAGAAACATGGTGCAAGTGTGTGAGTGTGTGTAAGCAAGGTTATCACTCAAGTGAATTAGGTTCCAAGATAGAATTAGCTTGGACTCATAAACACAATCTTGAGTATTGACTTAGCTTAGCACAAACTCACCATAGACAAGCATGTAGTACAAAATGAAGTTCTTGTTTGTTGATTCAAGAAATAAACTTTAAGTAGCTCTACAGCCTTGCTCCACAGTATGTGGGATAAATCCACTCTCCTCTCCTTGACTCACACCTTAGGACAAAGCTCACAAATTACAACAAGTGGTATCAGAGTGTGAGTTAATTAATGTCTTGGGCCTAGGGAAACGTTTAAGGCGTTTGGTTGAAATAAGTGACCTTGACAAATTCAATTGAAGAGATATCTAATTAAAAAGAGGGAGAGAAAGAAAGAGAGAGAATTATCCCCATCTTTGTAGGAAGATTTCCATCAAGCCTACCGCAAATCCATGGATTTCAACATTAGGTTTATGAGGACTTGCCTATCCTGACACTATTCAATGTGAAAAAGCCTGATGAAATGGCTAGATAAGAGATTTTCTACTTCCACTTGGAGGATCAAGTGGTCAAGATCTGGTGGAATTTTCTTCATTGATGCGGGAGAGTTAGAAGGTTTAGAATTAAATATGAAGAGACTCAAATGGGCCAAAGATCTTCAAGTGATTGAAGTATATCTTTTCATTGGGATAGAGAATCCAGAGGAAATCCTTGTAATAGATGATGTCCAAGTATCATAAAATCAGTGGGTGTTTGATCAGATGTGTCAAAAATAATCTACCCAGGTAGAATTAGGCCCATAGGTGTAGGCCCTAGTTTTAGTGGACCAAAAGATGTTGTATATTTTGATCCAATATCTGATCCACCCAAAGTCCACAAGATTCTAGTATAGTATTGTAGTTACCATTGTACATAGTAGGATCTTCATGGATTGTATTAAATCTTGTACATACTATGGTTCTCATGGGTATGCTATAAACAGTTTTGTTTATGGTTTGGCAATTGTCTTCATCCTTTGTGAATTTTTTTTTGAGTATAAGATAAGTTAAAAGCATAAGTAAGAGAGATTTCATCTGGTACTAATTCCACTAATTCAATCTCAAGGACATACTCATGTAAATATCCTTTACATTGTTGCTCAAGAGAAAAAATTACTACTAAAGCAAGTCCAACTCCCTACCTTCAAGCGAGAGGGACCCAATTTAGAGCAAGATGCTGAAGCATGGTTTGATGCTATGGACGACTATTTTAAACCCTTGACTACACGTCTCAAAGCCATGAGGCCTACAACAATACAGGATGCCCTTCTCAGGGCCAAGCCTCTTGCAGCTAACGGAACCAACTCTACAAGGAACTATAATGGATTTAATAACTTTAGGGGAAGAGCTAGGGAAACTTTCAACCAAGGATATCAACAACGTGGAGTAGCTGTAGTGGTGAACTTGGAGCAGACCTTGCCAAACGTTAGGTGCTATGGATGCAATCAAATGGGTCACTATAGAAATAACTATCCTGAAGAGAAAAACCCTCGAACTACTACCAGAGACATTCCTCAAAATCAAGGGGACAATCTAAGAGGAGGTAGAAATGGAGGACAAGGTAGAGGAAGATAAAGAGGAGCCAGAGATTATGCAATCATGGGAGAACCAACCTTGAATAAGGAAGATGAACGAGCCACTCGTTTGGCCACAGTTAGCAATCCTAGAGATCAGCAACAATAGGAAATTTTGTAAACCACTATAAATCGATAATGTAAAACTTTGAGTTACTTATATATATTATAATGATATACATTATTTTCTCTTCCAAAATAGCTTAAGGAATCCAAAGTTAAGCTAGTATTAATTAGAAAATAGATCTAGCAAGTCAGAAAGAGGTTCTTGATAGGAAGGTAGGATTTGAAGAATAGAAATGAGATAGTTATCAAGACATCAACTCCCATTCCTTGCACACAAGATAGCCTTCCTTGAAAAATGACCTAGATACTAAAAGAACTTTTGTCATGATACCTCTTAAAACCCTTTACATATTGTTGGTCAACCAGGTTAGAGCACAGAGGGGGTACCTCTGGTGCAATGGTGGAAGCTTGTGCCGAACACAGATTCCTCAGAATGGCAAGAACACGCCGAGTACGTTCAGATTGGCAAAGTTGGAATACATGATACTTTTCGAACGTCGATTGCTCAGAATGGTCAGTTAGACCGAGCGTGTTCATGGTGACAAGGTGGATACATGGATCTTTTATGGAATGGATCTAACCTGTTTTTTTAGATGATACAAATGGTTTGTAGAGGTTTTTAAGATGGGCTCAACACTGAGAGTTTCTTGGGGATGAATTGACTAGCAAATAACTCCAACCAGATTAAATCCTTGAAACTAGAAATAACTCTTAGAGTAATTAGTAGCGCTTGGTAAAGTGGAAATATTATCCCACTGAAGATGCCACTTGGAAAAATGAAACCTTTTTTTCACAAAGACTTTCCCAATTTCAGTTGAGATGAGGGCAAGAACTTGAAACAAAGATTGGATGAATTACTGCATTTGGATGAGATCAGCCAATGATCTATTATGGAACAAGAGGTGGTCTTCCAAAGAAGGAAACACTGGCATGATATCAAAAGTAGGGTTAGGGATTTCAAGAAAGGTGGTTTAGTATTGTTATACTAGTTAAAGATGGCACTAAAGAAACCTAATTTGAAGAAATCATGGTCTGGACCCTACCAGGTTGACTCGATATTTTCTAATGGCACTGTAAGATTAAGAGATTTATCAAGATTACTGTTACTCGGAGTCTATGATGGGACCAAGATCAAATTGTATTATACTAGGTCAGAAGATAATCAACAAAACTAGTACCAAAAGCCCACTCAGAGTCATAAAATGAACCGCTTGACTTGTTTCATATCAAAACAGTTGACAAAGGAGGCCAAGATGAAAACCAATGCATTGACTTTAATTTATTCCACTTCAAACTTAACCAGTACAGTCTAATAGGTTTAACGGTCATAGGCAACAAGTAAATAAAATAAAGAAAGGCAAAATCTAACAAGTAATGAGTTGAGCATTCACATGGAGCATTCATGCACCTATAAGAATAACTATGCAATGAGTGCATGATCTTGCACTTAAACCTCAAGAAACCATGCAACTTTCTTCCCAATATATAGAGATTTACATGCCCTCACCTTCTACAAAACGCCCTAAGTGTGCCATATCCTTGCATTCTCCTTCTACCTCCACAGCCTTCGTGTTTAAACCCGACAAACCAAGGGTTTTGTGTGTCTCCTTCTCCACAACCACAGGCATGTTGTCTTCCTTGTGGGTCTATTCAAAGGACTGAGACATGGGAAAGACCAAGAAGCTGCTCATACATATGTAAGAAAGCAATAATTAGGCAAAAAAATAGATAGAGGAACGAGAGAGGAACACGTTGAGTAGGTTCAGTAAGTCTATTTAGTACCACATAAAAGCATCCGCAAATATGTATTCCATCTCAATGAAGGAGAACTTTTGAAATTGTGGGGCTTAGAAGTGGTACTAGAAAAACTAGCATGTAATTTGATGCAAGGATCATCCAGTTGAGACCTTTGATCCAGACAGTGGTTTGACAAAAATCAATGAAAGAGTAGTCCAAGTCACAAAAACGGCTCTTTCGCATGTAAAATCATACAACACTAAGGCCAAACAATGTTCATTTGAGGAAGTTAGCAAGCATCTAAAAGAGGATGTTGAGGTCACAAAGAAGGAAGAGGGGAGATCGGGGATTTTTGGTGGCCACTTTACAGTACGGGACAATCTATAAATTCAATATAGAGGCCATTAGCCTAAAGAATATACCTACCTATGTTGTTGAGAAATTATTTGGGAGGTTATTGGTCCAAATTAAAGATTCCAAGGCAAAAACATAATTTGGCTATATTCTTGTATAATAATCTAGTTCAGTAAACAGCTAAGATGAAAAGCCTGAGTGTCTTCAAAGCTTTGTATGCATGGTAGTTTTTGTATTGGGCAACATGTATCCCAACGAACCCCAATGCAAGTAAACTCTGGGATAAATTTGCAAGGAAAGTGGTTGAGACCAGTAAGGAAAGTGAGCAATAGAACGCGTGTGTACGTGTCTCTCCTTGCCTACACAAATGTTAAGAGCTACTAAAAAATAACAATTTTGCTCAAAATAGGGGGGGCGCATAAGCGACAACATGCAAGTTGTAGACATCACAATTTGTGTTTCTTTTTTGCATTGCTTATGATAATTTTTGTGTTGCTTAGACAACACCTTTTTTTTAAATTCAAATTCGTATATGGGTATCTCATATGTAATGATATTGCATCACATATGGAACCTATATCTTTGTTTAGCTCATTGTTGGCTTTTCTAGCACCTTGTAGTATTGGAGGGGTGATAGACACACACACACACACACACACACACAACACACACACACACACACACACACACACACACACACACACACACACACATATAATGGCTATACTAGTTGGTTGTCTGCATGCTTGACATTTTCTTAAAATGAAATACAAGTTTTTCCTTTTTTTTTCCCAAACTCACAATAGTGAGTGTATTATATTGTGAAACTAGAAAAGTTACATATAAATCCATGCTCCAAATGAGCCGTGGCACCAACGACATCAAGGACACAAGGAATCTATTACATGGGTTGATGAAGGGTAGCCACCTTGATACTGAATGACACCAAGGGACTTAGGTTTTTTTGGGGTTGCCACCAAGGAGATAGACATGTTTGAACACACCCCTTGACCACCAAACCAAACCAATTGTTTTAACTATCACTTTTTTCTAGCTCTTTGTTTTAGTTGCACATTGGTGGTCGAAGGACCTATAATATTCAACAAATGATTGATGAGATCTAGTTGTTGGTTCAACAACAATCACATATCCTTATTGACCATCTATGTCTTGTCATGCACCTCGACACGTAGGCAATTGACTCTGGTTTATTTGAAGAATTTTCCATCCACGTAGAATTATCTTGTATCACCCCCGTCGGACTCTCAATATCGTTGTTGATCCCACCAGAAGGTCCGACCGGGGCATCTGGCTCCTCCTGAAACTCGTATGTGTCAGGTCTCTACTTTCGAATTTCACACAAGTTGTATTACGCATTTGAATTTATTTTAACCATCACTCATTATTTAAGATATTCGAGTTCAAATTATGAATTGTAGGCTGCGAAAACCTAGAATTTAAAATTTACGCTACAAAATTTTGACATGTTTAGCTATATGAATCACTCATTAACTAATTGTAAGACTTAGTTACTGATTGTAGAATTTTCTTTTACTATTGTAAAGTTAATATAGGACTATAAAGTTTAACTTAAAAATGTAAAGTAAATTATCATTAAGAAAATAAATAAAATAATTATAAAGACAAAAGAATACACAAGGATGACAAATGAAGGCACATGGACTCACCTGGACTCACATAGGAGGGGACAAAGTGGGACACACTGTCACATGAAAAGGAGAGGCTAGTCTTGACTAATCTTAATGAGATGGCGCGGTGTGGCCTTATCTTTTGATGAAATGACAAATTGGTCAAGTTGATGGGTACCACAAGGGTACCAAAAACGCGGGTATGATTTTTGGGAAAAATAAAATAAAATTTTTTTTTTTGGGGAAAAAAAAAGTTGGACTTTTTCTTTTCTGCTATAAATAGAGCATCCATGCTCACACTTTAAAACATAGAGATTGCCTCTATGACGCTCACGAAGTGCTGCCACAAACCACTAAGAGAGCAAAAACTAGTGGATTAGTAAGGTACGTATTGATTAAGATTCAATTAGCTTTAAGAAGGATGTGTGTGTGTGTGTGTGTGTGTGCTATCTCTTACTCTAATTTCTCTAATAGATTAGTAAGATTCAATTAACTTTAAGGATGATGTGTGTTTTCTATCTCTTACTCTAATTTCTCTAATAGATTAGTAAGATTCAATTAACTTTAAGAATGATGTGTGTTTGCTATCTCTTACTCTAATTTCTCTAATAGATTAGTAAGATTCAACTAGTTTTAAGAAGGATATGTGTGTGTGTGTGTGTGTGTGTGTGTGTGTGTGCTATCTCTTACTCTAATCTCTCTAATAGATTAGTAAGATTCAATTAGTTTTAAGAAGGATATGTGTATATGTGTGTGCTATCTCTTACTCTTATCTCTCTAATAGATTGGTGAGATTCAATTAGCTTTAGAAAAGGATGTGTGTGTGTGTGTGCTATCTCTTACTCTAATCTCTCTAATGGATTGGTGAGATTCAATTAGCTTTAGAAAAGGATGTGTGTGTGTTCTCTTTTACTATAATCTTTCTAATGGATTAGTAAGATTCAATTAGCTTTAGAAAAGATATGTGTATACGTTTTCTCTTACTGTAATCTCTCTAAATATACCTACTCTCTCTAGTTATTACATCTTCACTATTAACTTATGAATAGTTAATTGAAAGTTAATACATAAGAGAACTCATCATATTCTTATTATACATGATGAAATTCTCATTCAACAATTTTATTTTCAACTAGATTAAGTAGAATTTTGAATAATACTAAAACTTGATTTAGTTGAAGTATAGAAATGGAAGTTAGAATTGGATTAGAAATGTCATGCATAAAACTAATGCAGTCCTAAACTTTCACTCATAGTTTACACACTTAATTTTTGATTAATTAAGATTAACAAATATTTGATGTATAGAAATTAGATATAGAAGAGCAACACTAAGTGTGAATCCGAGTTGGCGAGGGTTCAAATTACAGACTCTCTTTGTAAACAAGGAGATTACTAGGGAAATTGACCAATTTAAAGTTCTAAGTGTATAACATAAGTGTAGTACAAAAAAATGGCTCCAAAGCGTGCTCGAATCCAAGGCGCTAATGATCATGAAGCTGGTACAAGTAACGGTGGAACTCCTGCGGAACATGTTATGTCTCCACCAATCGGATCAATCGGAGCTATGGTGAAATAAAATCTTAAAGAGAAAATAAATAGAATAAATATAAGCTCAAAATAAGTAGATTTCAAGCTTAAAATTTGATGGGAAAATTAGAAAAAAGATATAGAAAAGTATATGAAAATTAGGAGAGCTTAGAAAACCCTTAGAAAAGCTTTAGAAAAAGTTATTATATCTATATAGGCAAATAAGAAATTATTAGGTCAAGACTTTACCAATTAAAATTACAAATTCAATCTTGATTGGGTTACAATCGAATACAAAGGTTAAGTTTAGCTTTACGATAATTTACCTAATGATTAGACATCCTTTTTTATAAGGATAATAAGTTATAGCACCCAAAAGGACTCGAGAAAATCCTACATCTGATGATGAGGACGTAGTTCCAAAACAAACTAGAGCATTGCACGATGACGAAGCCGGATCCTACATCGGATGATGAGGATGTAGTTCCAAAAAGAACTAGAGCGTCGCACGATGACGAAGCTGGGCCTAGTAGTAGGCTTATGGAGGAGAGTCTTCAGGTGCCAGCGCAGGAGCAGATAGCCGATCAGTCCCAGTTGGGTTTTCATTATTCAATTAAGTCTTTAAATAGTTTGAGTTCTTTTAAAAGTTAACACTGCATACGTAAGGAGTGAGTAAGAATCAGAAAAGAACTAATTGGCTGAAAATGGAAGGTAACTTCCAAGAAACCAACGTGCATTGTTTGTAATTAGGAAAGAATTGTTTGGGCTAAGATTGGTTGAATTTGGAGATATATGATTGATCATCCTTAAGACAGCTTGTCTCAAGACACCTCCGACTCCTTGGTATATTTTGATGAATAATGATGGCTTTCCAGCCATGGATAACTCGGTTACCCCCATGAACAATGATTTTCTACTCCGTGTCATGTCTTGATGTTTCTACATAAGTTACAATACTATTTTTGATCCTAGGGGAGCCGCCCAGTTGTATGGGAAACTGGTTTGGTGTATGGGCACCCCAAACCTTGGGTGGGGGTTTATCCACCCCGGGTTGTGAATAAGGAATGGGTGTTGTTTTTTCACCCTTAGGTGGTCTTGAGACAAGAAGAGTATTGTTCATGGTTATTATGGACAACGTTTTGATTGATAGTACCTTTCTTAAGTTTAAAGATGTCTGTTTGCTAAAACAATGTTGTCTTTAATATTTGATTGAAGGAATCACTGTAATGTCGCTTCTTTGCAAACGATGTCGTCTATACAAAACAAGAACAATAAATGACAATGGGTGTGAATATAGGGAGTTTATTCTATGACATGATGAATGGAATTGTACGCAAGTGCCGACTAGGCTAGAGATGGCAAAGTTGAATAGTAATTAAGCACCATGCACATACTAAGAGAAAGATAGCAAGGGAGGGGAGAGTGAAGGAAAGCATACCTCTGTGTGTGTGTGTGTGTGTGTGTGTGTGTGTGTGTGTGTGTGTGTGTGTGTGTGTGTGTGTGCACACCATAGTCAATATAGGACATGATGGTGATAATGCACTTGCTAAATGGCCATCAAGCAGGGATGAGAGTGAGAGTCAACAAGAAATCACGAGAGGTACATTACCACGAGGCAAGGTCGATTCAAGCATCAACATCAAAATTCATAGGGTCCATGGTTTGTGGCCACTTATGGCCACATGCAGTCAACTTTACGTGCATTGAATGAAGTGATTTATATGGAAAATGCATGGCTCATCAGCACCTTGAAAGCAATTTGGGTCTTGACACAAAATTGCAACGGCTACAAGGCAAAAAGGTTCGTGTGGAGTCATCTTGCCTAAAGAAAATGCGAAAGGAAATAAATGTTTAGAAGTGATTAGCAATAAGAAATAACCCTAAACCCTGAACAAAGGAGATAGTGATTAAGCTTAAAAATATATTTTTCTCTCTCTATCTAGAGGACATGTGAATAGGCTAGTTACCTCAATCAAGGCATTGCGTAATCCCAAATACACATGCACAAAGCAAAGAGAAGGTCCCATGTAGTCGCAGGCAATGTCTAGTCCCTTTATAATGAGGGATGACTTATGTTTTGCATGGTAATAATCCATTGCTTTACAATGAAGAGAAGATTTTCTCTTTGATAGAGGCTTGCTAATATATTTGCTACATCATCAAGTTATAACACCATGAGATTTGTATCTCATTTTCTTGCTGCCATTCTAGGAACATGATGGGGCATCCTTGGCAGCTAGAGCTAGGTTGGTATTAGTATAGATGGTGGAAGAGCTCTACATCAATAACTAGCAAGAATACTCAAAGCAGACTATTGGAATTGGGACCATATTTTCTTTGCAAATATTGGGTTGCTTTTTGGTTGGAAAGAGAAGCCAAATCGGTGAGCTCATGAGACAACGAGTAGAGAGACTAAAGCACAAAGATGATGTGGCACTAGTGGCACTGATGGCAATGGTGTAGCAAGAGTCCGCCTTAAGAAGCATGCTATAGTTTATGAAGCTATTTTTGTGGAAGAGGATGTGGGGTGCTCTTCCGACGAGCATAAAAATCAATCGAAGAGGAATTGGGTCTGATCATTGCTTGGGATGCAAGATAGCTAGTGAAGATCTAGCCCACCTTCTCATGGAATGTCAGGAAATCAGAGGCCTGGCAGGGAAAATATGCAAGTGGATCCAAATTAGGTTCTTCAAAACTGATATGTTCCTTGGTGGCAAGACCATGGGTAGCCCCGCTCTTCTTATCTTCACTCAAAATATTAGATACTTCTTCTTTTACCATATATGGAAAGCAAGGAACCATCGTGTGTTTGAAGCAGATCTTGATTTGGTAATCTTCTCAAAAATTATTGACAGACTGGTCTAGGGCTACCCTTGCCATGTGGTGAGCGTGGGAGAAGTAAGAGCCTAGCACTATAGGTCATCGATCGTGTTTAGACTTGGTGAGAGGGAGTAGACATCCATGTTGTAATCTTCAACAACTCAAGGCTCAAGCCTGAGCCTTGTTGGGTTTTGGTGGCTTCCTCTTACTTGTTTATGCTCACTTACTTCCCCACTCTAGATGATTTACTATAAATGTCTTGGTCCATTACACATGAGAAATTTCTATGGTTGCTTTTTGTTTTTTCAAAACTCACAATTGTGACTGGATTATATTAGCATAATACAATTTTTTGGCATGCTTGTGACAAGCCATGACAACTAACACAAGACATGAGTACTATGGCTGACAGAGGAGCCACCCCAAGGAAAGGGAGGAGTCCGCTTCTTCACCCTAGCATGTTAGTCAAAGTAGTGTTGAAGGTCTTGTTCCATTCATCAGATCTTGTTTGTTTTCCAATGACAATGATTGCCCCTTGCTTTCTTGGATTATTTTTGAGAATTTAGTTGTTATAATGATGTTCTCAAAGATGCGGCAATTCCTTGCCTTCCACACATGTTGGAAGTAGCAAAATCTCACTACTTGTATAATGATAAGAAATTTCTATGGTTGCATTTAATAGTAATGTCTGCATCTTACTTTTTTATGCTCACTTACTTCCCCAATCTTGATGATGATTTACTGTAAACATCCTGGTTCATTACACATGTTGTGTTTATCTCAATGGAAGATTCATGTTGTATTTAATAATTTACTTGGTATTGCTAATGTGACTTTGGGATTGTGTAGGTTTTGGATATTGGAAACTTGATGGCTTATATCCCTTCTTGTTCTTGGTTCTCACAAAATCTTGTATCCCTTCTTGTTCTTGGTTCTCACAAAATCTTTTACTATTATTTGCAAGCATTAATATCCGGTGACACTATTTCTTTTAACACAAGGTCCTGAATCGTGAAGCCCTATTGATCTCATTTTCTAAGGTTGCTTTGCTGCCTCATAATGGCTTTGAGCTTGTGTTTTGGATCTTGTTGAGAACCTAGTCCATACTGGCATCGACAAATACCGATGGCTTATATATTGTTTAGTCGGTTGACTCACTTCCCCACTCTAGTAGTCCTCTTAATGTAGTTCTCTTAATTGGTTTTCAAAACCCTAATTAATTTGTCCTCTAGATTCTTGGAATCTTGGGAATTTGGAAGCAAAAGCCCTTCGCTTGTCGCCATCATCCTCTCTATAGACGCGCCTCTCCTTGACATCAATAGCGATGTGTAATCCTCCCCCCCTTTCCCTCTCATCCTTGCGCAGTCCTACCTACACCACACTCGCTTCTTCATTCTCGCATGGCAAGCCAGCACACCTTCTCTTACTCGCACAACAAGGCAACATGCTGATGCACAACAAAAGGTGGTTGTCAATCGCATTGCGATAGAGCAAGGCACACCACTGAGCAAAGCAGCCCCCCCCCCCCCATCTCGGCTATGGTCACCTCTACAGAGTAGTGTCTTTGTTTCCCTTCCGTCATCCCGCAACTTGGCCTGCTTTGCTCACAGCTTCCATTCTCTCCTATTGGTGCTAGCCCTAGCAGCTATGGAAGCACAAAGAGAGTAGAGAAATCAGCGATGGGAGATCATCCGTGTGTTCAGCCATTGTGAGACGAGACAATGGAAAATAACTCCACCAACCTGCACACAAAAGTCTCATCTCTCCCCTTTTTTCTCTCCACCATGTGTCATCTGCCTTCCCAGTCAACAATGGAGATCCATTTTTGAGTGCTTAGCATGTAATTTGTCACAGATGACAAAAAAGGGCCATATGTCTAAAAATAATCTCCAAACCCTACATAACCAGCTCAAATTCTAGTTTGAGCATCTTATATTGATAATAAGACAGTTACTCTTCTTACGAAAATTTCATCTCACAAGCAAAGGACGTATTTTGGGAATTTTGTAAAATTTGAAAGGCATTTTGGGAATTCTAAAAAAATATTACAGGACCAATTTACAAGAATTGCATAATCCTGTTTTTTGCCAAAATTAGCACTTTTATGATTTTTTTGGTGGCTTTCTTGATATCCAAATTCAATTTTGATTGTGTAAGTGTAATGTATAACATAAATCTAATCTTCTTTGAGTTTTGGGGGACCTAATATGCTATATAGCATAGTATATGATGATGGTTGAGTTTTTTGATTGGAGAATACAATACATTTTATAGTAGCAAGTATAACTTTCTCAATATTGCTAGTTTCGTAGGCCAATTGTGTGTATTTTGTAGGTAGTAACCATATCTAATCATAAACTACAAACTTGGCTAGATATTGAGTAGTTTCTATGGGTTTCTAGAGGTCATAATACTAAACCTAGTTTTTTCATGTTTGTTGTATTTAGCACTTTATCATTGCCCCGAAGGTTCCACTTAGTAAGATATCCATTATCCTTTTTACATTCTCCATGATTACTTTTGAATCAAAATGCCCAAAGGGAACTAAGAAAACATGTATATAGTATCTGTATTGAGCGTGACTATAGAAACTTTGATGATAGGTCCGCAGAATGGCAAAAATGCAACATTTTTGTGCCTATTGTTTTTATCCAAAAACAAATTAGTGAGGTTAAAGCAACCATATGTTCTGATCACCAGCCCATTGAAGTTAAAGAGGCATTTTATCTCATGTCGTACAAAAATCCCCACTCTTATTTATATGCAATCAATTATAAGAAATTGCTATTTTGGGCAAAATGCATTGGTCCATCAACTTTAGAGGCTTGTAGTGACCAAGGGATGAGAAAACTTACAAGTTTCTCATTTTTACCATATTTAGTAGTTCTTGAACTATAAGCTCATGAAAGTATTTTTCAAAATGAGTGGATCTACTATGGTTTTAGATTTATTTTCCAAAACCCTGAAAGGACACTTTTACGTCCTGTTAGGTTACCAGTCTAGTGTTAAACATCCTCCAAGTGAAGACTAAAGCCATCACCCATTGCTCTGCCTCGGTGTAGGTAGCCTCTCCTGGGCTAATCACCCTACTCTCAAAGTATATCGGCTTGTAACTTCTTCCTATCTTTTTTGATGAAACCGCTCCAATAGCAATTGTGTCCACTATCATAGACACATAAAAGTTGTCCTCTTGGTTGGGAGGACACACTACTCGAGCTGACACAAAATTTCCTTGACCCTATCAAAAGACTCTTCCTCATCCCACTCATAACCATGCACCTGTTGAGCTCTCTTTTGAACAGGATGCACATATTGTGATAAAATCCAAAAGAAACATGATATATACTTTAACTTATGAACAAAAAAATCCAAACTTTGAGCATCTGTTGGCGGCTCCATCAACATCAGCGCCTTCACCTTCTCAGGATCATCCTCTATACCATTTTGCGACACCACATGATGTTAGGAAATAAGACGTAGCTAAATAGATAATTGAGTAGATTACTTAATGGAGAGAGACAGATTTATATACACGAGATTATAGAGTAGAGAGAGAGAGAGAGAGAGAGAGTACACACGATATACGTGGTTCACCCAATGTGGGCTACGTCCACCGGAAAGCAGCCACTCAATGGCTTTAGTACTTCAAGACAAGAAGTATTTTACAAAGGGATTATACCCTTAATGGAGCTCCCGCCTTGCTTCACTCTCACCACCTCACACTCACCTTGTTGCATCAAATTCACACTATGAAATGTGTGTAGAAATGGCCTCCTTTTATAGGCCAAAAGGGCTGCCCTCTCTTATGAGAGACAGCCATGTGTAGCCGCCCTTGTGCGAATAAGTCCAAATCGGACCCTCCAATCCGCCCATGTGTGGCCGCCCTTGAGAAGACATGTCCTCTTTTGAATTCAGCCACTGGCCACCGGCCATTGACTTCCGACCACCGGCAACCGGCCATTGACTTCCGACCACCGGCCATCGGCCATTGACTACCAGCCATCGGCCAACCGACCTACAAAATAGTTTCTATGGGTTTCTAGAGGTCATAATGCTAAACCCAATTTTTTCATGTTTGCTGTATTTAGCACTTTCTCATTGGCCCCAAGGTTCCAATTGTAAGAGATCCATTATCCTTTTGAATCCAAAGGTCCAAAGGAAACTAAGAAAACATGTATATAGTATCTGTATTGAGCGCGACTATAGAAACTTTGATGATAGGTCCGCAGAATGGTAAAAATGTAACTTTTTTGTACCTATTTTTTTTGCCCAAAAAAACATTAGTGAGGTAAAAGCAACCATATGTTTTGATCACCAACCCATTGAAGTTAACGGGGAATTTTATCTCACATCCTACAAAAATCCCCAATCTTATTTATATGCAATCAACCGTAAGAAATTGTTGTTTTGGGCAAAATGCACTGGTCCATCAACTTTGGAGGCTTGTAGCGACCAAGGGATGAGAAAAATTACAAGTATCTCATTTTTTCCATATGTAGTAGTTATTGAACTATAAGCTCATGAAAGGATTTTTCAAAATGAGTGGATCTACTATGGTTTTGTAATTGTTTCCCAAAACCTTGAAAGGACACTTTTATGTCCTGTTAGGTTACCATTCTAGTGTTAAGGATAATATGAACCTTGTCAATGCTTACAACGGTGCACTAGAGTAAACATATGAAAATGCATTTTAAATGAAAAATATTTTTGTCTTATAAGACTAGTTCTCTTTTTATTGTGCACAGATTTAAGAAGTATGCATGCTTAAAATCATGTTTGTGGTGACGACGTCTCCCAAACATCAAGTAGAACTTGTCACTCTACTTTGGAAGTATGATATGGACTAAAGAGCAGGCATGCTTGCGGCATCTACGTCTCCCAAGAACCAAATAGACTAGTCATCCATCTTGGAATGATGTCGTAGGGTAAAAAGGGATCCTCTGCCCGCTAAGAAACATGGACTAATGACTAGGCTTTATCTTCTCTACCTCATAGTCGAGGATGACTATGATTTCAAGAGAGAGGTAATGTCATAAAATATAATATCTAACTTTACCAAATGATTTTCTCCTATTAAATTGATCACTTAATGTGGGAGAATAAACGGTAACAAGAGGTAGAATAGAGACATGTGCTTCTAGGACTATCTCAACACGGGACCAAAAGGAGAGATGGTTGCATCTAAATAGGGGTCCAAAAGGAGATGGTCTATCAAAGAGTAAGGTGCAATAAGTGCTTCTATACTTACCTCAATAGGGGACCAAGAGGAGAGATGGTTACATGTCAATAGGGGTCCAAAAGGAGGTAGTCTATCAAAGAGCAATGTGCACCTAATGGAGCTTAAAAGACCATAGGGTTAGCTTCATTAAAGACCTCCAATGGTTAGTTTTAAAATTCCTTTGACCTTAGACTGAGCTTGAGGTGGTAACCCGACCTAAGCTTGAGGTGCTTGTCGTGCTTGATGACTAAGGTGCGTGCTTGATAACTAAAGTGCTAGAGTCAAAAAGAGACCCTACAAAATTAATGAAGAAGGTTCTTGAGAAGCTTCCCATACATGGGGGTTAAGGTGCTTGAGTCAAAAAGAGACCCTACAAACTTAATGAGGAAGGTGCTTGAGAAGCTTCCTATGCATGAAAGTCCCAAAGTTAAAGGAATCTTTGACTTAACTTTCCCCTCACCCAAAGGGAACCCCTTTTTCAAAGGGCACATGGGACACATGTCAAACTCTCCCTATCCTTAACCACATGCTGTTCTTGAATGCTATTGGTTGGGCTAAAGAGGGGTCTAATGAGCTTCTAGCTCCATCCAGCAAATATCTAGATATTTTCATGCTCTCTCCCTCTAAGGGGTAAGGAGGACACTTGTCCAAAGACTACTAATGTACTTAAATGCATGTTGCATGTGATTGGCTAGGAGGGAGAGGGGTTGAATGAGCTTGAAACATGTGTAAAAGCTACAACTTGCCCCAAGCAAGCAAGGGGGGTTCTAGGGGGATATACATCACACACACACACTCATTTTGTGGATTCATTCTCACTTGGTGAAAGTTGAGGACCTCCACCTCCTTCTTCAAGCTTGTGATACGTCAGAGCCTACACCAACACTCTTGGCTATGAAATGCGAATCTAACCAAGAGCCATGCTTCAATGTTAAGCTTACCATCTTTTCCATCTTCATTACTATGCTATTTTGTATACGAGCAATAAGAGTGATGACAAGTGAGGAATTATTTATTTCTCCTATGGAATGTTTCTTCTTCCTCTTGCCTATCCTCATTCCCCGCTAGCTCTCTCCACCTTCGAAGGTGTTTGAGGCCTTGGGACTGAGGCTTGTGATAGTTAATGCTTTCTACAAATTTTATGTTATGCTTGTGAGGCATGAAGCTTTCCATCTTCATTGCATCAGCTAGGTCACAAGGAACACAAAGATTGTATTGTACCAAGTCTCTCTTGATTGGAGAAACTATAATACAAATGCCTATTGGAGGGGGGACCGACTCCATATGAATCCGGTCCTCAGCTTTTGTCATGTTCTCTAAACTCTCTCTCTCTTGCAAAAGTATTGCTCATGCCAAGTTAACTAAGTACCATGTTTATGTTGCTACCATCAATTAAGTTCACCCGTTTTGCTCACAAAGTAATCTCACAAAGTGCTTCAACTAATTTCCTAATTCCGCTACTCTCAAAGTTCATAGGCCATTTCCATTACATTGGTATCAGAGCATTTGATTTCTCTTTTCTTGCTTAAGAAGAGAGGTCCTTAAGTAGCCTAGTAATGGTTGATTTTGTTAATTATATTAGGGTAAGTGGGACTGGGATCTACTATCGGTTTTGTTGAGCCCACTATGTGGGATATGGTGCACACCTTGGGAGCTTTGGTCTTAATAATGGATTCTCTTTCGACTTGCCTACAACTTTACCATTATTGATCCATAAGAAGTCCGAAACGAGCTATCCCTTGGCAACTTTTCTATGTTAGAATCACTCCCCTACTCTCTATAATTAGCCAATTCGATCCGTGGGTGTAGATACTTAAGTGCCTATTTTCAAAGGCTAAGAGGAGTAGCAACTAAGGTTTTGAATTGCCAAAGCATATACTAAGTAAACAAATAAGTTCAATTAACATGGCTGAAAATAACCAAGAGAGTATAATGAACATTGATAACTTTGATTTTGCATATGAAGGTGCTAATGATGATGTCCCCATGTTTGTTAATTATCTTGTCACTAGGTTGCAACAAGCTATGGGCAACCCACTTTGCAAGCCAAAGTTACTCAGCAACTTCATGCTTATGGGATTTCCTTTCCTCTCCAAGAGGAGAGAGAACTTAGGAGGCCTCTTGATGAGACTCCCAAAAGAAGACTCTCTCCCATACGAGAGGAGGAATCCAAAGATCAAGAATGTGCACGTCTATCGCACGTGTCAATGCAAGGAACTTGCTGATACACTGTGTGCAGGCCACAAATGGCTCCAAGCACACAACAAGCCTAAACTAGTAAGCTCAAAGATGGCAATGGTGTGTCACTCACCGCTCTACACTTGTTGTTGTCGAGGATTCCTTGCCGCGAAGAAGAAGGAGCCGCCGTTGCGCCGTGCTCAACCGCTTCACCGCCGTCGTGCCGTTGTCGCAATGCTCGATCTATCTCTCTCTCTCTCTCTCTCTCTCTCTCTAACACACACACACACACACACACACACTCTCACGCATACACACACACACACAAGGAGATGAAGAGGAAGAAGATGGAGATGGAGCAAGAGCACTCTTCAACTCCACAAATGAGAGAATAGTGAATTTTAGGTTTAGTTGACTTTTATATGAGCTCGCCCCATTCACACTTGGACACCCATGCTTAACCAACTAATCGCTTGAATGTTCTAGTTAGAGTGCGCCTCTCATCGGCGATCACTCTTACCCTTTTCCTACTGGACCGACAAGCCCGGTGCCTGACTCTACCAAATAAATAATACGGTATCTGTCTTAGGTGATAGGAATGTGCGTGAGGGTTAACATTCCCTCCCTTTCTGATGTAGATTCCATCCTTGGAAGCTATTGAGTTGAAGCTCGTTTGTTGAGGTGGAAGAGAATTTGAGATGAATGTCCTTATCCTTCTTCAGTCACTGCAAAATCAAACAACATTGTCACAGTAATTGCATTCTCATATACAATTAAAAATCATATGCAGTTTTAGGCGGAAAAATTAATTGGTAGCATAATTCTAAACCATTTTTCAGCAAATAAACATTAAATTGCAATATAATCAAACGCATAAACAATTGGGAAGGTAAAAAACTAAACAAGTTCGGGGTCGCTAATTCAACGGTCGAAAGGCACTAAAGATCGACTATTAATACCATGGGTAAGCTTCTTAATTTTCTCTGGTCAATTAAGTTGTTTAATCGCGAGAGCCAAGTATTTCATGTTCAAGGGCTGACTAGAGGCTATACCTAGAAGACCTTGTAGTTAAGCTACGATAAAAGGAATTTCTCTTGATATCATCGCCTAAGTGATTACCTTTTCTTTGACCCCCCAAAGTCTTTCCACAGTGATTCAATTTTGATATGTGTGCTTATTTTGTATGCCTTGGGTTTTTTGCTTTTCAAGAAAAAGCGCCCACACTGGGAACCTCTAGGGCTCTAGTACCATAGGCAATACATGTGAGTGGAGTACCAAATCAAGCTGAGGTTTCTATACTAGCTTAAGATTTTACATTGTGGCACTTTGATTTTTTGTTTGTTCGTTTTCAACATTTTAATTTTGTAACTTTGGGAGGTCATATAACACTATTACCCTCCCCAGGCTCATCACACTAGTAGACTCCCTTTATACTTAAGCTAAAGGTCAACGGGGACTAAGTCCACTAGAAAGCCCTAGTACATTTCACACAATGCTGCCTAAATCGGATTAAGAACCTAAGTAACCATTGATAATTAGGAAGGCATTCCCCATGGTATTAAGTGAAGATCTCTAACGCCTAGCTTGGTCAAACTAGCTTAGTTAGAATGCTTGATTTTTAAACCTAGACAAGTGATTATGACAAAAAATTACATTGAATTTAATGTTTTGATATTAAGCAAATGTGTTGAATATTATGCTACCAATCACAATTAAAGCAGACAAACATGGATGCAAAAAGATAAGGGGCAATGCTAATGGACAAGAAACACCTGTTTGTGCTGATGGTCGCTCTTGATTTGAAGTATGAATGAGAGAAAGATTCCATAAAGGTCCAAATTCTAACAAGAGCAACACATTCCTGTACACACTAGGAAACACAAAGAATACCTCTAGGAGGCACATCAGTGGGAAAAGGTACCCACACTTATTGAATACAACAAAAAAACACAAGGAGCCCTAACCTAATTATTTGCACTCCCCCTAGAGAGTCAAGGGAATAGGATATTGTAGAGATTGGGGAGAAATCCTAAGGCTAAACCCCTATCCTCGTCGTCGAGAAAAACAAAGTCATCATTCGTGAGACCATATGTGCTATCCGTATAATCATATAAATCTTCTTCATCATTAGAGGCACCAATGTTTACTAACAAGGTCACTAGACACCTATAGTGATCTTGGTCAAAAGGATAGGCTTGTGCAATGGGAGATACACTCTCTACTAAGTATGGATCAGTCGTGGTCAAGAGACATATCAGCCATTCTAACTCCTCGAAATTCTTCTCACATGCTAGCGTACCTACCAAATCCCATTCACAGGCAAGCACCAGAAAGACCATGTGAACCATTTGTGAAAAGTAACGAGCATACCTCTCACCCAAGGCAAGAGTGCATGACTCTAGCATACTAGCCATATCTGTACATGCAAATAGATGATGGTTAGAGTGCAAATATTACAAGGGTCGTGTTCTTGTGCATAATGTGTTTTTATGATTTTGTGTTATGGCTCTTGCTCTTTTACTTTTTTATCTTGTTTTTGTGAGTATAAGGCTTTATATATACATTCCCTAAGATTGGAGATTAAGAGGTCAGGAAGGAAGGTTGAGAGGGAAGCAAGTGAATGATGGATGTCAGCAACCACTCCCCCTTTCCTTGGGTAGATCATACCTTTTGCAATGATGTCTTCACCTTTTGAAACCAATTGTTCCAAGTTGTTATGGGTGAAGGCTTAAACCAATAGTTTTTGACCTCCCTATGTGTTTCATCTAGTTGCAAGGGTGGTAAGGTACTCTCCCATGATTTTATTTGCAACATTGTTGTAGATGAGGAACTTACAACGGGAGGTGCAAACTCTTTCTTGTTTGAATGGATATGTACAACGGTAGGTGGAGGTTGTGTCGAAGCTTCTATTTCCGTATAGGAACTACACAAAGATCAAGAGGCTTCATTTGATTTCCCTGTTCCTGAGCTAGGTGGAACAAATCCTGCTTTCTTTGGTACCCAAACTAGCTCTAGAGCGGCTGTGTAGCATTCTGTGTTTTTTTTCTTTCCGCGATTGTCAATTTGTTTTGGAGCTACGAGATTTGGCTCACATGGGTCAGGTGACAAGTAAGAACACAATATACGTTTTGGCACCCAGATTTAATAATTTGCTTGATAGTAATCTTGGGCTTCCAATAGTTTTTTAGGAATCTATCACCACTTTTCCTTACATTCTTGGAGCGAGTGGAACGTTTCTTACAAGGCTTCTGTTTTTTAGCACTAGCTATGGTCTCTAAATAATATTTAGGGACATACTTGTATGTTTTCTTTGTTATATTAGGATGCGTTTTGTCAGAAGCTATATGCATTGCTTGTAGCATATTTAAGGGTATGGGAATTTCATCCCCCTCAGGTGTTACGTAGGTCATCCCCCTGTTTCCCCAAGTGTCTATGGTTGCTGCTAGGTGGACCCAATCCACATTGTCCGACTCAGTCATCCCACGTAGTACATCCATATAAGGAGAATCTTCCCCAACATCAGTGTTCGCTTTACATGTGTAACAATAATGCAATGGGAATGAGTGAACTATGGTGTCAAATCTATGATCAATTATAAACCTATTTCCTAGAGGATATGCTCAACCAGACACAAGATCCACTCGAATGACTGAATCTTTGAACTGCAAGTAGACATGGTTTTTAGACCAGTCATGCACCATTTTTGCTTCAATCATGAAAGGACATCCTAAGATCATCTCCGATGCCATAGTTTGTTTGGAGGAATCCATAACAATGAAGGTAATCCTTATTTCATGTCCAAAGACCTTGACCTTGAGATCTTCTAGCATCCCAATAGGTTTAACAATAGACCCATTGTCCATCTTCACTACTATGGTTGTGGTTGCAAGGTGAGGTCTTCCCATAGTTTCCCAGTAATTTTTAGTCATAATGCTAACCCCAGCGCCACCATCAAGGATTCCATTCACAGTTAATCCCTTAGTAGTGATTGGTATGGTCGCATTGGATTCATCACCCTCAAAGTATTGTCCCAAATTGTTAATAGGTATTTTTATAACAAGGTTCTCATCTAGGTTGGGTTGTGGATCTAAGTGTTCCTCCTCTATTGGCATCTCCCCAGCTCCATCCATCTGTGAAAATTGTGGTAGCCCAAACTTTAGTTCTCCAATGAGGAAGGCTCGAAGAGCTGAGACTAGCTTAGGGTCTTTATATAGTTTGGACAGGATGGTGGTTCTAACTTCTGAAGACATGAAATCCATCAATTTGGCAAGTTTTAACGACACCTTTTAGACTTCAGTCCCTTTACGTAGGGAAGATGGGATCTCCATTTCTTCGATAGGATCAGGTAGTCCCTATGTAAATATTCTTTCCATCAAGAAGTGAGTACACCCACTATCCCATGACTTTAAGTCACTTTCTTCTTGGATGACACTAGGTATGGCTAAGGGTCTATGGACTTGGTGATGTTGTTGTTGCGTAGGGAACACGATGTCTATAATCTGGATCTGCCTAGGTGCTAGTTCTAGATCCCTTTGGATATCTTCTACCAAACTCCTTAATTGCTTGACTCGCTCAATCTCCTCTGTAGGGTTTGGATAAGTTCCTATCTTCTTCTTCGATCCTGGCCATTGTGGCTCACGAAGATCTTCCTTGTTAGTTTCTATCTTAGTGGTAGTTTTGGTCTCCATTGTTTCACCTGAATCAGAATCCTTTTCAACGTCGTTCATATATACGGGGTCATCACCAGTCCCTATGTTGGTCTTTGAACTGGGGTCTGCCTTCGTTGCTTTTTGTGATCTCTTTCTTTGTGGTTTCTTCTTTTTCTGAGATTGGGCAATTGATGCCGTGTCTCTTTCCTCAAGAATATAATTTTGTTTTTGCAGCATCGATCCTGTGAGTACGTTTACTGGTACCACAGGTGTACTTTGTGATGGCTCCTCGATAACCTCAATCAAGTTTAATGGCGTCATCTTTGGTGCATTTTGATTATTTGAACATTGGCCAATCAAATGAGCTATGCCACATCGATTACACATGAGTATTGGCATTGTAGACGTGCTCGCTTGATTCCCGGGGAATTCACCATGGAAAACTTATCGCACCACGTAAGTTCAGGGGAGGGGGGTTTATTTACAAGTTACATAAGCGTATAAGTGAGGGGTAGGCCCCCAATAATTTATCTCTCAAGCTTAAAAATAAGGGAGGGGGGGTCAAGTTCCCCGGGTTGATTACTTGTAACGAATGTTCACCGGTGTGCACTAGAACTCCAATGAATTTTGAAAAAGTTTTTTTTAACAGGTCACACATAAAAAATTGCATCAAGCCAATCATAGATAAGGGTTGATTTGGAGTAGGTAAAGGGTTGGTTTACACCTGCTTTGGATTGGTCACAATTGGACTAGTAGCAAGAGTGCACGCTGATCGAGCACATAGTTTGAAAGTCAGACTAAAACACATTGAGGGTACATCTAGTTATCAAGAGAAGTAGTTCCTTACAAATTGAGGGTACATCTAGTTATCAACAGAAGTGGTTCCTTAGTACGTTTTCAGTCACTCTGCTACACACTCTTTGACTAGTTTTACTTAGTTAGATCATGCGAGACCTAAATTCTATATGTAAGATAGGGGTATGATAGTTCTCTTCATTGATTTTTATATAAGCGTAGAAAGGGGGGTCATATTCCATAATATGAGTCGTATATAGGGGTTTTATCAAAGTTGTCCGCTCGCAGGTGGCGTCCTGTATTGTATATAGAGTGAATCCCCCCGGCCTTGATTGGTTTGCATTAGTGTGGTGTTCTTTTGTAGCCTCATAGGGAACTCGGATACACGATGTGGACCTCCACACTCATAGCATTGAAGAGGTGGTCTCTTAGCAGTGTAATTGATATTTTGGCCTCTTGCAGCAAGAGCAGCTACTTGATAGACAGGGTTGACTTGTCCCCAATATTCCTCCATGTAGTATTGTGGACTTTCTTCAAGCACATCCATCCTCACAGCCTTCCAAACAAGCAATAGATGGCTCACAACCCACTTGATTCACAGAAGTTATTCTTGGATGTGGTGGTTGCGGTCCTAGCACTGGAGGTGGTAAGGGTGTTGTTTGAACAACATTTTGGGCCTTAGGGACCATGTGTTGTGTTGTTTGTTCAAGAGCTGGGGCCGTCATTAATGCAGGCACTCGAGGTGTGTCTGTCCATGCGAAGGTTGGTCTATTGGCCATCGCACGCTTAAATACTATGCAATCCTTAGCTTGATGACCATACCTTCCACAGACATTGCAATTCCCATTGAATTTTACTCTAAAAGTAGGGCATTCACTGGTACTATGCGGTCCATAGCATACTGAGCACCATTGTTGCTCCCTTCTTGGATACATATGATTTTTTTGCGGAGCACGATTGTCTTCTAAGACTCTCTTGAATAGCCTTGGTGAGATCTGCTAAAGTCATCTCAGATATCTTTGGCTCCTTAGCAATAGGCTTTAGGGTCATTGGCTGATGCCCTGATGCGTGAGCTAATAGATTTAGGCTCAATAGACACTTTTCTTTTTGAATCATTAAATTATCCTCCAATTGGATCGCATTGGTGGTGACTGCTTCCCAAGTGGTGATACCTCTAATGACTAGGCCATTGTAGATATCCTCATGTCGTAACCCCCTAATGAATCTGTCAAGCAATTGATTATTATTGAAGCACTCATTTGGATTGCAACGAGAATTCAAATGCTTCAAGCGACTAATAAAGACTCTCACCGACTCTCCTTCCTCTCGTTGGGCTTTCTGGAGCTAAGAGGCTACACCCCAAAGTACTCCCTCTCGTATGTATTCTTTCAATAATAATCTCCTAAGAGTAGGGTAAATCGTTTTTTCTTCCTCCCTTAGGGCTCTATACCAATCCCCTGCCTTTCCACTTAAGGTTAGTCTTAAAGCATTACTCTTATGCAGGTCATTGTGTTCTCCTAGAGAATCACGTATTTGTTCAAACACTTCGATATGATTTCTCACATCCCCATCTCCACAAAAAAATTTTGTGAGCTTGGCTATTGGTACAACCTTACCTCTAGGCTCTCTATCAGGTGTGTTATGCATATTCTTAGCAATAGATCGACCAATAGCTTGAGCAAATGTTCCCAAGTCACCTAAGTGAGTAGTCACCGTGGGTGAAGGTTCTCCAGAGACTACATGTGGAGTAAGTATTGGCATTTGGCTTGGTGCATAGGAAGCCCTTGGATTCCACATTGGGTATGATGTTGTGGGATGTGGCGGCCCAAAGTTCATATGTGTGGCCCTAGGCATAGAAGACGTCGGATGTGACATGGTAATGCTAGCCAGTATAGTCCCATAGAAATAAGAACTTGGGTGTTGTGGTTGTGGAGCATAGGTAGTTGAAACAATGGGAGGGGTAGGGACTACATGAGTGCGATGACCCATAGGTGCATACGATTGGTACACACTTGCAGGTACTGTTGCAAGAATTGAGCTACCATGTAGTGGTGCTTTACTAACAAATGAGGTCCATGGTGTGTTTCTCGGCATGCCCATTATTGGGGTAGGCATGGTAGCCGTGGTGTCATCAAGGGAAAGATGAGCTATACTTGGAAAGGTAAAGCTATCACTTGTGGTCTCAGATTGCACCAAGACCCCTGGTGAAACATCATATGGGGGATCCATCGCACTTACCGAGGGAGTCTCCATTTGTGATAAGGTTGGTTGTTTATCCTTTCTTGTATCCAAGAATCTCATGAGAATCGTTGAAGGCATGTGGATCCCCTTGTTCTATCTCTCTAACTCAATGACCCTAAGGATGACCTCACAAACTCTTTGTTGTTGATCCTCCACACTAGTAGAACCCATTGTGGATTGTAGGACATCTAACCAACCCACGTGATAGGTGTGACCTGTGTATAGGTTGGTTAGAGTTTCCGTTTGTAGTTCGTACTCCCAGTTCTCATTTAAGAATGCTCCATCTAGGATTGAGGTGCTAGGGGTGTCCTTTGAGCTAGATGCTATGTTGCTCTCTATGGGTTGACCCTTAGTGGTCACTAATTCAAGAGCACTTGATTGATCTCCTAGTAAGGATATTGACATAGGAGCTTTTGATTTTAACTCTCTTTGTTGCTCCGCCTTGCGTAAGCACTCGATTTCCTTTTCCCTTGTTGCAAGAATACACCGCTCAACCTCTTGCACTTCGGCAAGGCTTCTACCATCAAGTAATATAACCTCAGAGGGGAATAGTTCTAAAGAGTCAGGGGGTGCAGTGAATGGAGCATTCACATGCACATCCTCTAAGGGCATAGGGTCTACGTTGGTCATGAATGGAGAATTTACTTCCCCACCCCCCTCATTTACATCATTAGCTCCATGTTCGGAGCGAGTGGCTCTACTAAACATTTCCTTCAAGCGGCTAAGCACGCTTGGCCCGGACCGCGGGCCCATGGCATGCATGTATTGGCTTAAGCTATTGGGATTAGGCATTGGGAAACCCTCCATGACGTCATAGTCAGAGGAAGAGTCACTAGCCACTATGTTCGGGTCTTGGTTTGTACTACCTTGGGTCTCCGCTGAGGGCCCGGAACTTAAGGTAGGTGGATATTGAGAACTCGCGTAAGTCAAAATTCTCTCTAGTTTCTCTCTCTCTAGCACACGACTAGAGCGCAGATGCATGTGCCTTTGGCACCCTACGTCGGCGAATAACCTCGAAGGTTAATTGCTTACTTTTTTAGGCATCCGTTTTCACTCGTTTTTTTATTTTTTTTAATGGTTTTTAATGATCCGATGGCTTAATGAGCATATCACTTAGAGGGTCGTGGTGTGCTTTACAGCACAACGTTCGGTCACCTGAAGCTCCGTTGGTCCTCAAAAAAGTCAATTTTTAGCTACGTGTGAAGCTAAAATACGTATTATTAAAGGGCGACTGAGGTCTGAGCCTAAGCGTGAGCTTGGTCTTGGGTCTGGAAGATATTCCCAATCCCGATTCTACCTTAAATTTTTTTACTTTTTTTACAAATTTATTTTTTTATTTTTTTGGGATAAGGTCACCGCGGCCTGCACGCGAGCACACACACACTCTACCTACCTACTTACAACTAATACACCTACTATTACACACTAACACACTTCATTAGCTCTCACAGATGTACTTCCTACTTACTGTACTATACATTACACAGAACTAACAACCTTAATACTAACACCTTAGCACAGAGAAAACACAGTACCTTTCAAAACTTGATTAACAAAGAAATACACTGTAGCAAAACAAAATCCTTCTTCTCAACACACGTACCTTCCTTCCCTAACTTTCCTACAATTGAAATTTCACCACAAAAGAAGCATAGAGTGCCATTCAAGCTTAGTGTATGGAATTCGCCGGCAACGGCACCAAAAATGTGCGTGTCTATCGCACGTGTCAATGCAAGGAACTTGCCGATACACTGTGTGCAAGCCACACGTGGCTCCAAGCACACAACAAGCCTAAACTAGTAAGCTCAAAGATGGCAATGGTGTGTCACTCACCGCTCTACGCTTGTTGTCGTAGAGGATTCCTTGCCACGAAGAAGAAGGAGCCACCGTTGCGCCGCAATTCTTGATCACACTCTCTCTCTCTCTCACGCATACACACACACACACACACACACACACAAGGAGCTGAAGAAGAAGCATATGGAGATGGAGCAAGAGCACTCTTCAATTGCGCAAATGAGAAAATGAGTGAATTTTAGGTTAAGTGGACTTTTATATGAGCTTGCCCCATTCACACTTGGACGCCCATGCTTAGCCAACTAGTCCCTTGAATGTTCCAGTTAGAGTGCACCTCTCATCGGCAATCACTCTTACCCTTTTCCTATTGGACCGACAAGCACTGTACCTGACTCTACCAAATAAATAATATGGCGTCCGTCTTAGGTGATAGGAATGTGCATGAGAGTTAACAAAGAAAGTAATGAATCCCTAAATTCCTTCGAAGATATGGCTCCACAAAGAAGGCGGACTAAACGATCGCCAACTCCTCCCAAGAGGAAACAGTTAATCCATAGTCCTTCTCCTCGTCACTCCAAAAGGGAAGAGAGGAAACCAAGGAAGAAAAGGGCAAGAAAGAGGTCACCCTCTGCTCCTTCTTCTTCACCTTCCTCCTCTACCGATGAAAGCTATGGCCATTCTCCTAGAGAATACAAGAGGGACGAAATCGCAAAGCTTACTCTGCATGGCAAAGGTGCCAACAGCTCAAGAAGTTCAAAGAGGGAGGAAAAAGTATCTCTTTTCTCACCTATGATGGCACCTTTGGTGCTACCGACAAAGTATTGGCCTTCATCCAACAATTTGATGCTGACTTTGGAGACGAGGGCTTCACGGAGTCCTCTAAGCTATGCCATGTAGCTATGTATTACCCCCTACCATCGATTTGTGATCCACACCCTGGTTGTCGATCGTGATCCATCATATATACTATTTTGGTTAAAAACCTTAGGTTTAGGGCTTTGCATAAAAACCTTTGTCTTGCAAGAAAGGTGTTAACTTTAAAAAAAGAAAAAAAAGATTAAAAAAGCTTAATGCCCATGGATCACCATCTTGATCGTGATCCATCCTAGTAGTAGTAGCTGATTATTTCCTTTGTTTTGTGCTTTATTCCTTAGTGGCCGCCTATCCCTTAGGGTGATTAGGCTTAGGATCGGTTCACATTGGATCCATTGGAGAATGGCCATGGAAAATTCTCACAAGCCTACGTATGCAGAGGTTGTGGTAGGAACTCAAGGGGGGGCGAAGGACTCCTCTTCCAACACATCAAGCAAAAGCTAGAAATTTGACAAAGCTGAGCCTAATAAGGCGGCTAGGGTGGCATTACGGGGCTTAACAAGGAGGCACCCCTGCCAACAAAGTGTGTATCTGGTAGGATCGCAAAAATCCCCAGCCCAAGAATCTTGTCATGAATGTGGGGGCTGGTCTTAAAGTCATTCTTCTAAATTTCTACACTTTCTTTAGTGTGTGCTTCAAGTGTAACAAGTTTGGGAACTTTGCTATATCATGTCTGGCTATTTCAGCAACCCGAGGCCCAATAGTTGGTGAAAATTTCATGCCAATCACAAACCAAATGGTTACTAAAGAGGAGACTCCAAAAAAGGCTATCAAGAAAGCACAAGAAGACGGGCATGTTAATCATGACAAGGTAACTTTAGGGAACATGGAGAAACACGCAAAGGTCCATATCAGCAACAAAATTAAGGCCACCCTTGGATACCATTTCATGTCCATTTCCCAGAAAAAGTCGTCATCCCCCTTGGTCTAGAAGATTTTTTTGTTGCCCACATTCAGTAAGAAAGGATAAGGATGGCACCAAGTATCTAACATATCCTGCAAAGCATTTCAAATCCCAGGCACGTGTGGTGGGGAAGATGAAGGAAGTCCCACGAAACATCTCCAAAACCTCCTTCCTCTATGACCATATATTTGAAGTGCTTCGGGATGCTAACCCAAAAAATTCAAGGTTACCGAGGGGAAGGTGATTTCTCTTATGGTGGAGGACAGCAGGAAAGAGAGCTCGGAAGAAGAGTTCCTACAGATGGAGGTCTTTGTGCCCCTCTCAATAACGGAAGAGATCATAATTCATTCATGGAATGTGAAGGGGATCAAAACTCAGAAAAAGAGCTCTCTCTTCTAGGAAGAAGTCAAAAAAGGCAAGGGTATAAACTACTGGGCTATACAAGAACATCACCCCGGATGTGGATAGTAAGATAAGGCAGGCCATGGCGACAAAACCGGTCGTTTATAGAGAAGGTGCTAATGGATTCACTAGCGTCCTATCGGTGGTGGACAAAGATCTAGAGCCAAAAGTGGTGTTCAGTCATTTCTCAAGGAGAGATCTAGGAGTTAAGGTAAAATGGGGGGATCAACATATCACTATCATCAATATATATGGACCTTGTTTGGCAATGTCAAGAGCCATGCTTTGGGAGAAGCTGAAAGGCATCCAAGTTGAAGGGGAATGGCTCCTAGTGGGAGACTTTAATATGGTAGAGAAGAGAAAGGACACAACCGGGGCATCAAACATGCTATCTGGATCTGAAAGATCAAAATGGCTAAGGATCTGTGAGAAATGGGCACTGGTTGCAATATGTCGGTATGGCATCTCGGCTAGATCGATGCTACTGCTCTCATCAAGTTGATTGGATGCCCTCATGACTTGAACTAAAAGTGTTAACATCACATTGTATGTCCGATCACCTACCATTAAGAATTAAATTGAAACAAACCAAAGAAGAAGATCATTGCCCTCAAGGGTCTAAAAATTTACTCTCTACATGGGCTCACCTCTTTAAAGACCCACTCTTCAAACGCCTAGCCCACAAAGCTTTGAGCAAGGTTTGGAAACATGTGGATTCATGTAGCCTAGGGCATGGGATATTTTTGCCAATAATATGCAAAAAGAAATTAAAACTGCTGGCCCTAGAAGGAAGAAATATCAGGAGGAGCACCTTAAACAGCTTGCTGACAAAGTTGAGCTCCTAACCACCAAAAAAATACAAAAGGATCTACCTCAGAAGCCAAGCACAAAAGATGGCTTGAAGCTAAAGTGGACTTATCAAATAACCAGCTGAAGGAGGTGAGGAAGGCCAAAATCCTTTCTAGAGAAACCTTTATTCGGCCAGAGGATGCTAGCATGCACATTTCTTCAGGGCCCTCAAAGTCAAAATCGACGCCTCATCCACTCGCTTACGGATGTGGATGGAAGGGAGATTAAGGATTTGAATGAAATGGTTCATCTTATGCTTAACCACTTGAGATAGATTATAGGCCATCTTGATTTTTTCTCACCCCTTGAAATGAACAACACCAGAAATCCTATTCTCAGGAGCGTCAAAAGAACAATCTCCCTCTCTGAAGCCAACCTCCTAGAGCTGGTCTTCACTAAAAATGAATTCTCCATTGCACTACAACCCTTGGGCAAATAAAGGTCCCTTGGTTGGGATGGATTGACTACTGAGTTCTTCAAAGAATTTTGGGATGATCTCAAGTCTCCTATCACACAATGGATAATCCATCCCTTGTTAATGGAGTCATGGACTTAAGCATTAAAAGAGACCTCATTAAACCTATCCCCAAACAAGTATGTTCCTTACAATTGAAGCATTGGTGCCCCATAATGGTGATGTTAGCTGCCTATTAAATTATCTCCAAAACTATAGTCCTTAGGCTCTCCCACCTCTTTGACCGAATCTTTACTCCCCACAAACATGGATGTATCAAGGGAAGGCCAATTTATGATAACATTTTTGAAGCAATGGTCGGAATCGAATATGCTATTGTCACTAAGCAAGAGTTTATCCTATTGCAGCTAGATTTGGAGAAAGCCTATAATAGGATCACATGGTCATCCATTGAAGATATCATGAATTCATTAGGCTTTGGGCCACGGATGTGCCAACTAGTCACCACCCTTGGTGCTAGTGGTAGCCAATTGGAGCTCCTCTTCAATGATAGAATTGTGGGCTCATTTGAGGTTGAGAGATCAATTAACAAAGGATTCCCACTTGCCCCTTTAATGTTTGCCATTGGATACCATCCTCTGGTGACATTACTTGAGGAAAGCGTTGCTAAAGGGGAGATTGAAGGCTTGACTCTGCCCAACAACGATCAACTTTTGGCAAATCTTTTTGCACATAGATTCCTACTTTTTCTCAAACTGAGAACGTCTTGTTTGATCCGTCAATATGGACCGGGGAGATAGTATCTAAAGGGAAGATTTTTTGGCACCTAGGAGCCCCTCTGGGGGTGGATGTAACTCACAAGCAAATATTCCTATGGGTTATGGAGAAGATTAGTAACAATATGCAAAGATGTGAGTACATGCTTCGCCCCTTTCAGAGTAGAGTGAAGGTAATCAAGTCATTTATGATCCCTTATATAGCCTTTAATGGTACATTGCTTCAGCCACCCAAAAGCAAGTGGAAAGAGAAGAAATTTCTATGGAAGAACAACACTAAAGACTCGACACCTTGGCAATGGGCAAAATGGGAGATAGTTGCGAGACCTATGGATCAAGACGGTCTTAGGGTTCTTAACCCAAGCACCCATGTGGAGACATAGTGTGCCAAGTTTTTGGTGGCACTGGCAAAGCAAGATCAGGTTTGGGCTATTATGGCTAAGGCTATGATGGACAAGTCCAAGTTGTGCTCGCAAGGTGGCCAATGGAAAGGGCTCAAGGTGCACGACAAGCTACTTGCTCCTTTATGGGACATGCTGAAACTCGGGGGTACAACAGGCAAGCTCGCTCGCAAATTCAACAAAGCAACTGAATCCTTGGAATGGGGAGAGCTATCAAGGTATTTTCACATTTCTATAACTCATTGGTCCCCTTGTCTCTCTGAGGCTGGAAGCATCCTTCTAACCCCTTTTTGAAGGGAAATATCTAGAAAGATTAATAACAAAGGCATCACTTATATAGGCTATCTTTGGGACTACATTAGTAATGGCTGGAAAGTAATGGACCACATGGACCTCCAATTTAACCTCAATGGTACTGAAAGATTATTGCTCAGTAGGATCCTAGAACATCTTTACAGATGGTGTCTGCCAAAATGTGAATCAGAGTTCAAGTGGAAAACATGGCAGTGGCCCAAGAACAGACACTTCCTAAAACCCCAAATTAAAGATGTGTACCTCTTCCTTATGTATTTGAAGAATTGGTTCTCTCCGTTGAACAAGCAATGGGACAAGCATTGCTCAGAGTTAAGGTGGGAGACAGCCATGCGGAACATCTAGCACCCAAAATGGCCACATGGAATGGAAGGTATTATGGGGAGCCTTGCCAACAGGGGTGAAGATATGCATGAGGGGGATTGGTCCGGATAGATGCTCGCAATGCAGAACAGCTTGTGAAGACCTCCACCACCTTTTCAAGGAATGCCCGAGAATATGTGGTCTTGCCAGAAAGATTTGCAAATGGGTCCAAAAGATCTGGAAAATAGGATTTTTCAAGAACGATCTCTTCTTGGGAGCGAAGGTGTTCAAGAGCCACAGTTTGCTCATCATAACTCAAATTGTGAGATTTTTCTACTTTAAATGTGTTTGGAAGGTGTCGGATCTTTGAGAAATCCATGGAAGCTGTTAAGTTTACAAAGATAATCCAAGAAAGCAAAGGGACTATCATCGCCATCGGGAAACATATGGACTCTCGTGAGTGGAACATGACCCTAGGTGTCGTAATGATTGACCTGAAAGGGTACCGGTGAGGACCCATCCTTTATCGTGGGGTGGTTCCCCTTTTACTTGATGTATCTACAATCATTTGAAAATGTCATGGCTCATGATGAGCATGGAAGGAATTTGTAATCCTACAATCTTGCTAATATAATCTACTCACCATTTTGAGTTTTGGGAAAAAAAAGGATCAATGCTTCAATAGCCCAAAACAAAAATATTTAAGGTAAGAAGTACCTTACAAGGATACTGTAGGGAAACCTCGAGATGAAGAACTCTTATGTATATTTTATAGGACGTGAGCTCGGTGCGACCTACAGTGTTGATATCGAGAGGATTAAGAGCAATGTACTTAGATTAGAGGACAAGGCATCACTTCTTTATATGTATATATATATTTTTTTTTTCTAAAGGTAATAGGGCATTCATAAATAGGCTCATCTAATAGCGCACATGTGTGTGTTTGTGTGTGTAGGAATTTTTAAAATACCTCTTGAATGCACATCCTATGGGTGTTATTTGGAGAGTAGACCCCCCCTTGGGCTCCCTCATTAGATATCATCCTAGTATGTTATGTAGTGGATTCTCCCAGCCCAAGTAGTCCTTCCCTTCCCAATGTGTCTGATATAGATTCCATTCATGATTGGAGATGCCAAATCACTCACTAGCTCCAAATTCTAGTGTACCTCTTCCCATACCCAAAGAGTACACATTAGTTGAGCCTCATCATCCAAAAGAGTTCCTTCTTACAGTTTCCTTATTTGATTTTTCTCTTCTGTTGTCACAAAGAAACAAAATCCATAATCCTCAACTTTTTGGACTCGCCACGACTCAATCTCTCACTTCCATAAGTCGTCCCCTTTTCTACCACAATACTGCTCCTACAAAGTTTATCTATGTCTACTACATGAAAAGTCCATTACATTTTGGTCCTTGTGATGTTTTCAATACTTCGGAAAAGTTGGCAAAGTATTCCTAAAGTTTGTGTAAACTCTCAAAATACCCCTCAAATTTCAAGAATTCTTGTACCTATTTTGGATAAATTGCTCCAACTTTCACAAATTTAATTCAGCTTTAATAATAGAAATATTACATTTAAGTGTGCTATGAGAAACTATTTACCAACGAGCTCACAATAGTGGCATTTTTGCCTACAAATAATGTAATGTTTTGTATATTGAGCCCGCGATTCCATTTACAATCCCACTTGCATCATTTTCTATTGAGAGAGAATCAATCTTGAGATAAAGAGTTCCAAAAAATAATGTTTGCAGGAATGTTTGGAAGCTTGGGAAGGGGTATTTTGAGAATTTTCTGAAAAACTTGGAAGCACTCTAAGAATTTTAGGCAAAATTTGCTCAATATGAAGTATTTTGGGATTTTTGGAAATTTGAGACAATAAATGGGCTTTATAATAAACTTCCCTGTTGATTATATCTATTATCGTGCTAATAAGAAGAAAGTGTTTCTAAGTTAAGGACACATACAAGGAGTTTATTGACTTTAGGAAAGAGCAAGCATTTTCCAAAGTAATAACCCTAATAGCACTAGATTGGTAACATGATACTTTTATGTCCTCAGACACTTAAATAAGCAGCTTCCTAGAATTATTGCTTGAGATGCCAAGGAGATTCTAAAGTGCTCTATGTTCACAAAGCTAGCTTATGACTTGAAAAATAATTGGAATGTTTTTGAGCGACAGAGTCCACCTTCAAAGTTGGGTTTGAATAACATTTTTAAATCTAACTTGAGTCAAAAAAACGTCTGCTATTTTTTGTCAATTTTCATGAAATTGCCATTAGATCACCCTAAAACACAGCTTAGTGACCTCTAAAATGCTACATAGCTAGCATAGGTAGTTCTAAAGGTGATGTTATACTTATAAAGGTTATGTATTATAAGCTATTGTCTATGTATAGACAATTATATGTGTAGCTTTGCTAGTAAAATTCACATTTTGATAAATATTTTGGAAGTGTCATTGTAATCAAAAGACGCTTTTGAGTGTATTTATTGAGTTACTTCTATAAAACTCTTCTTGCTTGAGTTATGGGACACCTAATACCTTAAATAGAAAACAACACAAAGGTGAGAGTAATTCTTTATCTCATTTTGAGTTAGTACTATGTTGTCTTCAGATTGCTACAACAAATATGATACATTGCAATCTTAGGTCCAAATATAAGCATAGAATTCCAATTTGGTGCCAACTTGATAGGTTACAAAATGTCACATTGTGGAGTCGTTTTTTTCATTCGTTCAATTTTTGTACTTCATATGTGTGTTTCAAACTACCTTAGGGAGACATGTTTCAATGCTTTTGACACTTATGCTTGAGCATGAAAGTGAAGAGCCAAAGTGTATAAAGTGGAAGCATGTATAGAGGTGATGATAGGTGTATGCGTAGAAACATCGATGATAGGTCAACAAAATGCAAAAAAGAACACCTTTTTAGTACTTAATTCTATTTTCAAATGAATGTTTTTTTTACCTATAGCAACCATAGAGTTTGGTCAAGGACGTAAGGTAGGTTCACCTAGCAAATATGTTCTTTTTGGTCAAATTGAGCACTCCTTTGGCCTTCAGAGCTCCTCATGACCATAAAATCAAGAGTTGTGAGTGTTTCTTATTTTTTCCACATAAAGTGTAATGCTAGCTTTGAGCTGAAGTAAAGATTTCTACAAACACATACATATGATAGGAGTATTTGATTTTTTTCCAAAACACATACATATGTCCTCTTATGTTACCAAACTAGTGCTAAGAGTGAAAGTGGTTTAGTAAATAGGTAGATATTTCAAATAAAGCTTTACAATCAGAGTAAGAGATCCTATAGTGGCCATATTACAAGGGAAATCAAACCAAAACTAATGTCAATTAGATAAGAGCTTGATAGTTGAAAAATTCAAAATTTAAACTTTGATTTGAATGTTTCTAAAATTTTCTTATATTGACAGAAGTACACATCAAAAGGCTTGCTTAAATTTGTGAGAAAATGACACATTTTAGTGTAAAACTGGAATACATTATTAGTTATTTGTTGATAATCTCAACATGATCCCTAGTTTGTGGGATTCTTTCACTTAAGGAGTGGTGAAAAGAGATCAAGGGACAAAAAGCGAGCAAAGAAAATAGAGGCATGGGATATTTTGATTCCATTTGAAGGGATTTGCTACTTATACCTAGTCTCTATATGCAAATTTTATCTCTTGTACACCACATATACATCTATGCATTATGTTGAATGGTTTTTTTTTCCTAGGGCCACATTGGACTTAAAGTAATTGAGGAGAAAAACAAAAGCACCTATTTTTTGAGTGGCTGCTAGCTTTTTCAAGACTTGCTAGGCTCTTTCTGTTATGCTATTATAAAATGAGGGGTGAACATAGGTTTAGGAGAAAGAGAAAGAACCTATATCTATCACCAAAGTTTTACCAATAAACTTTCTCGATTAGGAATCTTGTCATGCCTCCTTAATACCATAGTGATGTTTTGTTTCATTTCCTTCTCCCAAGTAGCCATGAGTGCAATGTGGTGTTTAAATGAAGGTCATGAATCTCATCCACGCATAGAAATTTACGTTTTTCTTCAAGCACCAATATCGTTTTGTGCTCGTATTAAACTACAAAATCTATTCAATTCAATTGAAATTGCAATTGTGTTTTTTTGTGTACATTGTAAGTATGGTGATATACAATAGTATCGCAAAGACACAAACAACAAAATTGATCCAAGAGTTTCAAAAACAAAGTAGATTTTGAAAATAATAATTTTTGACAACGTTGTGGCACCTAATATAAGTCTTTGTAAGTGTGGGTCTCTTACATGCACATCATTACTTTGTAGCAAACCTAAATGTATGTCACCAAATGGACATTCAATTTGAAAAAAAATATAAATGACACTCCTTGAAAACGTCATTAATTGCTAGCAATTGCAAAAATATAATTTGAAAGGCTTGTTTAGTGAGATGATGGTGATAGATAATTTATTCCTGTGGTCATTAGATTTGCACTTTGTTGTTTTGCATGTACAATTGCTATCAACTTTTGTTAATTTTATAACAAAACGTTTTCTAGAAGAGCCAAACTTATTTATGCCATAAATTTAAGGGGAAAATCTTATTGTCTCTAGCCATATACATGTATATATTTTAGCAAAGATGGGGAATATGCTAAAACAACAAATTATAGCTTGAAAAAAAATATTTGTGCTGCTCAACAAGTCCTAGGTATATACTAGATGTATAAAAACATATTTTTTCAACCAAGAGGTAATAACTATAGTGTGAATGCTATCCATGAAGAACAAGAACCCAGACGCTTAATAATGAGAGTGTTGATACTTATTTCTATAGAGAAGATGAACTCTGAAACTTGAAAACCTTTACTTCAAAAAGAATCTACCAATGAATGGCCCATTAAGTAGGTAGAAAATGGCATTTAGTTTTACTTCATGCCAAAGAGAATAGAAATCATTTTCTTTTGGATTGACTATAAAAGAGTTCCTAATATTTTTTGAAATTCTATCACTACTATAGTAGCACGTTCGCCCTTGGCGCGGAGTCTCACCATGTAACAATGGGGGAAGTGCGAGGGAATGCTATGAAAAATCCACAATAAAAGGTGTGAGGGAGTTGCACCTATAGAAAAAGGAAAGATTGAGATTTTGTACGAGTCACCTTTGGAAATCTTGACGGATTTAATTCATTGTTGAAGTCCTTGAAACCAGGAGAGCTCTCTGCCTCCATAACTTTATCTTAATACGTGTAAAATCCAAAGGGACAACAACACTACAAGAGCGCTTCTCTTTTCCTGCATCTCGACAAGAAAAGTCTTGAAATTGGCAACTGATTTTTTTCACTGACCCTACTAACCCCAAATGCAACTCGGCTCTTACCTTCTTTGATTCAAGATGGGCCTACTATATATTGAGCTTGTTAGTCACTACAAAAAACTATTATTTACCTCGTCTTGACCATACCCATTGCCTAAGTGATTAAACTTTCTTCACACCCTTGGATTCATGTGACCATCATTATGCACGTACCAATGCATGGGGAAACTACCTCTAAGAGACTAGCATCTCAAGCGTGGCTTGAATATACCAAGATTGTAATCTATTTTCACCCAACCTTCCATTCCACAGGTAGCCTTCTTTGTACGAATGAAAACTCAAAATAGTCTTCATCTTTGAAGGGTTTGATCCCAGGGCCCCTTTTCAACTTGTGTTTGGAAACTCAAATTGGTAAGTCCTAGTGAGGATAAACTCTCTTTTCTCTTTCTACAATCCTGCTGCTAGCATATACCCTTCTTCTTCTCCATGCACCCAACACCACACCCCCGCCTCTTAGGTGGCCCACCCTATGCTCTGATTGTCTTTGTGTCTGAAGCTTCATGCATGAGAACTAACACCATTTTAGATAATTTGGGAAAATCCCGTTTCCCAAATTCTAAGCGTGTATGCTAGGATTGTGTTATTTTATGATCTCTAAGCTCTAGTTGCCTTTAATTTAGATAAATTATCATGATTGTATGAGTCTATTTTAATTTCTCTACTATAAAATTTAAGAATAAACATCCAATATAGTTTTTGGAAAGAGGATTTGTATGACATCACTGCTTTTCAAAATTCAACAAATTCTTCTAGAAGTAGCTTCTCAAAAAATGAGGTGTCAAAAAAACCAATTGATATGATTTTAGAGCAGCATATAGATTGATTACAACAATTAAAAAAGATAATATGTAAAGGCAAATACTATTAAACACTCTTGTCATAATTTGGTGACCTTAATCCATGTATAACAAAATACTTGGTCATGGTTTTGTAGCATGCTATCAAGTTTTAAATACACGATAATTTTAAAAACATTCAAACTAATATTTCACACTTAAAAAGTCAAAACAATACTATATAGTATCCTATGGATATAAGACCATGAGATGCCATCTATTGCACCTATGGCCTTAAGGCCATATGGTGCTCTTTGTAGACATGTCTATGACTTTAAGATAAACCAAAATATGTCTCTTTATGACCTCAAGGCCATAGGGTTATAATTGTTAGCTGGTCCCAACGTATAAAGAGATCCAATGCTTCAAAGCCATATGGGACTTTATTTATGTGCCACCCTATGTCCCTAAGGATGTAGGTTGTCTTAGGGCCACAAGATGTTGTATATGCCAATAAGAAACCCTTCTATGCTCTATGTTGGCACTCTATGTCCCCAGGCGCACAAGGTGTGCCTCGTATGCTAGTTGGAAACCCTTTATTCTATATGTTGTCACCATATGGACATAGACCATAGGGTGCCCTCTGCGCTAGTAAGAAATCCTCTATACTCTCTGTTTGCACCATATGGACCTAGGGCCACAAGGTACCCTCTATGCTAGCAAGAAATCCTCCACGCTCAATATTGAGACCATGTGGCCCCAAAGCCATAGGATATCCTCTATGGTAGTGAGAAAAACCCTCTATGATCTATGTTCACGAACAATTAAAAAATCTAAACAATAATATAGAGTATCCTATGGCCCTAAGACCATAAGATGTCATCTATTGCACATATAATTCCATTTGGTATTTTATTTAACTATACAAAGTTAAATGAGTCACTTACTTAGATAAACTATCATAATTCTAACTTTTAATTTTTTTCTGAACATAAAACTACAATATAAAAACTCCTAATATAAGTTTGTGCCAAAGAATCAATGTTAAGATGAAGATTTTTTACATCAAGTACATGCTTTAAAACTTCACTCAAAGGTTTTAGAGATGGTGTCTCAAAAAAAGGAGGTGTTTAAAAACACCATTTGATGTGAATAATATAAATTGTATACATTGATGTCAAAATAGTATAAAGTATAGACATAAAGATTACCACCAACTTGACAGTTTCATAAAAATGATGGTCTTCATCGCATGTACAATAAAGTACTAACTAGAAAGAGTATGCTATCTCCAAGATTGAGGGTGTTCAAAAAACACTGTTTTGTAACACTACCAAATTTCAAGAACATTCTGATTGTTTGGATCACTTAATAAAGACAATTAATAAGAAGAAAAAGTTAACAATACCATAGAAGCATCAAACAATGAAACCAAAGAACTTGAATGAGAGAAGTCTCCTCACAATAGGATGCAGTTCATTAAAAAAATAGTTTAAAGATGTTTCAAGATATCCCCACAACATTCCATCAAGTTTAAATTTTGAAAAGTACACAATGCCAAATTAATAATTGGTAGATGCTATTTAGAATACTTAACTAGTACACTTAAGGTGGCCTCCTTCTCTTGAGATTTTGAGTCCTTTGAGACATATAACATTGCATTACATAGTGAGTCTCAGGATCAGGATGGAACATTACAAAATTTCTTATGGTATAGTCGCTCTTGTCTTTAGCATACAACCATCCACATAACCATGGAACAATTTCATCTTTTAAAAAACTTTGAAGCAATTGAGTAGGTTGGTTCCAAAACTTTGGAAAAATCATATAAGTTCCTTGCATATTCCACATCACTCGATATGGACTATCATCAAATATTATAGTGTTGCCCCCATCTAAATAATCAAATAGCTTCCATATGGTCGAAAGATTTTTGTGATAGGCTCTTTTGTAACCGATCATGAAATTTGAATTTTGGTAGCACCGGTTATCCATAATCATCTTGAATTTGTGACTTTGTGTAGGAAAATAGGTCTTGATTATGTGTTGATCTTTTTGTAAACGACGACAGTTCCAAATACAAACCTCAAAGAACTCAAAGCAAAATCTTAAGAAATACTCTGCATCTGGACGCACCACATACACCTCATTCTTATCTTCTACAATGCACATGTACTTGGTCCAGGTTGGCCTTGATTGAAGCTTTGATGTTGCAAGAAGCACACCCTCTAAATCCAAGATAAGCGTTCTTTTGTCCTGTTTGAAAGATGTTGGTAGATAATGAAACCATTGCTCTTGGTTTGAATGTGATATTTGATGTAATATGAAAGGGAGCTCCTCAATTTTATGATAATCTAATAGCAAAACATTTTTTATTAGAAGCCCTGAAATGATTTAAAAAGAAAAGTTAATATAGAGATCTTAAGTGTGTTGAAGACCTTAGGACATAGGGTACTAATTTGTGCTTACACTTAGTAAGTCTTATGCAAGAACACACACCAAACTAGGACCCTATGGCCTTAGAGTCATAGGGTGTTGAGACCATAAAGTTAAATTCCCCCAAGGTTATAGACCAAGATTTGACCTTATGAGCATGTAGATTGTCCTTGATGGCACAATGAACTCAAATTTCAAAGCAAACAACTATAAAAGCTTTAAAAAAAAAGAGAATTTGGCACATGAAACTCAGAAGTTACTTATAGTATTGAAAGAAAATTTAAAAAACTATTAATCATTTACATCTTCATATATCTTGAAACCCTAAGCACTCTAACAAAGTCTCTGAGTACATAAAGATCTTTGTAAATGACAAAATGTTACAAAACATTGCTACATCATTTCTTGATATAGGGCTATTTGAGATCATACTGAATTTTTAGATGCTTTATATAATTCCTGGCTTCATGTACTTTGATCATAGGCTCCTTGTATCCCAATTTTTGGGCAAGCATGATTGCTTCTGTACCTTTCAAGGATGATAATGATTTGATATTCTTTAAGACCCTTACTTTTTCTCGATCACGTGCTAAAAGTTTCTTGTCTTGATTTCGAGTGGACATTCCCACTAGTGCTAGATGTTGTAACTTTCTCATCGTGAAGAGGACGAGAAAATTCTGTTAGCCTTCCCGTGGAGTAGGTTTTTCCTAGAAAAATTAGATTTCTCTCCTCCCACTCTGCAACAACCTTGTGTATACGGTTATAAAGCTCATGACCTTGAGCAATGGGTACTTGTCCATAAAAATGAGACCCTATAACTGTGTGAATGTCATTAACATGATTGAGAGCTTTGATATATGGTAGCAGCTCCCCAAGGAGGATATTATCCTCCTCATCATCAACATTAAATGATGGTGGAAAAATACAATTCAATGCAGGATTCACACATCCCTTTAATGGTTCATCATCTACAAGAAGCAATCTTCTTGCATCAAGCCCAAATTTTAATGATGCAATAGCCAACGGTTTGAAAAGTGCTTCTACTCCTAGATTATCTAAGGGAGTGATCCTTGATTCTACGCATGGTTGACATTGGCTTTGCCCCCAGATCATAAAGAATGGAAATTTTTTGTTTAGCTTCCTTTTTTAAAATCTTGATGATGTCCACAACATGCATGTCAATAGCAGCTGACCATATCCCTACATTGAAATTGCTAAGTAGAGCCTTTAAAAACTCAATGCATCCTAGACGAAGAACAATATACTCATGTCCAAACTTTAAGCTCTTCATTTTCTTGGACTTTTGCCAGCATCTCCTCAGGAACAATCCACACAAGCTCACTAGTATATTCAACATTGGTTTGTTGGTGGATGGAAGGTCTAACTCACCATGCACTTTGATTTCCAAATCTTGGGGTGCTAAAATATTTATGTTGGATTCTCCTTCTGGCGTTGCACATGTTCTGGAACTTCCACTGTCTTCTACTTCCATTGTGCTGTCATGCAATCCAATTCCCAACTCTTGGGCTACTAGAATATTTTCATTGGATTCTTCTTCTTGCCTTGCACATGTTCTGGAACTTTCACTGTCTTCTTCCATTGGATTACTCTTTAAATTTATCTCCAGTCATTGTAGCAGTTGACCTTCAAAGACTTGTAGATTCTTGTCATCTTCGTCAGAAACTCTTTTGTTGACATGGAGAATGATAGAATCTTTCTCGGTAGGGTCAATGGCATTAGCATCCTCTATACCAACAATATTGAGTAAAACTTTTTCAGCCGCAATATCTTATTGAAGGACTGCAAGTTTAAAGAACACCTAATTTCAGATTCCAAAGTATCTACATTTTGATAACTCTTTTTTGTCACACTCTTAGAAAAAACTAATCGCAAATAGCAAATTTACTAACTGACAACACATCCATAATGAATTTATTTTTATGCTCCTTATTGTCTAGAGATTCCTAATATTTATCTAGCTACATTAGTTCTTTCTCCATGATGGTGGCGCTTAGAAGTATACTTGGAGAAACATTTATGCCTTTAAGCTCTAGAGCACAAGTCTCATTTTTTATTGCCATGATCTTCTTGCATTGGATGATTTCCTTGACTAAGTTTCTTATGGCCTTCAGGCCATACGGTTCTCTTTGTAGATATCTCTATGAGTTTAAGATAATCCAAAATATGTATCTTTATGGCCTCAAGGCCATAGGGTTAGGATTGTTGAGAGGTCTCAACATCTAAATAGATATATGGCTTCAAAGCCATATGGTACTTTATTTATGTGTCACCCTATGGTCCTAAGGCCATGGGTTGTCATAGGGGCACAAGATGCTCTCTATGAGCACTATTAAGAAACCATATATGCTTTATGTTGGCACCCTATGGCCCGAGGGCCATAAGGTCTGCCTCTTATTCTAGTAATAAACCCTTTATGCTACATGTTGTCACTCTATGACCTTTGGGCCATAGGGTGCCCTCTGTGCTACTAACAAATCCACAGTATGCTCTATGTTTGCACCCTATGGACCTAGGGCCACAAGATACCCTCTATGATAGTAAGAAATTCTATTTTCTCTATGTTTGCACCCTATGGACCTAGGGCCACAAGGTACCCTCTATGCTAGTAAGAAATCCTCTATGCTCAATATTGAAACCCTATGGTCCCAAGGCCATAGGATGTCCTCTATGCTAGTAAGAAAAACCCTCTACGCTCTATGTTGGCACCCTATGGAGACTTGAGGGCCACAAGGTACCCTTTATAATGCTACTAAGAAACCTTGTATGCTCTAGGGGAGCACCAAATAGCCCCTAGGCCACAAGGTTCCCTCTATTCTAGAAAGAAAACCTCTACGCTCTACATTGGCAACCTACATCCCTTGGGCCATAGGGTGCATCAAATGGCTCCTAGGCCATAGCGTGCCCTCTATGCTAGAAAGGAAACCTCTGCGCTCTACATCGACACTCTATGGCCCCAAGGCCATAGGGTTCCCCTTACGCCTAGTATGAAACCATTGAAACTCTATATTAGCATATAAAGACCGTAGGCCAATGGGTGAGCTCTATGTTAGTAAGAAACCATCTAAACTCTATTTTGGTAACCTATGGCCCAAAGGCCATAGGATGGCCAAGGAACCCTTTAGGAGAATTCTCCACAAAGACCACCTTATGGCCCCATGGTGATTTAGTGGCCTAGGTGCCCTTCTTAAGACTCTTTTATTTTTGTATCATATGGCCCCAGGGAAATAAGCTATCCTCTATGCTATCAAAAAACCGTTAATGCTCTTTGTTGGAATCATATGGCCCCAAGTCCATAGGGTGCTCTGTATGCTAGCAAGAAACCCTCCATGCTATATGTTTGCACCCTATGGCACCAAGGACGCAGGGTGTCCTCCATGATAGTAAGAGACCTTCTATGCTCTAAGTTTGCACCCCATTTGACTATGTTGACACCCTATGGCCCCAGGGCCATAGGGTGATCCCTAGGGCCACAAGGTTCCCTTCATCCTATGAAGATACCCTTTATACCCTAAATCGGTACTCTCTGGTCTCAGGGTCATAGGGTGCCTTCTATGCTAGTAGGATACATTATATGGTCTAGGTTTCCACTCTATTGCGTAGGGCTAAAAGGTTTTCTCTATGAAGAAACCATGTATACTATATGTTGGCAGTGTATGGCCCTAGGGATAGAAGGAAACCCTAGGTCTATAGGATGTCCTCTATGCTACTATCATATGGTCCAAGGGCTAGATGGTGACCAAGGTATCATGTGTGTGAGAATTCTCTACTATATATACAAAAACCACTTTATGGCACTATGGTGTCCTAAGGGCAACAAGGTGCTAATCAAAAGCCCTATATGCTCTATGTTGGCACCCTATGGCTCCAAGGCCATAGGGTAGTCTTGATGCTAGTAAAATTCCCTCTATGCACTATGTTTATGTGTATACTTTATAAGAAGACATTTATGCACTATGTTGGCATCTTATGACCCTAGATCCATAAGATTTCCTCTATGGTAAAAGAGAAATCGTACATGGGATATGATGGCATCCTATGGTCCTAGGGCCATAGGGTGTCCTTTATGCTAGCAAAATGTGTAAGTTAATACTGCGGTAAATATGCAATCCAATATACAATCATTTCTTTGCAATAAACCTTGATACAATGTTCCAATTTCTACATGACAAGCTAAAAAATTCTACTAGTCCTAGCTTCCCTCTACTGAAAAAAATTCAAGATATAAATTCCAATTCTTTGCATCTCTAGAGGAGAAACAAAATCATAGTTTGGAACAAAATACTCGCACCTTATGTCTTTGAATAAAATCTTGTTACAATTAAAGAACTAGACCTTCACATAATCCAAAGGACAAATGGTTCAATAACCATCTATACTTGATGTTTACTATCTAAGCAAATAATTGGCATTCACAACAAATGTTGAATATATGTTTAATCTAGTTAGTTGCAATACAAAGATAATTATTTCAAACACTTACACCATCAATTCACAATAGAATAACTTACAACCAACAAAAAATGATCCTACATCAATTGTTCAAAATCTCATTTTGGAATTTTGAGGACTAAATACTTTTTAGTTTTTTCTAGCTTATTTCTTTCTCAATAGAATATTAAACCTTAATCACAAGATAAGAAAATGTCCCTAATGTATATGGACACAAGATATAAGGCCAAAGAAAAATGTTTTTGAAACACTTAAAAGGTCTTTAGATGACCTAGAATAACCAACCTATGGTCGAAAGGCCATAGGGTGTCATGTGATGTTTTATAAGATGTGTCCATAAGAGCTAGGTGATTTGCATCCATGGGGTGGTTTAAGTGCCCCTATGGAGATTCTATGTCACCACCCTATGGCTGCAAGGCCTTAGGGTATCCCAAATGCTCTTGGATAACTTATGTTTCCTTCTAGAATAGCCCAAATACTCATGTGCCCGTTTAGAGACTTTATGTAATCACTCTATATACATAAGATTGTAGGATAGCAGTGTTGACACCCTATGGCCTTAAGGCTATAGAATAGCCCAAATGCTTATGTGCCTTTTTAAAGACTCTATGTAATCACCCTATATCCGTGAGATTGTAGGGTAGACAAATGCTTTTGGGGGATTCTATGTTGACACCCTATGGGCCTAAGGTTATAGAGTAATCCAGATGCTTATGTGCCCTTTTAGAGACTTGGTGTAATCACCATACATCCGTAAGGTTGTAGGGTATCCCATTTTCTTTTGGGGGATTCTATGGCCCTAGGGCCATAGGGTGTCATGTCTACAAAGAACTCTATGATCCTCAAGTCATAGGGTATTCTTCCCAAACCTCATATGATCAATTAACTTTAAAGTATTACATAATATATATCTTATGACCATATATAAATGTAGGATTCTATTTACCACAACACATCTATATAATATCATACACTTAAGTATAATTCATTTATTGTGAAAAAACTCAAACTCAGAAGTTCACATTTTTTCAAAGAAAATAAATTGAGAAAATTAATGAGCCAAACATCAATGTTTTTTACATCATGGCCAGATTTGATATGGGACAAATAAAATAAAATGACAACAATAATAATCTAAATATCAGTAATGTAATATCATGGGTGGCTAGCTTAACCTGTTTCCTGTAGAATTTCTAGAATGGCCTCAGCACTTACATCCAATGGTTCTTCAATTTCTTCTTCCTTTGAATCCTTGGCGTTGACTTTCTCTGTGTTATCCACACCTACCCACCTTCTAATATCAAGGTCTTCTTCCACTATGGAATAGCAAAGAGATTCCAATTGCGTCATTTGACCACTACTATATGCAACTGATATCACCTTTCTATGTTGTTGTAGTGCCTCTTTAGTCACATAGCCTACTGAGAAGATGTCTATTACTTGATCATCTTCTTTGAGACAGATGCATTTGATTGCATGACGTACGAAAAAGGATTTGCAGGTCGTGGTCACAGCATCATACTCGTCGTCATTGATGCAGAGAGTATGCATTGGCTCCAACAGTGACTCTTTGACACTAGAGTAGTTGGTGTACCGCTCTCCTTGACTGAAAAATGCCCAAACCCCAAAAATTACTTTGCGAAGAGAAAATTTTTGGATGGTGTCTGATCCCATTAAGGAGCTCAAAGGTAGAACGTGCATTTCATACCATTTAGCTTTTTCAGAAATTGCCTTCTCTAGGGAAGCAACATGCTGATACTTGACAAAGTCGACAATTAAAAACTCTGATGGTTGATGTGCTACCCCACATACTCCATCAATTACTTTACCAAATTGGGTAGCACTCCAACCACTAGATGTAAGACTTTTGTGTGCTGTATCTATGACGCAAACACCAACACAAATTTTAGAGCTATTCTCACTGCAGAGAAACTCAATGCCTTCCAAATTCTTTCCAACACACTTGATTGTCCATGGTAAAATGAATTGAAAACTAGAAGTGCCAATATTTTGTGCAATGATCCACTGCACATATCCCCTAGTGATCTCAGGAATTCGCTCTTTCTCCTTTCGTTTTCGTAGTAGGAGATTTAGCCATTGCGTACAACTCCTGAAGAGAGCTTGACATCATTACCTTCTAAACCATTTAGGCATCTAAAGGTTGTTATGCTTGGTTGTCTCCCACGAGCAATTGATGTTTGATGCTTATCCAAGATGTTTATCCACTGATCATAGATTTCATCATCGTACATGACCATGTGTGCTTCTTTGTTGGCAAATGATTTATGGTTTAACATGATGTTCTCCACATTTACAAAGGCATTCAAAATAAAGAAAAGAAAATTAACTTTATTTCAAGACATATTTGTAACAAAAACAAGCATAGGGAAGTGGAACTTACATCCCAAGCTGCTCGACTCGGATGACCGACAGGAACACCTGCCTTGTGTTTTGTTGGTTTAGAATATGCAAGCCATTGACTATGGTCATGCTTCAAGACCTCCAGATACGGTTGGTGTTTCATATCTGTTATTCTCTCCATGTTCTCTAGTTTGGAAATTTGAACAGCAACCTCTTTCGGAGCATCTACCACTATCCTTGCAGTTCTAAACTTGTAGAACTCTTTTCTCAAAGCATACTTAGTGTTGTTGTTACGCAAAAAAACTCTAGCCTCTATGATGGAATGCTGAACAGCTAGAATCCATTATGGTATGTTTATAGCTTGTCTCCATGCACTTCATCTATTTGTAAAGGCATTTTTGTAATTGGGTTATACGGCATCAAGTTTGCTGCACTCGAGACTAGCCTAGAGTGCCTTGCAAATTGCTTCAAGAGATATTTCACATACACATCTGACAATGGTCTGCATTTATAGCCATTTGGTGCAAGGTTGCATTGCTCAACTAGGATCAATTGGGTAAATTGTACACCAGATTTAAAATAGTGTGAAATTAAGACATATCCATCCATCTAGCCCACTCTTAGAAGTTTTGGCAACTTCTTTATCAATATCTTTTTCTTTAAGATGTGTAATAGAGTCCAACACAACTAAGGATGCTGAGTCCACATCCACTGCCACTGAGGGGGTTCCAACTGTTAGGGTTGCAAGTCCACTAGAATCTCCTGCTTCTTGAGTCTGTAAGGGTATAACTGAAAGATTTTCTTCGGCCACATTTCCACTATTTTCTCCAAGTGAGGGAGTCTGACTCTCCTTGAGTGTCTTAGATTGATTTGTTGTACTTGTGTCTTCATTATTTCGCTTCTTTTTCTTCTTTGTGCCGCTCAATTTACCTAAATATTGATTGACTTTCTCAAAGACCTCAATATATCAGTCTATAAAATTCTCACTTGGAGTGTCATCTTGAAGCTCCACCCACCCTCCTTTTGTCATTGTCACTCCTTCATAATCAACCTTCACCAATTTTTGAGCAAAGGCCACAGGCTCCAACAAGTAGGAGTCACCATTGAGTAGTTTTACTCCAACGCATGGAGACATTTTAAGATCTGAACAATCTTTCTTTATCTCCTTGACAATACCGCAGTCCTTGAAGGGAAATTTCTCTTTATCTTGAAAGAACAAGTGGACTTTCTCATCACTTCCATCATTTGGTAAGTGAAAATCTAGATACCAAGAACTTGGTGTTGAGCCTGTTGCATCAACTGACTTTGACTTTCTCTTCTGAGACATTTTTTGTAAAAAGAATGACATATATTTAGACAAGATGGATATTATTACATTCTTATGGACCTAGGGTCATAGAGTCCCCTCTATGTTAAACCATGTGGTCCTAGGTCCAAAGGGTGCCAACAAAATGGTTCTACAAGTGTACCTAGGCCACTCTATGGTAGTGTGATCACATGTTCTCTTATGACATTAGAGGACCCTCAAAGAAGTATCCCTTGAATGGCCTAAATACCTCTCTGCCTGAAGGCCATAGGGTCCCCTGCATGCTAGTAAGAACCTCCCTATACTCTACATTGGCATCCTATGGCCCCAAGGCCACAAGGTGGCCTCAATGTTTTAAAGAAACGCTTCATGAGGGTTTTTCTGGTAACCTATGACCCCAGGGCCATATGGGGCTCTCCATGCAAGTAAAAACCACTATTTTCTCTATATTGAGGAGACCTTGTGGGATGAAGTCCATAGGGTCCCCTCTATGCTAGTAAGAACCTCTCTTTACTCTATAATGGCACCCTGTGGCGTGAAGGTCATAGGGTTCCCTCTATGCTACTAAGAATCTCTTTGTGCTCTATGCTCTATCGTCTATGCTCTATGATCTGTATTGACTTCCTATGGCCCCAAGACCACAAGGTGCCCTCATTGTTTCCAAAAACCCCTCATTGTTTTACTATGGCCCCAGGGCCATAGCTCTCTATGCCGATATAAAGAACCATTTGCTCTATATTATCTCCCTAAGGCCTGAAGGCCATAGGGTTGGCCTCAAGGGCCCCAAGGGTGCTCTGTATGCCAATGAAAAATACTATTTGCTCTATATTGAGAAGACCTTGTGGGCTGTAGGCCATAGGAACCCTTCTATGATGGATTTTTGACAACCAATCCCCCTAGGTCAGGATGTTCTATATGTTAGTAAAAACACTATTTCCTCTATATTGGCACCATGTGACTTAAAAGCCATATGGTCCCTTGTATTCTAGTAAGAGCCTCTCCATGCTCTATATTGGCACCCTATGGCCTTAAGGCCATAGGTCCCCTATATGCTAGTAAGAACCTCTCTATGCTCTACACATCCGATGACCCCAAGACCACAAGTTGCCCTCTATGTTTTGAAGAAACCCTTCAGCAGGGTATTTTGGCAACCTATGGACCCAGGGACATAGGGTGCTCTCTATGCCATTGAAAAAACCTCATTGTTTTGGTACCCTATGGCCCCAGGTATAAAGAACTATTTGGTCTCTCGATGCTACTAAGAACTGATCTTTGTTCTATATTGGCACCCTTTGGCCTGAAGGCCATAGGGTCCGCTCTGTGCTAGTAAGAGCTCATCTATTCTCTATATTGGCACCATAATTCATGCCATAGGGTCCGCTCTGTGCTAGTAAGAGCTCATCTATTCTCTATATTGGCACCATAATTCATGCAATAGGGTCCCGTGTATGTTAGTAAGAACCTCTCTATGCTCTACACATACTATGAACCCAAGGGCACAAGGTGCCCTCTATGTTTTGAAGAAACCCTTCATGATGGTTTTTTGGCAACCTATGGACCGAGGGCCATAGGGTGCTCTCTATGCTACTAAAAACACTATTTTATCTATATTGAGGAGACTTTGGGGGCTGAAGGCCATAGGTTCCCCTCTATGCTAGTGAGAACCTCTGTTTTCTCTACGTTGACACCCTCTGGCCTGAAGGCCATAGGATTCCATGTATGCTAGTAAGAAGCTCTCTATGCTCTATGCTCTATGCTCTATATTGACATCCTATGGCCCCAAGGTGCTCTCATTCTTTAAAAAAAACCCTCATTGTTTTGTCACCCTATGGCCACATGTATAAAGAACTATTTGGTCTCTCTATGTTAGTAAGAACCGATCTATGCTCTATATTGGCACCCTATTGCCTGAAGGCCATAGGGTCCCCCCTATGCTAGTAAGTAACTCTCTATGTTCTACACATCCTATGACCCCAAGGCCAAAAGTTGCCCTCTATGTTTTGAATAAACCCTTCATGAGGGTTTTTTGGCAACCTATGGACCCAGGGCCATAGGATTCTCTCTATGCCATTGAGGAGACCTTGTGGGCTGAAGGCCATAGGGTCCCCTCTATGCTAGTAACAACCTCTGTTTTCTCTACGTTGACACCCTGTGGTCCGAAGGCCATAGGGTTCCCTCTATGATAGTAAGAAGCTCTCTATGCTCTATGCTCTATGTTGACATCCTAAGGCCCCAAGGCCACAAGGTGCCCTCATAGTTTCGTAAAAACCCTCATTGTTTTGGCACATTATGGCCCCAGGTATAAAGCACTATTTGGTCTCTCTATGCTAGTAAGAAATGATCTATGCTCTATATTGGGACCCTATGGTCTTCAGGCCATAGGTTCCCTTGTATGCTAGTAAGAACCTCTATATGCTCTACACATCTTATGACCCTAAGGACACAACGTGCCCTGTATGTTTTAAAGAAACCCTTTATGATGGTTTCTCTGGCAACCTATGGACCCAGGGCCATAGGGTGCTCTCTATACCAGTAAAAAACACTATTGCTCTATATTGAGGAGACCTTGTGGGCTAAAGGCCATAGGGTCCCCTCTATGCTAGAACCTCTGTTTTCTCTATATTGACACCTTGTGGCTTGAAGGCCATAGGGTTCCCTATATGGTAGTAAGAAGCTCTCTATGCTCTATGCTCTATGCTCTATATTGACATCCTATGGCCCCAAGGCCACAAGGTGCCCTCATTGTTTCGAAAAAACCCTCATTGTTTTGACACCTTATGGCCCCATGTATAAAGCACTATTTGGTCTCTCTATGCTAGTAAGAACCGATCTATGCTCTATATTGGGACCCTATGGCCTTCAGGACATAGGGTCCCTTGTATGCTAGTAAGAACCTCTCTATGGTCTACACATCTTATGACCCTAAGGGCACCTTGTGCCCTGTATGTTTTAAAGAAACCATTCATGAGAGTTTTTTGGTTACTTATGGACCCAGGTCCATAGGGTGCTCTGTATGCCAGTAAAAAAACACTATTTGCTCTACATTGAGGAGACCTTGAGGGCTGAAGGCCATAGGGTCCCCTCTATGCTAGTAAGAACCTCTATTTTTTCTATATTGACACCCTGTGGCCTAAATGCCATAGGGTTCCCTCTATAGTAGTAAGAAGCTCTCTATGCTCTTTGCTCTATGCTCTATATATAGATCCTATGGCCCGAAGGCCACAAGGTGCCCTCATTGTTTCAGATGGAATGTAGGGCACCTTGTGATCCTAGGGAACATAGGGATTTCTATGGCCCTTGAGATTGTAGATTGTCACTCTATGGCCCTTGGACCACAAGGTCTTAACATGGGACAGAGGGCATCCAAGGGTGGCCTACGTACATAGGGTACACCATGGTGCATATTAACGGGCACCATGGCAGCCCCATGCACCTAGGGTTCTAGGGCCATAGGATCTCCAAAAGGAACATAGGGAATCATATGGCCCTTGCGATTGTACATTGCCACCATATGCACTTGGGCCATAGGGTGTTCAGATAGAATGTAGGGCACCTTGTGACCCTAGGGAACATAGGGAATCCTATGGCCCTTCAGATTGTAGATTGTCACCCTATGGCTCTTGGGACACAAGGTCTCTAGATGGGACGTAGGGCACCCTGTGATCCTATGGCTCTAGGGCCACATGATATCCAAAAAAACATATGGAACCCTATTGCCCTTGAGATTGTACATTGCCACCATATGGACCTTGGGCCACAAGGTCTCAAGATGGAACATAGGGCACCTTTTGATCCTAAGGCCATAGGTTCCTTATGTTGTTTTTGGAGATCCTATGGTGCTAGGGCCATAGGATCTTTAGAAGGAACATCGGGAACCATATGGCCCTTGAGATTGTACATTGCCATCCTATGGACCTTGGGCCACAAGGTCTCTTGATGGGACATAGGGCACCCTTTGATCCTATGTCTGTAGGACCATATGTTCATTTTGGAGATCCTATGGCCCGAGGACCATAGGATCTCCAAAAGGATCATAGGGAACCCTATGATCCTATGTCCGTAGGGCCATATGTTCATTTTGGAGATCCTATGGCCCGAGGACCATAAGATCTCCAAAAGGAACATATGGAACCCTATGGCCCTTGAGATTGTACATTGCCACCCTATGGCCCTTGGTCCAAAAGGTCTCTAGATGGGACATAGGGCACCCTTTGATCCTATTGTGCGAGGTTCCTTATGTTCCTTTTGGAGATCCTATGGCCCGAGGACCATAGGATCTCCAAAAGGAACACAGGGAACCCTATGGCCCTTGAGATTGTGCATTCCCACACTATGGCCCTTGGGCCACAAGGTCTCCAATAGGTCACCCTTTGATCCTATGGCCCTAGGTTCTTTATGTTGCTTTTGGAGATTCTATGGACCTAGTACCACCCTATCTCCAAACGGAACATAGGGAACCCTATGGCCCTTGAGATTGTACATTGCCACCCTAAGGCCCTTGGGCCACAAGGTCTCTGGATTGGACATAGAGCACCATGTGATCCTATGGCCATAGTGCCATATATATGTTTTGGAGATCCTATGGCTTTATGGCCATAGGATCTTCAATAGGAACATAGGGAACCCTATGACCCTTGAGATTGTACATGGGCACCCTATGGCCAGATTGGACATTGGTCACCCTATAGTACGATGTGAGACCACCCTATGGCCTTATGGTCATAGGGTGCCTTAGGGCCATATGTTACTCTTTAGTATGAGGTGAAACCCTATGTAGCCACACCATGTCTGCCCTTCTAAAGATTCTATGTCTAGTTTTATTTTAGTGACTACAAATGAATTTTAAGAAACTATATTACACCATATCTTAAAAACACATATAGTGTACACTTTATTTCCCACCTTTTAGCCTCTTTTTTTTTCCCATCCTCTTGCAATTGAACCCTAATCCATCCTCATACAACAGGGCGCTCTACTTGTCCTCTTACAACGTGTGCCCAACTCCCCACAACCCAATTACAGGTATCCATAGTTTTAGCATTTTTTGTAGTTATTGTTTTTTGTATTTGCAGGTTTATAATTTTTCTGTAATTAGAGATTTTTGCAGTTAGAGGTTTACAGTTTTATAGTATTAGGTCGCTTCTGAGGAGTTTTCTGTTTTATAGATTTAGGTCCCTAATAAGAGTTTTTCGTTTTACAAATTTAGGTCCCTAATTAGTGTCTTCTATTTTACACTTTTAGATCTCTAATTAGAGATTTTTCTATTTTATAATTCTACAGTCTACAGTTTTAGAGATGTAATTAATGATTTTTGTTTATTGTTTTAGAGAGAGGTGATTCACAACTTAGCTAAAACGTAATTAGATTAAGAACAGCTAAAATCGAATTAAGAAAAAAGATTAGGGTTTCTACAGGTTACTTGTGAGTAAATCTGTGTTTGATGAAGAGAGATTGTAGCAGTAGCAAGCAGTCACTTAGGTGTGTTGAGGCCGCGGCGATGATGGTAACAGATCTGTGTTTGGGAGATCGCAGCAACAGTCCTTCTGTTGAAGGTTGTGGCGATGGCTTCGTGTAGATCTGTGCACGTCGCAACGATGGCATAGAACTGTATGCATAGGGAGAGAGGGAGAGAGAGACAGAGAAAGACAAGCTCTGTGCAGGTTTCTGCGTAGGTTTCGAGCAAGAAACGAGAGAGAGAAAGAGAGTGACAACACGAAAAAAATTGTGGTAGAGAGAGATAAGGTTAGTTAGGTTAGGTTAGAAATTCAAAATTCAAATTTTGAATTTTGGGGCTGTTCTCACGGAGTTGCAGTCAAGATTACTAGAGTTCTAGGCTTTGTGCGAAAAGGAGACATAGCTCATCGGCTCCGAAATTGAAAGAGCTTTTCAGGGGAGGGGGGAAGAGTATGGACAAAAAAAAGTTGGTGCAAGGCTTTGTCAATGTCCGTATCTTTGTAGTACAAGGGCGACGACACCCATGAAGCAAAATTTGACTCCATAATCAAAATTTTCATAGTAAAAATACACTAAAAATAGCTAAATTTTAAAAAAATTATCCCAAAAATTGTGCGCTATTTTTCTGTCCGATATCAATAAGTGTATTTGAAAACCCAGTATGACAAAGTTTGTCGCAGCGTAATTTTTTTTTTAATTAATTAATTTATTTATGCCACTTGCGGATATCCCTTGAATGGTTGAAATTATTATGAAGACACCTCAGCCAGCCCCGGGCTCACACCATAGGGCGGCAATGTTGGAGGTCAAGGATCAAAGCGTGCACTCAGTTCCATTTGAAAATCCTATGTTCTAGGGTTTTCTTCTTCTATCTTGTGAGATCTTTGTGGCCCTACGGTGGCAATGTGAAAGCTTGTGGACCTAAGGTCATAGTGTGGCAATGTATAAGCTCAAGAGCCATAAGTTGCCCTATATTCCATTTGGAAATCCTATGGCCCTAGGGTTTAGGCGTGACAATGGATAAGCTCCAATACATAGCCCTATGTTCCAGTTGGAGATCCTATGGCCCTAGGGTCATGACAATGTATAAGCTCAAGAGCCATACATTGCCCTACTTTCTAGTTGAAGATCCTATGGCCCTAGGGTCATGGGGTCGCAATATGTAATCTCAAGGGCCATAGGGTGCCACATGTCCCATATGGAGATCCTACGGGCCTAGGGCCATGGGACTGCATTGGCATCTTAACCACCCTTAAACCCACACCCTTGAGCTTAGGGGCCTTAGGTTGTCTTATTATATGTTGTGAGATCTTGTGGCCCTAGGGCCATAGGGTGGCAATGGATAAGCTCAATGGCCATAAATTACCTATGTTCCATTTGGAAATCATATGGCCCTAGGGTAATGGGGTGGCAATGTATAAGCTCAAGGGCCATAGGGTGCCACATTTCCCATATAGAGATCCTATGGCCCTAGGGCCATGGGGATTCATTGATATCTTGGCCACCCTTGAACCCGCACCCTTGAGCTTAGGGGCCTTAGGTTGTCTTATTGTATGTTGTGAGATCTTGTGGCCCTAGGGCCATAGGGTGGCAATGTATAAGCTCAAGGGCCATACATTGCCTATTTTCCATTTGAAAATCCTATGGCCCTAGGGTCATGGGGTCCAATATGTAAGCTCAAGGGCCATAGGGTGCCACATGTCCCATATGGAGATCCTATGGCCCTATGGCCATGGGGGTGCATTGATATCTTGGCCACTTTTGAACCCGCACCCTTGAGCTTAGGGGCCTTAGGTTGTCTTATTGTATGTTGTGAGATCTTGTGGCCCTAGGGCCATAGGGTGGCAATGTATAAGCTCAAGGGCCATACATTGCCTATGTTCCATTTGGAAATCCTATGGCCCTAGGGTCATGGGGTGCAATATGTAAGTTCAAGGGCCATAGGGTGTCACATGTCCCATATAGAGATCCTATGGCCCTAGGGCCATGTGGCTGCATTGATATCTTGGCCACCCTTGAACCCGCACCCTTGAGCTTAGGGGCCTTAGGTTGTCTTATTGTATGTTGTGAGATCTTATGGCCCTAGGGCCATAGGGTGGCAATGTATCAGCTCAAGGGCCATATGTTGCCCTATGTTCCATTTGGAAATCCTATAGCCCTAGGGTCATGGGGTTGCAATGTATAAGCTCAAGCGCCATACATTGCCGTATGTTCCATATGCCGATCCTATGGCCCTAGGGTCATGGGGTGGCAATGTATAAGCTCAAGGGCCATACATTGGCGTGTGTTTCATTTGGAGATCTTATGGCCCTAGGGTCATGGGGTTCCATAGGATGTATATATACTTGACATGAAACTCCCTATGGCCCTAAGGCCATAGGATGTATATATACTTGACATGAAACTCCGTGAGGTGATCTTGAGGACAACCCTATGGCCTTCAAGCCTTAGGGAGCTAATATAGAGAAAATGGTGCTTTATACCGGCATAGATAGCTATGGCCCTAGGGCCATAGCAAAACAATGAGGGTTTTTTGGAAACAATGAGTGCAACTTGTGGTCTAGGGGCCATAGGAAGTCAATATATATCATAGAGCATAGACGATAGAGCATAGAGAACAAAGAGATTCTTAGTAGCATAGAGGGAACTCTATGACGTTCAGGCCACAGGGTGCTTCTCATGAAACACCTACATACATACTTGTTATGCTTTATGCTACGTAAATCGATATACTCTGCAAGCGGTTTGTTTAACAAATATTGTTGCAGGTATGGCTAATTTCAATCATGGTGACAGAGTGTGCATGTTTGTAGCGACAAAAAAGGTTGCCATTGGGACTGTTTTTGAAATAAATCCAAGTGCATATTGTTCTGGCATGCTTATTGGGGAAGGCAATGTATTGGTGTTAGTTGATTTGTGTTTTGAAAAGAAAGCACTCATCCCTTTTCCAACAATGGATGCATTGACAGTGGGAGATGCTTTTCATAGTATTGTGAAATGGAGTAGTGGGTTGTTGCAACATATAAATGAGATGCAGTACAAAGGGGCTTCTTTGCATGAGGCTGACAAAGAAGAAGGAGCAGTGGATGCACAATGTAATGGAATGAGCTACAGAGAGGTTTGGAAGGATAAGAGGGTTCAACTTTGGGATGAAACACATGTAGTAGCCGAAGGGGTTGTCATGTATGTGTGTCCGTTTGACTCTGTAAACTTTGGTGAGCTAGGTGAAGATAACATTGGTATTGGTATCAAAACATCCTATGCATATGAGGCTACTATTCCTACAGAAGCTAGTGTTCGCAACATTAATCTAGTTTGTTGGCCTATCAAGAGAGTGACAACTATGGATGGAAAAGAATTGTTATGCTATGAGGATCTACATGCTATGCATGCATTACAAGACACATGCATTGAATTATCTTATTTGGTAGAGCCTATTTCAAAAAAGAAAAAATATTTCTTTGTAAATAGGAAGCCAAAAATGTCAGTGAAAGCTTCTAAGAGATCCAATCAAGCATCCCGAGAATCTGTCCAGCTTGTTTCAACCATAGATTGTTGTTCCAAAAGGTGTTGTCAATATGCCAATCGAGATAAGGTCATGGCTATGCGCAATGAATTTTGGGGACAGAGTTTGGAAAATAGAACAAACTATGTGTATGATACAATGTTGATTGCATGGCGTGAGAATAAAACAACTACAAAGACATGCTATGTGTTTTCTTTTAATGGCAGTGAGGTTTGCAGTAGAGCTTGGTACGAAATTCATGGAATTCCAAAAACTTCATTTTATCGTTACCGTGAACATTTTGAGAATGGGGTTAGACGCTCAGTGCATGGTAATGATGGTGTCATGAGAAAAGGAAGAGACCATACAAAAATGGGAAGGGCATTGATGCGCTCTTTTGTTGATGAAAACTCGGAGAGAATGCCACATAAGAGTAGAACCATGTAAGATGGTACTAGGGAAACTTTGCTTGCAATACCAAACACGTACAAGCAAGTAGACATTTTACATGATGTCAATAAAACACTTGACAGTATGAGTCTCATGCCAATGTCTAGCACGGCATTCAATAGGATTTGGAATACAGAGTTTGCTAATGTGACATTGTCAAAAACAAGTGAGTTCTCCAAATGTGTTGTGTGTAGTTGGATAAAGTCTCAACTAGAGTCAACAAAGGATGACGAGATGATTGCACGTTTGAAGGATGAACGTCGAATTCACATGTTGCAACAAAAAAGTTGTAGGAATGTGTACTACACCTGGCGTAAGTTCTCCCAATTGCAAAAGGATAAGTATTTATCCATTATACATGATAAAATGGATCAAGAAAAGACAGCAATACCTAGGTTGCGTGTGAACTCAAAAGATTATCCGAATGCATATCAATTGCAAGTATCATTAACAGGTATGATAACACATGGACATGGTCATGGAATGTATGGTCACTTCTCACTTAATGGTCTATGGCCTTCAGATCCCAATGCTACAATTGGTTCCCTTGCACTATGCTTACAGAATTTGGAAAGAACAGAAAACCATGGACTAGGAGATTTATGCCATGATGGTATTCCATGCAGCAATGTAACGTTATTCAATGCATTGAACTCAAGGAGAGCTCTAGACCTCCAAAACAAAATGAAGCAAGAGCGTGAGAGGAATGCATCAACAATGACACCACCGTTGGCCATCCAAGGATGTAATGAAGAGATTGTACACATACAATCAACTTCCTCTCAATGTGTTGTGGATACCATATCCACTCTTGTATTTCAGAAATTGCCTGAGAATTGTTTGCTACAGCTAGATAATTGTGCACGAGAGAATTAAAATCAATGTTTATTTGCATACTTATCCTTTTTAGTAGCAAAAGGAGTTTTCAAAACCGTGCATTTGGGTTTCTTAATGGTGGGTCATACACATGAGGACATAGATGCAATGTTTAGTAGGTTCTCAGAAAGATTGCGAACATGAATGACATTCACTTTTCCACATCTGATGGAACATTTTCAAAAATTTGAAAGCTCAGCTTCAACACCATTTTTTATGACACAAGTTCCCGACTTTAAATCCTTTGTGTAAGGGTACATGTGTGACGAACAAGATGCTCTAATCAGACACTCTAAGACACTTCAATTTCCTCTCTATATGCAAGGTGAATTCCTAGTAATGCAGTACAAAATTCATCCCAAATCACCCGATTGGATGCCAAAGGAGTCGGGAATTGAGTTGTGAAAAAAAGATGACTAGGGAAAATCAAAATTACCAACAAGCTGTCTAGATGTGGTACCTATAGCAGACTATGTGAGAGATAGTCCGCTTGTTATTCAAGGGATTAAGTCATATCTTGAATTTTGGAAAAGATGTTCTCTATTAAAGGGAAAGGACCATGACTCCACAAAATACATGGAGCCAGTTATCATTTATTGGCAAAACATAATCAATGAGCTTGAACAACCAACCAATAAACACATTGGTGAATATACAACATTTTGGCCAAAGACTATAGGGAGTCATCGAATGCAAGAGATAGAGGAAGAGAGAGACGAGTTTCGAGGATATGAAGAATTGAATGATCACTATGTTGGTCCTCAAAGTGCAAGGCTACAAGAGGCCTTTAGGCCTCAAATTGATGTAAGAAAAGGCTATCTTGTTCTTGTGAGACCCGCAGATCCTAAATATCCGATATGGCTGGGAGTGGCAGAGTCAAACATTGACGTAGACAAATCATCTCCTAACTACAAGAAAGTTTTGATTCAGCATTGGGCGCACCAAAACATCGAAAAATAAATCCCACAATCCAAGAACAGTATGAGGATTATTGGAAAAAGAGTTGGTGCTGCAATCTTGCTGGCCCAAAGCGCTGGGAGTGTGTTGATACAATTATATGGTCATGGACTCCAAGGGGTGGAAGAATTGCGGAAACAATCAAGATCCCATCAAATGTCGTGGAGAAGGCACAGGCTAGCTTAATAGGAGAAATTGAATAGCATTTCATATCTTGCTCATTGTTTTATTTCCCCAGCTTATGTATGATTTCATGAAGTATTTTGAAACACCCACATAAAAATAAAAATTCTAAAAAGTGTTTCTCAACACCACCATTTTCTTGAGAATCTATCTCTTTGTCACATTCCCAAATCAAATGAAATTTTTTCAAATTTAATGGGAAATAGGAATCCATAGACGTTGAAATTAGTCCCAAAGTTGTGAGATTTTCCCATTTCATCTAAAATGGTGTGAACTCATTGTCAGATGTACAGATCGGAGACACAATGGTCCTTATCAAGTGCCCTAGAGATGGGGGAGGCTCCTTGATTAATGAAGCACTTGTGGAAGGGTAGCTCAACTTCTAGTTGCATTTGCTTGTGCTCAAGCGCATCTAGTTCCTCAAGCATACTGTCAAGTTGCACATGTATATTTGAACACACCCCATTGACCAAATTGATGGCTTTATTCGGAAGATATCTTGCTGCAAGGACAGTTCTAATTCAAGCTTCTGCACATATTATAGATTGCTTTATAAAACAAAGAAACGAAAGCTACTAAAACCCCTACATCACGGCATTCCCATGCAGGATCTCATCCTTGTACCAGCATGCGGTAGTGCACGGCTTAACTTTTCTAGAATCTTATTGAGAAGGTGACAAGTAAATGGAGATACACGTTATATAGCGGGCAGACAGCTGAATAGTAATAACCAGAGCTCTATCCAAGATCTGCACACCGTGATGTCCATCGTACTTCTAGGATTTAATCCTCAAATTATGCTTAGTATGGGATACACAACCCATCTACAGTTACTGGCATTGCTTATTGTGCCTGATGCATTTGATAAGTCATACTCATTGGATGCAGTGGAAAGGAGCATGCTCGACGGTGCTGCTGGAGAGGGCGATAAGTATAGAGGGTGAGTTGACTTAGAGTGTCGGGAGGAGGGCGATGTCACTTGCTGTAGAGGTAACCTTGGCTTTGATTCTCTGCTTGCGCTAAGAGGTAATCCTGGTATTGATTCTTTATTTTCGTTCAATAGCCCCTTTCACGCCTCCCATTTTTTCCCCAACACCTCCCTTGCCTCACCGTGTGATTTATCGACAGTATCCTTCCTACTTCATAAACCTATCTTCATCAAGCCCTACCAACTTGCGTTTCGAAACACAAGCTGGGAGGGGTCAGTGAGACCAAGCCTATGGTAGCTTCTTATTGTTGGCTTTGAAACCATTTCATTGAGTAGACCCTATCGGCAAAATTCTCTTCACCATGATCTACCAACTTGCGTTTCGAAACGCAAGCTGGGAGGGGCCCGTGAGACCAAACCTATGATAACATTCGTAGCATCATTGATAAGAAAATGCTAGCCCACATCCTCCGATCTCATCATTGAAGTGCTACAAGCATACTAAATTAAAAGGTATTCCTAATGAATTCAAAAAAATTAAAAGGTATTCCTAATTCAAAGATGCTCTCAACAACAACAAAAACGATGCACTAGTCTATAGCACGTAGCAATGGGCAATAACAAAGCACATAGATTTGCAACATTATTAGCTGAGAAGGACGGATACAACATAGAGAGAGAGAGAGAGAGAGAGAGAGAGAGAGAGAGAGAGAGAGAGAGAGAAAGAGAGGGGAGACTTTAAAGAGAAGAAAAGTCTAAAGGAAAATAAAGGAGGAGAGAAACACCTCTTTATATGGACACAAAAGGTCTTTTGACTTTCCACCTTGAGATGTATTTTGACTTTCCAACTTCATTGTCTTTTTATTTCTTAAACTCAATCCTTCGCTTGTGCACTTAATATGTTTTGAAATATTTTATTTTCTTCGGAGATTGGGAAGACCTAATAGTGCAATGCTAAATGATTACCATAACCAGAGCCAGGGAAAGGCTATATTTGAATGCTTACTTTTGAGTTCCTCCTTGTCTGGATTCTTGCTTTAAGGAGTAAGCTCAATGCTCTTTGAGGCTCCCATGAATGCTCACTCTTTTGGGGGAGGTTGATGATGAAATCTGCTAACACTTTTCCAAAGCAACCAATGTTGGCTTCTAGCTCTCTGTAGACCTTTAAAACAAGGGACAAGTATGCTAAAGTTTTCTTGTGCTCTGATGTGTCATACTTTGTGGTCCTATAGGCTTCTAGTCTATTTTGTGTGTGTGTGCTCACAGTAAGCTTTAAAAGACATTGTGCTTCATTTTTTGTGTTTTCTCCCTCGTTCATATGAGCATGGCTTGGCTTACAATGTGCATCATCCATCATCAGCTTGTCAATGATTGTGATTTCACCTTCATTTTAGAAAAAACCCTTCCCTTAGGTAAGGCCAAAGCTTTGTGATATTCAATGGCTATAAGGATACAAGCTTGTTCAAATCCGTGCCTTAGTTTTTTGTGAGTGGCAAATTTACTACCCCTTGAGAAGGCAATTTTTGTTGATCGTAGTTGCACCATGGCAAGGCCTCACCTTTAACACACAGAGGAGCTAAGGGAGACGCGTTTTATGCTATAAGAGCAATCCCTCTAGACTCAAAGATCTACCCAAAGGCTTGAGTTCAACACCTAATTATCAAGTGGAATTGGGGGGAGAGGGGCTTTTTGTGGTGGGGGGGGGGGGGGGGGAGAGAGAGAGAGAGAGAGAGAGAGAGAGAGGGAGGAGATTAAGAGTCCCTTGAAACAAAACTTAAGAGAGAGAGATAGAGAGAGAGAGAGAGAGAGAGAGAGAGAGAGAGAGAGAGGAGATTAAGAGTCCCTTGAAACAAAACTTATGTAGTCAAAGGATTTTTACTCCACATGCATAAATATTCCCACCATTAGCCATTGCTACTTTAACTCATCTCCAAAGAAATTGATGAACATAGTTTGCTCTTTTGACTCCCTTGGGAGCATCCATAAGCATGAGTCAGAGTGGTCATCTTATCAAAGACTATGTTCAGAGGTTTCAAAAAACACAAAGTGTTGATATATTCATGCTTTATGCCATTATTTATGTTGGCTCTCCAAACATAGGTCAAATATGTATGTACCTAAACCAATCACTTAATGATTTGTGATAATTTCCTCCAGTGTTGATGTGTACACACTTCAAGAATCTCTTGTACATATGGTTGAAAGTATGAGCTATTACAAAAATCTAGGTATTATATTGGAGCTAACCATGTTTCCAAGAGCCAAATGATGAGAAATTGTGAGATTATAAACCCTCAAGGAATTGTGAGAAATTGTGAACCCTCAAGGACTCACAAGCATTGATCTAATTATGTCAAAAACAAGCCATAAATTCATCAAAAATTACTATTATCATGTGGAATGTATTTACCACATAGGTTTATGAACCTAGTATGAAGTATAAGTATGGAGCATTTCATGTAAGAGAGCTATAAACATTCCTCCGTGTGGATATGTTTTGCAATGAGTTTTTTTGCAGCCCTACTTTGCTAGAGGCCATTGCTCAATGCATTTAGACAAGGACACTAGGATTGCAATACTAAAGATGTAGCTAGATTTCTTGTTATATTTTGGTGCTTACCCACCAAAAAGTCGCTTCAACAAGGTGGCTTTCCAAGCACTTCATAAATCTCAAGTTCATGTCACCAGCCCATATACATATGGTCCCTCTGGGTATTCCAAAACAAACATCTTTGATATGCAAGGCAATTAGTAGGATTATTGGGATGACAGAAAAATTACTGCCAAGACGATAGCTCTCAGACTTGCCCCCCTCCCGAGCCGGATCACCTCTCTCCATCAACACGGGTTCATTAAAGGGAGATCTATATATGACAATATCTTGGCAGCAATGGTAGGAATAGAGTATCTCCAAGCAAGAGTGCATCTTGTTGTAGCTGGACCTCGAAAAATCCTATGATAGAATAGAATGGTCCTATATAGAAGAAGTCATGGGAGCTCTGTGGCTTTGGGCCTTGCCTTTGTCGCCTCATACGCACACTAGGCGTTGGTAGCCAATCAAAGCTCCTGTTTAATGATAGAATTGTGGGCTCTTCTGAGGTTAAAAGGTCTATTAAGCAAGGATGTCCCATGGCCCCCTTGATTTTTTCCATTGGGTCCCATCCTCTCATTACGATGCTCGAAGCCACTGCTACGCGGGGAGAGATTCAAGGTCTGGCATTACCGAGCAACGACCAACTACTGGCCAAAATGTTTGCAGATGATTCACTCCTATTCTTGAAGGCGTGCCCTCAAGTTGTTAGAAGAGTTTTGGAGATGGTGCAAACATTTTCCATGGTCTCGGGATCCAAGTGCAATATAGAGAAGTCAAGGCTTATCTCCCTATCGGGGAATGACTCTTTTGACCCTGTAGTCTAAACAAGAGAGATTATCTCAAAAGGGAGTGTATTCAGACACCCAAGAGCCCCCGTAGGGGTGGACATAACCCAGAGGAAAATATTTGAATGGGTCCTTGAAAAAATAAGCTAAAAAATGAGAAGATGGAGTTTGTTCTCCTCCCCTTTAAAAGCCGGATTAGAGTGATTAATGCTTTTATGATCCCGTATATTGCTTTCCTCATCCCCGTGCTCAAGATGGCTAAGTGTAAGTGGAAAGAATTCTTAAAACCAGTGAAAAGGTTTCTTTGGAAGAACAACACGAAAACCTCTCGGCCATGGCAGTGGGCTAGATGGGAGGTAGTTTCTCACCCGGTAGACCAAGGAGGGCTCGACATTCTAACCCTGTATCCCATGTTGAGGCCCTTTGTGCCAAATTTATGGTCTCATTGGCTAGACAGGACCAAGCTTGGGCTATCATGACCAAGGAAGTGCTTGATGCAGTAAACTTGGGATCCAAAGGGGGGAAAGGGGAAGGGGGTTGTGATGCACGACAAACTTCTTGCCCCGAAGTGGTCTTATCTTAGATCTGGTGGACTCTCAAGGGAGCTAATGAGGAAGTGCGAAAGAGCAGCTGAGGTTTTGAAATGGGGGAAAGAAACCAAATACTTTAAGAACTCCATTTTGCACCGGTCCCCTTGGCTCTCTAAAATATTGGGGCCACCGCAAAGCCCCTATTGGATAAAAATGGCTAGGAATGTGAATAATAAGGGGCTCGTTTGACTAGAGCAATTCTCGGATGGCAACAAGAAGTGATGGAAGACTACTGACTCTGTAGCCATCCAATTTCAATTGAATGGCTTTGAGATATTACTAGTCTACAAGGTGATGAAATAGCTTGATAAGGTGGTGATACCAATTTGTGAATCCAACTTTGAATGGGGCACTTGGAGATGGACCAGGAGTAGCCAACCATATTCTAAAGGCATTTACCATGCATTAATGCACGAGGCTAATTGGTGTAGCCCCCTCAACAAATTATGGACGAGGCATCGGACGGAGAAACGGTGGGAGGGAGTCATGGAGAACATCTAGAAGCCAAGGTGGCCTCAGTATATGAAGATATTTATGTGGAAAGCGATGTGAGATGCTCTACCAATGGGTGTAAAGATACAAGAAAGAGGAATCGGGTCCGATCGTTGCTTGGGGTGCAGAATAGCCAGTGAAGACCTAGCCCACCTTTTCATGGGATGACAGACAATCAGTGGCATGGCTGGGAAAGTATGCAAGTGGATTCAAAGGACATGGAAAATTAAGTTCTTCAAGGCTGATCTGTTCTTTGGTAGTAACAGGTTGGGAAGTCTTGCTCTTCTTGTGTGCACTCAAATAATCAGGTACTACTTCTTTCACCATATTTGGCAAGCAAGGAACCGCCGCGTGTTTGAGAGGGATCTAGTTGTGGCAAGCTTTTGTGAAATCATACAAGAGAGCAGAGTGATGACCCACAGGATAGGAGGCAAACCAGCCTCATAGGACTGGTCTAGAACAATACATGTCATGATGACATCTTGTAATAAGTAAAGCCTAGTATTAGTTGTGGTTTCTCTGTCAAGTAGAAAACTTGTAATCCTTTGACCCTCAAGGCTCGGTCTGAGCTCAAGGTTGGTGTATATTTATGATGTTCTTAATACTTCACTCACAATTGTGAGTTTTGCACAAAAAAAAAGGACTATTGGGATGACATATCCAAAAAACTTGTCACATCTATAGCTTTAAAGGGGATTAAATAAGGTTCTAGTTCTAAAGGGTCCTAGAAACTCTCTCTCTCTCTCTCTCTCTCTCTCTCTCTCTCTCTCTCTCTCTCTCTCTCTCTCTCTCTCAAACAATAAGTTCTATCGGCCTTTTATCGATAATGGATGTTGGTAACGAAGTATAGTTTGTTCTATTTTGTGGCTTTTTGTCATGGCATTTCTTGTTTGTGTTTTTTTTTTCTATAACGCTCTTGTAATCTATTTACCATGAGTTTTGAGTAATATATTTTTTAACCATTCAAAAAGAAATACTTAAATTTTCTAAACAATTGTTGTCGATGGTTGAAAACTGAAGAATTCAAATGGCTAGCTCACTTGTATTCTATTAGCCAGGTTAGATAGCCTTTTTATTGACCATGCCATTTGGATATATCATAACCATGCATTGCTTATGATAACTATAAAAATTTGGGATCCTACTTGACTTCTTACTGTTGCTCGCATTTAATAGCTCGTTGATTGATAGCATTCTACTATGTGTTGATGTCTACTTTTACCAAAATTCCTATCCTACCTAGTGTTGGGTAAAGGCCATGTGACCAGCCGCCCGGACACTTTCCCTACATTCACTAACTAACTTTCTCTTATATACAAACAAAATAAAGAGACACACAAGCTAAGCTTGTCTTGCAATTGTGTGTTTCCCCCAACTTTGACTATCCGCTTCTCTTGCCCCAGTCCTCACTATCTTGCACGGGCATGTTCAAATGGGATCAATGGAGGAGGAGGGTCGGGAGTCACATCTACAAATGAGGGTCGTAGATCGGAGGGTCGGGAGTCACATCTACAAATGAGGGTCGTAGATCGGAGTGCGATGGCATTTTCTAAATTCGGGAAAATTAGTAAATTCAAAAAAAGTAGTAAATTCGGGTGGGGGTGGCACCGATAAATGTGAGTGACGCGAGATCAGCTTTGGGAACTGGAGCGGGATAACTATGTCTATAAAAGTGCATGTATTTTTTAAGGGTGTTGTTTAAAATATGATTATAAAAATCCTATCATGTCACACATTATATATCAATTGGTTGGAAGTGCGATGTTGGTAAATTCAGGTCACATTTGTAAATTCGGGAAAATATGTAAATTTGGGTCGACGGGTTATGAGCATATTGGTGATTTTCGATGTGATTCTCTTCCTCTTTTTCCTTTCTTTCACCTATTCCATGTCTCTTTCAACCTCTCTCTCACTCACAACACGATGGAATGGTACATTGAAAGTGAAGACAACAAAGACTTTGAGGGTGAGGAGAGCTAGTCTAGCAGCTCAAATGAAGATGAAGCCGGGGTGCATGAAGCTAGGTCCATGGAGTTTGACCACAACCTTTGCAATGTGGAGCGTGAAACATTGGTCAACATGGTTGCACATATATCTTCAAGGTATTTCACGTTCACTAAATATTTGATGATTAAAACCTTGAAAGAAGACATATCCCCATCCTTGGACACACTAAAATCTTGCAATCCTTGAGGGTGCTTGACCTCAAAAAGTGGTGAAGAATGAGAGACATGCTGTGTGTGAGAGGAGGATGCAATAGGGAACTTTTTATTTGTCTCAAATCAGATCCTTTGCTTAGGATTCCTTGTGTTGAGGACTGGAAAATTATTGTGAAAGAAGCACATTGTATGGAAGGCGTACCCCATCATAGAGGTCTCACATCCACAATCAATACCTTGCAGTCAACTTGGTTTATTGATCTCCAGAGTGGTGGAATTCCGTTGTCCTTCATCAAGGAATATGTCATATCATGTGGATGTGGCCACCAAAGGAAGACCAATGTGGTCACTCAAGGTACCTTTGATCTCAACAGGGCTCCATCATATGAAATACATACAACACGCGCTAATTTGGGCGTGCAATTAGATCATCTTATGATTGAGCACAAAGTAAGGTTGGTTGTGGTGCGATTTTCAAGGAAACATATTCTTTCAAGAGTTACGATTGAATACAAACGTCATAGGGGTGGAAAGACAAATCATGTTGGAAAGATAAGAAGGCTAAGGACATCGAAGAGGTGTGGTTTCTTATTCAAAATTCAAGTTCAATTGCCCAATGAAGGTGACAAGGTTACGATACATATTTACCCCATTCATGATGGCCATACTCCAGGTAGTCGGAGTGACCTCTACCACCTTCCTGTCCATCCAGCTATTGTAGAGTGTTGGTAGTTCCCGTCATGCTGCACAAATGTCACTTTCAAAAGAAAAATATCAAATGGAGCGGGCTTCCATGCTTGATCACACTATGTATCACTTCTTCATGATCCCAAGGGAATTCCAACTACTATCATTCAAGAAGCGCATGGAAGGTATTCTTTGTCATGCTAAATTTTCATCTTTTTAATGTCGTGTAGAGTCCTTATAATAGACATTTGTTTTTAGGAAGGATCCCCAATGATGACTGGGAAACCTTGTATACGGAGGTTAGAGTGTTGCAAGAGCAACATAAGGTGACAAGTTATCCTTTACTCCCAAGTTCATGCTTGTACGTTCTATATTCCAAACCTTGGTAATTGTTTTGCTTGTAGGTTGTTTATTTTCAACTTTACAATCCAACAGCAAGAGATCCAAAGGATAAGCCATTCATCCTGATTTTTCAAGATGATTGGATGTTGCAAATGGCCAAGCGTTTTTCTCAAAACAACGCATCGGCAATAGATAGCACTTTCAAAACAAATGTATATAGGCTTCCCCTTTTTGCAGCTGTGCTACCAAATTAACTTGGACAAGGGATCCCTATTTGGTTTATGTTGTGAACCCAAGATGCAAGGGCTCATCATGATGTCATTGCCTTAGAGGTAACTCTACGGATAGTATTTTCAAGAATGGGAGACATCCGACCCACCACTTGGGTCAATGACAAGTCACAACAAGAATTAGAGGCATTTCTTAAGGTGGTCAATGAAGATACACAATGTTGGGAGACAAAAAATGAAGGAGAGAATCACCAAACTTCATGTCACATTATTCTATGTTGGTTCCATGCTAAGAAAGCATGTAGATAACCTCCTTCCTCAGGTAAGCATCATGGTTCTTGTGATTTATGATAATCATGTATTCAAGTTATCAACATTGGCTCGGTTCTTACTTTAGGTTCCAAAAGAGATTAGAAGCGAAATCTACATGGAAATGTCAAATCTCATGCAATGCCCAAGTAAGGTAGACTTTGATGGTAGATTTCAACAACTACTTCTTCGATATGCATTGTATCCCAATGTGGTGCGGTATGTCACCAATGGGTGGTGTGGGAGATTTTGTATATGGAGATCACATTAATCAAAGTTTGGAAGACTTTTTCCCCATGGAAATGTTGATACCACAAATTTGGTAGAGCATTTGTGGTGGTAGTACATCAAATACACTCTACTAGAGGCACGCATAAATCGCTCCAGAGTGGACTTGATTCATGCATTGGAGATTCAAAGAGTGGGGCCCGCATGGGTGGGACGTTGTTGAATTTCTTTATGAAAAAACAAGAAAAAGGTTTGTATTTTTCCTTGCTTAGTAAGTGCTTGATGTTCATAGCTGCATGTTTATGTAATTTATGTATGCAACTGACTCTGGTCGATTTGGATTTCAAGGCTCCTCTCAAAAACACACCAACAAGCTACGGGAGGGCGAGAAAATTTTGCAACGATATGCTCTTGACCCCTCTAGCGTTGAAGTTATCAATGAAATACTGATGCAATTCAAAATACACATCTCAAGTATACCTACCCAGTGGTACAATGTCAGTTTACAAGCAAACTATTGCGACTGTCCCGATTGGTCCTCTGAATGCAAACATCTTTATGGCGTACTATTGATTAACACACAACATTACCCTCACTTGAATTCTATTCTCCCAATTGTGGATAAGGCACATGAGATGATGGATGGGCCTCATCATCGTGAACCTGATTAATGCAACCAAGAAGAGGATTTAATGAACAGTCTACAGGAGCTCAAAGACCTACTTCTATCAATAACTCCACCAAGTGAAGGTTGCAAGAGACTCCATGAGATCATTGGTGAGTCCAAAGGAGATAGACTTGCTAGCTAAAAGAAGTATCTGCCAAGTCCAAGAGCATGTAACCCTAACCCGTCTTGGTCATGGAAGGCAAAAGGTGGATATGGGAGGTCTACTCACCCAACCCAAAAAGCCCGCTCGTCAAACTAGAAAGCTTAGAAGAAAGCATCAACGTGGCCGCCATCGCATCCAATTTGATGAGCATCCTTGCATTTTTTGTTCGCATTGTTGTACAAAAACTCTATTAGTGGATCCTGCATCCACCTTTTGTTGTCATACTTGTAATGCTTTACTCCCCTTGACAAATCGTCATAGTGGAGCGAAGGACGTGGAAGGTCTTATTAGACGGACCGTCCAAGTTTGTGATAGTTTGGGAAGCTTTTATGCCACAATTTCTTTGTGTGAACATGCAAAAACAACTGATGGTGAGCGTACTTTTGCCCTAGCCACATATGATGGTAGCTCTTACTCTATCCAAGCCTCTGCAACAAGATTTTTAATGATGTTTACACAAATTCCACCTATTCAATTGAGACTTTTGTAATTGGAAGTTTGAAATGACATGGGTTTGTGAAGTTGAAGATGTTGCACTACTATCTTTTCACATGGTTTTTAGTGTTGCAGCCCGAATTTACAAAATTCCAGAGAGTAATTTTTGTGCAACCCGAATTTACTTTTACAGCCTGAATTTACAAAATTCCAGAGAGTAGTTTTTGTGCAACCCGAATTTACTTCTCACACCTAAATTTATAAAATTCCAGAGAGCTACTTATGCGCAGTCCGAATTTACAAATAACAAGAGAGACCAAAAAATCCTTCACCATAATCAGAAGCATATAGCCACACAAAAAATCAAAGGTCATGACTACAGCATATTCAGCAAGTACTCACCAAAATCATAAGCAAATTACCCTAACCATAACAAAATGATGAGACCATTCAGTGCTCACGATAACCATAACCAAAATCGTAAATTTCCATTGAAAGTCACAACCAAACATTCAAAACCAAAACTATTATATATCCAGCGAGTACTCACAAAAATCATAAGCAAATCACCCTAACCATAACCAAAATCGTAACATTTTCATCAAGTACTCATGAAAGTCATAACGAAACATTGAAAACCATATATAATCATTACATATCCAACGAGTACTCACCAAAATCATAAGCAAATCACCCTGACCATAATCAAAATCGTAACATTTCCATCAAGTGCTCATGAAATTCATAACAAACATTCAAAACCATATATAACCATTACATATCTTGCGAGGACTGACCAAAATCATAAGCAAATCACCCTAACCATAACCAAAATCGTAACATTTCCATCAACTGCTGATGAAAGTCATAACCAAACATTCAAAACCATATATAACCATTACATATCCAGCAATTACTCACCAAAATCATAAGAAAACCACACTAACCATAACAAAATGATGAGCCGATTAGGTGCTCAAACATAGCCAAAATCGTAACATTTTCATCAAGTACTCATGAAAATCATAACCAAACATTCCAAACCATAACCATTACATATCTAGCGAGTACTCACCAAAATCATGACTAGATAATCCAAACCTTTTTCATAACCATAACATTAAAACCATGACAACAAGATCGTCATACATATAACTTTGATCAATATAATAATAAAGTGTCATCCAAAACATTCGTCATAACCATGTCACCACATCAAAGAGAGGCTGGCAAAAACTTAAGCCATATTCGTAGGTTTACAAAAAAGGTAATTATCGGCTTATGAAGGCATATCAAAACTACAAAGAGAACTTGTATAACGGGAGAACTGCATGTAACCACCAAAGGTTGTGCACAAGAAACCAAGTGACATTTATTTTGCATTTTCCATATCTCCTTCATTAACCCAAGCACCAAGGTCCACCTTCAATGTCCCCACCTCATCATGAGTAAACCAATTCACGGTGAACTGCAAATGTTAATGTGATTAGTTCATGACCATAACAAAGATCTCCATTAGGCATGTAAAACACATAATAGAGATGTTAGCATGCATTACTTACACAATTTCTTGACGCTATGGGACCATAACCTTCTTCAATCAAGAGCTTCATGAACAACATAACATAGAATCCACAATCTTTTGTGTTGGATTGCATTGGCATCTAAACAACATTCATAAGAAGATATTTCATACACAAACACAACAAAAAACATCACAATCCCTAAAAGCGCACCTCCATCGTTTGCGTGTGGCAATCTTCAGGATGGAATAGCTCCTTTCTAAGTTCCAAATGCGTTGCATAACCAAAAACATGTTGTAAAACTTTACAAAAGAAGAGCATATACCTCAAGAGGAGAGCACACTTATCAAAGTACAAAGACATGTTGAAACACATACCTTTGCAAAGGTGAGATGTAACGGTTAATAGACCACAAAGAGAGTGAGTCAAAGAAAAAGATAACGCTCCTATCAGTTGGAAGGCATGATATCGGACATACCCAACAATTGTAAAGTATTGCAAGCGTCCAATGATCCCTAAAACCACCAAAAGCCATTAGTAAGGATTAAAACAGGGCACCTAATGTGCATCAAAAGCTATGTAATAACAAATTCTTACTCATCAATAATCGGAAAGAAAGTAAACACTCATGAGGAAAGATCCACCCGTCCAAAGTAGCTACGTATCGCTCTCTCAGTAGGAATGGTTTGCATAAAAGAGTGCCATAAACTATCAACAAACCATGTTTGATCTAAAGCTTCTTCTTCAAGAACGCTTTCCAGCCATCTATCATTACCCTTGATCTCCATTATAATTGCCAAGTTGAACGCAAGTACACGATTTACCTGAATGATAGAACAAAAAGAATACTTACACGAAAAACAAAATTAGAGTTCGAGAGGAAGCTTTTTTTATCGCTATATCACTTGCGAGCTTCGTGTCATACATAACCTCGAGGCCATATCGAAGTGAATATAAGGGGTTTCACTTTTCCTCGTGTGGCCTATGCAATGATACTACTTATGAGTGTGTAATCATTACAAAACAACACTTAAAAACCTACCTTGAAACACGCCATATCGTGTATTCTTTATTGCCAAAGGATCACCCAAACTCGTGCTTCTAATCGGAGAGGAGATATCTATTTGAATGTGATTTATCGAACTTGTTTGACGGCCAAGCTACAAATTGAGCTCTCTTAACATACAAAACCGCATATGAAAGTGAAAACACATTAGTTGATGGGCTTGAAATCATGATGAGGTAATACCTTACGCATGCTTTCCCTTGGTTTCTTGTGAACTGGTAGTTTGGCAAGCTTCTTTGCTTTCGTTGAGGTACTTCCCTCATTCTTAAGTTGTGGCTACCATAGAGCAAAAGAAAAGATGTATTAAACAATAAACTTAATGCTCTAAATAAAGCAAGAAAGCATTTTGAACTCTCCATCTTACCAATGTAGCCCGGGGGATTCACCATGGAAAACTTATCGCACCACATAAGTGCAGGGGAGGGGGGCTTTTTTTACAAGTTACATAAGTGTATAAGTTAGGGGTAGGCCTCCAATAATTTATCTCCCAAGTTTAAAAATAAGGGAGGGGCGTATCATATTTGGGGGGGGGTGGGGAGGGAGAAGTGAGAAAAGGGGAATATCAGAGGAAGTTTTTATGTTTCAAAATTGTGGCTTCCCAAAAAGAGGCTTAGCTACAAAGATACATGAGAATTGCTTGGTTTCTGATTATAGTCCATTTGTTGAAGGATGAAAGCTATAAAGAGTTTCTTAGATGCAAATTTACAAGGAGAACCTAATACAATTTTATAACCATGTTTTTTGAGTAATTTAGATAGGTCAGAATTGGACTAGTAGCCAGAGTGTAGGCTGATCGTGCACATAGTTTGAAAGTTAAACTACGACACATTGAGGATACAACTAGTTATCAACAAAATTAGTTCCTTTGTACATTGCTAGTCACTATGCTACACACTCTTTGACTAGTTTTACTCAGTTAGATCATGTGAGACCTAAATTTTATATGTAAGATAGGGGTATGATAGTTTCCTTCACTGATTGTCTTATAAGCATAAAAAGGGGGGTCATACTCCCTAATATGATTCATATATAGGGGTTTTATCAAAATTGTCCGCTCGCAGGTGGCGTCCCATTTTTTATATAGAGTGAATCCCCCAGGCAATGTAGTGACATCATTATTGTTCTCTTCCTGATTCAAATCATTTTGACTAATAGAGAAATCATGACTATGTTTCTCTTCCTCCATTACTTGTTGTCCATCTACAACTCCTTTATAGCTTCTAGACTAAAGAATTCAAGAAAACAAGTTAGCAAACACATTTTTTCTTATAATCCCATCAATATACATGATTGTCACGCATCAAGAAAGCAATCTTACCATGGCATTGTATCCTTTAGCAATTTTGGCTTGCATTTTAGCAATTCGTTCTCACATGCCATTCTCCCACACTGCCATCTGCTCCTCCATATATTTTTCTAGCCATTCTTCATAAGGAATTTTAGTTTTAAGAGAGCTAAACATCCACCTCTTCTTTGAACCCTTATGTAAATCCTCCTAATGGTTTCTTCTTGCAATCTTAATGCGAGTGTCAAGACTTGCAAAGTTCACCTTTGACTGTGTATGATACCACGACCCTAATTGACCCTTTTGGCTATTTTAAGGTCGACCAACGGATCTACGAGGAATGTCAATAGTGATACCATGTCTATCTTTTATGTGATGAATGATATCTGCACGCTTCTCCCATGGTTTACCCCATTGTGGACAATCTTCAGAAACTCGACAATAGCGTACAAGAGCCCCATCTCTCTCTCTCTCTCAAGACCTCGATGTAGTATTGGGGTTCCTATATTATGCATCTCTCTCTCTCTCTCTCTCTCTCTCTCTCTCTCTGCGTGCATGAGTGTGTGTACATTTGTATGTGTGTGTATGTGTGTGCACATTTGTGTGAGACGCCGCATGCACACAAAACATATATGTATCCTCTAGTAAGAAGCTTATTGTTGTAGAAGATTCAATATCGAGCATACACGTCTCTTTTTGCAAATGACATGTATGACTAGAAAAAGCCTCTATTGTCTTGCAACAACGTCTCTTCCCTTTGCCCCTCTTTGCACGACCGGATGATTTAGCCATTACCGGGAGCGATATACTTTTGAGCCTACTTAGCATAATCTCAAGACCTATTCATTAGTGAACACTTGCATTCAAAAAGATGTACTACAACATATCCTAAAATGTCGACTCAAGGTACCTCTGCAATGCAGGATGCCGAGGCTACAGAGATGGTGACGTTCGCGTCTCGAGAATTGTTAATTGGTTGGATGCTTCCTCGACCTTCAAATAGTGGCACCAATACACTCTTCAAGCTTTCAATGAATTACATTTGTCGTAGCCTATCTTGCACGAGAAACTTCGCATAAGTACCTCCTCCAGCTCCTTATCCTCTTCAAGCCTGCACTTGCTCGATAGGCTGAGAGTACATTGCCTTGCTCGGTCTTGCCAAGTGAGGACCACAACCGCCGATAGAGCACCCTGCACATGGCTTCCCGTGTGTGTGCGCACTGCCCTCTTGCCTCCATGCATGAACCAGGTTGCCCACTTGTGCACTGTACAAACCTCCTATGTTCGGCAAACAGCCCTTGAAAGCGACAGGCCTCGCGCCTCGAGTAAATTCGGTAAACCTTGTAAATTCGGGCCAATTCCCACCAATGCCCGAGATTCACCAAAATTCCCTCCACCGTCCATCCCATTTGAGCCTGCCCGTGCAAGATAGTGAGGAGGGTGAACTGGGGTAAACTAGGGGTGAACTATGCCCGCCATTTATTAGGATATATAAAATTTTCTTGCTAGGTGTTTACATGAAACGTGTGTTGGTGTAGTGGTAGGAGCTTTGGAGTGTGTGTGTGTGTGTGTGTGTGTATGTGTGTGTGTGTGTGTGTGTGTGTGTGTGTGTGTGTGAGAGAGAGAGAGAGAGAGAGAGAGAGGGAGGGAGAGCTGATAGCTCTCTCTGTCTCTCTCTATTTCTCTCTCCACATAAACAGAGATAGGGAGATAATGTGATATATATATATATACTGGACGAGAGGAACTCTGGAAATTCAGTAGATATGCTACCACTTTCTTTTGTGAACCGGGGGGGAGAAGGAAGGTGAAAAGAAACCCCTTTTCCACCAGGATCATCTGAACCCACCCTCAGTGCGAGATTTTTGTGAACATTATAAAGAAAGATTTCCGTGACAAACCATAGAAGCAGAGTAGGCATCAATAGCTTTGGAAAGCTTGCATGAGCCAAATAGAGGTCCGGGCAGTCGTGGCAAAAGTTGGGGTACTGCTTTCCTTCTTCGGAGACGCCGAACTTGGTGGGTCATTCAACTATGAGGGTGAAACCTGCTACGTAGGGGATTGGGGAGCATCCTTGCGGGGGGGGGTCCTTGGCAATTCATGTATTTCCTTGTGGGGTTTCTCATGGTACACCTTTTTCCATTTTAGGGTTTGGTGGCAAACCCCCCTTCCCTTTGAAGGAAAACCAATTTGCCCAATTTGCGTGGAGGTCATGTGGGCAGGTGAGGGCTTGCCCTTAGTGGCACTCTTGTTCTCTCTGTTGGTTTTGATTGCTCTTGTTCGGTTATTGTGGGCGATGCTACAAGGCTCCCTAGAAGAGCCTGTTGTTGAAGGTGTTTGGCTGCTTGCGTTTGGCTACACCTTGATGTTGGGGTTGGTCTCAAGTGTTAAGTGACAGGTGGTTTGCCTTCTTATGTTGGTTGATGGTTCTGGGTGTTGGCCTACTAGGTGTGGCACGTTTTCTCCACCAGCATTAGGTCCTTCTTTTTGAGTGTGTTGTGGGCATGCATGGGAGAGGTGGCAGATCCTCGTGTATAGTGTCTCCCCTTCACAGGTTCCCTCTATCTTTTTGACCTTATGCTTTTTCTAACATCCTATTGTATATAGGTGGCTCCCTATAAATCCACACACTAGTGAGCTTGATGACTCCACGGCTGGGTGTGAGTATATACCTGTAATTCTTTTTGGGTGATTTAATATATCTAACTCACTTTCTGTGAGTATTGCAAGAAACAAAAACATGATAAAGGAAGGTTGTATACATCCAAGGATGAGTGAGAGAGGTCTACAAAAGTATACATTGTCCATTTAACCATTTACATATGACAAAAACATTTAAGAGGGGTAAAGTTGAGTGACAAGGGTACATAGCAACAACTCTGTGAGAGTCTCTCCTGGCCAGAGGCAGGATAGGCCTCATCTCCATCTCCCACAAGCATGGTGAGAGGGGATCAAGGGCATACAAGACTCATTAGAGTTTTTGTCTATTTTCCAAGCTCTGCGAGTCTTTCCTGGTCAGAGGCAGGATATGCCTCATCTCCATCTCGCACACGCATGGTGAGAGGGGATCAAGGGCATACAAGATTAATTAGGGTTTTTGTCTATTTTCCAAGCTCGAGTGAAGAATATTTTTACCTACCAAAGGCCTGTAAATAGAAACTCTACTTGTATTGTTCACCAAACACACTGCCTTCTTATATTCTTCACCAAACATGCTGTCAAGTTACAAGAATTGACATGCAATGTTTGTGATATTCTGTCATGAGAAGGCTAATATAAAAATACACCCTTCTATAGGGAAGGGTACTACTTCCGAAGGCCTATCTTTTGGAAGAATAGGGAGCCCTTCAAAACCTAATACTACCTATTGGATGACATACAAGACACCATACTGCAACAAAAAACCATCAAAGTTTAAGACAGTGGCTAAAAAATTTGTAATGTGTATCAAGACTTACCAAAAACATTCAACCAAAGAAAATAAGGGCACACTTAAAATCTTCCAGTTTTAAGGTCAGAATTTGAAGTATTTGACGGTGTTTACACTTAACCTTGTAAACTCTTGGAGGCTTTCTTCAAGCCAAAGCTCAAAATCTAGTTGGAATTTTGCAATGTTAGCCTTTTTTTAATAAAAGAAACTGAATTGATTATGTAAAAAGATACAAATGCCTCTAAGGAAGGAAAACGACTATCGTGACGAGTAGAAACATATTGGTCGAAGTACAAGGGTACCATCAAGAGTGGCCACCAACATCAGCAAAATAGCTAAGGATCACAGATAATATAGAAGGCTTCTACATGGCCAGAATGATTTACTTGTTAAAAATACACTAAAGCCCGGTTTTTTTTCCTAATAGTGATATTACTAGTACAATAGTGCCATCTCCAATGGTGTTAATGGATTTTCTTAGCTTAGGCATGCCCAGCACTATCTACATAAGCCCTACATTGAGAGAGAGAGAGAGAGAGTCACTTTTCTTAGCGTGGGCCATATTGCAGACCTCTACACTCAATCTGAAAGACAATGTGTGATCAATAGATCAAGAGAGGCCCCTAATTACCCACATCCAATTTGAGAATACTCAGATGATTCCAATCATCAACATGGTAGAGCTAGCAAACTGCATACAGGCACTAGGCATGGATAGTGATGGCTCTCTAACACGCAAAATATTTTAAACCTCTCTCTCTCTCTCTCTCCTCCTATAGCTTGTCTATGTGTAGAGCCCACCATTATGAACATTGACATTCTATTGTGAATCTCGATAGGTTGCGTTTTGTGCGAGCACCTTCTCTCTCTACTCACATTTGTTAACCACCATAAATCAGAGTGCCACATTGTATATTCTATGCCTTCTCTCTCTACGCTCATTTGCTACAGAATTTACCCATATCCATATCAAGGCTCAAAAAAAACTTTATACCAAAAAATTAGAAAACCTTTCATAGACAAAAATTTATAGTTTTTTTGAGAAATTTGGAGGTATTCTCGAAAAAAGTAGATCGTAGGTTTTTTCCACCTTCAAATTATCTTTTCAAAGGTAAATCTCAAAACTTGAAAGTGAGATTACAGGTCTTTTTGAGCCATAATCCACTTCTATTTGTGCTCATCTACTCTCTCTACCCACCACTAACCTGTGACTGGTAGCAACTTTTGCCTGTCCCCTTCAAGAGTGCCTTCGTAGGTGTGAGGAAGATGGCAACAATTGCAAATACATTCAACTACTATCTGCACACATCCTCTTGCATAATTCAATCACACACCCTAGCACCATTGCTTCTATCTCCCTATGGGAAGCTTCTAGAGGCTACCAAGCTTAGTTATCATCCAACACAGTAGCAACATAAGACACACTTGCTCGGACATCACCAAGGTGTTGTGTGTGGCAGCTTGGCAATACATAAACACACAAATAACCTCTCTCTCTCTCTCTCTCTCCCAAACACACAACAACAACAAATAGTGTCACACACGTGCACATACACACCCATATTACTTGCAGAGAAATGCCACTTCACTTGGACGTTGTAGCGCGATTTTGAGGGCTACCCCACCAGCTCGAACACGGCTTAGCTCTCGTGGGCATTGATTTGTTTCAGAGTGTCGCTACACTTGTCAACATAGCCCACATAAAACATCATCTCTCTCTCTCTCTCTCTCTCTCTCTCTATGCTATTGAGTGTGCATATGGAATTGCTACCTTCTTGCACATTCTCTAGCGTGGGTATTACATACACTCTTTCTCATGTCCCTTTTGGTTTAAATACATGCTCTTTGATGTCCCTTTTGGTTCTCTTGTTGCCACGTGATTCCACTTCTGAACACCCTTCTCGAGCATCTAAATTAAATGCATCGCATCTTACATCTGACTCACATAGCTTGGGAGATTTTTCCCTACATAACCAAAAACATAGTACGTCATGCAATAATCAACAATGTAATCAGAGAGGGAGAGCAAGGCGGTTGAGAACATAGACGAGACAGTAGGTGTGGGCATATAAGGTATTGAATAGCAGGAGCGGGCAACCGGTCCTTAGCTCTCTTTTTGTCTCTGAATATGGGTGTTTGCACGAAACCCTTGAGCTATGAGGCCTCTCTGCCAGCGTAGTACACTGTCTGGCATGCTCGGGATGACAATCATGGCCATACACTTAATTCCAATAGGTCTATTGACTACCATCCATGCCGCCTCTGCTCACGGCATTGTACCTCCATCGAGTCCTCATGTACAGCCAAAGCTGCCTCGCTGCGCTCTCAATCTTGTCACCATGAGATTGGTTGTTTGCCTTCTGCTCTCAGACCTGCCACCATGAGATCAACAGCTTGGGCTCCGACTCCTTCGTCCACATCTCCCTCGCCCTTAACCTGCTATACCACTCCCTCTTTGCCATCAAATCGTGCCACCACCCTAGCCTCCACCTCATGCTCACCTTCCAGCTCCTTAATGAGCTTCAGATCCTTCAATCTCTCCAATCTCCCTTCGTCATCTGCTTCCTTGGTGCCCAATACCGCAGGTGACACAAGTGTTGGGAAAATTGGTAGGGGAAAGATTGAGTAAAGCAAGGCACCATGAGAACTTTTAGAACAATTCTCATATCCAAAAAGAGATGAATTCACACATTTTTTCCAACGTTTAAGCAAAGAAAATCTTTATAACATTGTGATATATGTGAGAATAGTTTCTTACATGATAATTTTTTTCCCCTTTTTTCCAACATTTGAAAGTTACTATGAATCTTTTTCATATATGTGAATAAAAAATTCTCACCTTAGAAAGTTTGATCTTTCTTTTCTCACATGAGATATTTTGTTTTTCACATGTTATAGAACATTCTCATGTAATATTTTCTCTTTCACTTTTAAGTTTGTTTTAATATAATAAAAAGTATCCTTTGTACACTTTGGAATACGATAGTTTCAATTTGTTTGAGTGCTTACTATAATACAAGCCTTATACCCCTTACTGCAAAATCCTCAACGTAAGTTTTTTTTAAAGGTTAATCATTTTTTTTGGCTTTGCAAGCATTCTTTTGTTTTGATAAGTGCACATTTTGACAAAGCACTTTCATTTTCTATTCTAATGTATAGCTTGAGACACATTTTAATATCTTTCATTTACACATAAACATCCTATATCCAAGGAGGGAGGCAACGTTGCATATTCAAGGAAGGATGAAAAGGTAGACATAGAAAGAAGAGAGTCCAAGATCATCGGTTGTTTCAAGCCAAGGGTTGAAGTGGTGGGTAGCTAGCACTGCGTGACAAAGTATTGGAAGGTGGATCGTGGTAGAGCAAGAAAGGAACTTATGGAGAATATTGACCACTACTCACAAGCGGCTAGGGCAAATCATTTTTAAAGTCTTTTTTTTACAATTTAGATCAAGATTTTGATTAAAGTATCTCTCTCTCTCTCTCTCTCTCTCTCAACACACTTCCACAACAACTCATATATGCTCTCCCTCTAGTAGCAAGTGTGAAAATGTGTTGAGAGAGAGAAATAGAAACTTTTGCAGTAACTCATATATGCATTCTCTCCCTTTAGCAAAACGTTTCTGCAACAACTCCTATGTATGGTCTCTCCCTTTGGCAACACCCTTCTACAACTCATATATATTTTCTCTCTAGCACCACACTTCCCACAACAACTTATATATGTATTAGTTGTTGTGGGAAGTGTCTTTCTATAGAGAGTACATATTTACATATATACTCATTACATATATAAGTTGTTGTAGACATGTTTTACTAGAGAGAGTACACATATACTCATATATACGAGTTGTTGCAAAAGTGTGTTGTAAGATATATATATATATATATATATATATATATATATATATATATATATATATATATATATATATATATATATATATATATATATATATATATATATTGCAATACCATCAAGTTGTGATTTTATATGTGTGTGAAATGTTGTGAACGTGTTCAGAGAGAGAGAGAGAGAGAGAGATGTGTTGAGAGAGAAGGAGAGAGCACAGAAGTAGAACCCCAAAGTGTGTAGAATACACACATGAGATGATGTATATATAGAGGGGACCTGGGTGCCATATATAGAGAAGCCATATATTGAGTAGCTTCACATATAAGCTCAACACCCCCGCTCAAATAAGGGTCCCTAATTGTGGATGAAAAAACCCTTGGGGGATCACCATGTTGAGAGAGAAGGAGAGAGCACAGAAGTAGAACCCCAAAGTGTGTAGAATACACACATGAGATGATGTATATATAGAGGGGACCTGGGTGCCATATATAGAGAAGCCATATATTGAGTAGCTTCACATATAAGCTCAACACCCCCGCTCAAATAAGGGTCCCTAGCTGTGGATGAAAAAACCCTTGGGGGATCAAGGGAAAAACCCACAGCTCTATATACACCCACCGTTATATTATAAAAATCATTGAATATACAAATGTTTACGAGGAGCTACATCCCTCCTTTTACAATGAATGTTTTATGAGGAGTTACATTACTCCTATCCTATCAAATACAATAATGAATACAAAGGTTCAATAAAGAGGTGTAAAAGCTATCGATTAGCTTGTAATCAAAAGTGTCTCCGTGAATCTGCTGTGTAGCTTGTCATCAATATCGCATCACCAAACATGTCTTCATGTTGTCATCAATATGGCATCACCAAACATATCTTCATAAATCTTTTATTGTCACCAAGTTTGTCTTCATAAAATCAATTCTTTGATCAATCCTACATAGATCATAAACTCCAAGAAAAAAACATGTCATGAAAATTATTAGCATCGTTAATGAAATAATTACGTTCACAATGCCATAAGAGATGGTTCGCGACGCCACTCTTTTGACGACATATATACGCACGACAACATATGGTACATAAAGTATAAACGTAAAAGTACAAAATGTGTGATTACGTGATACAAATGATATGTGTATATACTACATAAAACAACATTTATCAATGTAGTGATCAATGAATACCATCAAAGTATTAACAAAATATCATCATTATATCAATAAAAATGAATAAATGATCATGGTATCAACGAAAAGCATCATGATATCACCGAGAATAATCATTGTATCAACGAAACAACATCATGGCATCACCGAGAATAACCATGGTATCAACGAAACATCATCATGGCATCACCGAGAATAACCATGGTATCAACGAAACAACATCATGGTATCACCGAGAATAACCATGGTATCAACAAAACATCATCATGGTATCAACAAAAATCACCATGGAATCAACGAAATATCATCATGGAATCACCGAGAATAACCATGGTATCAACGAAATATCATCATGGCACCACCGAGAATAACCATGGTATCAATGACATATCATCATGGTATCAACAAAAATCACCATGACCAAAGTATTAACAAAACATCATCATGGTACCATCAAAATCACTATGGTATCAATGAGAAACTATCAATAAAACGACGCAAACTATATCTCTAAAAGAATAATTATACGAGAATCAATGAACGAGTATATCATATAACAAAAGATCATGTACCAACAGTAGCTCGATAGAATTTGGACGATCATTAACGGCTCGACTGAATCGGAACGATGTGTAACTGGCTTCTGCAGCAAAGTTACGTCAGTAACAAATATATGATTGATGAAGAAAAATATAATTGAGAAGTTTTCAATTATGAGAAAAATCAAAAGCAAAAAGTAAAATTTTGATTTTCAAACATATTCGCAGTCCGAGACGATAACCCAAAATCGGTGCAGAATTTAGAGAAACTTTCTTCTGCAAAGTTATAGACCACATCGATTCCAATACCCATCGTGGGTAGTTTCTTCTGCAAAGTTGTAGAACACATCGATTCCAGTCTCTCACGCGGGTAGTTTCTGCAAAATCGTTTTCAATAAGCAGAAAAATAAAAAACAAGAAACGGAAATTGCTTTTTAGGTATGTACGCAGTCCGCGAACGATAACTCAAAATCGGTGCAGAATTTGAAAACACTTTCTTCTGCAAAGTTGTAGACCACATCGATTCCGGTCTTTCTGGTGGGTAGTTTTTGAAAAATCGTTCAAATAAGGGTCCCTAGCTGTGGATGAAAAAACCCTTGGGGGATCAAGGGAAAAACCCACAGCTCTATATACACCCACCGTTATATTATAAAAATCATTGAATATACAAATGTTTACGAGGAGCTACATCCCTCCTTTTACAATGAATGTTTTATGAGGAGTTACATTACTCCTATCCTATCAAATACAATAATGAATACAAAGGTTCAATAAAGAGGTGTAAAAGCTATCGATTAGCTTGTAATCAAAAGTGTCTCCGTGAATCTGCTGTGTAGCTTGTCATCAATATCGCATCACCAAACATGTCTTCATGTTGTCATCAATATGGCATCACCAAACATATCTTCATAAATCTTTTATTGTCACCAAGTTTGTCTTCATAAAATCAATTCTTTGATCAATCCTACATAGATCATAAACTCCAAGAAAAAAACATGTCATGAAAATTATTAGCATCGTTAATGAAATAATTACGTTCACAATGCCATAAGAGATGGTTCGCGACGCCACTCTTTTGACGACATATATACGCACGACAACATATGGTACATAAAGTATAAACGTAAAAGTACAAAATGTGTGATTACGTGATACAAATGATATGTGTATATACTACATAAAACAACATTTATCAATGTAGTGATCAATGAATACCATCAAAGTATTAACAAAATATCATCATTATATCAATAAAAATGAATAAATGATCATGGTATCAACGAAAAGCATCATGATATCACCGAGAATAATCATTGTATCAACGAAACAACATCATGGCATCACCGAGAATAACCATGGTATCAACGAAACATCATCATGGCATCACCGAGAATAACCATGGTATCAACGAAACAACATCATGGTATCACCGAGAATAACCATGGTATCAACAAAACATCATCATGGTATCAACAAAAATCACCATGGAATCAACGAAATATCATCATGGAATCACCGAGAATAACCATGGTATCAACGAAATATCATCATGGCACCACCGAGAATAACCATGGTATCAATGACATATCATCATGGTATCAACAAAAATCACCATGACCAAAGTATTAACAAAACATCATCATGGTACCATCAAAATCACTATGGTATCAATGAGAAACTATCAATAAAACGACGCAAACTATATCTCTAAAAGAATAATTATACGAGAATCAATGAACGAGTATATCATATAACAAAAGATCATGTACCAACAGTAGCTCGATAGAATTTGGACGATCATTAACGGCTCGACTGAATCGGAACGATGTGTAACTGGCTTCTGCAGCAAAGTTACGTCAGTAACAAATATATGATTGATGAAGAAAAATATAATTGAGAAGTTTTCAATTATGAGAAAAATCAAAAGCAAAAAGTAAAATTTTGATTTTCAAACATATTCGCAGTCCGAGACGATAACCCAAAATCGGTGCAGAATTTAGAGAAACTTTCTTCTGCAAAGTTATAGACCACATCGATTCCAATACCCATCGTGGGTAGTTTCTTCTGCAAAGTTGTAGAACACATCGATTCCAGTCTCTCACGCGGGTAGTTTTTGAAAAATCGTTTTCAATAAGGAGAAAAATCAAAAACAAAAAGAGAAAATTGCTTTTCAGGTATGTACACAGTCCGCGAACGATAACTCAAAATCGGTGCAGAATTTGAAAACACTTTCTTCTGCAAAGTTGTAGACCACATCGATTCCGGTCTCTTCAGCGGGTTGTCTCTGCAAAATCGTTTTTAATTAGCAGAAAAATGAAAAACAAAAAGCGGAAGTTGCTTTTCAGGTATATACACAGTCCGCGAACGATAACTCAAAATCGGTGCAGAATTTGAAAACACTTCCTTCTGCAAAGTTGTAGACCACATCGATTCCAGTCTCTTGAATGGGTAGTTTTTGCAAAATCGATTTTGATCAGGAGAAAAATCGAAAACAAAAACGTACTGCTCTAATACCATGTTGAGAGAGAAGGAGAGAGCATTGAAGTAGAACCCCAAAGTGTGTAGAATACACACATGAGATGATGTATATATAGAGAGGACCTGGGTGCCATATAAAGAGAAGCCATATATTGAGTAGCTTCACATATAAGCTCAACAAGATGTTGCAATACCATTGAGTTGTGATTCAAAAATATATCGATGTTATAAGAAGCTCACGTCTTGCAAAAGTAGCGCATTTACATAGAGAATCCTTGATCATGCAGCTTGTTTTTCTCCCTTGAACATCCACATTGAGACCTCTACACTACACAGTAGAATGTCTATAATTCTTTTCAAATAAATTGTACTCGTGACATTCTATCATAATTATCTAAATGCTAAGTGCAAATGAGAACATAGGCTTACCATTCTATCCAGTCCCAAACAGCACCAACTTGGAGACCTGCTTGGCCATGCAATCAGAGTCTGAAAAGTGGCAGATGGGGATTGACTGAAAAGTGAATGTTCTTTCTGGAAAAGTGTCAGTAAAAATATGTGTATTAGTTGTTGTGGGAAGTGTGTTTCTATAGAGAGTACATATTTACATATATACTCATACATATATAAGTTGTTGCAGACATGTTTTACTAGAGAGAGTACACATATACTCATATATACGAGTTGTTGCAAAAGAGTACATATTTACATATATACTCTTACATATATAAGTTGTTGTAGACATGTTTTACTAGAGAGAGTACACATATACTCATATATACGAGTTGTTGCAAAAGTGTGTATGTATATATAGATATATATATATATGTATGTATATATAGAAATATATATATATATATATATATATGTATGTATATATATATCTATATATATACATATATATATATATATGTATATATGTATATATATATGTATGTTTACATATATATGTATATATATATATATATATATATATATATATATATATATATATATATATATATATATATATATATATATATATATAGCAATACCATCAAGTTGTGATTTTATATGTGTGTGAAATGTTGTGAACGTGTTGAGAGAGAGAGAGAGAGAGAGAGAGAGATGTTGCAATACCATTGAGTTGTGATTCAATCGAAGAAAAATATCTTTGGATAAAATTATAGCCTTTTAAACCTCTTCCAAATATTTATTAGCTATGTGTGCTTTTGCTCCAAGCCATCTCCTTGCTCCACTTCAAAGGCTGTTCCTTCCTATTTTATGGTGTTTAGCGTTTCAAATTCCTATTTTAAATGCTTTTGGTGGTCCTCTCAGAATTTCTAAGTCTAGGACCAGTCCTTTTTTTGCTTTTGAATACTCTAGGCGAAGATGTTGCAACTTCTAGTAATCTTCAATTGGCTAGAATTTGAAAGAGGGCATCGTTGAAGAGGTGTTATCCGGTGACTAACTTCTTGTTTGACTCGTGAGGGCGCTACTCATCCCCCTTATCTTGCTGAATTTTATAGAGAGCTAGAGGTGATTAGATAGACTCAAAGAGGTGATTACTTTCATCTCGATAGCCAAGACAAAATCCAATCGTCTTGGTGGGAGCAATAACGTATGTCAACTCGAGATGCCATGTGAGCATATTAGAGATTTGTGTAAGTAAATCCTTGAAATCTATTTTATGGCCTTGCTGACCACAGATCCACTAGAGCCCATTTCTCACACAAACTTTGCCAATTGGCTTTCTTCAAACCGGCTAGCAAGCTTGAGGATCTAGTTCTATCCCTTTTCTTCTCCACCATATTAAAGTCTCCTACTAGGATTCATTCCCCATCCATAGGGGTGTCCCTTAGACTTACCCACAATTTAGCTCTATATTTTTTCGTGCAAGGTCCACAAATGTTGATGATGGTGATGAGTTGCCCTGCCAAACTGATTGACAGTCCAAGGGCTCTCCTTGATGCATGATTCAAAACCGCTTTTGGCTAAAGATCCCTATCCAAAATGGTAAGAACCCTGCTAAACCCATCAATACCATCACGATAGAAGACTAGCTTTTGTCCCAATGCTTGCTTTCAAATATTTGAGGCATCTGAATGATACTCCTGAGTTTCTCATCAGCTAACATCTCTAGATTTACGTACTTCACCCCATAATAAATTGTGTTTCTTGTGGTTTTCAAGCCCTTCACATTCCATGTTTGGATAGAGAGATCATCCATCTTTGAGAAAGGGTCATAAACTCCTCCACCTCAAGGAAGACATCCTCATTAATCATTTTCAAGTTTTCTTCCATTGGCATTCTCTCCACCATAGTTTGAAAGCCAACCAGCTTTGAAGTCATGTAACTCTCAAGAGTATCATCTCGTAGTACGTCAAACAAATTTTTGTACAAAAAGGAGGATTTAGACTGGTCTGGTAAGTTTTCTTTTAGTGGCCGGCCACCCTAGCTTGAGATTTCAACCGTTTGCTTCAGATTCTAGAGACATACTGCCATCCTTCACCTCCCTTGCTGAATGTAGGGGGGATGACTATCGTCTGGATCACAAGGGCAAGGGTTTTTTGTAGGAGAGATAAAGAGAACTCAAATCTAGTAGCGGCCTTAACTCCCCTGTTTTGGGCATGAAAGGACTTCATTATCTAGCCTTGAGTTTCCTTCTAGGGGTTTCCATTAGGATTGCTATGGGTTTGGCCCCTTGTTTCTGACTACTCACTGCCAATCTGGGAGGGATTTTTAATTTCCATGTTTTTTAGAGGCTCCTCTATTGCCATTCTCTCTCCCTCCGTGGTATCTACCCGCATGGCTTGCACTGATGGGCAGACTCTCGCAAAATCTCCAAAGAAATTGCATTTGAATCAAACTCCAAAGTAATTTCCAAAGTTAAGTGAGATCACCTTCAGGCCAACCCCACATTCACCACTAGAATCTTGGGTTGTTGCTTTCTCACCGGATTAGAACCTTGTTTGCTATAATACTAGCTTTACTATTGGATGGCCCAAACAACGGGGCTCCCAAGGAGGATGCCAGGTCTTTCATGTTATCCCTAAACCTTAGTGGGAGGTTCACAAACTCCTCCCACATTGGGTACATATCTTGGAAGGTATATAGAGACCTGGAGGGGTTGCAAGGAAGCACACACACCAATGATTGCTTAAAGAACATCGAGCTTTTGGAGAGAACTTGCCAGATCATAGATTCCCCCTTGAACTCAACTGAAAAGAATCCTTTCATCAAATACTTAGCATATTTCATAGTTCCACCCATGAGTTCAACCTTTGTAGGCATTCTACCGATAAATCCAAACACAAGGGTGGAGTTGGACAGGGTGGCAAGTTGGCACTTGACTAGAGTGGGAGGATTAGTCATGAGACTTTATTCCCAACCATATGACACTCCTAGGACCGTGTCAATTTGAGATGTAGGTATGATCTTCAAATTAGAAACTAAATTCGTACGAAAGATTGAGTAAATCCTTTTCGTGAAAGGGCTACCCACGTCTTTACTTAATAATATTATAGAGAGACATAAAAATTGACACTAAGTACATAGATAATACCTTGGTAAGTGCATATAAGAGGATGAAAGTTTAGTCCCTTAGATTTTTGTCATTGTACAGTAGCAGTTGTAAGATTTTGGTGCCCTAAAAACATGGAAGATTGGGTTCTTCAAGAGCGATCTATTCCTTGGCAAAAATAAGATAAGAAGCCTGGTGTTGCAATTTGTACCTAGATTGTGACGTACTATTTTCTTCATAATGTCTCGATGGCTAGGAGCTATCGAGCCTTTGAGAAGGACCTCTCTATAGCCAGTTTCTCTAAGATTGTGCAAGAGAGTAAGGAGATGATTTTTGGGTTAGGAAAAAAACAAAACTTGAGGATTGGTCAAAAGCTACCCATGCCATCATGTCTAGATGCGAGGATTAAGAGGTCTGTCTTGTTACGCTACTTACAAATGGCTCGAGGTTGAGGTTGCTTTGTACATTTATCAATTCTAATATATCACTCATGATTGTGAGTGTTGCAAATAAATAAATAAATATTTTGGTGCCCTATTAGAAATATATGCACTCACAATTGTGAGTTTGGGAAAACAAAAAGAGGATTTTAATGCCCTAAGGTCAATGTTCATTCTGTGCGCATTTGTGATGGTGCACTGAGGGTTGCAAAGTTTCTTGACATGTTTATCTTTATGCAAGCCTGGGGTTGGTTTGTTTCTAGCATCAATCCACTTGGAAGAGGATCTACAACGGCAATGTCTAACTTCAGATGTGCCACTATCACAGGTGGGGCCTTTTGCTGAGCCTCACATACTAGTAGCATTGTAAGGAATGTTGTGTTTGCTATTGTGGATCTATCCCTTGGGATCCTAAAATGGCACTTGTGAATTTGTATTGTGATCCATCCGCAACCGATCACAATCCATCCATCATCGAGCCATCACCCCCTCCCTTGGTCGCGATCCACGATAGTTTATTTGTGAGCTTGATCTTGTGGTTGGTTGTGGGTGGCCATGTCAATGTCAATAGTAGTTCCCTACTTGGGAATATGGATGAACTTAGTGAGTTTGGAAAAACGAAAAGAGGATTTTAATGCTCTAAGATCAATGTTCATGCTGTGTGCATTTGTGATGGTGCACTGAGGGTTTCATAGTTGCTTGACATGTTTATCTACATGCAAGCCTAGGGTTGTTTTTTTCTAGCATCAATTCTTGGTATCCGCTTTGAACAGGATCTACAACGGAAATGTCTATCTTTAGATGTGCCACTATCACAGGTGGGGCCTTTTGTTGAGCCTCATATACTAGTAGCACTGTAAGGAATTTTGTGTTTGCTATTGTGGATCTATCCCTTGGGCTCCTAAAATGGCACTTGTGAATTTGGATTGTGATCCATCCGCAACCGATCACAATCCATCCATCACTGATCCATCAGTACCCCTCCCTTGGTTGCAATCCACGATAGTTTCTTTGTGAGCTTGAGCTTGTGGTTGGTTGTGGGTGGCCATGTCAATGTCAATAGTAGTGACCTAGTTGAGAATATGGATGAACTTAGTGAGCGTAAAGCACATATAGAGAAAGAGTTAATATACATCATAAATGCATTGTCAACTAAAAGAATGTTCGATGAGTCCATGTCCTCCACCTCGACCCTGAACATCACCAAGGGTGATTGAGAATTTCAAGCTCTCAAGAAATCCCTCCCACAGAGTGTAGAAATTGAGGATACATATATTGTGGTTGTCCCTACCAGCTTTGATGAAGAAATAGCTCACTATCCTTGCTAGCTCCATAGTTGTTTTTGGATTCATGGGTAGAGTGCCATCTAAAATTGAACTATTAAACTAATTGTACATCCATAATGTGCTTGGTCGGAGTGGAGCAATGGAGGTGGTCCAGTATTTGACAAAAGGGTTCTTCTCAATCAAGTTTTACAAGGAGGTTGTGATGGTCAAGTCCTCACTAAAAGCCTGCTTATCTTCAACCGATCCTTGATTTGTGTCCTACCTCAGGACCCCAACATTGAGTCCCTCGACAGTTTCAAAGATATGTGCTCGATGTGGGTGGAGTTTGTTAACCTCTCGGTGTGGCTGAGAGACAATATGAAAGACTTTGTAGCCTCATTGGGAACTCCGCTTTTCGTGCCTCCTACCAAAAGGTGGGTAATACATTAAATAAAGTTTACCTCTGGTGGGATCTTAGAAAACCACAACCTAAGAACCTAGTGGTAAATGTGGTAGTTGGCTTAAAGGTGACCCTCTTAACGTTGGCACGTGCTTTGGAGCATGCTTCAAATGAAATGAACTTAGGCACTTTGCACGAGTCTGCCTAATTGCACAAATAATGAAGCTAGTTACCATGGACAAGGAGAGAGAAGCAATAGAATTAGCTTCAATAGATATGGAAACTAAGATTCTTCCGTAGAAGGAAAGTCCACAGTGGGATACAAGGGGGTGGCCTTATAGAAATCTTGAAAGATTTTACCCCATGCAAACCCAAGCAACGTGTGGGATGCATGTCTAACCTGACCGTCCTATCTTATTGCAGTATTAGCAAGAACCACGATTAATTTGTCAAACCATGGGACGAAGATGACTCGACTAGTGCATAGAGGCTACAAGAGGTTGTCAATGTCTTGAAAAAGAACTAACAACTCGCATCTAACTCAAGCTACACTCAAGTGACTGAAATGACCAAAAGCCAATCGCTCATTAGCAAACAAATCACACCCGTTACATCCAAACGTAACGAAACTTCTAGGAAAAGTTTACAATACCTAAGCACACATGCCTATGGTCTCAAACTTCACTTTAGGTCAAGTTCCAAAATCGCAATTATTAACAGCAGTGGATTTTTGACCTAGTCGTTTTCAACCCAGATTGCATCTAAATGCTTAGCAATGATGCCCCAATACCCCGCCTATGCTTAGTTTTTGATTTGAAAGTGTAAATTCCTAGCTATGATGAAATTAGGCTGCGGGTCGACAATGCCAAAAGGTACGAAATACTGTGAATGGCTTACGTCAATGCGTAGAGCTCTTACGTGTGGTTGCAATGCAACAAAGTCATTCGCAATGTGACAACCAGAGAGGGAGTAGGAAGCATGAGAAGGAGAGAAGTGAGCGCCGTTAGCTCACGCTGTGTATTTCTTATCCAAAAACTTATAAAAAACTTACAAAAATTGGCTTTTATACCTTAGCCAAGGTTTTTGGGTGGTCAAAACTAATAATCTAGAGTTCTACCAAAGCTGGAAAATGACTGGCTGATACAATCTCGAAGCTTGTAGCCGCGGCTCATTCATTACAAGGTTTATTCGAGAAAATAGGAGTTACAATATTCCCAATTTATCAAAATAATAAACGTTTTACAAGGAGAACTCCGAAAAATGGTGCAAAAATGGTATCCGCGTTAGCTTGCTGCTAACATTCCCCCCCTCGCCTGTGTTGTCCCTTGACAAAACTTTATGGGCTGAAGTAGTCTTCAAGTTGACGGCGGGTGAGGTGGTCTTTAAGTGCGTCCAATGCCTTCTGGTATCTGATTCTTTGTTCTTTGTCAGGCACTTGCAGAAATTGCATGGTGACTTGATTTTTCAGCTCCACCGCTAAGTAGACTACAAACTTGGATGTTAAGTTGCTTATCACCATTGCAAATATCTTCGTTCGCCAGGTGAAAAATCCAGTGTAAAATGCTTCTTCAAAGGCTAGCATATTATTCGAGGGCAGGAACATGCATCTCGCATAGAATCCATAAAGGTTTTCTTCTGAAGGTTGCCCACTCAGATTGTAGCATAAGCCTTTGTTTCCTTCCAAGAATGAGAGCCATGGGGATCCTATTTGCTCAGGCTCATTGAAAACTTGTGTGCATGTGAGTAGCATCCTATAGATCTTATATAGCATTGCACAGGAGAGATCTGGCAGACTGTTGAAGAATGACATGGCACCCATTAGGGTTTTCACCATGTATTCGTCTGTCACTTGGCCTCTCTCTCGAGTTAGCAGCCTGGGGAAGTTGAGCCAAGTTTGTCTCTTCTTTTACAGTGCTTCATGCGCTTGCCATGTCCTTACTCTGGGTACAACACAGAATGTTGGATCTCTTTGTAGGGCTGCATGTGCTCTTGTGAACAAAATCAGGTATCTTGGATTCTTGTTCAGCCAGCTTAACCTCCACTTTGGGTGGTCTTTATCTACGCCATCTTCTTTCATATCCTCTTACAACCTTTCTTTTACCTGTATCACAATTGCTTCAACCTTATCAACAAATCTCACTTGTTGGCCATGAGCACACTCCCCATGGATTTGAGCATCCATAGGTGAATCTGCCAACATATTTCCCTGGCTTGGAACCATCAACACCTCTTCAACCACTAGATCTTTCTTGTCTGGCATCTGAGGCATAGGAATAACCCTGTCTCTCTACAACCATAATATCTTTGGCTCTTCTTGCATATGCAGGCCCTCTAGCATCCTCTGTGCTTTTATCTCCTTCGCTTCAACTGGCTCTAACGCTATCGGATTGGACCATCCTTGCCTCGCTTGACGTTTCTTCAAGAGCTTCTTTGTGTCACCTTTTGCAAAGGCCACTGCCTCTGCATATGTCACCGGTCCATCAACTTCAACTTTATCACGAACATCCACATGCAAGCACTCCATGAATTTTTTTAATTTCAAAAAGTCAGTATCCTCTACAGCAGTTACATTTATGAGTTTTTTCCATAGCGCTTCGAAATTCTACACAAATGCTTGAAAGTGACCAACCAGTCTTTGCTTTAGCCCATCCAGCCTTTGCTTCACTTCGCTCAATTGATTTGCTTCTGAATGCCGCTTCGAGGGTGTTCCAATCCAGCTTTTCTTCAACCTACAAGCCATCGTACCATGTTTTGGCCTTGCCACGAACTAGGAGTGGGAACGCGTGAGCCACTCCCTCTTCTTTCGACAAGCCGCTCTCCAGCAAAAATAGACTATAGTCCTAGATCCACACTTCGGCATCTTCAACACCTGTAAAAGTTGGAAAACCCGACCACATCTTGCTTAGCAGCACTTGCTCTTTGAAACTATTATCACCGCAATAGCGTCTTCGACTTTACTGGGAAGCAATCAGTAGATCCTCAGTGGGGGGCACCACTGAAGGAAAGGGGGAAGGTAGAATAAACCCATCACACTCCAAACTTGCCTCTCTATAGCCCATCGATTAACCTGCACCCCTAACCACACAGAAACTCACACACACGCACACTTTCTGCCAACCTTCACAACACAGACTTACCTTCCGGCATTCTCAGTTGTACACATTCACGCATAAACACCTCGACATAATCGGCTTGACAGTACACCATCATACACAACCATACCTACACCAAATAAGTAAACACACAATCCCTCGGAGGCAACACAAGCCTCAACCACACACATAGTAGCTCACTCAATCATTCTCTCCCTCCCTCTCTACATACACACATAGACAAAACCCGGAGCCAACGCTACCAGAGGCGTGGGGCACAAGACAAGATAGACGAGAAGATTGATGGAAAATTCAACACAAAAAAATAATCCCACCTAAGTGTGAACTCACTTATCCATAGCACAAAAAAAAACAATCCCCATACAATGGTGGCGGCTTCTCTGATTGATCTCCTTCAAGCCCTTGGTGACCTTCTCTCCTTCTCCACCCTTGGCCTCTTGACATGCCCTTGGCCTTCAGCTGCCTTTATAGATGATGGCCATCAGCTCCTCAATCTCCTGCTCTGCAACCCATGCTCACTGCCGAGTCCACTGCATATGGCCAACTCTTTCACATATTTTCTTCCCCTCTGTCATCCCCAGGTAGTGCTGGCTCCTCCCTCTTCTCTATAGAATGCAACCCTCGAATGCCCCCACCTCCTTATAGTGCCATCACCCTTCTCAAGAAACCTCCTCAGCCATGTCTCTGCACCCTTTTCACCTTGTAGCTTGTGGCGCCCTCAATCTTTTGCATCTCGGCCAGCCTGGACTCTTCTCCATTGCTCCCAACCCAGCACACCTCAAGGCGGCCGTCCATTGCTCACGGCCTAGCTGGCTGCAATAGCGCCACCTGTCTCCTGCCCTCTGGCGCTCTCTCCCCCTCTTGCTCTAGGCCAACCTTCTGGCGTCCCTGCACCCTTTCAGCCCTCGGCTCCTCCTTGGCCTTCTTCTTTTTCTCCTGCGTGTCCCCCCTCCCATGCAGCTAGTGGTCCCTCACTTTCATGTACTCCCCACCTGGCCCGCTACCATGCAACCCAACAAGCAGCTTTCCCTTTCTGTGGCAACCCATGATCACCTCATGAAGACCAGCCAACTCCCTACAGATGGCACTCCTCTTTACTGAAAGCTCAGCCCACCATGCACCTCTTGATGGCACCACCACCTTGCAAAACTCCTCTCCTTCCAACAGTAGTCGCATCATCTCTCATGCAACGCTTTTTTTCTATACTGACTCTGAGCTTTAGTTTAGTAAAAAAATCCATGTGTGGCATACTTTCCCACGCCATCATTAGGCCATTTGAGTCGATTACATTAAAAATCGGTGTTCAACTTTCTTTTGCACTACTCGCCTGCTGACACTCTTCACCATGGTGAAGAAAATTTCTCTTCTTATCTCACTGGACTTTGCACCACATCAAGAGTGATATGACTGCTATGTCCTCCACTTTGAGAGTCCCCAAATAACGACCTTCAAGCTCGCAAAAAACTCTGAACTCGCCGAGCTTTAGCACCCGTTCTGCATACACCATGGCACCACCACTTAGGGATTCAATATACTAAATCCCTCCCAATGTAGACCTTTGACCTGTTATGTGTCACATCTGATAGACACATTATCTTAGCACCATGAATGACCTATACAATTCTGCATTTGGCATACACATCCTAGCAGTAGAGTGTCTTGAAAGTCCTACGGACTCTCGATCAGAATCCCATATCATAAACCTCATAACATCTGTATCCAAATCCCCTTGTCCCGCTCCCAACCTTGTGATATCAACATTTTCTCCTGTCACCTGTGATAGCAAGTAACACTTGCAGTTTTGACTACAGAGTGCTCCATCTTTGTGTACCTGTCTCCTAGCTGCATCAAACACCTGCTCAAGGTCCCTGTCATTTGCCTACAAACTACTATCCCTGGGCTTCTTGCACTTCCATTGGCCGACCACCATCTTCAATTGTACCAACGTTATCGGGGGACTTGTATTCGAAAGGTCAGTCGGGAAGGCACCGGGCCCCTGGTTGTGAGAGGTGAGAGGAAAAGAGTTGCAACAGACACAATTAATGGGAATAGAGCTTAAAATAGACAGTTTATCCTAAACCAAATAATCAGCAGTATCCCTGTTTTAATCAAATATTAATGGAGGAGTCTATGCTCCTTACAAGGATTGTCCTGGTTTAATCCAGGTGCTAATCAAGAAAATCAAAATTGAGCAGCCTTGTACTACCTTCACCTTCTTCCCACCATGGCATAGGAGCTTCGAATTCCAATGGCCTTAGGTGGTCCGATTTGCTTTAAGTTACCAGCTTAATTCCGGGTTTGAACGGACTTGGAGATTATGGCTTATAGAGCGTAATATTGTGGTTATCAAGGGTAATTTTGGCTTAATGAGATTGGGTCTTTGGCTTATGGCTCGTATGAAAGCTTAGCTTAGAGTTTCTGGTAATTTGAGCTTAAGCTTGGCTAATGAGATTAGGATTAGGCTTGGATTAGGAGTTTGAGATTAGGTCCGTCTTAAGGAAAGCGAGATCTTTGACTTGGAGAGCTCGTATTTAACAAGGCTAATGACTTTCTAGATTAGGCTTAGAGAGCTTAGGAATATGGCTAATGAGTTTGAGAAGCTTTGGCCACGCTTACATGAGAGATTAGAGATATGGTCTTCAAGGCCTAAGATGGCTAATGAGAGCTTCGTGAAATCAAGAGCTTTGCCTGGCTTGGCTTAAGCGGGCTTATGATAATCCAAGAAGGTTTGGCTTAAGAGGGCGAGATCAAGCTTGGCCAATGAGAGCAAGATTAGGCTTAGTTTAGAGATTTTAGGATTAGGATGGCTTAACACTAGGTTGGTAACCTAACAGGACATAAAAGTGTCCTTTCAGGGTTTTGAAAAAAACCTCCAAAACCATAGTAGATCCACTCATTTTGTGAAATCCTTTCATGAGGTTATAGTTCAAGGCCTACTACACATGGAAAAAATAAGAAACTTGTAAAATCTCCATCTTTTGGTCACACCAAGCCTCCAAAGTTGATGGACCAGTACATTTTCATCAAAACCGTCATTTCTTACGTTTTGTTGCATAAAAATAAGATTAGGGATTTTTGTAGGACTTGAGATAAATTCCTTAGTTAACTTCGATGGGTTGGTGATCAGAACATATGATTGCTTCTCACTCACTATTTTTTGTTTTGCCAAAATAAATAGGTACAAAAAAGTTGAATTTTTACCATTCTGCAAACCTATCATCAAAGTTTCTATAGCCACGCTCAATACAAATAATATATGCATGTTTTCTTAGTTCCCTATTGTCCTTTAGGTTCATAAGAAGCCATGGAGCATGTCAAAAGAATAATACATCTCTTACCAAGGGGAATCTTGGGGACAAAAATGAAGTGCTAAATACAGCAAACATGAAAAAACTGGGTTCAACATTATGAGTTGTAGAATCCCATAGAAACTATTCAATATCTAGCCAAATTTGATCCTTATGACTAGATATGGTTACTACCTACAAAATGCATGTAGTTGTCACAAGAAGCTAACAATATTGAAAAAGCTATACTTGATATACTAAAGTGTTTCGTTTTCTTCTATAATTGAAAAAATCAACCATCGTTGTCTACTATGCAAAACAGGGTATTAGGTGCCCCAAAACTCAAGGAATATTAGCTTTATGTTACAATATGCGACATGGAAAATCAAAACTGCATTTGGATATCATGAAAGCCACCAAAAAAATCATAGAAGAGCTAAAATTGGCTAAAAAACAGGATTTGACAATTTTTATAATTTGGTCATAACTTACAACTTTAACATTTATTTCTCCCTAGAAGCATCAGGACATATTGAGGGCTACTAAAGATAGTTCTCTAGCATTATAGACCTCACAAACATGAATTCTAGAGTGGTATAGTTGCAAAAAGTTGAAAAAAGCCAAAAACAGGACCCGTTTTTTCACACAGTTTAGGTTGTGAAATGTTGTGCAAGGACAAGGTTAAAGATGGAATTGATATTCCAAAAAAATTTCGAGTTTTTTTCAGCTCATGAGACAACTTTCTAGACAGATAGCACCTCAAAATCTATTTTGAAACTCTCGACATAATTGAAGGAAAATGGTCACTTAACAGGACATAAAAGTGTCCCATTACCAACCTAGTGTTAAGACCTCTCACTTTCTTCCCCGGAGAGAAGGCGCTCAATGAGAAGAGGAGAGGATAATAAAAAAACGAGAGAGAGTCCAAGAGAGCCCCCCCTTTTCCTTTATAGGTTGCATAGGCACCTTACCTTGCAAAAAAAAGCCTACCCATTAGCGATGCCGCTAATGGGTAGCCACCCTATGACATGGCAGTGGTGGATCTTGACCAACGTAGAATTCAGCGAGAGTAATACCAAAACAGGGCGCATGGGTCTGCTAAGCCTTTCTCGCCTCATAGCCGAACTTGTTCAAGCAGTCTTTTGGTCTCCATGACCGAGTCATCTCCTCGCGCAGCAGTCGATCGCTGCCTGCTCGACGCCATGCTCTTCATTTCTATTTTCTTTTGGCTTCCCCCTCTAATTGAATTAGGGTGGCCATTAACCATGCCCTTTAATTGGGCGGACAATTTTATTGGGCGGCCATTCTTATTGCGGGCGGCCACTCGGTTCAAGAGTACTACAATTGGGCATACATATCGACCAAGGCATTCCCTCCATGACATCATTTTCCAACATCCACTGACTAGCAATATCACCGTGAATGCAACTGCCTACTCTAGTCTGTTGAATGGCACCATGGATTTTAATATGTAAGTATAGGTGTCCGTGAAGGCAAGGAACTAGATATATATAAAAATGCTTTTGTATCGGCCCACATTTGGCGTACATATCAGCACTGGACTGCATTAAGCCTGTATACTGGTCAACTCAAAAATACCTTGTTATTGGAGACGGGCCTTCAGTTGCCACCAATTCTGCTATGACGGATGCATTTCCAGAAATCTGTTTGCAACTCAAAAATTACCAGATGAACTTGACTGATCAAGGCGACCAGGGCGGTTCGAAATCAGCCCCCGGCGATACTTAAATTGGCCATATCTTGCCAACCGAAACCGCCATTGACAAACTCAAAAGACCGACATGCTCGTGGAAGTGAGCACTTCGGACCCATGCATTCCTATCATCTTTGACCTTTTATCAGCAGGTGCTCAATCCGGTACGGATCTACTCCTGACTCAACTTAAAAGTGTCATAACTTCTTATCCGTAGCTCGGATTGACGAGCTATAAAGACAGGCATGTACAACCCTTGAAGTACTTCAACTTTGATTAATAAAAACCCAACTATGAACGGTTCAAGGATACTCACTATTTAGCATTACCAAGACATCTTTTTGCCCTTAGAGCCGCACCTGGCACACTTTAAGCTTCAAATTGGCTTGTTAGCAAGCCCTTATAACTGTTGAATAATAATGTAGGAGTCAAATACATCTGATTGGCATCCCTTTGCTCATTTTCTTGTCGTGGGAGAGGAGCGACACGACATCCACCCCCTCTGAACCTTCACAACCTCCGGACTGTGCCAACCGGTCTTCAAGCTGCATCTGCTATAAATACCTTAAGTTACTTGTCATCAAGCTCATGTAGTTGGTAAAGACATGTAAAACAAAAGAAGGTTGAAATCATAGCATCAATAGTCTAGCTCAATTATCTGATAGCTGTCCTATCACAAATCTTTGAACCATAGTGGTCGTATCTCTAAAGCATTCAAATATAAAAAATCTGTTTAGTGAGCCCCGCCAGACTGAAGTGCCCTAGTTAATTATGCACACGGCTTGACCATCAACTCGCTTTAATGAACCCTGTCAAGCTCAAGTATGCCTTACTTTGTCTGCACATGGAATGGTGATCAAGTCCTTTACTTCAAGTTCTAGTAGCAAAACCATCTCAAAAGATGTGAAGATACTATAACAAATATCCAAAGATGTCAAGTGGCAGCTAGACATGTAAGCTTATTGATCATATAATAAAAAACACTTCTGTCTTAGCATACATCAAAAAGAAAATCTACTGCCAAGTAACCTGCTACTGGAAAATAAATGATATCCTTGAATCTGCAAGTTGCTCTTCAATAGCTCCCAGGATCAAATGGGATAATAAGAAATTTCCCCAAAAAGTGGCGCAGCATAATATGCACATGATCATACATATCTTGTATCAATCAACTTCAAGCAATTCTGCTCCAAATATGATATTCCAGGATCTAGTAGAAAGAAACCACAATATATATCCAAAAATACCCACCGATTCATGGATGACAAATCTTCTTGAAGATCTGTCAAATCACCTGGATCAAACACCATTAAGATCACATAGCATTGATGGGCTCTGCAATATACTAGAGCTTCACCTGAAGTATAGTGTGCAACACCCACATCTCATAAACTTTCGGTAACTTAAGGTCGTTACTAGCAAGATTTAAATAATTATGACTCTCTTTTATTGGTAGCCAGAACAGAAATAAGAATTACTAGGAATAGTATCCAAATCCAGCCACATTTGGCACATTGTCCCAAGAAATGAAAAATCATGTGCACTTTATGCAGTATGAAGGATAATTTAGCATCATTACCCCCTTTAGCTTCATAGCCATTACAAAAAACCCTAGGATTTCTTGGACCTGTATCATTAGAGAGATTTTTATATGGTTTTTGAGTTTGATAATGGAAAATAGCTTTATCTTGAAGATCTTCATCCTTAGTGTCCTTGGGAAAATCACCCTTGGAAGTCTCAACATTCATCAAAGCTATAGGAGTTGGCTCCTCTTGCACCCCTTATATAAGCATAGATGTAAATTCCATGTCAATATCCTGTTCACAATCAACATGATCTAGGCAATCTTCAATATCGTCCTCTCCATCCATGCTGTTGAGAGAGAGAGAGAGAGAGAGAGAGAGAGAGGACAAAATTAGAACCCCAAAGTGTGTAGAATACACACATGAGATGATGTATATATAAAGGGGACTTGGGTGCCATATATACAGAAGCCATATATTGAGTAGCTTCACATATAAGCTCAACACCCCCGCTCAAATAAGGGTCCCTAACTGTGGATGAAAAAACTCTTGGGGGATAAAGGGAAAAACCCACAGGTCTATATACACCCACCGTTATTTTATAAAAATCATTGAATGTACAAATGTTCATGAGGAGCTACATTACTCCTGTTACAACGAATATTTTATAAGGAGCTACATCACTCCTTTTACAATGAATATTTTATGAGGAGTTACATTACTCCTATCCTATCAAATACAATAATGAATACAAAGGTTCAATAAAGAGGTGTATCGATTAGCTCGTAATCAGAAGTGTCTCCGTGAATCTGTTGTGTAGCTTGTCATCAATATGGCATCACAAAACATGTCTTCATGTTGTCATCAATATGGAATCACCAAACATGTCTTCATAAATCTTTTATTGTCACCAAGTTTGTCTTCATAAAATCAATTCTTTAGTCAATCCTACATAGATCATAGACTCAAAAAACATAGTCATGATAATTTTTAGCATCGTTAGTGAAATAATTACATTCACAATGCCATAAGCGATGGTTTGCGTCGCCACTCTTTTGATGACATATATACACACGACAACATATGGTACATAAAGTATGAACGTAAAAGTACAAGATGTGTGATTACGTGATGCAAATGACATGTGTATATACTACATAAAATGACATTTATCAACATAGTGATATCAATGAATATAATCAAATTATTAACAAAACATCATCATTGTATCAATGAAAATAAATAAATCATCATGGTATCAACAAAAAGCATCATGATATCACCGAGAATAATCATTGTATCAACGAAACAACATCATGGTATCAACGAGAATAACCATGGTATCAATGAAACAACATCATGATTTCATCGAGAATAACCATGGTATCAACAAAACAACATCATGATATCACCAAGAATAACGATGGTATCAATAAAACAACATCATGGTATCACCAAGAATAACCATGGCACCAACGAAACAACATCATGGTATCACTGAGAATAGCCATAATATCAACGAAACAACATCATGGTATCATTGAGAATAACCATGGCATCAATGAAATATCGTCATGGTATCACCGAGAAGAACCATGGTATCAACGAAACAACATCATGGTAGCAATGAAATATCATCATGATATCAACGAATATCACCATGATCAAAGTACTAACAAAACATCATCTTGGTACCATCAAAATCACTATGATATCAATGAGAGATTATCAATAGAATGACGTAAATTACATATTTAGAAGAATAATTATACGAGAATCAATGAATGAATATATCATATAGCAAAAGATCATGTACCAACAGTAGCTCGATAGAATTTGGACAATTATCAACGGCTCGACTCGATCGGAACGATATGTAACTGGCTTCTCCAGCAAAGTTACATCAGTAACAAATATATGATTGATGAAGAGAAAATATAATTGAGAAGTTTTCAATTATGAGAAAAATCAAACAGAAAAATTTGATTTTCAAACATGTTCGCAGTCAGAGAACGATAACCCAAAATCGGTGCAGAATTTAGAGAAACTTTCTTCTGCAAAGTTGTAGACCAAATCGATTTCGATGGCTTAAGCAAATAGTTTCTGCAAAATCATTTTCAATCAGGAGAAAAATCAAAAACATAAAATGAAAGTTTCTTTTCGGACATGTACGCAATCCGAAAATGATAACTCAAAATCGATGCAGAATTTGGAAAAACTTTTTTCTGCAAAGTTGTAGACCACATTGATTCCGTTATGTCAGCACAAATAGTTTTTGCAAAATCATTTTCAGTCAAGAGAAAAATCAAAAACAAAAAATCAAAGTTGCTTTTCGGACATGTACGCAGTCCGTGAAGGATAACTCAAAATTGGTGCAGAATTTGGAAAAACTTTCTTTTACAAAGTTGTATACCACATCGATTCCGTTGCCTATTAATCAGGAGAAAAAAACGTTTTCAATCAGCAGCAAAAAATAAAAGTTTTCTATCGTTTTCAATCAGGAGAAAAAATGAAAGTTACTTTTCGGACATGTACGCAGTCCGCGAACGATAACTCAAAATCGGTGCAGAATTTGGAAAAAATTTCGTCTGCAAAGTTGTAGATCACATCGATTCCATTGTGTCTTGCGAGGGATTTCTGCAAAATCATTTTCAATCATGAGAAAAAAAAAAACCAAAAATGTACTGCTCTGATACCATGTTGAGAGAGAAAGAGAGAGCACAGAAATAGAACCCCAAAGTGTGTAGAATACACACATGACATGATGTATATATAGAGGGGACTCGGGTGCCATATATTGAGTAGCTTCACATATAAGCTCAACACATACTACTTAGCAAGCCATTATAAATTTGAAAAGGTTCATCAGGTACCCCCTCTGAAGGGGTACATGCATCACAAAGCTCTCTTATACTGCTATAACCTTCTCCTTCAGATTGGGCCAAAAAACCTTCATTTATGGAATCTTCTTTTGTGAAAATAGAATCAGTAGGCATATTGCTAGGAGCAACCATAGGTTCATTGGCATCTTTTATGCTCATCCTGTGTTAGGTCCACAATCTCGGCCACCTCATTAGCTATTGTATATATAACTGCTTTATTTATGCAATAATCTGTAGTAAACCTGTTGTCCTGCTCAGCTAGAGTGCCGATAGATCCATTAGAAACCTGTAGTGGCTCATCTTCTTGATAGACTTTTTGAGACCATCCCATGCCAAGGTCAGTAGCTTGAAATTTTTTTGTTGTACAGTCTAGCTCTTCACTAGAACCATTATTTGAGGTAACTTCCATGCGAGTGATCTTTGAAAAAATATATATATATATTTTCATTTGAGCATTAATTTCATTATGTACCTTTGCTAGGTTGCTCAAAATATGGTCCTTTGAAGTTGAATCTACTACTTTCAAAGCTGTATTTGCCTTGTCTTTACTTCTTGCAGAAATATGATCCCAAAATTGATCATAATTAAGGAACTGCATATGATCCCCTTCTTCTTTATAGAAAACAATCTCGCTTCGTTCGTTAATCTCTTTCATTGCCAACTCGATAATCTTTGAGCTTTCGTGAACAAACCCATCTGCAAAATAGTCCCACTGTGTGGGATATGTTTCTGCCAGTTCTCGAATCCTATCTTTAAACTCGGAGGTTACCACTTCTTCAAAGGTCAAAATCATCCGATCTTCCGGAATTCCTCGGCTCTTCATCTCCACTTTATAACATGCAAGGAGTCCTTCTGGATTATGTCCTTGAAAAATTCCACACTCTTCATGTACGGCATCAAGTGTCATCTCCACTGCATCATCAATCTGCTCTTTCATCTTCATAGCTTTTACTTCTTGCAAACATCTCTGCACTAAGCCCAACATTTTTGGAAGATCTGTAGGATGCTAGACCTTTATCAAATCTATTGAAATTGTAATCTTCAATAAACTACATCCACTCTGTTGGAATCTCCATCTTTACCTCCCACCTCGGCTCGTCTCATGTCGGGTTCACCAAGAATGTCAGGGGATTTGTATTCAAAAGGTGAGCAGGGAAGGCATCGGGCCCTTGGCTGTGAGAGGTGCGACGAAGAGAGTTGCAACAGACACAATTAATTGCATCGACTCTGTTGGAATCTCCATCTTTACCTCCCAACCCAGCTCGTCTCCCGTTGGGTTCACCAAGAATGTGGGGGGATTTGTATTCGATAGGTGAGCATGGAAGGCACTGGGCCCCTGGCTGTGAGAGGTGTGAGGAAAAGAGTTTCAACGGACACAATTAATGGGAATAGAGCTTAAAACAAACAGTTTACCTTAAACCAAATAATCAACAATATCCCCGTTTTAATCAAATATTAATGGAGAAATTTATGCTCCTTACAAGGATTGTCCTGGTTTAATCAAGGTGCTAATCAAGAAAATCAAAATTGAAATGTGTTGTACTGCCTTCTGCTTCTTCCCGCCATGGCTTAGGAGCTTCGACTTCCAATGGCCTTAGGTGGTCCAATTCGGTTTAAGGTTACGGGCTTAATTCCGGGTTTGAACGGGCTTGGCGATTATGGCTTAGAGAGCTTAAGATTATGGTTATCAAGGCTAATTTTGTCTTAATGAATTGGGGATTTAGCTTAGGGCTCGTATGAAAGCTTAGCTTAGAGTTTATGGTAATCCGAGCTTAAGCTTGGCTAATGAGATTAGGATTAGGCTTGGATTAGGAGTTTGAGATTAGGCTCGGCTTAAGGAGAGTGAGATCTTTGACTTGGAGAGCTCATATTTAACAAGGCTAATGACTTCCGAGATTAGGCTTAGAGAGTTTAGGAATATGGCTAATGAGTTTGAGAAGCTTTGGCCACGCTTATGAGAGATTAGAGATTATGGTCTTCAAGGCTTAATATGGCTAATGAGAGCTTAATGAAATAAAGATCTTTGCTTGGCTTGGCTTAAGCGAGCTTATGATAATCCGAGAAGGTTTGGCTTAAGAGGGTGAGATCAAGCTTGGCTAATGAGAGCGAGACTAGGTTTAGCTTAGAGATTTTTGGATTAGGATGGCTTAAGACCTCTCACTTTCTTCCCCGAAGAGAAGGCGCTCAATGAGAAGAGGAGAGGATAATAAAAAGCGAGAGAGAGTCCAAGAGAGAGTCCTCCATGACATCATATTCCAACATCCACTGACTAGCAATATCACCGTGAATTCTACTTCCCACTCTAGTGTGTTGAATGGCACCATAGATTTCAAGATGCAAGTATAAATGTCCCTCAAGGCAAGGAATTAGATATATATAAAAATGCTTTCGTATCGGCCCACATTTGGCACACATATCGGCACTACATTGCATTAAGCCTGTTTACTGACCATCTCAAAAATACCTTGTTAATGGAGACGGGCCTTCTGTTGCACCAATTCTGCTCTGACGGCTCCATTTTCCCAGAATCTATTTGCAGCTCAAAAATTACCAGATGAACTTGACTGATCAAGGCGACCAGGGCGGCGGTTCAGAACCGGTCCCAACGATACTTAAATTGTCCATATCATGCCAACCAAAACCCCTATTGACAAACTAAAAAGACCGACATGCTCCTGGAAGTTAGCACTTCGGACCCATGCATTCCTATCATCTTTGACCTTTTATCAGCAGGCGCTCAATCCGGTACGGATATGCTACTGACTCAACTTAAAACTGTCAAAACTTCTTATCCGTAGCTCCGATTGACGAGCCATAAAAATAGGCATGTAGAGCCCTTTAAGTACTTCAACTTTCATTAATAAAAACCCAGCTATGACCACTTCAACAATACTCACTGTTTAGCATTTCCAAGATATGTTTTTGCCCTTAGAGACGCACCTGGCACAATTTTAGCTGAATAATCATGTAGGATTCAAATACACCGGATTGGCATCCCTTTGCTCATTTTCTTGGCATGGGAGCGGAGCGGCACGACAATGTCTTATTGGTGTAGATTCGTCCATTTAGGCAACACCAATCACGAAATCATGTTGCACTGGCTGGCCACCACTGTAAATGGTATGATTTTGTTACCCGGCTAGATGTACATGCTGATAGATATTTGGATTTCGATTTGGAATTGGATTGGGAATTGGTATATGATGTTTTTTAATCGCGACAATATTTATGAAAGTGAACTTGAGATGGATGAGAATTGCTTTTTGAACGATGAGTGTGACCAATGATATCCTGATTCATTAGGGTATGACATATACTGCTTATTCTAGTGGTATGGGACACTAGAATAGGTAGAATGTGGATGAACCACAGACATAATCAATGTTATAAAAATTTTCTTCTACTACATGTTTCGATACCATCCCTTTAATTGGGCGGCCATTCTTATTGCGAGCGGCCACTATGCTCAAGAGCACTACATTTGGGCATACATATCAACCACGACATTGCCTCCATGACATCATTTTCCAACATCCACTAACTAGCAATATCACCGTGAATTCTACTGCCCACTCTAGTGTGCTGAATGGCACCATAACTTTCAAGATGCAAGACTAAGTATCTGTCAAGGCAAGGAATTATATATATAAATATTTTCTTTGGTATCGGCCCACATTTGGCATACATATCGGCACTGCAGTGCATTAAGCCTGTATCTTGGCCAACTCAAAAATACCTTGTTAATGTAGACGGGCCTTCAACTGCCACCAATTCGGCTCTGATGGATTCATTTCCCAGAATCTGTTTGTAGCTCAAAAATTACCAAATGAACTTGACTGATCAAGGCAACCAGGGCGGTTCGGAGCTGGCCCTCGACGATACTTAAATTGGCCATATCTTGCCAACCAAAACCGCGATTAAAAAATTGAAAAGACCGACAAGCTCCTAGAAGTGAGCACTTCGGATCCATGCATTCCTATCATCTTTGACCTTTTATCAGCAGATGCTCAATCCGGTACGGATTTGCTACTAACTCAACTTAATAGTGTCAGAACTTCTTATCCGTAGCTCCGATTGACAAGCCGTAAAGAGAGGCATGTAGAGCCCTTCAACTACTTCAACTTTGGTTAATAAAAACCAAGCTATGACCACTTCAAGAATACTCACTGTTTAGCATTACCAAGACATATTTTTGCCCTTAGAGTTTCACCTGGCACACTTTTAGCTTAAAATTGGCTTGTTAGCAAGCCCTTATAACTGTTGAATAATAATGTAGGAGTCAAATACATCTGATTGGCATACGTTTGCTCATTTTCTTGTCGTGGGAGAGGAGCGACACGACATCCACCCCCTCTGAACGCGCACAACCTCCGGACTGTGCCAACTGCTCTTCAATCTGCATCTGCTATAAATACCTTAAGTTACTTGTCATCAAGCTCACGTAGTTTGTAAAGAAATGTAAAATAAAATAAGGTTTAAATCATAGCATCAATAGTCTAGCTCAATTATCTGGTAGCTATCCTATCACAAATCTTTGAACCGTAGTGGTCATATCTCCAAAGCATTCAAATATAAAAAATATGTTTACTGAACCCCGCTAGACTCAAGTGCCCTAGTTAATTATGCACACGGCTTGACCATCAACTCGGTTTAGGGAACCCTGTGAAGCTCAAGTATGCCTTACTTTGTCTGCACATGGAATGGTGGTCATATCCTTTACTTCAAGTTCTGGTAGCAGAACCATCTCAAAAGATTTGATGATACTATAACAACTGTTGAAAGATGTTTGCTGGAATCTATCCATGTAAGCTTATTGATCATATAATAAAAAACGCTTTTGTCTTAGCATACGTCAAAAATAAGAAATCTACTGCCAAGTAACCTCCTACTATAGGAAAATAAACGATATCCTTGAATCTGCAAGTTGCTCTTCAATAGCTCCGAGGATCTAGTAGAAATAAAATGGGATAATAAGAAATTTCCCCAATAGTGGTGCAACATAATATCCACATGAGAATACATATCTTGTATCAATCAACTTCAAGCAATTCTGCTCCAAATATGCTATTCCACGATCTAGTAGAAAGAAACCACAATATATCCAAGAATACCCATCCATGGTGAACCTGCTTTTGAAGATCTGTTGAATCACCTGGATCAAATACCATTAAGATGACATATCATTGATGGGCTCCGCAATATACTAGAGCTTCACCTGAAGCGTGCATAGTGCAGCACCCATATCTCATAAACTTTTGGTAACTTAAGGTTCTTACCAGCAAGAATTAAATAATTATGACTCCCTTTTACTGGTAGCCAGAACATCATTGACATAAGAATTATTAGGAATAGTATCCAAATCCAGCCACATTTGGTACATTGTCCCAAGAAATGAAAAATCCTATGCACTTTATGCAGTATCCAGGATGATTTAGCATCATCACCCCCTCTAGCTCCATCGCCATTACGAAAAACCTTAGGATTTCCTGGACCTCTATCATCAGAGAGACTTTTACATGGTTTTTGAGTTTGATAATGGAAAATAGCTTTATCCTGAAGATCTTCATCCTTAGTGTCCTTGGGAAAATCACCCTTGGAAGTCTCAACATTCATCAAAGCTATAGGAGTTGGCTCCTCTTGCAGCCCGTATATAGGCATAGTTGTAAACTCCATTTCAATATCCTGTTCACAATCAGCATGATCTAGGAAATCTTCAATATCGTCCTCTGCATCCATGCTACTTAGCAAGCCATTATAACTTTGAAAAGGTTCGTCAGGAACCCCCTCTGAAGGGGTACATGCATCACAAAGCTCTCTTATACTGCTATAACCTTCTCCTTCAGATTGGGCCAAAAAACCTTCAATTATGGAATCTTCTTCTGTGATAATAGAATCAGCAGGCATATTGCTAGGAGCAACCATAGGTTCATTGGCATCTTTATGCTCATCCTATGTTAGGTCCACAATCTCGGCCACCTCATCAGCTATTGTATATATAATTGCTTTATTTATGCAATCATTTGTAGTAAACTTGTTGTCCTGCTCAGCTGGAGTGCCGATAGATCCATTAGAAACATGTAGTGGCTCATCTTCTTGATAGACTTTTTGAGACCATCCCATGCCAAGGTCAGTAGCTTGAAAATGTTTTGTTGTATAGTCTAGCTCTTCACTAGAACCATCATTCGAGGTAACTTCCATGCGAGTAATCTTTGAAAAAAATATATATATTTGCATTTCAGCATTAATTTCATTATGTACCTTTGCTAGGTTGCTCAAAATATGGTCCTTTGAAGTTGAATCTGCTACTTTCGAAGTTGTATTTGCCTTGGCTTTACTTCTTGCAGAAATATGATCCCACAATTGATCATAATTAAGGAACTGCATACGATCCCCTTCTTCTTTATAGAAAACAATCTCGCTTCGTTCGTTAATCTCTTTCATTGCCAACTCGATAATCTTTGAGCTTTCGTGAACAAACCCATCTTCAAAATAGTCCCACTGTGTGGGATATGTTTCTGCCAGTTCTTGAACCTTATCTTTAAACTCGGAGGTTACCACTTCTTCAAAGGTCAAAATCATCCGATCTTCTGGAATTCCTCGGCTCTTCATTTCCACTTTATAACATGCAAGGAGTCCTTCTGGATCATGTCCTTGAAAAATTCCAAACTCTTCATATACGACATCAAGTGTCATCTCAACTGCATCATCAATTTTCTCTTTTATCTTTATAGCTTTTACTTCTTGCAAACATCTCTGAACTAAGCCCAGCATTTTTAGCAGACCTGCAGGCTGCTAGAACTTTATCAAATCTATTGAAATTGTAATCTTCAATAAACTACATCCACTCTGTTGGAATCTCCATCTTTACCTCCCACCTCGGCTCGTCTCACGTCGGGTTCACCAAGAATGTCGGGGGATTTGTATTCAAAAGGTGAGCAGGGAAGGCATCAGGCCCCTGGCTGTGAGAGGTGCCAGGAAGAGAGTTGCAACAGACACAATTAATGGAAATAGAGCTTAAAATAGATAGTTTACCTTAAACCAAATAATCAACAGTATCCGTGTTTTAATCAAATATTAATGGAGGAGTTTATGCTCCTTACAAGGATTGTCCTGGTTTAATCCAGGTGCTAATCAAGAAGATCAAAATTGAACTGCATTGTACTGCCTTCAGCTTCTTCCCTCCATGGCTTAGGAGCTTCGACTTCCAATGGCCTTAGGTGGTCCAATTCGGTTTAAGTTTATCGGATTAATTCCGGGTTTGAACAGGCTTGGAGATTATGGCTTAGAGAGCTTAAGATTATGGTTATCAAGGCTAAGTTTGGCTTAATGAGATTGGGGCTTTGGCTTAGCGCTCCTATGAAATCTTAGCTTAGAGTTTATGGTAATCTGAGCTTAAGCTTGGCTAATGAGATTAGGATAAGGCTTGGATTGGGAGTTTGAGATTAGGCTTGGCTTAAGGAGAGCGAGATCTTTGACTTGGAGAGATCGTATTAAACAAGGCTACTGACTTCTGAGATTAGGCTTAGAGAGCTTAAGAATATGGCTAGTGAGTTTGAGAAGCTTTGGCCAGGCTTATGAGAGATTAGAGATTATGGTCTTCAAGGCTTAAGATGGCTAATGAGAGCTTAATGAAATCAAGATCTTTGCTTGGCTTGGCTTAAGCGGGCTCATGATAATTCGAGAAGGTTTGGATTAAGAGGGTGAGATCAAGCTTGGCTAATGAGAGTGAGATTAGGCTTAGCTTAGAGATTTTTGGATTAGGATGGCTTAAGACCTCTCACTTTCTTCCCAGAGAGAAGGTGCTCAATGAGAAAAGTAGAGGATAATAAAAAATGAGAGAGAGTCCAAGAGAGCCCCCCTATTTCCATTATAGTTTCCATGGGAACTTTACCTTGCTAAAAATAGCCTACCCATTAGCGATGTTGCTAATGGGTAGCCACCCTATGACGTGGCAGTGGCGGATCCTGACCAACATAGAATTCGGTGAGAGTAATGCCAAAAAAGGGCGCATGGATCTGCTGAGCCTTTTATGCTTCATAGCCCGGCTCGTCTAAGCAGTCCTTTGGCCTCCACGACCACGTCATCTCCTCGCACAGCAGTCGCTCGCTGCCTACTCGATGCCACGCTGTTCATTTTTATTTTCTTTTGGCTTCCCTCCCTTATTGAACTAGGGTGTCCATTAACCATGCCCATTAATTGGGTGTCGAGTTTTATTGGGTGGTCATTCTTTTTGCGAGCGGCCACTCTGCTCAAGAGCACTACATTTGGGCATACATTTCAACCAAGGCATTGCCTCCATGACATCATTTTCCAACATCCACTGACTAGCAATATCACCGTGAATTCTACTTCCCACTCTAGTGTGTTGAATGGCACCATACCCTTCAAGATGCAAGTATAAGTGTCCATCAAGGCAAGGAATTAGATATATATAAAAATGCTTTCGTATCGGCCCACATTTGGCGTACATATCGGCACTACATTGCATTAAGCCTGTTTACTCGCCAACTGAAAAATACCTTGTTAATGGAGACGGGCCTTCAATTGCCACCAATTCTGCTCTGACGCCTCCATTTCCTAGAATCTGTTTGCAGCTCAAAAATGACTAGATGAACTTGACTGATCAAGGCGACCAGGGCGGTTCGGAACTGGCACCGACGATTTTTAAATTGGCCATATCATGCCAACCAAAACTTCTATTGAAAAACTAAAAAGACCGACATGCTCTTGGAAGTGAGCACTTCGGACCCATGCATTCCTATCATCTTTGACCTTTTATCAGCAGGTGCTCAATGCGGTACGGATCTGCTACTGACTCAACTTAAAACTGTCATAACTTCTTATCCATAGCTTTGATTGACGAGCCATAAAAATAGGCATGTAGAGCCCTTCAAGTACTTCAACTTTGATTAATAAAAACCCAACTATGACCACTTCAACAATACTCACTGTTTAGCATTTCCAAGATATCTTTTTACCCTTAGAGCCGCACCCGGCACAATTATTGCTTAAAATTGGCTTGTTAGCAAGCCCTTATAACTACTGAATAATCATGTAGGATTCAAATGCACCGGATTGGCATCCCTTTGCTCATTTTCTTGGCATGGGAGCGGAGTGGCACGACAACGTCTTATTGGTGTAGATTCGTTGATTTAGGCAACACCAATCACGAAATCATGTTGCAATGGCTGGCCACCACTGTAAATGGTATGATTTTGTTAATCGGGTAGATGTACATGCTGGCATATATTTGGATTTGGATTTGGAATTGGATTGGTAATTGGTATTTGATGTTTTTTAATCGCGACAATATTTATGAAAGTGAACTTGAGATGGATGAGAATTGCTTATTGAATGATGAGTGTGACCAATGATATCCTTATTCATTAGGGTATGACATATACTGCTTATTCTAGTGGTATGGGACACTAGAATTGGTAGTATGTGGATGAAGGCACGCATAAGAAATGTTATAAAAATTTTCTTCTACTACATGTTTCGATAAAGGTTTCTAATCACTATTTTTGACAAGTATTGTTTGCAAATTTTTATCTTCGCAACTGAGGACAGTTGCTTTCCAACGGAGAGGTATGTTATGGAATTGATATTTTACTATTTATTGCAGCTGACAGGTGGAAAAGGCTTGACCAAGCTAGGCTATTGCAAAAGGATATTATATTTTATGTATATTTAATTATTCAAGTGCTCTTTATGAGCTTTGGCCATTTATGATCGGTCGGTCATTTTGTACTCACTTTGACCATTTAAGAAATCTATAAAACAAATACGTGCAAGAGGGAAATGGTCACTCTTGCACGGGGGGAGATTGCACCCAGTGTCTGTGTTATTATTCTCTCCTCTCCCCTCTTCTCTCTCGCCGTGTTGGCGTAGCACTCCACTCTAGAACGTGCACCTGCACGTGCTCTCTGAATCTATCTTGCTCTTTGTCTCTCTCTGCTTGTGTACAACTTGGATTATGCATTGTGTGATTCAAGGTATGGAGATTTGTTTGTTCCATGGCTTGTAGTATATTGTTTTTGCTATTTTACAGGGCTCACAACGTTTCTGTCTACAGCATGCACGGTCCTTTGTTGATACATGGAAATTTTTGAAAGCAAAGCAGCATGCAAACTTTGATTTCCCCACAAGATGGAGGGGCTTGGTATGGAACAATAAGTTGCAATCTTCAACTAGTCTTGGATGCACAGGATTCAAGTAAATCTTTGCATTCTTCTAATAGCATTTATTGAAAAAAATCATCCATTGGTCATCAGGGAGGTCTTCTTCCATAAGACCCTTTGGAAGCACACCCTCCATGCTAGATCATACTCCTTATGTAGCTCTTTGTTTGTATACCAGAAATTGGTTAGAAGAGGGCATGAAAAACTCAACACAGAGATTCTAAACTTCTGTTTACCACATGGATAACCTTGCCAATGCAAAGTCTAAAATTGTGTAGTACCAAAACTGTAAAGTATAAAATTTGGTACTGTAAAGTGCCTTAGTTTGTATGTTAGCCTTCACTTCCCTATAGAGCTTTAAATTTTTGTTTGGTTCCTAGCACATATACTTGCATGCATGCAATGACTCAATAAAAATTGCAGAGCTCTCAAGATACCATATAAACACTTGCGTGCATGCAATTCAACAAGAAGTTAAAAATGTTGAGCTCAAAACCTCAAAATTTTCAAATGACAATAGCTACCTTTCATGAAAAAAAATCATGAAAGTGAAACAAAACAACAGTGTACATATGCAAAGGAGGAACACCAACCCCTGGACTTTGTAGATAATCGAATATCATCCTCACCAAAAAGTGCTCCAGACTTAGCTGATTTCTCCATAGAGAAGTCCCCCCTGCTAGCTCTCGTGTTTAGGGTGTTCATGCTCCGAGGATATTTTGTACTTGTGAAGGGGGACCTTGCATCCATGGTCATATGCTTCTTCCCCTTGTTTGGTGAAGCCTTGACAACAGATTTCCTTATAGGTATCCTCGTAGTTGCGATGGTGCAAAGTCAAAGACCTCGCTATCTGCACAACATAATGAATAACGTGTTGCCTGTGAGAGAGATGCAAAGCCTTTGCTAAAAAAGGCTTGAAAAATGTGGTCTGCAAGAGAGGTGTAGATTTCTTGAGAGGTGGAGAGTTGTTGCAAGGTGGAGGGCGTAGTGAGTGGTGTGGGACGGAGAGTGGTAGTGGTCACGTCACATGAGTGCAAATGTGCAACTCCCATCCATAATTGAACTCATGTTTTCTTTGAAACAAGTGGTGTTCTAATTTTAATACATTTGTATTTTCAAATTCCTACTCTTTATATAAAAAAAATTAATACATTCCCTCCTACAGTATTTAAATCTAGAGGACAAAAAAGGTTCTCATTAAAACAACCTGGAAATATGTAGAAGTACCAACTAGGTAGGAACAAAAAAGATCCTTTTTTTCTACCACCAATGCATGATTCTTGCCTAGTGCCAAGAGAGATGGGCACCTGTTTGCTAAAATGGCCAAACACCAAGGATTAAGTTAATAGACTTTGATTATTATGCTGATCTCTTCCAGCATGAGTGATGTGACTTAGATATGCTCAACTTGTCTATAAGCTAGAGAGAATAAGCCTAAAAAATACCACCCTTAAGTACGGAGTTCATTAAGACTTGAAGATTTTGGACTAATGCTTTGCTCAATTCATAGCTTAGAAGCCTAGCCAGAGAGTGTTTTTTGCACCCTCGCGTCTTCGCTTGTCTGTAAGTTCAATTGGCCTTTGGTGGATTGGTAGCCAAATATATACACCCTATAAAAAATCATTGTCCAAACAATTTAAAAGATAATAGCTCTTTAAAAAAAAGTATAGTGTGAATTAAGGGCCCTCCTAAAACCGGCTTTTTAAAAAGAGCCCTTTTAAATATAAGATCCACTCAGTTGTCACTTTGGAATTTCTCAATAAACCATCAAAGAGCATCCCCTACTAACAAAAACACTCTCCAAGGTTGCAAGAGGTCGGTGTGTCTTTGAAACACAAGAAAACGCGTACAAACACTTGGCCATTCGTGGGGCTCATCAACATCTGGGCAAGGTAGTTACTAAGTGGTCTCATCGCAGTCTCATTATATATAAACAACAACAAGCACAAGGGACACCATGTCAAAGAGTCAAGAAACATACCAAACCTGTTGAGATGTCAAGGTCAACCTGTACGACTCTTGGATGAATACCACCGACAATCATCATCATTGGTGTGCCTTGGTGGATACACATATCTCTGTGAGTAATACTACAATTGTACTACACAGATCTGGTCTACCTAATAGAGTGATGGCACACTTATCTACTTACCTCACTCACTAGAGGTTCATACTAGACCATTGTATTAGCTCCCCTTTTATGTTGTATTTTCCTTTATGTTTTGTATCCCTCTTATCTTTAGTTTGTCAAGAACAATAAGTATTGTCTTTTGCATCCATCTTTGTGTGTGTACATGTGTGTGTGTGTGTGTGTGTGTGTGTGTGTGTGTGTGTGTGTGTGTGTGTGCATGCTTGCAAGAGCTCTCTTCTGCTATATTTCTTGACATGGTAATAGAGCCTGCTTATGGCCGAGGGACTGCAGGAGCAATCTAGGAAGCAACTTCCGTATGCCCAAGAGCCATCATCAATGATCTCCAATTAAGGTGATTCCTTTTGGAGTGTGTGCATCTAGAGGTCCTTAACACTAAGATTTTGTAGTCAGATTTCCATTTTGAACCCGTTTCGTTCCTCATTTTGGAGTTAGAGTGCATTCGCATACAGAAATGCTAAGATTCAAGAATCTACATATCTGCATAAAGGTGGTGCGAAAAGCTTTTGTTTGGATGCACTATGCACAGATACTATTTAGTACAGTGACACAAGTGTCTGGTAGATTGTGGTTACAAGTGGTAACCAACTATTTTTAGCAGGCTCCTAAAGGAGTGTGTGAAGGGGTGGAAATATGTCATCCAACAATGATGGGCTTAACTAGGTTGTCAGTTAAAAGCTAGACAAGAAAAACTTCCTTGCTTGGATGTTTAGAATGACCAATTTTCTTATGGGCAAAGGTTATTGAAACTACATTGATGAAGAGCATGAGATAGCACCACCACTGTTAGAGGATGGTGCAAGTGTTGTGCAATTTTTGTCATTTAAATATTGGAACCTAGGAGCATGGAAGGCCATGTATTGGACTTTTTTTAGTGTGTAGGACACTATGATTGACATATAGAGGGTGCTCAATCTTCCAAAGAGACTTGGGACACTTTGTTGTCATTGGATGTGACCAAAACAAAGGCAAGGAAGCTGCAGTTGAAGACTCAGCTAAATACTATTCAAGTACATCCATCAATGACTATTCTCTGAAGATAAAGAATGTACGTGAGTCACTTGCATCGGTTGGTATTACAGTCAATGATGATGATGAATTAGAAGTTTGCTTGCAAGGTTTCGGTCCTGAGTACAAAAAATTTAAAACTGGCATCCATCTTGGAGAGAACATTTCTCTAGTGGGCAGAATGTTTACTTTGGATGTAAATGTGCCCAAAGTGAATGTTGTCATGTTTGTGCAAGGTGCAGGTGTTATTCTAGATATATAGATTTGGCATAAACAGATTGGTCATGTAAATTTTCAGAGGCTGAATTTGATGCATACTAAAGAGATGGTTACAAATTTACCTACATTTCAAGTTATTGAAGTGCAAAAAGTATGTGAAGCTTGTCAATTTGGAAAGCAAGAAAAAGCATCCTTTTATCATGATAAGCATGTAAGCATGCATTGGATTTAGTGCATACAAATGCATGGATTCAGGTAGCATCTACATGAATCTATGGGTGGATGTAGATACTATGTGACTTTCATTGACAACCATACGAGGAAGGTATGGGTCTACTTCATGAAGCAAAAAAGTGAGGTGTTTATGCATTTTAAAAATTTCAACGTTCTGGTTGAAAAATAGATTGGGAAACATGTAAAGTGTCTGAGGTCAAATGGAGGGGGAGAATACTTTTCCAATGAATTCAATGGTTTTCTAAAAAAACATGGAATTCAAAGGTAGTTTTCATTAAGGTACACTTCATAGAAAAATGGTGTTTCTGAGTGGAAGAGTAGGATCATTACAAAAGTGGCTAGAGCATTGATGAATGAGAAGAACATGCCTCATTGTTATTGGGTTGTGGTTGTTGCTACAAGTGTCTATATTATGAACATGACCCCTACTGCTATAGTACATGATTATGAATTCTAAAGAAACAATCAGTGGTGAAACATGAGATGTGTTAGATTTTAAATTGTTTGGATGTATTTCTTATGTGCATGTTCCGGATGAAATAAGAAGTAATATTCATCCAAAAGAATGTGTTTGTTGTCTATTCCCTTGAGCATAAATAGTACAAGTGTTACAATCCTATCACGTGTAAAGTGCGAGTGAGCAAGGATAACATTTTTTATGAAATGTAAAGTTGGTATGCTCATGGAAAAGATGATTTGGCTGCCGATGTAAGAGAGAATGTGGCTGCAAAAAATATAGGTCAAATCTTGAGTGGGCCGCAACGGTCCTCTAGTGCAAGTCATGGTGAGAATCCGTGGAGTGGCAGATTACGTTGTGAGCGGGATGAAAACACACACAGCACCTCTATAACGACCCGACACACACTCTTGGGAAGATACACACACACACTATGGGGCACCACTCGGCTTAGACAACACACCTGGCCGAGACAGGGGACACACCTCTGGAGTGAGAGGAGAGAGACTATCCACTTGCCCACTCCACACAGACACACACACACACACACACACACCCAAAAAACTCAGCTAAAAAGAGGAGAATTTCTGATGTTTAGATACAATTGAGCTTGGGCCAACACCAATGGGGCAAATAGCTCACACAATATGGGTAAAGTAAGCCAGATACAATCACAAACTAGAGCGGAAACTTCGCTCATAGGAGAAACTTACACAGAAAAACAGCAGAAAAAGAGTGAGGAATTTGGCAAAATGGACAACGCCATCGCGTCCGGAACGGCCCAAAACCCCAGTCTACAATGTCAAAGTGCTCAAATCCGACCTCGGATGAGCAGTTTACGGCCAAAACAGGCTCCAAAAACACCAAAAACACACCTGCGGCTGTTCCTCCTCACTTCTCCACGTTTTTTCTGGTCTTCTCTCAGTTTTTTAAGTTCCCACACTTAGCTTTATTACTTGGGCACCCTTGGCCTTTTAGATGACCTCAAACGGACCCTGAACAGGCCAAAAACTGACCTCGCAGTGCATAGTTGTCACCTTTTTGCATCATTTGCACACCTGGCACTCAACTTTTTTCCAATAATGCATCTCGCCACCACGTGAAGTGGCCCCAAAAAGTGGTCCTAATGATGACCTTTCTGCATAACTCTCACAAGAAAACACCACTTTGTGTCCGTATTCATCCACGTGCAAATATTGACCCCGTTCGGCCTCCTGACGCCACTCGATGCCATCTGACGCACCTGCTTACCTCATGTCGTCGGCCCACGGATAGCTTCCTCGAGAAGTTTTACGCGCTATAAACTCCTCAGTATTGTATAAAAACACAGTGGTACTGGTAATAGTGAAAATCGATGCACTATGTACATGCTGTCCTACCTGTACACATGTGGGTCCCACATAACCACCTGGCTCTAGAAAATGGGAAATCCTTTATTTGATGCACCATGCATGTATATGTACATATGCGCAATCCCTTGCTCCAAAAAACTCCTAACATAATTTGCCCATCCCCTAGACTGCAAGATCATTCATGATCAGCAGCAGCAAAGAGAGATATGAGACTCGCTGCATCACAGGTCTCCTTATCCTTCACAGACATCACTCACTCTTCAGAAAACTCATCTCGCTCCACCATCATCAACCTGGCATGATACAACTTAAGACGCAATCCATTTACCCTTGACGTATGTAAAATCCCATCCAGGTTAGCCAACTTATATGTACCATTCGGGAAACACTCCACTACCTTGAAAGGGCCTTCCCACTTAATTTGAAACTTCTTTTGGAAGGTGTTGTCCAGTTTGCTGTTGTAGTGCAAAACCAAGTCATGCTTCTTGATACCCTTACTTTTGACCTTTTCATTTATCTTTGCCAAAGCCTTATCCTGCATCTGCCCATAATGCTCCAATGCGCTCATCCTATCCAACTGGACCTCTTGTAACTGCAAGAGCCTCTCTTTGAATGAATCACTAGGCGACCCAAGAAACTTCTCTAACATCTTGACCGCAAGCAACTCTACCTCCACAGGCAATAGTGCTTCCTTTCCATACACCAAATGAAATGGAGTAAACCCTGTACCTGTCTTCACCGAAGTACGGTAAGCCCATAATGCACTAGGCAATTCCAAATCCCAATTCTTTCCTTGGTGCTCTGTCACTTTAGAAAGAATTTGTACCAACTCACCATTGAATCTTTCATTTAAGCCATTACACTGCGGGTAATAAGGAGTGGTATGTTGGTGCCTAATCTTCATCTTTGTGCATAAGAAGTCTACCAGTTTAGCTCTAAATCCTGGCCCCTTATCTGAAAGTAGCTCTAATGGCACCCCAAACTTGCAACATATTTCATCATACACAAATTTTGCCACATCCTTTGCAGTGATCTGTTTTACTGCTATAGCCTCTGCCCATCTAGAGAGATAGTCCACTGCCGTCAAGATATAGCTTTTGCCCCTGCTTGTGATAGGTAACGGGCCTATTGCATCAATCCCCCACTTTTCAAACACATCAAATGCCATAATGGTTTTTCGTAGCTCTGGCTTCAACACTCTCTTCCCAAATGCTTGACACCTATTGCAAGACCTACACCAATGGTGAACATCCTTGTGCAGACTAGGCCATACATACCCTTCTTGCAAGATCTTATGCAAGGTGATCTTTAAAGCAAAATGGCCACCACATGCGCCTTCATGATTCTCTTCCAACACTCTGTAAAGCTCCTCCCGCCAAGGTACACGTCTCAACACGAGATCAGCCCCTTTCATGTATAAGACATCACCAATCAATTTGTACCTGTATGCTCTACGCACAAAGCCATACTTCTTAGACTTCTAAATCTCCTTTGTAATGATTCCTGTTAGCAAAAACTCCTCTTCTTGAGCCAAACTTTCCCGGCCATGATAAAGAGGTAAATTGGTCCTCAATACGAATAGCTCCCCAATCATGCCTTGAGCTGCTTCATGTGCCTCTCCATTTAGAGCACGTTCAATGTGTCTGATGCTCCATGCTTCAAACTTTTTTAACAGGCCTTTAATTCTAAAGCACATTTCCTTCAATGAGGTGTTCTTGCTCTTCCACACACCCAGCACTTGCTTCACCACTAACAAGGCATCACCTTTTATGCTCAACCTTCGAATCCCATTCTTCAAACAAATGTGTAATCCGGCTTCCAATGTAGCATATTCAGCCTCATTGTTACTATGCGCATCCAATTTGAACCCTCTCTTGCATACTAGCTTCCCCTCTGGATCATAAAGTGCTATACCCCCTGAAGCTGCATCGTGGCTCTTTCTGTATGAACCATCAAAGAACAACACATGCGCATTGCTGATCTGTGGCACTTCTTCAACTACCTTTCTCACCACCTCTTCCTTAACAATAAGGGGATTCTCCTTGTAGGTCAAAAAATCAGCTAGGGTAGCCCTTGTACTATCTTCCACTAGAAAAGAGAACTCAAACTCTTGCAACTCAATTACCCATTTCTTCACCACATTTGACATGTTATTACCATTAATTAACTGTGGCAAAAAGGCATAACTCGTCAAGAAAACAAAAGGCCGTGGTAGCAAGTAATGAGGAAATCGTCGACAAGCAAATATTACACTGGCCATCACTAGCTCTACTTCCGATAACTTTCTCTCCGCTACCAACTTCACTCGGCTTGCACAATACACTGGCCTCATATAATGGTTGCCCTTCCCCTTTTGCAATAGCATGGCTCCAATGGCATCATCCCCTACTGATGGATTTACATAAAAAACTTTCTCCCAATCAGGAGCCTGCATGGCTGACAACCCCCCTAACACCTCTTTCACCTCTTGAAACACTTCTTCACACTTGTCATCCCACTGCAATGGATCATGCTTTGCCACTTGCTGTAATGGATAAAGAAGCTGCGAAGACAATGGAATAAACGGTGCCATGTACTTCACTTTGTGTATAAAGGTTGCCAATTGCTTCGTACTCATCGGTGATGGAAGAAGAATAATAGACTTCACCTTATCTGGATCAGCCTCAATGCCATTTTCTGACACCATATGGCCCAATAACTTCACCCTTGGCTGTGCTAGATGATATCTCTTTGGATTTAGTTGTCCTCCACATTCATCATATAGAGCCAATACCATCTGCAGCTTCTCATGGTGATCAGCCCTACTGCTATAGACACAGAAGTCATCCATAAAAGCTTTAACACAACTACCAATGAATGGTTCCAACACCCAATTTGCTCTCTCTTGATAGAAGGAAGGTCCATTTGACAACCCAAATGGCAATACTGTGTAGCAATAGCAGCCCCATGGCGTAATAAAAGTTGTCTTTGTGCGGTCTTTAAGAGCAATCTTCAATTGAAAATAGCCTGAAAAACCATCACACACACTGTACCTCTCATAACCTGCCACTGAATCCAAGATCTGATCGATGAATGGAAGAGGATATGGGTTCTTCTTAGTGGCTGCGTTTAAGGGTTTAAAATCCACACAAATTCTCCACTTCCCATCCTTCTTTGGACTGACTACAACTGGACTCACCCATTCTGTGGTCTCCACTGGAACTATGAACCCTGCCTTCAATAACTTGTCCACCTCTACCCGCAAGGCTTCCATTTGCTCTTGACCCATCCTTCTTAGCCTTTGCCGCACTGGCTTAGCACCTTCTTTCAGCTCTATATGCATCTCTTCACCCTTGAACCCTCTGATCTCTTCATATGAAGTAATGAACAAATCAGGAAAACTAGCCAGCATATGCAAAAATATATCCTTCTCCATAGCTGAGAGGTCTCCACTAATCATTTGTGTCATTAATTCCTGCTTCTTTCACAACTCAACCTTGGTTTGCATCAGCCCTTCAATCACTTCATAAGGCCCTTCACTTTCATCTTCAACCCCATTCGCAAATGCAACTAAACCAATCTCCTGGATTTCTTTGTCGATCAAAATGCAACATCAGCATCCTCATCACTGCTGGTAGTGCTATCACTGTCCTCATCTCTCACCGTGGAAGAGTCTTCATCACTAGACTCATCCTCATCTTCATAAAGCTCCTCTAATCATTTCCTTGTGTCCATATTATAAAGCTTCTTGGTACATGTCTTTCCATAGAGGCTAATCGTACCATGTCGCTAATCTTGAACAGCTCCCACTGCACGTAACCATGGTCTGCCCAGTATAATAGGATATGCTCCCAACCCTGCTGGCATCACATGAAAATCAACCACTGCCTTTGCATCATATGCCTCCACTTCTAAGCTCTTTAGAACACCTAAGCATTTTACTTTTTGATGGTTTGCCAATCTGATCCGAAAACCTGACACCCCAGCCACTGTGAGACCCATCTTCTCAACGCATGAGTGTGTTATGACGTATATTTGGGCTCCGCCATCCACATAACCTTGTCCCAAATTTTTCCTTTTATGCCACACATCTACTATTGGACAAATGTCTGGTAGCTCGTCCATTGCCAACACCTTCACTTAACCTCTCTCTGGCTCTTTCTCCATTGGGTTAACCATCCTCTTCCACTGTCACTTTAGCTTAGGCACCATCTCTATAAGCTGCCCAAAAGTAACATCTGCCTTCCTGCTCGTCAGATCCTCCTTCAAGTCATAGCTTAATTGCCCATCCCCTAGTGGAAAATCTGAAACATGAAACTTTCGACGAGCTCTCCTTTTCCTGTTGGCCTTGACATCCTCGCCTTCATGGCTCTTTCCTTTCTTCTTACTAGGACCTGGGGCACTTCTTCCTTCCTTATCCTCTGTAGTCCTCTTCCCAATAGGAGTCACTAATGTATCCTCTAGCTTTGATGCCTTCTCCAAGGTGACTACACTTAGCACTTTTGTCTTTCCCTTTTCCTCCTGGGTCAGTCCACTGGTTCCTTCGTCTCCCTTAATTTCGATACCATAATCATTTGACCTAGTTAGCACCTGTCTTGGCAATGGATACATGTCTCCCCCCATCCTTGGTGGCTTATCACATTGCGGGCTGATGTGACCCAACTCTCCACAATTATAACATGTAGGCGTCTGCCTCCAAAACCTACCATTGCTTTGTCCAACACCATTTCTAGGCCTTTCTTCACCTCCTTGCTGATTTGCAAACCTCCCTCGACCTCGATTATTTCCCACTTGACCTAGCATGTTTAGGCTGAGATTCTTCATCAAATCTACCATTTGCCTCATGTCTTGCCTTAGCCCATCATCTTGCACTACTGTAGTGACCACTGTTGGCATAACTTGAGTAGTAATAGGAACTACTGGTTCATGATGAACCCCTGACATGCGCCCTTGTAAAGACTCTATAGGCTGAAATTCAGACCTCATTGGCAAAGACTCCACCCCTAACTGGCTCATTTTCCTCAGCTTCCACTCTTTGTTCCTTGCTACCTCTAGTGCATCCTCATATGTCCTAGGCTTCTTTAGCTCCACTCTCCAACGTATATTCTCCCAAAGACCAACTAAGAACCTGTCCTTCTTCATCATGTCAGGCGGGGGTACCTGTGGTGCTAAAGCCTTGCACATTCGCTCCCATGCCAATGAAAACTTACGTATGTACGCATCTACTGGCTCACCTTCCTTTTGCACCAAAGCTTGTACTTCTTGCCACACTTTGTCAGGATCTTCTATCTTCACAAACTCCACTTCCAACCCATGTCGTAGATTGTCCCAACTCAACCTTACACGTGGATCAGCCACACGCAACTCCTCTTCAAATGCTTTAGACCAAACTCGTGCATCACTCTTCAAACAAATTTGGAGAAGGTGTAACATCTGCGCAGGGTCATGAATCTGGTTGCTAATGCAGGCAACCTCCATCTTTTCCAAAAATTCTTCCACATCTTCATCACTTCTTCCATGAAACTCGGGATAAGATAAAGCCATGGCTACCCAAATTATGATGCTTTGAGAACCCCTTCGAACACACGTGCAAGAACCCGAAACTTTTCACTACCCAATCCCTAGAAACTTCAATGGAGCTCAGCTTTAGATAAGGACAAACACATGCACATCAAATGAGTTTTCATAGTTGATCATTGGAATTACAACAGGCAAAGGACATTCCAGGATCTCTCTCAATCTTCTTGGCCCAAACATAAAGACTATGTGCTGCTGGAAAAAGATCTTCCTGGACACATGAACATTAATCTGAATTCTTTGAGTTAAATGAAAAGGAGTGAACTGAGGGCCATTTTGATCATCCATTAAAGCCAACCATGAAGCTCCCAAGAAGGCACACCTGACTCAACCTTTGATTTTGCCAAAATTTCAGCAGCATAACAGCATAAATGGCTCAAAATACCAAAAAACCAGCCATCATAACTTGGGAAAATTTCGACAGAGTTTCCCTAGAAGTAGAGCAGTAGGAACCCAAAATATAGACTGTGTATTTATGCATAAACTGCCAACAATAGAACCCGAGCATCAATTAGGAATCACTAGTACATAGCCTATGGCGAGGTCACAAAAAGGGTGCTCCAGCTACTTGTATCACCGAAAGGATTTCTACATTTGAGAATCCCCCAGCTCAATAAAAACCTCACGCTATCGACCCTCACACGAAGGCTAATGCAAATCGCGTATAGTAAAGTCTCAGAAATGACTATCTTCCAGACCAAGTCTCAGAAATGGCTGGGACTGCCAAATACAACCAAGTATGGCTCCACAAATGTGTACAATGGCAGTTTCCACAAGTAACGTACAATCCAGCAGACAATGCGCTCAAATAGGCGCCAAGTGATGCATACCCACAACAACTGCAAGTGACATCACTGCTAGTATATCACTGTACTCCAGCTACCTGTACCTGTGTGAATCACCTATACCTGTACCTGTCCCTGTAACCTGTAATCTGCAACCTACAACCTGTAATCCCGAAGCTCGAAGCTCGAAGCAGAAGGTACTCGAAGAAGATCGTCCGTGGGGGCGCCAAAAGAATGTGAGCGGGATAAAAACACACACAACGCCTCTATAACGACCCGACACACACTCTTGGGAAGATACACACACACACTATGGGGCACCACTCGGCTTAGACAACACACCTGGCCGAGACAAGGAACACACCTCTGGAGTGAGAGGAGAGAGACTATCCACTTGCCCACTCCACACACACACACACACACACACACACCCAAAAAACTCAGCTCAAAAAAGGAGAATTTCTGATGTTTAGATACAATTGAGCTTGGGACAACACCAATGGGGCAAATAGCTCACACAATATGGGTAAAATAAGCCAGATACAATCACAAACTAGAGCGGAAACTTCGCTCATAGGAGAAACTTACACAGAAAAATAGCAAGAAAAGAGTGAGGAATTTGGCAAAATGGACAGCACCATCGCGTCCGGAACGGCCCAAAACCCCAATCTACAATGTCAAAGTGCTCAAATCCGACCTCGGATGAGCAGTTTACGGCCAAAACAGGCTCCAAAAACACCAAAAATACACCTGCGGTTGTTCCTCCTCTCTTCTCCCTGTTTTTTCTGGTCTTCTCTCAGTTTTTTCAGTTCCCACACTTAGGTTTATTACTTGGGCACCCTTGGCCTTTTAGATGACCTCAAACGGACCCCGAACAGGCCAAAAACTGACCTCGCAGTGCATAGTTGTCACCTTTTTGCATCATTCGCACACCTGGCACTCAGCTTTTTTCCAATAATGCATCTTGCCACCACGTGAAGTGGCCCCAAAAAGTGGTCCTAATGATGATCTTTCTGCATAACTCTCACAAGAAAACACCACTTTGTGTCCGTATTCATCCACGTGCAAATATTGACCCCGTTCGGCCTCCTGACGCCACTCGATGCCATATGACGCACCTGCTTACCTCATGTCTTCGGCCCGCGGATAGCTTCCTCGAGAAGTTTTACGCGCTATAAACTCCTCATTATTGTAGAAAAACACAGTGGTACTGGTAATAGTGAAAATCAATACACTATGTACATGTTGTCCTACCTGTACACATGTGGGCCCCACATAACCACCTGGCTCTAGAAAATGGGCAATCCTTTATTCGATGCACCATGCATGTATATGTACATATGCGCAATCCCTTGCTCCAAAAAACTCCTAACAACGTGAAATAGTGAGTCCTGGGAAAACTTCAAATGTATCAAGTAAAGGAAAGGAAAAAGTTGATGATGCCCCCAAGTTGCCAAATTTGCGTGTTAATTATGATGATGTCGATAGCAGCGGTTCTGCGCAGATTTTGGATGAGAAGTTTGGAATACCCCCTATGAAGACTCCGCGTATAAGAAGGATGCAAGTACGGAATAGGGCAACTAGAAGTGATCCTGGACCACACGTGTCAGAAAGAGCAAGAAATCATGTGTGGAGTTTGAATTATGATAGTTATGTGGCTCATCATTTTGCATTTATGGTAAGGATTACAAAGGAAGTAGAACCTGTAACATTTAATGCACTAGTAACTTGTGTGTAGCGGAAATTGATAACATAGTGAGCATTTCATTAAGCCTACAAGTTCGTAATGAGCATAGAGAGAGTACTTAATTTGAGAAAGCAAGATATAAATTTACACCTAGCTAATTTGGCATTGACAATACTTGAAAAGAGAGAGAAATAGAACAATTGACAATAGTCAACAGTTGATCGACCACCAGATTTACAAGGAGCGAGTCCCCCCCTCCATAAAGGCTTTGTATTACAGCTTCTCCCATCAAAGGAGACTCTTGTACAATACAATCTTTGTGTTCCTTAACAAAACTCGATGGTGCAATGAAGATGGAAGCTTCATGCACCAATTTAGGATTGAAAAACACACCTAGTATCTCTAGCCTCAGTCCCAAGACCTCACACACCTTCAAAAATCTTAGGAGAAAGAAGTATTATCCTCACATATTTTCTTTAATAGCCTTGAGACAAGCGTCCCCATTTCCCGTTTTGCGAGGACTTTAGGTAATTAAATCAATCAATTAAACTCTCATTGGACCTCTTAGTCTTCTGGTCAATAGAAATCAGGCAAGCCATTGGGCTAATGGATGCTCATTGGACCCCTTGGTAGACTGATGAGATGAGCATGCCGTTGAAGCTTGGCTCTTGTTTGTATTTGCATTCCATAGCCAAGAGTTTTTGGTGTAGGCCTCTACTTCTCAATGCTTGGAGAAGGAGATGGAGTTCTTCTTGCACACATGAGTTGTGTGTGTGTAGCGATGTGTTGGAGTAAAATGCAGCCTTCCCTCTCATCTTGGTCGATCCCTCTTGCTATTTGCTCATGTTGGCATCCCATTGGCTCCTTTAAAGCTTAGCCAATCACAAATTAGCAGCATAGTTAATAGCCTTGAGACATGTGTCCCCCTTTCCCCTTTTGTGAGAGCATTAGGTAATTAAATAAATCAATTAAACTCTCATTGGACCTCTTAGTCTTCTGGCCAATAAGAATCAGGAAATCCATTGGGCTGTTGGATGCTCATTGGACCCCTTGGTAGACTATCCAATAGTCTTCTAGGGAGCTTAATTTCTATTGGTTCTTTTATCAAGCATATCTAAATTGATTAGAATAAACTTAGTCTAGCCTAATTCTCAGTGGTCCACCTCTACGGCCATTGTTAACCCTCACGGCTCACGGACACCCCATCACCTACGACGGACGTGTATTATGTATTCGATAGAGTCAGGTACCGGGCTTGTCGGACCAATAGGGAAAGGTAGAGTGATCGCCGATGAGAGGCGCACTTTAACTTGGACATTCAAGGGACTAGTTGGTTAAGCATGGGCGCCCAAGTGTGAATGGGGTGAGCTGCTATAAAAGCCAACTAAACCTAATTTTTACTCATTCTCTCATTTGTGCAATTGAAGAGTGCTCTTGCTCCATCTCCATCTCCATCTTCTTCTTCTCACCTCCTTGTGTGTGTGTGTGTGTGAGAGAGAGAGAGAGAGGGAGAGTGTGTGTGCGATCGAGCATTACGAAGGCACGACGGCGGCGAAGCGGTTGAGCGCGGCACGACTTCAGCTTCTTCTTCATCGCGGCGAGGAATCCACCACGAAGGCGAGCGTAGAGCGGTGAGTGACACACCCTTTGTTTTCTTGAGCTTGCTAGTTTAGGCTTGTTGTGTGCTTGGAGCCTTTTGTGGCTCGCACGCGGTGTATTGGCAAGTCCCTTGCTTCGACAGTGCGGCAAGGAGCGCACATTTTTGGCGCCGTTGCCGGGGATATGCCCTACACTAAGCTCGGTTAGCACTTTACGCTTCCTTGTGGTGCAATTTCTATCATAGGAAAGGCAGGGAAGGAGTGTGTGGAGATTTCTGTTTTTTGCGTTTTCTGCATTTGCTGTCAAGTTTCAATTTCTGCTATTGTCTGCGTTTTTTGAATTTATGCAATTTCTGCATTTTCAAGTTCGGCGTTTTCAATTTCTGCAATTTTCTGCATTTCTGCGTTTTTTTAATTTTCTGCAATTTCTGCAATTTTCTGCAATTTCTGCATTTCTGCGTTTTTCAATTTTTTGCATTTCTGCGTTTTCTGAAATTTCTGCATATCTGCGTTTTCTTCAATTTTCTGCATATCTGCGTTTTCAATTTCTGTATTTTCTACACCAAAAAGAAAAAGAAAAAAAAATTCTGAAAAAAAAAATCGGAAATTAAAAACGCAAGTGAGTGGGTGGCGAAATTTTTCAAAAATAAAAAACGTGACTCTTAAAACGGACGGGTTGGTTTGTATAAAAGATAGATCGGGATCATTTGCCCAAGCCCAAGCCCAGGCCTCAGTCCTCAGTCTTATGATATATACTAGACTCACTCTTATATATATACCCTACTCCCTCAAGAGAGAATGAGAGCATGTGGGACAAGTCCTCCACTCTCCTCCTTTCTCTTCCCACTTGCACCCTTAGACTTTCTAGTTTGGGCCTAGTTCCCTACTGGAAATTGACAGTTTTAGGGATTTCGAGGGCATATAGTGACCAAACGGAGGGCTGTAAAGCACGGCACGACCCTCTGACCGATACGCTCGTTTCGAGCTATCACACGGCCCATTCCACGACACGCTCTAAAAAATCTAGCAAAAAAACAAACAAAAAACACGCTAAAAACTAGTCACAAGGCCTTCTAGAGCAGCTTTTTGACACCTTAGGGTATCAAAAGCACATGCACTTACGCTCTGGGCGGGTGCTAGAACACGAGCATATTGAGGGTGCCTCTGTTCATACGGACACCCATTACCCATCCACGATAAGCTCTAGACCCTCAGCGGGGACACAAGGTAGCACCACCCAAGACCCTAAAATAGCCGCTAGTGATTCCTCCTCCGACTCAGAAATCATGGAATCATACCCTACCCAAAACACTGAGAGAGAAGGCCATGCACCTCCCGAAGCTCCACAGCCTAGTACTAGTATGTTTAGCCGTTTCATGGAAACATTAGGTAGAGCTACTCGCTCGGAACCTGATGCAAATGAAGCACACGAAGGGGGTGGGGAAGTGGACTCTCCTTTCACATCGCACGTGGACCCCACACCCCCAAAGAGTGTCCATGTGGATATCCTGCCAACTTCTTACCAAGAAGGCCCTGTTGAGCTGCCCCCTTCAGAAGTTCCCTCTAGAGTACCGTTGGTGACAAGTAAAACCACGGGGAGCAACATTGCTTCTACCTCACAAGAAACCATTAACACGTCGACTCTAGAAGGATTGTTCATTAATGATCATTGGACATATGACCTCCACACTGAGGTGTTGACGGATCTACACTCTGGCCACGCCTTCCATGTAGGATGGATAGAGATTGTACAATCCACCTCTAGTGCCACGAGCATCGAAGATCAACAGAAAATGATCTGTAATGTTATCCATGGCATTATTCAATCCGAAAGGCAAAACCACGGGGTAAATATACTCTCAACTGGCCCCATGAGATTTCTGGATACGAGCAAGGCTCAACAGCCTACTCTATCACAAATGGAGACTCCTCTAATGAGCCCCATGGACCCATCTTACGTCATTTCACCTGGGGTCTCTATGCAATCTGAGCCTCCAAGCGAAAACTTTAGCTTCCCTAACTTGGCTCAACCCTCTATCAAGGAAAACATAGTGCTCACTCCAGGGATAAGCCTCACAGAGAATGTACCGATGACATCTACGGTTAGCGCAGTGCCACTACCTAGTGTTGTAGTACCTAATATGGGGCCTCGACCATATGTGCCTCTAGCCCCTTATGCACACATGGCCCCCACACCTCCAATTGTACCACTTGCTTATGCTCCTCGAGTGCCGCCCCCTAGCTCTTATCCGAGTGGACCTATGCCCCGTTATGTTCCATATCCTGCATCATCCACACATATGCCAAGACCGGTACCCGTCCCTCTCCCACATATGATTCCAAGAGTACCTCCACCGGCCCTACCTCCTCACATAGGTGACTTGGCAGCGTTTGCTCGAACCATAGGTCGATCTATCGCGGAAAATATGTGTCACGCATCTGATAGAGAGCCTAGAAGTAAGGCAGTACAAATTGCCAAACTCACGCAAAAATTCAATGGGGACGAAGATGCTAGGAAACACATTGAAGTGTTTGAACAAGTTTATGATTCCTTAGGGGAACGCAACGAACTACATAAGTGCAATGCCTTAAGCTTGACATTAAGTGGGAAGGCTGGAGATTGATATAGAACCCTAAGGGTGGACGAGAAAACAATCTACCCTACCCTTCGAAGGTTGTTTCTAAAGGAGTACATACAAGAAGGTGTGCTTTGGGGTGTAGCATCTCAGCTACAGAAGGTTGAACGTAAGGAAGGAGAGTCAGTAAGGGACTTCATTAGTCATCTAAAGCACTTAAACTCTCACTGCCCTGTAAATGAGCGCTTCAACAATAACCAACTGCTTGATCGATTCATTCGAGGGTTGAGGCATGAAGGAATCTATAATGGACTAGTGATTAGAGGTATCACAACCTGGGAAGATGTCACTGCCAATGCAATCCAATTAGAGGACAACTTGATGATAGCAGGCATGAGGGTGTCTACTGACACGAGATCCACTAGCTCACAAGCCATTGAGTATGAACCCATGACTGCAAAGCCCATTGCCAATGAGCCAAATGTATTTGAGACATTCTTGACAGACCTCACCAAGGCAATCCAAGAGTCTCTTAAGGATAATCGACCCCCTCAAAATAGTCACATGTATCCAAAAAGGGAGCAACAATGGTGTTCCATTTGCTTAGGTCCACATAGCACTAGTGAATGCCCTACGTTTAGAGTAAAATTTAATGGAACTTGCAACGCATGTGGTAGGTATGGTCACCAAGCTAAGGATTGTTTAATGATCAAACGTATGATGGCAAATAGACCACCTATAGCCTGGACGGATGCACCTCGAGCTCCTGTATTGATGCCTACTCCACCTGTTGAGCAACTACTGCAACACATGGTCCCTAGATCTCAAAATGTTGTACAAGCTACACCGCTACCACCTCCTGTGCTAGGACCGCAGCCCCCGCATCCAAGAGTCGCCCCTATGAACCAAGTGGGTTGCGAGCCATCAAATGCTTATCCAGATGGCTGTGAGGAGGAAATAGACACTAGTATTGCCTACGGACTTGATACATTGGAAGAGTGTCCTATATACTACATGGAAGATTGTTGGGGACAAGTCAAGCCGGTTTATCAAGCTGCTGCTCTCGCATCCAGAGGTCCAAATATCAACACCCAGGCTAGGAGGCCACCTCTTCAATGCTATGAGTGTGGTGGACCACATCGAGTAGCGGAGTGCCCTATTAGGCTGCAAAAGAATGCTGCACAGATGCAAGTGAATCAAGGGAGCACGTCTGCAATGCCAATACTCACATGTAATCGTTGTGGCATAGATCACTTGATTGCCCAATGCCCCTATAACCCAAATGCGCCTAAAATCACACCCCTGAATTTGGTCGAAATTGCTAGTGTGACATCGCCAATACCACCCGTCGCACCCGCTTATGCGATTACACGGTCCATGCTTCAAGGGCCAGGCCATATCCTCGAAGAGAGAGATACCGCGTCAGTTATCCAAGCAAAGAAAAAGAAGACACGAAGGAAGAAGTCGCAGAATACGGAAAATTCAAAGCCAAGTTCCAAAACAAACATAGGAACAGGAGATGACCCCGTGTATATGAATGACCTCGAGGATGATTCAGATTCAGTCGAGACAATGGAGACTAGAACCAATACCACAAAGGGAAAGACCGACAAAGAAAACCGTAACATGGAACCAAATGAAAACCGAATAAGAGAAAACCATAAAGAGCCTCTGAAAACACCACAAGTGTTTCCAAATCCAATCCAAGACCCCCAAGATAAACCGCAGGGGCAAAAAGGGAAGAATCGTAAAAAGAAGATTGGGACGTACCCAAACCCTGTAGACAAGATTAAGCAGGTGAAACATCTAAGAGGTTTAGTGGAGGAGACTCAAAGGAAACTAGAACCAGAACCCATGCATATCAAAATTCATGACACAGTGTTTCCCACGCAAGTTCATCCACCCCACATGAACCATAGACCGTTAGCCATATCTAGTATCATCCAAGAAGGGACTGAGGACAGGACATCAGAAAGTGAGCATACACCCTTCTTGTTGGAAAGGATGTTTAACGAAGGAATACCTGATCCCATTGAGGAATATGAGATTCCATCCTCACCAGTTCCTAGTCAAGGACCTACACCCTGCAAAACGCCAATGAATGTTGCCAAACTAGTGGACTTCATGTCTTCTGAGGTCCGAACCACGATCATAGCAAAGCTGTATGGAGATCCTGAGTTATTCCTTGCACTTCGAGCATTCCTTAACGGAGAGCTACGAACGGGATTACCGCAGTTTGCGCAACCAAATAGGCCTGACTCGATTATGATTGATGAGGAAAATCATGTGCAATCACTTGACTTAGATGGACACGAGTCTGTGATTGAGGTACCCATTAACGAATTAGGGCAGTATTTTGAAGGCGACGAGTCTAATGCGACCCTACCCATCACTACCAAGGGATTAACTATAAAGGGAATTCTTGATGGTGGTGCAGGAGTTAGCATCGTTACAAAAGATTGTTGGGAATCCATGGGAAAACCCCGCCTCAGTGTTACTAACATTGTGGTAAAGATGGCAAATGGTACCATAGCCAAACCTATGGGGATGCTCAAGGATCTTAAGATCAAAGTTCTAGGACACAAGGTACGACATACGTTCATTGTAATGGATTTCTCTAAACACCTTATGTCATATGAAATGATTTTAGGACGACCATTCATGAGGGAAGCACAAATGGTTCACGATTGGTCTAAAAATCATGTCTATTTGCAATTCCAAGACTCTGTCCTTAGAGTGGATTTGGTGACTGGTAAGGTACACCCCTTAGGGAGTAAAACCATTATTGATCATCGCTCTGACACCACAGTTCACTCGGCCCCACTACAATATTGTTACACTTGTAAGAAGGATACAGACATTGGCCAAGATTCTCCTTATATGGATATCCTACCTGGGATGACTGAGTCGGACAATGTGGATTGGGTCTACCTAGCATCAACCATAGACACTTGGGGAAATAGGGGGACGACCTGGGTAACACCTGAGGGGGATGAAATGCCTATACCCTTAAATATGCTACAAGCAATGCGTATCGCTTCCGACAAGACTCATCCTAAGGTAACAAAGAAAACATACAAGTGGGTCCCTAAAGCTTCTTTAGTGACCATAGCTAGTGCAAAAAAACAGAAGCCTTGTAAGAAACGTACCACTCGCTCCAAGAAAAGTAAGAAAATGTTGCGATGGATCCCTAAACGACTATTGGAAGCCCAAGGCTACTATCAAGGAAATGATCAAATCTGGGTGCCAAAACGTAGATTGTGCTCTTACCTATCACCTGGCCCAAGTGAGCCCAATGCCGTAGCTCCAAAACGAATCAATGATCGTGGAAAGGAAAAAATCACAGAATGCTACACACCCGCTCCCGAGCTAGTTTGGGTACCCAAGAAAGAACGAATTGTTCCACCTAGCTCAGGAAGGGGGGAGTCCCATGAAGCTTCTAGCTCCTCATGTACTACATCCATAGAGGTAAAAGCTTCTACACAGCCTCCATCTATAGTAGTGGACCTCCATGAAGCTACAAAAGAATCCACACCTCCCAGTGTTCAAGAATCACCTAATGAACCACTTCAAGTTCAATCCTGGGAGAGTACCTTACCACCCTTGTAGCTTGACAAGGCACCTAGGGTAATAGAAAACTACTGGCAAAAATCCTCACCTATTACCAACTGGAACAATTGGTTTCAAAGGGTGACAAGCTCATTTCAAACGGTATGATCTACCCAAGGAAGGGGGGAGTGTTTGCTGACAGTCATCATTCACTTGCTTCCCTCTCAACCTTTTTCCCTGACCTCTCAATCACCAATCTTAGGGAATGTACATATAAAGATTTATACTCACAAAAAAAAAAAAAAAAAAAAAAGAGCAAGAGCAATTAGCAAACGAGTATGCACATTAAATTCAAAACATTGACTCAGACCTACACATGTCACATTTGGTACAGTGAAACAGAAACCTATGCCATAAAACACCTTTGATCCTCATCACTTGAGTGATGGAGGGTAGGTAAGATTAGTACGATAGGAGTGTTTCTGTTTTAGAGTTGAGTGATTAGCGAAGTTCTCTTTTCCCACTGATGTGCCTCCTGGAGGTATTCCTTTTGTTTCCTAGTGTGTACAGGAGCGTGTTGCTATTGATAGGATTTGGACCTTCATGGAACCTTCAAATCAAGCGCGACCATCGACACAAACAGGTGTGTCTTGTCCATTAGCATTGCCCTTTTTTTTTTTTTTTGCATCTATGTTTGTCTGCCTTGATTGTGATTGGTAGCATAATATTCAGTGCATTGGCTTAGTATCAAACATTTAATTCAATGTAGTGTTTTGTCATAATCACTTGTCTAGGTTTAAAAATCAAGCAGTCCGACTAAGCTAGTTTGACCAAGCTAGGTATTAGAAATCTTCTCTTAATACCATGGGGAATGCCTTCCTAATAAGCAATGGTTACTTAGGTTCTTAATCCGATTTAGGCAGCATTGTGTGAAATGTACTAGGGCTTTCTAGTGGGCTTAACCCTAGTGACCTTTAGCTTAAGTATTATAAAGGGAGTTTACTAATGTGATGAGCCTGGGGAGGGTAACAGTGTTATATGACCCCCCAAAGTTACAAAATTTAAATGTTGAAAATGAACAAACAAAAAATCAAAGTGCCACAATGTAAAATTTTAAGCTGGAAGAGAAATCCTGGCTTGAATTGGTACTTCACTCACATGTATTGCCTATGGTACTAGAGCCCTAGAGGTTCCCATTGTGGGCGCTTTTCCTTGAAAAGCAAAAAACCCAAGGCATACAAAATAAGCACACACATCATAATTGAATCAATGTGAAAAGACTTTGAGGGGTCAAAGAAAAAGTAATCAGTCAGGCGATGATTTCATGAGAAATTCCTTTTATGGTAGCTTAACTACAAGGTTTTCTAGATATAGCCTCTAGTCAGCCCTCGAACATGAATACTTGGCTCTCGCGATTAAACAACTTAATTGACCACAAAAAATTAAGAAGCTTACCCATGGTATTAATATTCGATCTCTAGTGCCTTTCGACCGTCAAATTAGCAACCCCAGACTTGTTTAATTTTCTACCTTTACATCTGTTTATGCATTTGATTACATTGCAATTTAATGTTCATTGCTGACAAATTGTTTGAAATTCTTTGATCAATCAATTTTTCTACCTAAAACTGCATATGCTTTTTAAGAGAATGCAATTACTGTGGCAATGTTGTTTGATTTTGCAGTGACTGAAGAAGGCTAAGGACATTCATCTCAAATGCTCTTCCACCTCGACGAACCAGCTTCAACTCAATAGCTTCCGAGGACGGAATCTACATCAAGAAGGGGGGCATGTTAACCCTCACGGCTCACGGACACCCCATCACCTACGACGGACGTGTATTATGTATTCGATAGAGTCAGGTACCGGGCTTGTCGGACCAATAGGGAAAGGTAGAGTGATCGCCGATGAGAGGCGCACTTTAACTTGGACATTCAAGGGACTAGTTGGTTAAGCATGGGCGCCCAAGTGTGAATGGGGTGAGCTGCTATAAAAGCCAACTAAACCTAATTTTTACTCATTCTCTCATTTGTGCAATTGAAGAGTGCTCTTGCTCCATCTCCATCTCCATCTTCTTCTTCTCACCTCCTTGTGTGTGTGTGTGTGTGAGAGAGAGAGAGAGAGGGAGAGTGTGTGTGCGATCGAGCATTACGAAGGCACGACGGCGGCGAAGCGGTTGAGTGCGGCACGACTGCAGCTTCTTCTTCATCGCGGCGAGGAATCCACCATGAAGGCGAGCGTAGAGCGGTGAGTGACACACCCTTTGTTTTCTTGAGCTTGCTAGTTTAGGCTTGTTGTGTGCTTGGAGCCGTTTGTGGCTCGCACGCGGTGTATCGGCAAGTCCCTTGCTTCGACAGTGCGGCAAGGAGCGCACAGCCATCCAATAGGATTTCAGGGGAGGTTAGGAAATCCATTGGGCTGTTGGATGCTCATTGGACCCCTTGGTAGACTATCCAATAGTCTTCTAGGGAGCTTAATTTCTATTGGTTCTTTTATCAAGCATATCTAAATTGATTAGAATAAATTTAGTCTAGCCTAATTCTCAGTGGTCCACCTCTACGGCCATCCAATAGGATTTCAGGGGAGGTTGGGGACAACTGGCCTAGGAGCTTGACATATGTCCAGTATTCCGTTTGTGTAAAGGGGAAGCCTTGGAGTGTGTGTGTGTGTGTGTGTGTGTGTTTCTCTCTCAACCCCTACTCTCATGGCTCGACCTCTCCTTGATAGGGATGTGGGAAGAATTTTTAGTCTTCCCATGACCATCCAATTTTCCCCTACGTTCGCCTTTGGAGAATTGTAATAAAATTAGGAACCTTAGCCTATGGAAGTATTAATGGAGCTGAACCTTAGGTCTTTTAAGCCCCATGAAGCACATTTCTCTTTTGAAGACTGTCCCACTTTGGATCCCTATTTTCCCTCCTTTGGATCCATACAAATACCGGTCTGGCAGCCTTACCAATATTCTAGCTTTTACTCCCCTAGTACTTCCCTATATTAAATGATCAGTTTCACATGAGAAAATATTTTGGGAGAATTATATATTTTTTTTTAATGATAGAGCCCACATGTTTTGAGGATGAAAACTGGTGGCAAGCTATGGATGAAGAGATGATTGCACTTGATACAAATAGAACATGGGAATCGGTGCCATTACCAAAGGAAAAGAGCGCAAGTGGGCCTACAAAATAAAGCATAATCCTGATGGCATTTTGAAAGGGTACAAGGCTACACTTATGGCCAAATGTTATGCACAGACTCTTGGGATTTATTATAGGGAGATGTTCAGCATTGTAGCCAATATGGCTATCATTCATGTGTTTATTGCAATGCATGTTGCGTTAAAACGGGTGTTGAAACAAATAAATGTAAAGAATGCATTTTTGAATGGATACTTGGAGGAAACTTTGTATATGAAGCAACCACAAGATTATGAAAATATGAGATGTGTGACCATGAGGTCCATGAGGGGTCTCTTGGGCCTCTATTCACTTAGTTCTGACCGCCTAAGACCCTGCGCTTTAAAAGGCTATATCTTAAGCTAGAGATGTCATATTTGAGTGTTTTAAAGTGCTATCCTAAGGTTTTTTGACGTTTTGGATGCATTCGTGGTATTCCTTTTGTAGTTTGAAAACATATCAAATGTGTTTTCTCTCATCGCACATCACATCACTCATTAAGATTCATGGACATGGATTTATATGCACATTAAGTTGGGCTCTCGAAAAGCATTTTGTACAAGCATGCATTCAAGGGATCGATCAATCTTTTGCATATGAACTATGAGAAATAAAATTCCAAAAAAGTACTTTTATATTTTTTTAATTACCTCTCTCTATGTTGAGGTGGCGTTTTCTATAGGGCCCAAAAACTAAGTCCAAATTTCTCCTAATGCAAAAATTGATTTACGATCAAGGTATCATCAAGTATGCAATGGGCTTGCAGATATGATCCAAAATTGGATTCCAAACACGGTATGACACTATGAGTTTTTGGTTATGCCCTTCAGGTTGATCAATGCCCCAACTACTTTCAATGTCTTGAGACCATATTTGGGCAAGTTTGTCATTTTTTTCCTCGATGAAATTCTTGTGTATAGTGCCTTTGAAGAAGAGCATTTACAACATCTAAAGCATGTGTTTGAAGTGTCACAAGAACATAAGCTATACACCAAAATTGAGTCAACGTGTGATTTTTTGAAGGAGGAGATTCACTATTTAGTCCATGTTATTCCAGCTGATTTGTGACACATGGATCAATCCAAAATGGATGCCATTAGAAGGTGGATCTCTTCCAAAAATCTCAAAGAACTTCAAATTTTCTTGGGATTTGCAGGCTTTTATCAATGGCTCATTTAAAATGATGCTCATATTGCAGTTTCAATGATAGAACAAATGAAGGCCAAGGCCAAAATGTTTTAGTGGGTATATGTCAACAGAAAAATTTTCATGCTCTCAAGGATGCATTAGCTACAACTCCTATTTTAGCTATTGTGGAGCTATTGAATCCATTTGTTTTAGAAAAAAATGCCAATAATTATGCTATCGAAGCAATACTTCTATAGGAAGGATGACCAATTGTATTCAAAATCAATAAGCTTGATTTAGCCCAATAGAATTGTTATGTTTTTAAAAGATAACTTTATGCAGTAGTGTCTGCTTTAAAGACATGGTAGCATTATTTGTATGTGACACAATTGGATATTGTGTTTGACCATGAAAGCATAAAATGGTCTACACAAGAATCTAATTTGAAGGGATGAAAGGCCACGTGGTTGAGATTCTTCAAGACTATGATGCAAATATTCGGTATCATGAAGGATGATATAATGCGGTAGGTGATACTCTTAGTCAAATTCCTACAATCAACTCTCTTCTCTTTATCAAGATACAAAGTGTAAGGGCCTCCTCCTAGCAGCCCTTGCTTTTGACTATCACATCTAAACCATTAACTTTAAAAAGAAAAAGAAAAAATAATGTTAGAGTAAATTCGGGTTCAATTTAAGCACCAAAGTATACTAATGAGCCACTTCCGACTTACGCCATGGGAATACAGACATAATGAATGCATGAAAAAAAAGCTTTTCATTTTGAAAAAAAAAACATAAAGAAAAAGATAAGGAAAAGGGAAAAGATAGGATAAGAAAAAAGGAAAATGAAAAGATAAACAAGACAAAGATAAGGATACAGATGAGGCAAGTAGCTTGTTGAAGATGTTTTTGCAATACAAGAATATGAAGAGCTCGAAGTACCTGTTGCCAGCTTTAGCTCGTTATTTCTATATTCTTTGTTTCGATTGCTGCATTTATTGATGTATGAGTGGAGGAGTTGAGTCGTGCGGAACCCTTCGATGAATGCACTTGGAGCCTCGCCATCCATATTTGCTAGGCGCATTTGATTTGAAGATGGGTATGCAGAATAATTGTTTTTTGGTTTTGAGGTAGCTGCAATGTTGATGAATTTATCGAATATCTGAATGATAGAGAAAGAGAAATATGATGGTTGAGCCTTATCGATAAGGAAGATAACATATCACGATAAGTAAAGGCACTTATCATAATATGTATAAAAAGAGTGCTTCTGTTCTCATTTTACACTTCTCTCCTTCATTTTCTCAAGGTGAAAATTTGAGAGTAAGCTTGAGAAATCCAGAGCCAAGCCTCTTTCACAAACACCTCCTACACACACACCCCTCCTCAAGAGAAACCATGGCCAAAACCCTAATCAAGTTTGTCAAAACTTGATCTTCTTCTTCACATTAACTTGTCCCTATCCTTTCTCCTAATTAATCTCAAGATTTCCATAGCTTGAACTCTCTTTTACCTCTTGCCATTCTCTCATTCCAAGTGGCATAATCAGTGGTCTTCAAGAAATGTGAAGAGGGAAAGAGTTGACTACGTCAACTCGCTTCTTCAATACTCTCCCAAAGCAAAGAGAAGGCTCTACTACACACACACACTAAGGTAATATTTTCTTGTTCTCTTTATGCTATTACAGTTTCTTGAAATTGATTTACTCTTTTACTTACTAAAATTCATGCTTATATGCTATTACACTTTCTTGAAAGTGATTTATTTTTATACTTACTAAAATTCATGCTTAAGCTCTCACATTTTTATAAGCAAGTCTTTTTGCTTGGGAAGAAGAAATAACTTCTTAATTTTGTTGTTTCCCTCTAATTATGGTTCATTACTAATAATGACTAACCATGTTTCTAACAACTAACCACCACGATGTTATTTCAAGTTTTGTTATTTTAAATTTCTTAGACTACCGGATTAATGTGGCATAGAGAGAGTATAAAGCACTCTCTTTAACCATAGGTGACTAGAGGTCATAATTATCTAGAAATTTTAAGCTCCATGATTTCAATTTTCTTAGATTACCAGATTAATTTTGACATAGAGAGAGGATACTCAAGTCAATGACCTTGAACCAAAGGTGAATCAGAGAACTCCCACTAGTTGATCTTGGAAGATTGATGTTCTAATTTAGTCTGATGACTTCAATTGGAAAAAAGGACCGGTAAGCAAGGGTTCTTTGAGGCTAAGGGATCCATATGAGAGAAAGTGAATCTTATCACCCCCTTGAGTTGGCATCAAAGAGCATGAGGAGTCCTGTCTTAGTGTCAGTCTCAAGTAGGAGGGATGTCAGAGATCACAGTGTATCCATTTAGACATGGTACAACTGGTGGTCCCTGAGCATGGCCCTAACAAGCGATATCAAAGCGTAGTTTTTATCCTTGGCTAGGTAAATTTTTTTAGTATGAACATTTGTAGGAAGAGAGTGAGGTATTGACAAAATGACATGGGAATATTAAGAAGACATTCAAGTTCTCTAGTTTGTGTAAGAATAAATGGAGATAACAACTGTAGAAAAGAATGAAGAAAAGAAAGAGGGCATCATAAAGAAATTTGTCTACCTCATCTTTCATACCAAAGAAAAGAATTAGGAAATCTACAAATATGGGAGACTAAGTACAATATAACTAGAATAATTCCTTGGGGGCCATTACTATGACTTGGTTAATCTCTATCTAGAAATAATGATTGAAAAATCTGAGAGTAGGTCCGAAATATTCATGTTGGACCCTTGTTGCAAACAAATTGGCATTGTAATCTGGGCTCGCAAGTCATTTCTTTATCCAACTCTATCATTTTATATTTTGCATTACTATGAGCCCTAGAGATTTTAAGACAATCCTCTAAAAAACATGAATGTGAGAACATAGATTTTATTTTTTTTAAAGTTAAAGAAGTGCTTTCCTTGACCGTTAATTATTTCCCAAATATAAATTTTGGGTGATATAAAGAGAATCCATCTTTTGAATGGCTGACTTTTAAATAAATTTTAATATACCCTTGAGTATTTGAGAAATTTTTGGGTGATATAAAGAGAATCCATCTTTTGAATGGCTGACTTTTAAATAAATTTTAATATACCCTTGAGTATTTGAGAAATTTTTTTCCATAGCCATTAAAATATGCCACATAAACTCCCAAGAGATAGAGCTTCTCGGGACTCGCTTGTAGCTCACACTTCAGATTTGGTGCTTCTTGATACACAAGTGCCGCCAGCACCTCAAGTTGTCCTTGTACTAAATTAGATGTCTCTTGCTACAACACTCGTATAAGATTTTGGACGTGATAAGGATCTGAAGGCCCTACTCAAATTTGTGCAACCACGTTCATTTTTAGGGACAGGTGATGATGTGCCTAGTCAAATATAAGAATGGATAATATACATGGTTGAGTACTTTGCTCTTGTCAGGTACAATGCAGTTGGACAAGGAATAATGGGGAGAGCTAAGTTATAAGGACCAACAAAAACATGGTGGAAGATCAACCACCAATCTCTCCAAGTAGAGGTGAACCAAAGCTGGATGAGTTAAAGCATCATCTCAAGGAGAGATATCTTTACCTAGACTATTCCACCACTAAGATGAATGAGTTTATTTCTTACAATCTGGGAAACAAGTCTATTGAAGCTTAGAGGAACAAAAGCTAAGTTGCTTCTTGGAGAAGATGTGGCTCTCAAGGTAGAGTCCCTTTGACCTACCTCACTTGCAGATGCTCTAGTCCGGGCCAAGTCAAATCATATGAGACGTTTTTAGGGAGGCACTACAACCAATAGGAAGCAAGAATTTCCTTCCTAGCCCACTCAGCCTTGCCAAGCAACCAAACTACCATTTATACCAAAGCCAGTTGTCCAAACCCAATCACCACTGAAATTTGTTCATGTGAATGCTCTTTCAATCACTCTGAGTGGAAGGAAAATGCATTGCTATGAATGCCTCGAATGTGGTCATAAGAAGGCCCATTGCCCTAAAGGAAATGACCCTAGTAATTCAAGCCTCCATGTTAACCTTCAAAATCCACCCAATCAAGGGGGTCAATTCAAAAACCTTGGATCAAGAAGAAGAAATCCAACCCAAGTGAGAAATCCCCCTACCACTATTTTTTGTTCTCAAACACCAATCGTCAATCCACCTAGATCAGCAATAGTAAACTTTGTCTCCGTAAAGGATGGGATACATGAACAAGCCAATGTGTATGCTACCTTGGATACTAGACTTAATTGTGATCAGAAATTCCCCATTCTGGAGACTAAAGAAGTGTATGAGGATGGATCTAGAGAAAATTTAGACATTAAGGAACTAAATCTTCTACATAGAGGATAGTTTAGGAGGTTTTGATCAAGTTGGAGGGCTATCCAATTGAAGGTACTCCCTAGGAAGACCACGAAAATCTTATTTCTCAGTTTCCGCATCTTTTTGTAATGAGATTTCTCCTTTTGTGATCATACTAATCTTCCCTAGCCAATGTAATCGATAAAAACAAGCTCCATCTTGCTACCTTTTTGTGTCACTCAAGAAATGCTACCGTTTGTAATACGACTATTTTAGCTACATAATAACAAGATTGGTGTTATCCTTTGTAACTAAGTTAGCTACATTTGTATTCTATCAAGGGATTCTAGAGACTACCAAAAATAGGAAGCTAAGGACAAGTTTCATTGTATTTGTCAAGAGAAATTAGAGAAAGAAGGATTTCAGACAAGATTCAAGATCTTAATAAACAAAGAACTTGTTGAGAGATACAATGAAGTTGGATTTTTTACAAGTCAATAAGCTCATCCATCACATGATCACAAGCATGACACATATTAGGCCTTTAATACCTCGGGGGGTGTACTATGTAATCATGTTAATGTGTAACGTGAGTTCGATATGAGGTGGTTTTCAAATTCAAAAATACTAGGCAATTTAAGATAAATACATTAAAATACGGGGGTTTTATATTCAATTTTGGAAAAATAAATCCTAAAATAGGGGGTCATTTTATTAATTCAGACATGTTAAAAGAGGGGTTTTTTTAACACCCCATGAACGCACATTATATAGGGGAGTACTGAATGCTGAACCCCTCGAGTTTCATCCATAGGAATAATTCAGTGTGAAATTCTTACACTGGTCTTTGAAGTATGAGGTGAGAAGTTAAAGGGCACTCTAAGAGGTAAACTAGAGTGACGGTAAAGATATGTCTTTTGATCAGGAAGAAATTGTGCAAGCAAAAAGACTCACTTGGAGAACCCACGATACATCTACCTCATCACTTAGTAGTATCGAGGACCCAAACCCATTTGTGAGGTCCCTGGCCCTTTTTGAGAGGAGCCGAGTACCTTTAATAGGTCTCCAATCCTGATAATGAAAAACCAACGGACATTGCCTTAGCTACTACGTAGCCATGGGCATGAACCGTTAGTGAAGGATTGGTCCTATCTTGCTATATCTATAATCAATTCTACCAAAAAGTATAAATCTTATAGTGACCAACCTGTGCGCTTTTTTCTCCACGTTCCAGAAGCACAGCCGCCAAGGTCCGTTTCTTTTAAGATTTACGACTATTAAAGAAAAAAAAAACTAGCGTTGGAAAGTTACCCGACTCATTGGGTCCACCCGTCCATAGAATGATACCGTCGTGGTATCATTCTCCCACTTTCCACACCGCACTCACCCTTCTTTTGTTATCTAATTACTACCACAATGTTTAAACCTACACGTTCCTTTACTTTATTTATGATACTAGTTCGTTAAAACAACCCTTCAAACAATATTACAAACAATAGTCAAACAAGAATTCGTCCAATTTTAAACCAACAACCCTTGGATTAGGTTCACTTAAGAATCTCTATTGGCGCTATTATGTCCGATCAGTATACACATTATTTATAAAATCCTTGTTATCATGACCGTCCCATACCGCTAGACAAGTACTTGTTCTGCTAATCTAGACGTACTCCCGCCACAGCAACAACGGTGCCAATCTGGGTGTCATCCTCATGCCATGGCAAAACAAAAGTGCAGTATCCAAATGGGCTAATCTGGGTGTACTCCCACCACAGCATCAGTGGTGCCATCCTGGGCATCATCTCACGCCTCATCAACTGCTACATAATACCAGCGCTAATAAGTAAAGAGACTTGAGAGAAACCCTACCGAAGGTTTTGAACAAACATTCTTTCCTATAGTGACCAGCTTGACCAGACAATCTTTCCTACTTGTCAAACATATGCCGAGTTTCTTGGGGTTAAGCCCCGTGGTTTTGGTCCAGGTTTCCTTTTCATAAGATTGATCCGATTGGTGGAGACATAACATGTTCCGCAAGAGTTCCACCGTTACTTGTACCAGCTTCATGATCATTAGCGCGTTGGGTTCGAGCACGCTTTGGAGCCATTTTTTTGTACTACACTTATATTATACACTTAGAACTTTAAATTGGTCAATTTCCCTAGTAATCTCCTTGTTTCCAAAGAGAATCTTCAATTTGAACCCTTGTCAACTCGGATTCACACTTAGTGTTGTTGTTTTATATCTAATTTCTATACATCAAATATTTGCTAATCTTAATTAATAAAAAAATAAGTGTGTAAACTGCGAGTAAAAGTTTAGGAATGCATTACTTTTATGCATGACATTTCTAATCCAATTCTAACTTCAACTAAATCAATTTGTAGTGTTATTCAAAATACTAATTAATCTAATTGATAATAAATTAGTGAATGAGAATTTCATCATGCATAATAAGAGTGTGATGAGTACTCTTATGTATTAACTTTTAATGAAGTATGCATAAGTTAATAGTGAAGATGTACTAACTAGAGAGAGTAGGTATACTTAGAGAGATGAAAGTAAGAGAAAACATACACACACATCTTTTATAAAGCTAATTGAATTTTAATAATCCATTAGAAAGATTAAAGTAAAAGAGAACACTCATACATCCTTTCTAAAACTAATTGAATTTGACTAACGCACTAGAGAAATGAGGATAAAAGAGAATACACACACATATTTTCTAAAGGTAATTGAATGTTAGTACTCTATTAGAGAGATTAGAGTAAGAGATAACACACACACACACACCATTCCTAAGGCTAATTGAATGCTTAATTAATACGCACCTTACTAATCTACTAGATTTTTTACTCTCCTCGTAGGTTGTAGACGCCTTCTCTGTAAGAGAAGTGAAAGCACTTCATGAGCGCTTAAGAGCCAATCTCTATGTCTAAACGGTGAGCATGGATGCTCTATTTATAGCACAAAAGAAATCGTCCAACTTTTTTTTCCAAAAAAAAATATTTTTTTTTATAAAAAAAATTCATAGTTTTTTTCTAGAAATTATACCCGCGTTTTTGGTACCCTGGTGGTACCCAACAGCTTGACCAATTTGTCATTATCATCAAGAGATAAGGCCACAGAGTCCCCCCTCATTAAGATTAGACAAGAGTAGCCTCTCCTTTTCATGTGACAGTGTGTCCCACTTTGTCCCCTCCTATGTGAGTCCAGGTGAGTCCATGTGCCTTCATGTATCATCCATGTGTATTCTTTTGTCTTTATAATTATTTTATTTATTTCCTTAATGATAATTTACTTTACATTTTACAATTAAACTTTACAGTCTTATACTAACTTTACAATAGTAAGAGAAAATTCTACAATTAGTAAATAAGTTTTGCAATAAGTTAGTTAGTGATTCATATAGCTAAACATGTCAGAATTTTGTAGCATAAATTTTTAAATTCTAGGTTTTCTCAGCCTATGATTCATAATTTGAACTCGAATATCTTAAATAATGAGGGATGGTTAAAAAAAATTCAAATGCGTAATAGAACTTGTGTGAAATTCGGATGTAGAGACCTTACAATCTCCCCAACTTAGAATTTGAGATGCCCTCATCTCAAGAACAATAAATGGTAATCCTTTAGAAGGGTTGTGTCGTCTTCTCAAGTAGCATCTTCTACAGGGAAATCCTTCCATAAGATAAGATGTTCTTTGATAGATATGTTTCTAAGCTTTCTCTCTCGAGTTTCTAGGATAGTATCAGGTTGGAGTTGTAAAACATCTTGAGCAGGTAAAAGGATTTTCTCATCATCAAGGACATGGTCAGGGTTATATACATAAGGTTTTAATAGACTTACATGAAATACATCATGCACTTTGAGATGGGAAGGGAGTTTTATTCTATAAGTTTGATCACTTACAATCTTGATTATTTCGTAAGGTCCACAATATCGGTAGCTAAGCTTCTTATACCTTCCGAGAGACAGATTTCTCTTTTTGGGCTTTACTCATAAGAAAACTTTGTCACCTTCCTTGAAAATTCGATCAGATCTTTTCAAGTCGGCATACTTCTTTTGTTGATCTTGAGCCGCTTGAATATCCCTTTAAATAGCTCTGGTTTGAGCTTCCATTTCTTCGAGCATTTTCTTTGAGGCTTCTACCCTTATAGTGGGGTCAAAAAAGTTAAGAGGTGATAAACATTCTTGACCATACAGAGCATCTGAGGGTGTCATTCCAATACTTCTATGAGTAGAGGAATTGTATGCATACTCTACCAAGGGTAGGTATTGAATCCACTTGCGAGGTTCTCTATTGCAGTAGGCTCTGAGGATGTCTTCAATTACTTGATTAACTCTTTCAGTTTGGCCATCAGTTTGAGGATGATAAGTAGTACTAAAACATAATTGGGTTCCAATAACTTGAAACAATGATACCCAAAACTTTGAAGTAAACATGGCATCACGATCACTGACAATCATCTAAGCCATGAATTCTCCAAACCTCCTTCACAAACAGACGAGCAATATCTGAAGCTGTAAAGGTTGTCTTGTCTGGGATTAAGTGAGCCACTTTAGTAAGCAAGTCAACTATGACCATGATTGAATCATAGCTAGCTTGAACAGAAGGAAACCTGGTGATAAATTACATGCTAATACATTCCCATGTCATTTGCGGAATATCTAAAGGATGTAATTTACCTGGCATCTTTAGTCTCTTTGCCTTAATCCTTTGACAGGACAAACACTGCTTGACATAGTGAAGGACATCACCCTTCATACCTTGCCAATAGTAACTTCTATGAATTGCATTGATGGTTTTGGCATAACCTGGATATCCTGAAGTTGTTCCATCATGTGCTTCATATAGGATAGCATTCCTTAGGGTAGAATCCTTAGGTAGTCATAGTCAATTCCTATAGTAAATTTTCCCATCTTCTAAGGAGTAATGTAGAGGTTTAGGTTGGTTTGATGATACCCTCTCTTCACGTAGGATACTAGCAAGCATCTGATAATCTGCATCTTTGATAGCAGCAGTCAAGACCTTGTCTAAAATAGGGTTGTTAGCCATGGAAATTTCCCCTAGAAAAGCTTTACGGCTTAGGGCATCTGCCACAACATTATCCTTACCTTGTCTAAATTTAATATCAAAATCATATTCATGCATGAGATCTATCCATCTCCTCTATCTCATGTTAAGGTTAGGTTGGGTAAAAGTCCACTTAAGGCTCTTGTGATATGTTACCTACTGGAATTTGCGACCCAATAGATAATGTCTTCATAACTTGAGAGCGTGAATAACTACTAGCAATTCTAAATCATGTGTAGCATAATTCACTTCATGAATCCTAAGCTTCTGAGAAGTGTAAGCTACAGGTCTTCCTTCTTGAGTAAGGACTCCTCCTAATGCAAGGTTACTAGCATCTATGATCACCTCAAATTCTTGGGTGGTCTGGAAGTTTTAAGAGAGGTTCCAAAGCAAGATACTCCTTAAGCTGCTGGAAGCAAGATTCAGGTTTTTCTTCCCAAAGTGTCGTAGCTCCTTTCTTTAGCAAGTCGGTTAGTGGTGCAGCTTTAAGAGCATAGTCCTTTACAAAGATCGTGTACCACCCTGTGATACCTAAGAACCCTCTGACTTCCATTTGTGAAGTGGGTTGAGGCCATTCCACAATATCCTTGAGTTTGTAAGGGTCAACAGAGACTCTTTCAGGTGAAATGATAAACCCTAAGTAACAGACCTTAGGGGTAAAGAAGGTACATTTGCTTTTCTTTGCATATAGCTTATTTCGGCGTAAAAGCTCTAGCACTTTCCTAACATGTCCTTCATGTTCTTCCTCTGATTTGGAATTAATTAAGATATCATCAAAGAATACTAGGAAAAAATCGTCCAATAATTCTCTAAAGATATCGTTCATAAGACAATTGAAAGTTGCAGGAGCATTTGTAAGTCCGAAAGGCATCACTGTAAATTCGTAATGACCATAACGAGTGTTGAAAGCTGTTTTAGAGATATCAGCTTCCTGGATTCGAATTTGATGATAACCAGATCGAAGATCAATCTTCGTGAATATTTTGGCTCCATTTAATCTGTCCAGCATCTCATCAATACGAGAAATTGGACATTTATTCTTGATGGTAACCTGATTTAAGCCCCTATAATCTATGCAAAGTTGAAGAGAGCCATCCTTTTTCTTTTGGAAGAGAACCGGTGCACCCCATGGAGATGTACTAGGTCAGATAAACCCTTGCTCAATCAAATGCTTGAGCTGCTCCTTGAGTTCTATAGCCTCTGGAAGTTACATCTTGTATGGCGCTCTTGAGACTGGTTAACTACCTGGAAAAAATTTGATTTCATGGTCTACCTCCCTAGGTGGTGGTAGTTTAGAATGTTCAGCGGGGAAAACATCCGAAAATTCTTCTAGCCACATTGGTTCAGGGTTGGAAGAAGATTTTTCTACTTTGTTTAGTTTGACTACAGAAATTTTTTGACCCTTGAGTAACCCTTTCAAAAGACGATTAGCTTTGACCAAGTAAGCTTTTCGTCGTCCATTATGGCCTTGAATAGTGACTTCTTGACCTTGGTTGTCCACAAAAGTAACACTTCCTTGGGCACAATGGATATTGGCATTATGAATGGCTAACCAATCCATTCCAAGAATTTCGTCATAGATTCCTATGGGTAAGGTTCAAAAAGTAGTAGAAATAGAGTATTCTCCCAATTTGAAATCTATTTTTCCCACATTGTACTGAGATAACACCTCCTTTCCATTGGCTAATTCAATTCTCATCTTTCTTGCAGGGTGTTGATTAAGTCCTAACCTCCTTAAACATTTAGGTGACAAGAAAGAATGAGTACTTCCACAATCAATAAGAAGCTCAAATTTTTCACCTTGGTTATTTGCAGGTGTTTGAATGACAGCATATTGTTGTCTTCCTCTTGGGTTATCAATTGCAGCATGTAGAGTTGCTCTTTCCTCTTGTTCTTCCCCCAATGTTGGTTCTCCTATGATAGCATTGACTCTATGAGCCATTCCGTGCCCTCGACCTCGTCCTCCATTTCTTCCTTCATTATTTATTATTTGGCCTTGCCCTCTGGCTCGATTAGGTATTTTTATTGTAGAGACTCGCGTAGGACATACATTCCTAAAATGTCCTAGCTTGTTGCATTCATAGCATCTAAGATCTTCATTTTGAGCTCCATTTGCTAAAGCTGCAACTATCAGATGAGTTTGGTGAACTGGGTGAACTTGCCTTTGGTTCCACATCATAGGTCGTCCTCTCCCTCCAGTATTCCTTATATTTCCATTTCGTACCCTTTGAGAGTTTGACATCTCTTTAAATAAGGGTTTAGCTCTTAAAAGAGCATCTTACAAATTTACAGGCCTCATGGCTTCTAGGCGAATATTTAAAGGAGCATTTAGCCCTTGGCAAAACGGGCTACTTGTTGATCTGCGGTCATTGGTGGAGCATAGCACCTAAGAGTTACAAATTTGGAGTAGTATTCTTCCACTGTAAGATGAAACTAATGTAAGTTGAAGAATTCATTCAACTTAAGGGATTTGTGTGCAGGTGGAAGATAACGTCCTTTGACAGCATACTTAATGTCTTCCCAAGTTTGAGTGTTTTGAGCTACTTGATTATCTTTGTAGTGTTGTTTCCACCAAAGCTTGGCATCCCCCGTGAGATGAAACATAGCCAACATTGCTTGATTATCGGGAGTAGTACCAGCAGCAGCAAAATAATCCTCCATCTCTTCGAGCCACACTTCTGCATCGTGCTCAACTAGGGCTCCTTCCCCTTTGAAAGAGGGAAGTTTAGCTTTCTTGAGAGGTAGCTTTTTCTCTTGAAGAGATGTGTACACCGCACTCTGTGCAATATAGATTAAGTGAAACTTTGTTTGATACTCTAACTTTAATCCAATTTAAGACAAGACTTGATCATACAATAATACAAACAAAAGATAATATTAGTCCAAAATTTATTTATATACACATTATTTTCTACCAAGGGTACTAGTCTTTAGGTACAAGGATTGTAATGCCACTATATTTTGAGTTTAGTGACTACAAAAGGATAGGCTAAAGGATCAAAATAATAAGTCTCCTTTGACCCTTGAAAGCTACAAGATACACATATGGGTCGAATCCTACCACCGTGGATAACTTTTGTAACTTGGTTGTAGACCCATTGAGTCTGAGATATGTTTTCTCCTCCCAAGGTAATGGTAGCATCCGGATTCTTAGTACCAATGAAAAGATAAACTTCGATGACTTTTAATTCCTCTGCCCATTGAAGTTTCGTGAGGTTTGTATTCATGCACCATAGCTTGTCAGCATCGATGGTATAGATTCCTCCAGATGAAGTCCAATTGATGCCCCATCCTCTATGCACCCTTGGGATAGGTGGTGCAAACACCCTATCCAAAATCATCATCACCCTTTTTCGAAACTGATAACTTGGTGATTGCCATGCATTTTCAAACATGATGGTGAACACCTGGAATTTTTGGTAGGCTGAATGAACATTTTCCTGTACCAGGAAAGTTCAATCTTCAATACCATATAAAAACTGAAAACATGTTTTCTAGGTTCTTCTACTATTTCAAACATTCGCATCCTTCAACATCCAAAAATCAATCTAAAAATCTCCCCAAGCTTTAACCTAGGCTCTGATAGTAGTGTGAGGTTCCTGCCCCTTTTTGAGAGAAGCAGAGTACCTTTGATAGGTCTCCAATCCTGAGAAATAAAAACCAACGGACATTGCCTTAGTTACTACGTAGCCACGGGCATGAACCGTTAGTGAAAGATTGGTACTATCTCGCTATGGCAGAGCGTGAGCACCAGAAACCTATCTATAATCAAATCTACCTAAAAGTATAAATCTTAGAGTGACCAACCGATGCTCTTTTTTCTCCAAGCACAACCGCCAAAGTTTGTTTCTTTTAAGATTTATGACTATAAAAAAAAAAACGTAACAATTTCTAGCGTTGGAAAGTTACTCGACTCATTGGGTCCACCCGTCCATAGAATGATGCCGTCGGGGTATCATTCTCCCAGTTTCCACACCGCACTCACCCTTCTTTTGTTATCTAATTACTACCACAGTGTTTAAACCTACATGTTGCTTTACTTTATTTATTATACTAGTTCTTTAAAACAACCCTTCAAACAATATTACAAACAATAGTCAAACAATAAGTCGTCCAATTTTAAACCAAAAACCCTTGGATTAGGTTCACTTAAGAATCTCTACTAGCACTATTATGTCCGATCGGTATATACATTATTTGTAAAACCCTTGTCATCATGAGCGTCCCATACCGCTCGACAAGTACTCATTGTGCTAATCTGGGCGTACTTCCTCCACAGCAACAATGGTGCCAATCTATGCATCATCCTCACACCACAATAAAACAAAACTGCAGTATCCAGCTGGGCCAATCTGGGTGTACTCCCACCACAGCATGAGCGATGCCATTCTGGGTGTCATCTCACACCTCGGAAACTACCACATAATACCAGCGCTAATAAGTAGAGAGACTTAACAGAAACCCTACCGAAGGTTTTGGACAAACATTCTTTCCTATAGCAACCAGTTTAACGAGACAATCTTTCCTACTTGTCAAACATATGCGGAGTTTCTTGGGGTTAAGCCCCATGGTTTCGGTCCGTTTTTTATTTTCATAAGGTAAATAATATATTTATATGGTCTCGCATATGCAATGATGCATAACTTGAAACTGCAATACTAACCTGTACCATAGCTCCGATTGATTTGATTGGTGGAGACATAACATGTTTTGCACGAGTTCCACCGTTACTTGTACCAGCTTCATGATCATTAGCACCTTGTGTTTGAGCACGCTTTGAGGCCATTTCTTTGTACTACACTTATCTTATACACTTAGAACTTTAAATTGGTCAGTTTCCCTAGTAATCTCCTTGTTTCCAAAGAGAGTCTGTAATTTAAAACCTCGCCAACTCGGATTCACACTTAGTGTTTTTGTTCTACATCTAATTTCTATACATAAAATATTTGCTAATCTTAATTAATAAAAAATTAAGTGTGTAAACTACGAGTGAAAGTTTAGGAATGCATTACTTTTATGCATGACATTTCTAATCCAATTCTAACTTTAATTTCTATACTTCAACTAGATCAATTTTAAGTATTATTCAAAATACTAATTAATCTAATTGAAAATAATTTAGTGAATGAGAATTTCATCATGCATAATAAGAGTGTGATGAGTACTCTTATGTATTAACTTTTATTTAACTATGCATAAGTTAATAGTGAAGATGTACTAACTAGAGAGAGTAGGTATACTTAGAGGGATGAAAGTAAGACAGAACATACACACACATCTTTTATAAATCTAATTGAATATTACTAATTCATTAGAAAGATTAAAGTAAAAGAGAACATACATCCATCCTTTCTAAAAATAATTGAATCTAACTAACGCACTAGAGAAATGAGGATAAAAGAGAATACACACACATCCTTTTCTAAAGGTAATTGAATCTTACTACTCTATTAGAGATATTAGAGTAAGAGATAACACAAAAACACACCATTCCTAAAGCTAATTGAATGCTTAATTAATACGCACCTTACTAATCCACTAGTGTTTTTACTCTCTTAGTTTGTGGACGCCTTGTGTGTAAGAGAAGTGGCAACACTTCGTGAGCGCTATAAAGGAAATCCGTATGTCTAAAGTGTGAGCATGGATGCTCTATTTATAGCAGAAAAGAAAACGTCCAACTTGTTTTTCCAACAAAAATATTTTTTTAAATTATTTTTTCTCCAAAAATTATACCCGCGTTTTTGGTACCCTTGTGGTACCCATCAGCTTGACCAATTTGTCATTATCATCAAGAGATAAGGCCACACAGCCCCCCCTCATTAAGGTTAGACAAGACTAGCCTCTCCTTTTCATGTGACAATGTGTCCACTTTGTCTTCTCATATGTGAGTCCAGGTGAGTCCATGTGCCTTCATGTGTCATCCATGTGTATTCTTTTATCTTTATAATTATTTTATTTATTTTCTTAATGATAATTTGCTTTCCATTTTTTAATTTAAAATTTATAGTCTTATACTTACTTTATAGTAGTAAGAGAAAATTCTACAATCAGTAAATAAGTCTTGCAATAAGTTAGTTAGTGATTCATATAGCTAAACATGTCAGAATTTTGTAGCGTAAATTTTAAATTCTAGGTTTTCTCAGCCTACCATTCATAATTTGAACTTGAATATCTTAAGTAATGAGTGATGGTTTATAAAAATTTGGAGGTAGAGACCTTACACCATTGCTTCAATTACCATAGCCAAGTGGAGATTGTTGCGAAAGTGATCCCGACCCAAAAGTGTCACCCTTGTTATGTCTCCAAATGTCCACCATATGGTTTGATCTACTGAAGTTCCCAAGTAAGGGAAGAGCAGGTGCTCATACTGCTTCACAAAATCTCTTCTAGCAGATTCACTTGTTTATTGCAAATGAGGAATGGCCATAGATAAAACCATCTATTGACACTAATCCATAAAGTAAGGTTTTGAACAAAGAGACAACGTAAAGGATTAAAAGATACAATCCTAAGAAGTTCTTGACAAGGAGATGGGAAGAAAAGACAAAGATGAAGGTAAGAATTCCGTAAGATATGAGGATAGATTGCACGTTATATAGATAAACGAGCTAGAGAAGAACGAATTAGCGCTACCTAGAAGCTAAATCAGAAACCTACGGTTGAAGATTTATCATCTTCCTTTCTTGTTTTGAGATGAGGAAAACTCTTTCTTTTTGTTGGGGAGTTTGTAAGGGCCTTTTCCAAGTAGCCCTTTTATTTGACTATCACATCTAAACCATTGACTTTAAAAAGAAAAAGAAAAATAAAATGTTGGAGTAAATTTGGGTTCAATTCAAGCACCAAAGTATACTCACGAGACACTTCCGCAACTTACACCATGGGAATAGGGACATAGCCAATGCATGGAAAAATAGCTTTTTATTTTGAGAAAATGAATATAAAGAAAAAGATAAGGAGAAGAGAAAAGATAAGATAAGGAAAAAGGAAAAGAAAAATATAAACAAGGAGAAGATAAGGATAAGGATGAGGTTAGTAAGTAGCTTGTTGAAAAAGTTATCAAGATAAGTTGAAAATACCTTGTCGATAAGGAAGATAACCTATCACGATAAGTAAAGGAACTTATTATAAGTATGCATAGAAAGAGGGCTTCAATTATCATTTTACACTTCTCTCCTTCATTTCTCAAGGTCCAAACTTGAGAGTAAGCTTGAGAAAGCCATAGCCAAGCCTCTTTCACACACACCCCTCTGCAAGAGAAAGCATGACCAAAACCCTAATCAAGTTTTCTCTTCTTCTTCACTTTAACCTGTCCCTCTCCTTTCTCCTAATTCTCAAGCATTCCATAGCCTATATTGTCTTTTACCTCTTGACATTCTCTCATTCTAGATGGCCTAATGTATGGTATTCAAGAAAAGTGAAGAGGGAAAGAGAAAACTACATCAACTCACTTCTTGAACACCCTCCCAAAGCAAAGAGAAGGCTCTACCACACACACACTAAGATAGTTTTATCTTGTTATCTTTATGCTATTAAACTTTTTACTTTTATACTTACTAGAATTCATGCTTAAGCTCTCACATTTTCATTTTTCTTGGAAAGAAGAAATAGCTTCTCAATTTTGTCGTTTCTCTCTAATTATGGCTCATTACTAATCATAACTAACCATGTTGCTAACGATGTTATTTCAAGTTTCTTAGACTACCCAACTAATATAGCATAGAGAGAGTAGAAGGCACTCTCTTTAACCATAGGTGATTGGAGGTCATAGTTATCTAAATATTTCAAGTTTCTTTATTTCAAGTTTCTTAGATAACCAGACTAATTTGACATAGAGAGAGTAGAAAACACTCTTTTTAACCATATGTGACTAGAGATCATAATTACCTAAATAGTATGCATGATGAAATGGTGACTAATATACTTAATTATACCTTAAACTCCAACATATACCTTTTTATTCATTTATAAGCTACTTTTATTCTATTACCTACACAACCCTTATAAAGGTAAATACTACAAATCAAAGGCAACTAGGTAATGGAGTTAGTCTTGGAACTAACCTTACTTTTTAAGAAGAGAAATTATAATTTTTCCAAAAGAGATGCTCTTGATTTTACATAAATTATGTGTGTAAAAGTTTTAGTGACGTATTAAGTTAATATCTATTTTTTAAAAGGAAATTGAGTTTTACAAGGTAAGTTTACAATAACCAAGGAAGTTTCCTTTGAGAAAGAAGATTCCTGTTCCAAATAAGGTCATTCCCTCCCTTCCCTCTTGCCAATTGGGAAAATCCCAAATCTTTAAGCCTCTCCTAGATGTGTGATTAATCCTCTCCACAGAAGTAGGAGGTAAGCCTAAAAACCTATCTTGAGTAGAATTTGTTGGACCATTTGTACTTATTTGCATGTGCATTTGTGACTACACTGACATGTCCACTCTTAGGAATGTCCCATTTTGACCCTTACACTACCATTCTTTGAAGGGTTATACTCTTACAAAACTCAAGCATGGACTCTTGCATAATTAATCAAAATAAGGTTATGATTGTAAGTTTGTGCACTCTTAAGTTCTATGTTTTCAATTCATGACCCACTCTTAAGAAATAATCATCATAAAGAGAATATGCTTTGTTCTTTTCAAGTTCATATTATCTCAAAATTTGTATTGCAATTGCGATATGGGGGGGAAGTAAGGGGATAGATTTACGGAAGTGATAACCATGTTTATTGATCATAAAACTCCCATCACTTCCATAATGATGCCCCATAGATGGAAAATGATGCAAAGAAAACAACTGGGAATCGCCCATGGCGGGGTTAACTTGAAACTTATGTTGAGACAAAACCTTAAACTCCCAAGAGATTCATTGTATTTCTGAAGGTCTTGTTTGAGTAGAAATTAAAATACATTAGGAATTAAGTGAATATAACTCAAATGAACCTAATATAAATTTCAACTAGGATTAGGAACTTTACCAAGAAGATTTGATGTGGATAGCCCTATTGTAACATAGAAGATCTAAGTGTGAACTTTGTCTTATATTTTTGGAAAAGGCTGACGCAGGTGTTTACCTATGGGATGCAATGGGGAATGGTCCTTTCTGGCTAGGATTGATAACAGTTGGTCTATGTTTTGAGCTCAACTTCATTCAGTGCCCTAGAAATAGGATAGAGTGGAAGTGAGTCACGGCCGCGTAGTGAGACCCACGTATGTGTCTAGAAATCTACCTAGTCTGAGTAGGCCTCATGCCGATGGGAAAAGGAGGAAGGAAAATGGATCCATGAAGGGATCATGATAAGGAAGGAGGATGTGATTTAATTAAGGAATTCTTCTAATCGTCTGGTAAAAAGGAACCTTGGAAAGGCTAGGAACCTAAATGGGCTACTCCACAATTGTCCTCATGAGATGGACCTTTTCTCTGCTTCTTGGATAATTGATTTAAAAAGAAGTTAAAGTAATTATTTTTGTAACTCTTTCCCTCACAAAATTTTAAAAAATAAGAATTGGAAATTGTGTTAAGGCACCACCTCCACACGTGGTGGCACAGGAGACATGATATCCAAGTCCTGGGACAAGGATAGGGATATGCGTGGAGGATTATGTGTGACTGCTTGACAGATAACTAGATAAAATTTCTAATACTAAAGGAGAAAACAAGTAAAATATTCTAAAAAGTAAAAAGGTGGGAATGACCTGATAAGTGCAAGGGTATGCAATATTTTGCATGCTACTTTCAAATGCTTGAATGTATTCTTGGTTTTACATGATTGGAATACCGTTTTCTAGTATCATAGTACTACCTTTCAAAATGGTTCAGCGGGCAGGTGGATTCTAGAGGGTTAATTGTTGGCCAAAAAGTTGAACCCAATTTTATGTTGTCCTTTAAGTTAGGTCAAAAATGCGATAAGGGATTCTAATCGATGGAGCAGAAATCAAACTTGGGAACAAGGAGTTTGTGTAGTTAATAAATACACTCATCTTAGGGGAACTCAGTGACGGCTATGCTTGGTCCTAACCAGGGAAAAATAGTTAGTGACCTTGAACCAAGGGTGAATTAGAGAACTCCCACCAGTTGACCTTGGAAGGTTGATGTTATAAGTTAGTCTGATGACTTGGATTAAAACTTGGAATGTTAATCAAAGGTGCTTCGGGGATAGGGGATCCATATGAGAGAAAATGAATTTTATCACCCCTTGCGTTGGAATCGTAGAGTAGGAGGAATCATGTCTTGGTGTTGATCTCAAGTGAGAGGGATGTCAAAGATCATGGTGTATCCATTTGTAGATAGTACAATCGGTGGTCCCTGAGCATAGGTCTCACAAAAAGTGAGTTTTTGGAATCTCTTAAGGGCACATTGATCATGACAAGGCATACTATAAAGTGTGAAGTCATGTGGAAATGAGGGATCCTTATCACTCTACTTCAAGTAGTGCATCTTTAACCTCAACACTCGGGTCTTCTCTTTTTGCACAAAGAGCTGCAAAGATGGAAGAATTTTTCCAAAGATGATGGATACCTACTCCACAATGGGAGAGTGTGTGTACCGATAATGATGGGTACCTATGCCAAATTCTTTATGAATGTTATGAAAGTCCAAGTGCAAGGCACCTAGGCATTAAAAATACTTACACTCTCATGCAATGACATCTTTACTGGCTTGGCTTATATGGCTATGTTTAAGACTACATCTTACATTACCAGAATGTTATGTCACTCGAGATGACTGCGTGAAGGCAGGAGGTCTCTTGCATCCATGGGATATTCCTAATGGTATATGTGAAAGTATCTCTATGGATTTCATTATGGGTTTACCAAGTGGTGTATGAGGTCCATGGCTTCATATGGGTGGTAGTAGACCGGTTGACTAAAATTTGCAAGTTTACTCCAACCAAGTCAACCATTAAGACTCCGGAGTTTTCTAAGTTAGTTATGGAAAATCTATATTGCTTGTATGGATTGCCAAGTAGAATCGTGAGTGATCGTGATCCCAATTTTAACAATCAATTTTGGAGGGTTGTATTTAAACAATTGGGTACTCAACTCAACCTAAGTACAATAGATCATCCTGAAATGTATGGTCTGATTGAAAGGGTCAATCAAGTGCTAGAGGGTATGCTAGAAACATACTTAGTAAGAAGCAATTATATTGGGAAGATTGTGTCCCTATTCTTGAATTTTCTTACAACAGTGCTATGTATGTAACGACTGGTTTTAGTCTTTTTATGCTTATGTATGGTTTTCAACCTAGGTCATTGGTTACGATGGTGTCGGCAGCTGAAAATCTCCAAACAGGTCAAGGATTTTCTTCAAGACCACATGAAAATTTTGAGTTTGGCTCATCAAAATGTTGAACAAGCACAAGATTGGTATAAGAAGTATGCTGATAAAAAACATCGGCAAGATTCACTGAGTATTTCATGTCACTCATTTACATAAATGCTTACATGGAGATGATAATGTCATTGACCAATAGATTTTGGTTGATTTTATTGAACCTCCAGTGCAACCACATGAACTTGGATGCATCTTAGACTATCATGATTTGTGTAGTCATCATCATGTGCGTCAACAAGTTTTAGCCAAATGAAAAGACCGACCTGAAGAATGTGCCACTTGGAAAAACACTTGTTTTTTAGGAAAAAACCATTTCTCCAAGAGGGGAGAAATGTAAGGCCAAGCGAAAACCATCCAAGGGGGAATCAGAAAACGAAGGCAAGGACTGGCTACTAGGTGTGGATAGGGGCTTTTGAATATGGAAGGCCAGGGTCTTATATAATGGGTGGTACGGTGGAGAATCCTTCAAGTAGTTCCCTGGGTTCTCACAACCTTGGTTGATTAATCTCTCAACCTTAGACATTTCTACTACCCTATTACTCAAAAGGAGCTCAAAGAAGCTAACCACCCCTAGGGTGTGCACTATTGTGCACATTATGGGACCAAATCCCAAAGCCTTCATGACATCTTCAATGTATGGAGGATGCAGTCTTGCTTGGTGAAATTTTCATCTTGGATGATGATCATTGTTGTAATAATGTTTTCATAAATTGATCTTCTTTTGATGAATCTATGCCTATGAGGGGTGACTACTTTTTCTAGGATTGAATCAAGACTTAGGGCTATAACTTTGGCAATAATATTCTAGGGACTTTTCATCATTGAGATACACCACCAATGTTTAAAGAGAGAAAAACATACTCATTCGGGAATAGGCCTAATCAACCCCTTTTCACATTGGCATCCATATGTCTCTATAACAAAGCCTTGTTCACCATATGGGTTATTAGGTTGTGCTTGCTAAATTTCAAGTCAAAGAGATGAAAGATGAGGCTAATTTCCAGAGAACTTGGCCCCCTCAAGCCTTAGATCTTGTCCATAATATGGCCAGGACCACCTTTGGCCATTGACCAAACATCTGCATGCAAGTAATGAAGCATGGATATTATTACTACTTAGGAGTGTAAAGAGCAATGAGAAGCAGGTATAAAATATTTCTCCTACACATAAATGAGTGTCTCCATCAAAATAATAATAGTAGTACCAACAAGGAAAGAAAGTACAGCCTATCAATAAATCATTTTATGCACTCATGTGTACCATGATAAAGAGAATACTTCCCTTACTAGGTCTCTCTCTCTCTCTCTCTCTCTCTCTCTCTCTCTCTCTCTCTCTCTCTCTCTCTCTCTCTCTCTCTCTCAACTTTTTCTTATATAGTGGGTTGATTGTCCCACCACTCTGTGCGTGAGGAGAGACTTAGGTGTAGCAACCACTTTGTGAGCTTCACTTTTGGTGTAAGAGAAGATTTCAAGCTACACATTGCAAGTGAAAGAGCATGAGTTCAAGAATTTCAAAACCACTGTTGTATATGCTCCTCCATCATCAATAAATTGAGGTTTGGTGCATCAAAGGCGTGATTCGACTTTCACATCTTCGTCCTTCCATTTATGCAATACAATTTGGTGAATTCAAGGTGACTTGGGTATTTTGAGTTTCTATCAGTTGATCTTGTTTTATAAAGTGTTTTAGTGTGTTTTCATTGCTAGTTTTGTGCCCACTGTAAGAGGGTATTGTGGTGAGAGGTCTCCCACACCCTAAGACAGTGTGTGTGTCTTGGCAATGTTTAGCGTTCACAAAGCATTGAGTGAGTTTTGTACAAGATCTACGATAGTATCATAATGAACCATCTCCATTTTGAAGTCAAAAATAAGGTATTATGCAAGATCCATTCCTCTCTCTCTTCCCTTTTCTCTAGCTCTCTCTGTTCCATTTTGTGTGTATTTTGGCCTGAGGTTGCTTGTGTGTGTTTTGTGGCACATCTTCTTGGTTGTAACAAAATCTCTCTTGCATCCTACTTTGCATACCATAACTAGGTGGTGCCCCTATCTTGTTTGGGTTTGGCTGTGGGTTTGTTTCTGTGTTTGTGCTTGTGGCTGCCCCAACCCCAATTGAGCAGCACGGGATCCTTGTAGGGTGTTTAGAGGTCGCCTCTCTTGTTGCCCGCCCCGGACCGCCTCAATTTTGGTTTCCCCATTGAGGATCACTTGTGTATTTTTTTTGTAGGATCAACCTTTAGAATAGTCAAGTAGTTTGCATGAATAACAAGAATTTGTATGATCCTTTTATTGTCATTGCAAGGCAAAAGGTTGTTAGTAATAAATTGCAATTTCAACGAGTAATTCATAGAATTTTGGGCCCTCTTAGGTTGGCCAAGGTAAATGCTACAATAAATCCTTTTATTTTGCCTCTAATTAGGTACGACCTTAGTTTGGACATCTATATTTTTGTTTTGTTTTAAGAATTAGATCATGCATAGACCATGGATAATGGCCCAGGAATAGAGATTTTTCCCTTCCATTTAACTCCATACCTTAGAATAAATGTTGCTATTAGTAGAAAGATCCATTTTCATTAACGCATGGTGTTCATGTTTGGTTCCCAAAGAGTAGGAGAAATTATTGCATCACCAAACCCTGTCATCCTGCCTCTTTTGACTACCATAGGTCATTTGATATGCACTTCTTTTTTTGTTGTAGAATAGATTGCAATTTAGAAAACATTATTTTGTAAATCATTTTAAGAAAGAAAATCAAAAACGTATCGTCACTTTGAAATTGATTCAATGGAGGCCCAACGCTAAATGTCCGGATATCCTCTTTTCTTTGGAGAGCCAGGAGAGGATGCAAAATTATTTCTAGAAATTTTATGATTTCTTGCCGTATAAAGAGGATAGTAACTGATCAATAACCTATAGAAATGTTTGAGGTGGTCCTTAGGAAAGATTCTAGCACTTGGTTTGACTCTTCGCATGAGGAAGTTAAGGGTAATTACATGGAAGTTGTGAATCATTTCAAGAGATACTTCTTTGATACCCAAAACACTCAAAAGCTACGGCAAGACATTGTTTCTCACAAACAAAAAGACTTAGATGACTACTACATGTATAAACAAGAGTTTCTACGTCTTTGGACTGTATGGGTGAGAAATGTTGCTAACCCTGGTGATGGTGTAGATCTCCTAAAGAAGGAGAGATTCATAGCCGCAGTCTCTTTTCCACACTCAAGATAAAAGTTGAGACGGGTCCACCTGCTACCTTTGCTGCAGCTGAAACTAGCTCTATTGAGAAGTATAGAAAACTCAAGTTCCTAAGGGGAGAGTTTCCAATAGAGGGTCCGAGACCTAAGGGAAAACTGCAAGCATCAAAATCTAGAGAGATGCATGCGGTAACAACCGAGGTAATTTAGAAGTTAAATGAATCCTTAAGCAACTTGTCAATCCACCTTGCACAAGCTATAGGTCCAAAGGGACAAGCAAAGAAGTTTGAAGAGTGAGATCCATGACCTAGGAGACTCTTGCAATGTTGGAATTGTGGAGAGTGTGGACATGGGATGTATAATTGTCCTTGGCCCCGTGGGGAGCCAGGGAGACCTAACTTGAATTATCCAGTGATGAATGCAGGTGAAGGAACTAGTCAACAATCATGGCTTCTACAAAGGCCAAATGGAGCAAGACCACCTCCACAAGGAGTGAAAGGAGTACCACCTTTGCCAGACCCAAATGTGCATGTGGTAGAGGTGACAAATTTCAGTGAGGTGGACATGGAAGCTAATGGCATTAAGTGTGGCTGTGGAAAAGGTATGGAGAAAGAAGGAGTCACGTCACAAAGTGACCATGGAGGAGAAAATAAGGCAAAGGAGACCAAGGAAACCAAGAGGACTCGACGTCGTATCAACCTCCAAGACTTCCCTCTTGGACATGGTATGGCTCTGTACAGCTTGTTGGAAGACACGAGAGGTAAGGGTCATGATATCTCATGGCTTCAATTTCTTGCATTATGTCCACAAGCTAGGAGGGATTTAACAAGAGCAATTAGCACTAGGAGAAAGGTAAAAGAGAGTGTTCCTGTTGTAAAAATTACACAAGCTGAAATGAATGAGGACATTACACCGGTGCTAGACTGTTACATCAAAGGAAGATTGGTTAGGAAAGGTCTAGTAGATGGGGGTCCACAAATTTGCATCATGATAGAGGGACTCATGCAAAGACTAGGTATGCACATCCATGAGACACGTGAAATCAAAGTCAAGATGGCAAACAATAGCAAGGCTAGGTGTGTAGGCATTTGTAAACAAAATTTGTGGAGGCCTTTGGCATTAAGAAGGTGGTGGATTTTTATGTTATGTCGACCAAGGGAAGTGGTTATCCATTTATCCTAGGAAGACCATGGCTAATGAGACAAGAGAAAGTAGAGAGTTCTTAGCTTTCATTAATCCCAATGACTACTACATATGATGTGGAAGATCCAAGCTCCATAGCCACTCCTCTTCTTCTTCTCCACACTCCCTCACACTCTCCTCTCTAAGAATTCCCTTTCACATCTTTTGAATTGACTTATATACAAGGGCTTTTGAAAATGGGCGACCGGCCAAAAAATGTATAACATGCTGCAGGTATCTAGGCTCATCTAATCATCAATGTACAACTTGGAACCCACTGTGGAGCCCGTAAATACAAAAAAATTATGCATACACATATGTGTACACACCAATGGAAGCATAATGCATGTCGTTGACACTCACCCGTCAACAGTATATAAAACAGAGGTTATGATTATGCAAACCAACCATAAGTAGAAGCCATGCATTGTGTACAACAATGAGACACTTTAAGTTTTTGAGAGATTTCAATACCTTGGCCTTGAGATTATGAACAACCACAAGTGGCATGAATGTGCTATGTGTGGTTTGGAAGCTAGGAAGAGAGCGTACTATGCATTTGAGAGGATGTTTAATGTGGAATATCAAATGTTGGATTTTCAAAAAGTACCCTTGTGACACATTGGTGGCACCATTTCTCGGGGGGTGCACTATGTAATCATGCTAATGTAGAACGTGAATTCAAAAGGAGGGGTTTTAAATTGCAACAAATTAGGCAATTTAACACAGATACATTAAAATAAGGGGGGTTTACATTTATTTTTAAAAAAAACTAAAATAAGGGGTCATTTTATTCTTTTAGACATGTTAAAAGAGGGTTTTTTAATACCCTGTGAATGCAGATTATATAGGGGGGTACTGAATAGTGAACCCCCTGAGCACCGTTTCTTCTTTATGGAGTTGAAGTGTGGGGTGGGAGCATCTCAAAGTGTACTTGGAAAGAGTTTAAAAATGTCCAAAAGTGTTTTCTTACAAATTTTCTACAAGTTATGAGATGAACACCATATATGCTCCTTTTTCTTGAGTCAAGATCTCCTCTAATTGAGTTTATCAGCATGGAAAGTGTTGTGGAGTACATGATAAAGATGCATCAAGACCCATCACATCAAATTTCTACAATTTCATGGGAAGCAACAACAAAATTTCAAAAGACACATAAAAGCAAGAGATTGAGCATGGGATGGATGTAATATTTAAGGAAGTAAACTACACTTGCTTCATGATGCCTCAATAGACTTCCAAGTGAATGAATATTTTGTAGAATGCCAATGTATTATGGATTTGGAAGCAGTTGGGGGAGGGGGAGGGTGGGCTGGGAGGGCAAGGTTCATACATTATGCAACCCATAATGTCTGCATCTACAATCCCAAGTTATTCGTAGAAAGAAGAAACCAAACTCACCCTATATGTTTGAGCCTATCCCCTTGTTGGTGATGTACATTATTGTAGACATTCAACTTATATCCCACTCCGTTCGGTGCGAGATAGGGCATTGGGACAATGGATAAGAGTTAGATCAACCCTACACATTATGATCACTGTAAATTTGAGAGTCTGAATACATCCAAACTTGATTCCTCAAGTTTTTATCCATGATTTAGACCTACACGTTTTTCTCTCTGAGCCACAGTGTGGTGTCTCCATTGTGACTCTCATCACCACAATTTTGGAGCATCAAGAATCACTTATCAAGCCCATACATACTACATCACATTAATTTTGGTCACATGGGTCACATTTGACCTATGAGGAAGATAAATATCTCTCTCTTTCTCTCTCTACCCCCAAAACAATCCAAAATCTCCTAAGTATAGAAAAATCAACACAACTACTTCACCAACAACATCAAAAACCATAATTATGGCATACTTGTAGCTATTGCAAGAGACTATAGATAGGCATGGTGAAAACTTACGGGCACTTAAAATGGAGAATGGCATGCTAAGGGTTGCTTTGTTGAGAATGAGAATATCAAGAAGACAATTGAGATGCAAACAAAAATTTTGGTGCAACTTGAAGAGGAAGTCAAAGAATGTAAACAATCTCCCTCTTGTGGACTTGAATTCTTTGAAGGAGTGCATAAGCAAAGTGAATAATGAGCATGTATTGAAAGAGGGGGAATTTGACACCATGAGTCATGATATATGCAAGATGAAAAATGTATTCACAAACAAGACGTGGGATGATGTATGTGGTATCAATGTGGCTCCTAATTCCTCTCTCATGCATGTTATGGAAAAAACAAACAATGTTGAGAATGTGATGTAGAGGATTTGAAGAAACGGGAACGACATTCCAAGGACATTGTTATTAGTGAAATTCTAGAAGGTAAGTCTGACACACATCCTTCTTGTTCCATTCTTATTGAACATGTATTCAAAACCCACTTTATCATTTCAAGATTTATGGTTTATGGTGGCACATAGAGTGGGTAAGCATGGAGCTCTTTGCTCGGTAGAACAACCAATTGTGTGAACTATGCCGGATGAGCCCAAGAAAAGGATTTTACTCACTAATATTGGGATTTATGTGAGAGATACCAAATGTTTTGTATGTAGATATCCCACTAAAAAAATTTGTGTCACAAGGAATATGAGGATATGAATAAGAAAAAAAAAGATGTGTCTCATGAAGTAAACATGCGCAAGGAGGAGTAAAGTCGCTTGAGCAAATAGGAACACGTGATTCATGAGGCTGAATTGTAATTAAAATTATAATTTTGGAATTTCAATAGATACCTATGGAATGTGGGGATGTGCATAGATGAACTCACTAGCAAAGCCGATGTTATACTTCTTGCCAAAACTTGGGAGTATGATGCATGAAGGAATAATGGTCTCAAAGAAATACAATGTATATTCATTGATGTAGTCAAAGAATCTCTAGCAACAAAGAGAGGAAGAGGGGGGGGGGGAGCATGTATGATTAATAAAGGTCTAGAAGATTATCTATCAATAGTAGATTATGACAAGCACAAAGGTTATGTATGGAAGGATTTATGACACCCAAAAAAAGTACCTATTTTTGTAGCCGGTTGCTACATTCTGCATCATGATTCTCGCTTTTATGCTTGCATAGATAGAGGTCTACCGTTTATCTATTAAGAGGGGTAATTTTCTTATTTTAAAGTCCACAATAATGTATTGTCTTTGGGGATAGAAATTCTGACACAAACATTACAACATGATACACTACAATTTGATATGCCATACATTTCAAGGGAGTTGGAGAATAGTCACATGTATGATCGTACTTCAATGGATGATAAAGATCCGGATCACTATAGAAATATTATTTACACATGTACAATAATAAGGGTATGTTTATTGACAACGATATATCTTTATCAAGAAAAACTATTAGATTTACATGTAGAAAACATAATAGTGATAATGTGGCTTTATGCTACTCTCTGAAGCCATCATGTATCACATATAGAGTTTTACACTTTGTCAACGAACACGGAATTAGATGATTGGATGTTATGTAATGGCCTTACGTGTGAAGAAACAACTAAGCATAAAAGTATCAGTCAAAGTGAAGAAAACATATCTCTTTGTATGGATTTCAAACAAGCACCAATGTATATTGAAATGGTTGAGCAAAAGCTATGGATTATGAAGCTCCATCAATTTGATGGAACTTTGAAAACTAATGGGAATCTTTTAAGAAAGTAGTTTGTTCTTGTGCCAAAGAGTGCTTTTCCATAAAGCATGTCCATGGTATGAACACGGGGGGTGAACTGTTTAGGACCCCCCTATATAACGTGCGTTTGTGGAGTATTTAAAACACCCCTCTTTTAACATGTCTCAATGAGTAAAATGACCCCTTATTTTAGGAAAATTTTCCATGATTGAATATAAAAAATCCTTATTTTAATGTATCTTTGTTAATTTTTTGCATTTAAAAATCCCTCCTATTGAACTCACGTTATACATTAACATGATAACATAGTGCAGCCGAGGGCATGAGCAAGGTTATATCATGCAAAAGGTGGTTTGATGAAAAGTGTTAACACTAGTTCTGTAATTGGACACTTTAGTGTCTTGAGACACTAAAGTGTCCTGTTTTTCTACCAAGTTTTGGTAATTTATTTGTCAAGCTAGAAAGAAGTTTTTTACAACTTGCTTCTACCATAGATTGATTATGAGGGAAAGAAATCATTGGATTTTTCTCTATATCAAAATATAATCTGTATCGAGAGAATTCAAGTAAGTTCTAAGACATAAATTTTAGTAAAATTTCAAGCTGTTTTGCCAAAAAAATCATGAAATTATTATATCTTTTTGTAGAGATAGCCTTTTTTATGTTTATAAAATCCAAGTGTTAGCACTTAGTGTTACAAAACAATGGAATGCACTTCAGAGATAAGTCTTCAAGTCACATGCAAGCTATAGACATAATTTCATACTTGAGCACGTGCTAAATACGAGCATAATTTTGGTCTTCCAAAGGTCCCCTCATGGAATTGGTACTATTCTAGTGCAATTCGACAACTACAAAGACTTTATACGTTTAAACCAAGAAACTACGTATTTTTTGGTCTCCCTAACTCAATTAAATATCATTGCTTGAACTCTATCTTGAATTTTTTATCGTGCAACAACTCTTGAAAATCTTGAGTTCTCCACAATAACATTGAAACCAAGGTTTTAGGCAGCCCAGTTGTGTATGCACCATGTAATTTGATACATTTAGTGATCTACATGGAAAGTTTGATATTATTTGAGGTTTTGAATGCTTATATCTCAAGAATGAAAATATGAAAGTTTTCTCTTATACAGTTTCGAATATTTGAAATGATCCAATAATTGTTGCATACCAAAACCCTTCTACTTGCCACCTTGAGTGCTTAATGGAAAGAGCAAGCAATGTATCACTTTGTAAAACTCACAAATACATCGGAAACATATTTTTCTATGTATACGATGATATGCTTGAAATAACCATATCAAACACATGGAACTTTCCATTGTTTTATATACTCCAAAGTAAATGTTTTTGCACATGAAACTTTCAATTATCCATAGCAAAATTGTGAAAGAGTCACCTAAAATTTTCTACAAGGTCACTTCATTTTTTTCTTGAGCTTATAAAGGCAATTTCTTCAAAGCGTCAATCACTGTCTTACGAGGGTCAACTTGATGAGTATAGTTCTTGATCATGATAGACTCTAAAATGCAAGGTTTTATTTTTAAAAGACCCTCTAGATAACATATTTAAGCATATCAAGAGGGTTTTCTTAAATAAACCGTCTACTGCAAGTAGCATTTAATTTAAATTTGTTAAAAAAGGACACTTAAAGTGTCTTGTTTTGGTACCAAACTAGTGTTAAGACATTTGAAAGTCTGTGATAGATCTAGATGCAACTATGGACAAATATGATGCAACATTGTAAACTAATTGGGAAGCTTTCAAGAAATTATTTCTTTCTTGTGCCAAATAATGATTTTTCATAAAGCATGTGCATGGTATCAACAATCTTAGATCATGCAAAAGGTGGTTTGATAAAGAGTGTTAAGACACTTGAAACTATTTGATGAAACTAAATGCAATGAAATGGGAAGCTTTCATGAAAGTAATTTGCTATTGTGACGAAGCATGCTTTTCCATGAGGCATGTCCATGGTATCAACAAGGTTAGATCATGCAAAAGGTGGTTTGATAAAGAGTACTAGTGTTAAGACACTTGAAATTCTTTGATAAAGCTAGATGAAACTATATACAAATATAACTATCAAAGTCATTCGCGTGCATAGAAGGCACCAATTTAAGAAAAGGAAAAACATGCAAAGTAAAGTGCCAAATTTTTCAAGTCCACGAAAAGAAACATGCATGTAAAATATTCTGGAGAAATTTGAAGGGCAAGCGGGCTGAGAGCTTTGATAACCTGAGTCTTATGGATATGCACATGCATTGTATGCAACTCTATGAGCAACCAACCAACTATTGATCGGGCTAAAAAGAATGTCAAGCATGCAGAAGGGCTAGCATTTTTCTATCAATGTCATAACACCATTGACCATCTTGTCACTCTCCATGCTCTCATGGATAAAAGTATGTTGAAAGGAAATCAATTGTACTATTGCTTTGTGGAATTCAAAAAATCCTTTGATATGTTTTGCATAATGATTTTTGGAGAAGGATAGCAGAACTCTAAGTGAAAAGTGAGTTTATGCTTGCGGAAGGTGATGCACCAATTATGCATGGGAAGAGGAATTTCAAGAACATTTGCAAGCACTATTGTGGTTAAAGAAGGATGTCTATTATCACCATCTCTCTTTGGTCTATGCACCCATCAACTGGAAAAAATGGTACTTCACTTTGTGTAACAAGAAGTCATTGAAGAAGTTACTATTTGCAATGCGATAATCATACTTTTGTTGTATGCAAATGATGTAGTGCTTCTAGGACCCACTTTAGAGGATGCACAAAATCTTATGCTTTTTGTTTAAAAAAATTTCTTGCATAGTAGGCTTGGAGAAAAATCTCATCTTCTATGAATGAATCCAAAATAAAGGTTATGTTTGTGAAAACCAACCATGAGGAGAAGCAATGCATTTTGTACAAAAATAAAACGCTTTAAGTTGTTGAGATCTTTATTTTGCTTAGCCTTTAAGTTTCAGCCAATCACAACTCGCATGAATGTGATATGCATCATTTGTAAGCAAGAACGAGAACATATTATGCCTTTGAGAACATGTGTATTGTGAGGGATGTCAAATGTTGGCTTCTCAAGACGTACCTTTTTGACACATTAGCTACACTAGTTCATCCTTATAGGAGCATCTTAAAGTCTACATGAAAAGAGTTTGAGAATTTTTAAAATAATTTTTGTACAACTTTTGTCCAAGTTAAGACACAAACACTATCATTAAGAAGTGAATGGGGTATATGAGGGCCTCTTTATTTGGCGGTATAAGGGAATGCTTAAAGTGTAAGTTGGACCAAGCCTAAAAGAGAGAGCAAAAAGGCCTATGCTGAGATATTAAAAAATCCATTTTCATGTTTTGTATTTGAAGTTAGTCTATTTAGTAACCCAAAAGGGAGGTGAGTAAATGAATTTTAAATTGTCTTTTTCACACCCCTCTTCTCTATCTAACATATATAACACTCTCTCTCACTCAGACCTCATTAAAGGATGCATCTTTCAGTCTCCCTACTAGAAAATCACATTTTTCAAATTGTTTCATTGCATTCTCTCTCTAAAATGATACAAATCTCTCTCTCTGTGTCTCTCTCTCTCTCTCTCTCTCTCTCTCTCTCTCTCTCTCTCTCTCTCTCTCTCTCTTTCCCCCCTTTTTTCTCTTGTCACTTCCTCCTCCCAATCATTAAGGAACATTATTTGCCACCTACTTTTGATAGACTGCAAATCCTCCAAGGTTACAGATCTACTCTCTCTCCCACTCTCTCTTCCATTACTGTCTTTTTATCTCCCACTCCCTCCCTCCCCCCCCCCCCCCCCCCCCCCCACCTCTCTCTCCTTCTCTCTCTCTCTCTCTCTCATGATTCTCCCATTCCAGGTCTAGCTGAGAGCAATGGAAAACTCCCTTACCTCTATGTGCATCAATATTTCTCTCTCTACACTCATGATCAATAATTTCAATTCAAAGGAGATTGAGTTGCAGCTCCCTCTTTCTTCCCTCCACAACATAATTATTTTCTCCTATCTTGAGTTCTCTCCACTTATTTCCTCCATAGCCAGCTTCACCTGCTTGTAGCAATCACCATTGCACATCCTCTCTCTAATTTTCTTGATTATCTTACAAAAATGTAATGCAATCCCCTACCACTGCAAGACATTACTAGAAAGATAAAACAGTATCAATTAAATGTTGATTTAGATAAAGAGTATGCTCATGTATGACTTGGCACATCTAATCCCAATGTTGGAGATCAACTATTGAACCTTGGGTGCAAGGCAATCAACTTATGGGTTGATTTTCATATTTACTTTGGTGATCCAATGGCCAATGCATCAACGCCCTTTTGTAACGTCACTAAGATACTGTGTTTTATTGGAGATGGGAGAGATGGATCGTTTGGCTACTACTGGAGATTATATTTAGCTTTTTCCAATGAAAGGGAAGAAGGAAAACATCTCTGTATTGCCTACTCATCATTGCAAGAGAAGGACATGAAAGACATTCGGCATGTCAGACAGGAAGCCAATGAGAAGATGAAGCATCTAAACAATGAGATGGCGAAGCTTAATTAAAAAGTAGAGCATCCAAAAATAGATCAAGAGCTCTATCTACACAATTATGTTTAGCTAAAACATGCACATAGTATGCATCAGTGAATTGATCATCTTACACACATTCGATTGGGATACCACATTTGCAAGTGTATCCGTCAAACTCGGTAAGGACACAAATGAGCATCGGTTGTTACATTTTTTATCGGTTGTTGTAATATTATTTCAATATGCAGGAACTTGGCTCAAATGATGATGGGAATTGAGTTCGATGCTCAAAAAACTACACATACTCTTCTGCAACATATCACCATGCCAAAGGAGTTGCTGGAGCTGTTGGATGATCCATCCAATGCTTGAATTGATAATGTTTTTCACCAAAATTATTTTAGTGAGCTAAAGAGCATTGTGTCGCTGCAGGAGCTGATGGAGGTGTGTGACAGCACAGGAATAAGTTTCAAGTCCTACAGAGCTTTGTATAGAATTGCCACACTAGGTCACATAGAAAAAGGATTGTTTAGGTTGCTGCCAACACCTTAGAGTTTGAATGTTTCAAAAAGGTGCATAAATAATGATGTTGCAAGCTTGTTGGGTGGATTTCAATATGTGGAGGATTCCCTGCCATTACAGGAGAGAAAATCCTTCTGTGACAAGCAGTTCAATAATGTATATGTTGACATGTTGAAGCTCCTGGAGTCACTTATCAAATTTTATGGTTGACACATGAACAGTGTCATGGAAAAATTATATTTGTGATGAAGCTTGATAAATGCCAAAGGTCAATGGCTCAAAAGGGTAAGCGTTACGCTTATGAACATAGCCTTGGTGGGCGTTGATGTTGAGCTAAATTCCAACGAGAAGGGAAACACCTATTTAGGTGTCCTATCATAGAAGAGTATTTGGTGGCTGGCAACATTTCATATCCCACAAAAGACACATGAGTCCCTAAAATGGTATTTTAATCACACCCCAATGGTTGTTGATGTCACTCAACAACAACAAAAATGACAACAGTTTACAGGTTTTTGGTCTGGGTACGTTCCAAGTGGAGTGGCATTTGGTAGGAGACTTGAAAACTCTCAAGTGTATGCTAGGGTGCAAGCAAGGTGCAATGAACCTCTTTCCATGCATTCATTTCTGCCACAGTAAAGTCTAATTAGGAACTGAGGTCAAGGGTGCAAAGGCCAGCAAGTCAAAGGGTGGTAAGGTAAGGGTGGAAAAGCTGCGATTAACTCTCTCAAAGGTGTACCCACTACACAAACAGTGGGTAAAGCACTACAAAAATGGTTTCAAGGTATCCTCAGTTGTAAGCAGAGTGTACCCACTAATCAAGAAATGGACGATCCAAATTGGGATCCTATTCTCTAAATTCCTCTGATAAATGTGCATATGTGCACTCTTCATGCCCGTCTACAAATTCTTGACAAGTTGCTTATGATCCATATAAATTATGCTTGGAATATGGAGCCTGCAAAAAGAAGAGAAGAGTTTATAAGAGAACTCAAATCTATTCTATCAAGCGTTGGTCTACATGGGGGTACAATTGAGTTATCAAAGGACAACAAGGCATCTAGAAGTACACATGATCGTTCTAATAAAATATGTATGGGTGGTAGAAAATCTAGGCATTTGCTTTTAGACTATTTTGACTCCCATAGCCCCAATAAGTTTCAGTTGTGGAAAAAGATGTATGACATTACCACCTATAAAGGTAACAAAGCAGCCCTAGGAATTAAGCATGCTCGTGTGTGGCAATCTGTAGATGATATTTTTTTGTTTCTTGAAAGGGCAAAGCTAACCTGTGCTGAGATATCCACCTTAAAGTTTGTAATTAACAGTTTCATAGTGCAAATGGTGGATGCCTAGGGGATACGCACATAACACATTACATGGTGGGTTGAACACTTTGTCTCTGCAGCAAAAAACCATAAGTGTTTGAACTAAAGTTTTATTGTTTTTTCAGTAAATTCTTTTTGCTTATAGCTCTTTTTTTTTTGACACATTCGGTTCATTGGGCATCTGGAGTAGCCAAGGAATGAAGCACTCACACTATCAAGCAAAAGTAGTGTATTTTAAAAATACAAGGCATGGAGGTGGAAGGAAAAAGAGAAATTCCCTATACAAAATGTTCAATTGGTTCTACAGAGTTTTAGCGAGGAGAGAAAGGAAGAAGACTAGAGTGCAAATAAGTTTGAAGCACATAATAGAGGAAGTGGTTAGTGTGAGGTGATCACAATCATATCATGTTTCTAGAGAAAAAGATCGATTCCAATGATGGTTGGAGACATGGCCACAAAATGGTAGGCGTTGGGTGAAAAACCAATAATTTTTTGACACTAACCACTTCTATTGTACACATGCATTGTAATGCCATGTGATTTGTTGATGCCCTAATCTGTGGTTTAGTGGGTCAAGTTTCTAGTTGGGAGTTATTTTTTAAATTCTATTAATATTTTTGAGTTTTTAAGTGTTTTTTTAATTTTTAATTACTAAGTGAAAGCATGAAAAGGTTGTCAAGAAGTACTCTCTTTGACACTACCTTGTATGCATATGGACACTCAATTAAATGTTTAAAATAGAGATGTACATGATTTGCCACATATGAGGAGAAAGATCTTGATGAGAGGAATTTGCACATGTAATCTTCGACAATTTTTAGATTTTTTCAAAAATATTTTATTATGTGCCCATTTTTCTTGAAAGTACTTGGAAGGTAAAAACCACCATGTCATGCTTTTGCCCAAGTCAAAACTCACAACTTGAAGTTCATTTCTTGTTTACACATTCTAGAAGATCCTCTCGAGCAGAAACGAGCATGCACTCATATCTTGCACCACATGGACGATTCACACAAGAAGACCACTATGCACATCAATACCACCACAACCACTCACACCATAGAAAATCCGTAGCCAACACCCCATGCAAAATCTACGGCTTCAAATCCACATCCCTAGCCACAAGTGGATAACCCAACGTCCCAACCCGCTCGAAACGCCCAATAGACTCCCCAATCATCGAATACAGATGATCAAACTACCATGAAACATATAGCTTTTTTTTTAATTCATATTGTTCAATAAATTTTATTTCCACAACACATGCACAAAACCTCGAGCATGCAGCGATCCATCGATCGAGGGGCACATCTTGGTGATTTTTTTACAAAATCAGGCAATGGAGGGGGCATACAAGGTCAATGAGACCACCAATGAGAACAAAGGTGCCCGGTGGGGTCAGAGGATGCAAAAAATCCCCTGTGCGCCACAGTGGCCCCTACACGCCGTGGTGCACAGGGGTTTTTTTGCATCCTCCAACCCTCTCGGGCGCCTTTGTTCTCATTGATGGTCCCGTTGACCCTGTATACCCGTCTCCCGGTTTTGTAAAACAATCATCGAGATGTTCCCCCCGGCCGATGGGTCGTTGCACGGCTTTTTTCCGCCTTTCGACACCGTCGGACGAGCCGTGCACCGTGGTGGTCAGTTTAAATTTAACATCTTGAACAATTCAAATTCTTAAAAAGAACAATGTACAAAATCAAGTGAAACAATTACACGAAATGGTAGAAATTTGACATTTGATATTATATGAAAAGATTACAAATCTCATCAAGAGAGAGTACATGGGATAAACTATTTCTGATGAAGTCATCCTTCAATTTGCAAATTGATTGCTAAAGATAAATTTGTATTTTTAAATGTTACACACTTAGAATGCACCATACAAGAAATGCCATCCTAAAATAGATACACAAAAATGTCTTTGATGGCATCCTATAGGGCAAGTAAGGTTGCACTTTGTATGCGTGTAATGGAATTTCTATATTCATCAATTATGTCTCTCACCATTCAAGAGAGGGCCGCTTTGGGTATGATTGGCTCAGTGCTCTTTTGATATTTTTGAATCTCTCACAAAGCAACTGTGTATGGCTTGCATGTTTGATTTTTCTATGATGCTGGTGGTGGTTGAGGAGACGCTTGCCTGGCCCATTGAGAAGGATCATTTTGTATTTTTACTCCTCTCCTCTTGGGCTTGCTGTTCTTCAGGCGTCACCTTGTCCTTCTTCCTCTTTGCACATTGCTTGGCTCTTTGACGTATTTTTGAAGGCCTAGAGCTCCCTGTCTTTTCTTGTTGGGTGGCTTGAGCTATATCCTCTACCACCTTTCTCTCTGCCTCTACTCGTGCTTATAAGTTTTCCAAGTGAGCTCTTTTGGACTAGGCTCTCTACCATTCCTCTTGCTCCCTCTGGTTTCCTTGTTCTTCTTGAATTCTTTTTCCTCCCTTTTCAGTTGCCTCTTATCTTACATATCTTTCATTCTTTTCCTCCTCTTGGCCTCTCGTGCTTTAGAAACCAGGTCACCTTGTATTACTTTGATTACCCTTTGTTTGACTCGCGATCATAATCTTCATAATGTGGTTTCTATGGTGGCCAAAGTGCCAAGTGCTATGGAAGAAGGGGAGGGATCTGGATTTTGAAGTGAACCTTGGTATTATTCTTTATTTTCTCTTGTTTTGTACGTAGCTCTATGTAGAGATGAAATTGGTGGGGGATCTGCAGAGATGTGCGGTTGGCGTGGTTTAGTGGTGCAAGATCACCTAAATTGAATGCTGATAGAAATTGTTAACAAAAGACAATTATTCTATATTGATTGGGATATTACATCATGGTCGATTAGTTTTACTACAAATTACATATGTGGGTATGGGACAAATGGTTGACTTGAGGAGAAGGGATTTTATAAATTCCCCACGGTTTGTCAACCCTTGACCTGGTCTGAGACGCAATGGGAGAGGACTGAGCTTTTGTAGAATGAGGCACATGATTTGATTTCCACAAGTGTACCTTGCTACTATTTGCACCAACTTCTATTCGGTTTCACTGGGATGAAGGAGAGGATTTCTGGGAGACCTTGGTCTTCAAAGTCAATTTGAAACTTGACTTTCTATTCCTTTCCACTGGGATCCTTCATGGCCATATAGATAGCAAGAACTATGAACAACTCATCTTCTTTGAGTCCTAATGTTTTTGCAATGTCTTCAAGGAACAAAAGGTGATGATCATCCACCACCACTGTATGCAAAGTAAGAATTTAGAGGTCTAGGACTTCCTCCAACACCTCATCTCCCTCTACCATCTCATCTTCCTCCTCAGTGGAGCTGGGCTCTTGCAAGAGGAGGAGTTCCATATATGCTTCAGTCTCGTCTCATCAATCTCTTTGACAAATTCATTTGATTCCTACACAATGGTCACATGTACTCTTTGGTTGACTTTTTCCTTTGAATTTCCCCTTATCCATAACCTCAAGCACAAGTAAGGTCTGAACCATGTCCCAAGAAATGAATTGGGTGTCTATGCACCCCATGCCCAAATCTATGAGATCATCCTCATCCTCTATCTTGTAGTCCCATTCTCTGAGGCCTTTAATAAACCTCAACAAGCAAAAGTAAAAGTTTTTGTTGGCTGCATAGAGATTCTTGAGGAAATCCGTTGGTAACCATGCTATATCAGATCCCTCAAAGAATATGGAATATTCTTCCATGTGTTGCGCCATGTAGTCAAGAAAGCTTTTGAATGCCTTTGCATGAAGGTTGGGAAAGGCCTGCATGTGAATTGTCCCCTCGAACACATTTAGTATTTCCTGTGCTCGATCTACAAGTTCTACCTTTCTTAATTGTTTGATAAGCGCATCAATAGACATTTACATGGGTTCATTCGCGAAGAAGATGCAAAGAGATCTTAGAGATAGAGTTTTGTGAATGTGAGAAATGAAGTTTAAACCTAAAAAGTCACTTATATACCCAGCGTCACTTTTTAAAAAGTACTTAAAATTACTGTCAAAATAACTTAAAGAAATAATTTTAAACAAAATCACACGACAAAGCATTGAAAGACACCAATATTGAAAACATTTGTGCTCCACATCAAATAAATTGTACGTTTCAATCAAAAACTTGCATAAGTTGAGAATAAACAAGTATGCATAGAAACAAGATTCAAAACACCGTATATATTAATGGGAGTAAAATCCCTATCAGTTACAAGGTTTTACAAAAATACATCGCGGAAACTTAATCACACGACAAAGCATTGAAAGACACCAATATTGAAAACATTTGTGCTCCACATCAAATAAATTGTACGTTTCAATCAAAAACTTGCATAAGTTGAGAATAAACAAGTATGCATAGAAACAAGATTCAAAACACCGTATATATTAATGGGAGTAAAATCCCTATCAGTTACAAGGTTTTACAAAAATACATCGCGGAAACTTAATGTTCTCATAGAGAGAGCTCTTCTCTTTTCTAGAGCGAACAACCTTTTCATTGATTACAAAGAGATATTGCTTGGGCAAAGTATATTTGAGATTAAGATACTCACGAAGGTGATTGAGATGCCAGTCATTATTCACTACAATGCATTATTCACTGTAACTTTGTGCACTACATTGTCATGGAGGCATGTTTACAAGTCAATTGATTCTTTAGCAGCAATATAAGAGTCTAGTGCCTCCAATTCTCCCATCATAAGCTCCCATCTTCTATAGGAAAGACCCTTGACAAGCTTCACTTTGCAATATGGTATCTTAACACCACATTGTCAGAAACTACAGAGCACTAATTCTATATCCCTGGTGTTTGACCCCCTTGGTCTCCCATTGAGTTGCAAGGAATCCGTTGATTGTACGTCTGCCCCCTTTGCAAGTCCACATTGTTGGTGTCTTGTGAACACTCGGAAGTCAAAAGATAAACAAAAACACATGCAGAGACATAAACCATGTTATCGTGGCTTTGTGGGAACCATAGGTGCACTTCATTGCTACTTGCACACCCACCTTGATTCTCCTTTTGGTTGATGCGATCAAGGCACTGTCTGGCTTAAGCCATTTGAGACTGTTGACGGGCCAACCTTTCAACAACGCTTCCACAAAGATTCCATGAAGATTCTCGAAAGATTCCATGTGAAGATGCTGCTGAAGTGATGAAGATGAAGATGGATGATGTAATGTCAAGATACAAGCTCATGGACATCATCAAATATCCCTTTATTATCATTTTGAACCATTACGGCCACTTTTGTAATGTTTATAGGAACTTCATATTTTAAGTCGGCAATTGTATTTTGGCCGCAGATGCTTCTTGGATGAGCAAGCCAGCTCACGGTGTTGTAATTAAGCTCTATAGAAGCCTAGGGACAAATCAAGTCATTTTGGCTAGACATTAGGTTTTCTAAGGCTTAGTATATAAACCAAAACCTAAAGCTTTGTAAGGTGACTTCTAATAATCTTATCTTCTGTGTCGACTAGGAGACTACAAGAGAGTGAGAGAGTTTTGTGTGTGCTACAAGAGCTACGGTGGTCGGAATCGCAAATGGAGAGCGGTAGCATCTTGACCACGAGGAGAGCTATGCGTTGATGCTTACATCACGTGCATTCGTCTGTGTTTTGGCACATTCACCCGCGAGCTACTTTTGGAGTTTTGGTGAGTAAACGTTGTCCGTTTTTTCATTTCAGCATATCCACGTGATCAGAGCGAGTAGAGCTACACATTAGGCATCTTAGTTTTTGGAAACGTCAACCTGCAAAACCTGTCAGACATCCTACGTGATTCTGCACAGGGTGTTTTTGGGTAGGGTTTTGGGTCACGGACCTTAGGGAGAGTGGCCTATTGGTGTTGATAGGATATCCCTCAAGTTTCGTAACGTTTCAAGAACGTCTAATGGGCTTTTGGTTTGCGGTAGCATCATAGGAGACTCACATTCACAAAATCGATGGCGTGTAGATTTGATATCTCTGTAGGAAGTAGTCATTAGTCGGTCGAGTAGAGGTTGACACCCTTTGCTTGCTTCCATGCGCCTACGGGTCGAGCTCCGTCCTCAATTGACATTATATGTTAGGTGAGTTCTCGCTATGCTGACGCTCGTCGCGGTGTATCCACCAACATTGGCACCGCTGCCGGGGACGAGGGCCCTAAGTAGGTGACCGAGACTAGTCCTTGAGGATAGAGGTCCCTCTGGCTTGCAAGAGTATATTCATTCTCTTAGATAGGATCGGAGAGTGGTGGACTCTTTTGGTTTTAGAGGGCGTCTAGGGAGCGTGTGTCTGGCCTAGATTCTTCAACTTAGATACTATTAGGTTAGAGGATAGGCTGTGGTGAAAAGAGTGGAGTTGGAGTGGTAGATGCGCTGAGAGGTTAGCTTGAGAGTCTGTGAGAGGCAAGGAAGCAACTTAGACACCAAAATCACCATCCCATAAGATGAGTAGGAGTAGGATAGGTAGGACATCCTGATTTGTGATCTTGAGCATTTCATGCATGACAAATTTGCTACTAGGCTCATCAAAGAGTGAAACACATTAAGTTGGAAAGATAGAAATTTATATTTGAATGCTAGTTTGGTGATCAAAATTTTCTGTGAGTAGTCCTGAGAGGTATACAAAGCATAAAAGAGACTTCAACCAAAAAAAAATCGCATTTTAAGACAATAGACTTCCGATGCGTAGAATGTCTCCAGGGGGTTTTTGGGTAGGAATTCGGGAATTCTCAGACCACCAGTGTGTTTAGAGGGTAGGTTTTACCCTAAGTACATGTTGAGTTGAGTGTTTTCCCATGTTTTTGATGTCCAAATGTCAAAAGGAGAGGTCAGAAAGCGAAAAATTCATAAATTGTTTGTCTAGAGTGATTTTCACATTCAAATGAAATTCTGAGCATACCAAGGTGTTGGTAGACTCAAGCGGAACCTTTGAACCAGATCTTACTTCATTCTGAGAAAAAGAAAATTTGGTCGTAGTATGTCTCTAGGGCCATTTGGGGTAGGAATTTGGAAATTTTGAGGCTACCATAGTGTTCATTGGGTGGGTTTTATCCTGTGTACACCTTGAAACGAGGAGTTTGACCTTATTTCGGCTTCAAAAAGGCAAACGATAGTGAATACCAGACATCCTAGCCATTTGATGTTGGGAAGTGACTGAGAGACCTAAAACATAAGCTAACCTCATACACATGTTCCAAAAGTGTTTCTAAGGGTGTCTACCAAGTTTCATCTCATTTGGACACTTAAACTAGGGTGAAGTGGACTTTGCGAAGTCAAAAAGCGAAAAAATTATAAATTGCTTGTTTGGAGGGATTTGACATTCAAATGAAATTTTGAGCATACCAAGGTGTTGCTAGACTCAAGGAGAACCTTTGAACCAAATCTTACTTCATTCGGAGCAAGAAGAAAATTAGGGCGTAGTATGTCTCCAGGGGACTTTTGGTGGGGAATTTGGGAAATCTGAGGTTACTCGTGGGTTCAGAGGGTAGGTTTTACCCTAGGAACATGTTGACTTGAGTGTTTTTCCATATTTTGGTTGACCAAAAGCCAAAAGGCGAAGTCAAAAAACGTAAAAATTTCATAACGTGCCTGACGTGAGTGATTTTTGCACATTTTTTTCATTTGTGGAGCTTACTAGCACTTGTTGTGACCATAAGGAAGCATCAAGAGAACTTCAATCTGAAAAAATAGGCAATAGACATCCTACCCGTAGGATGTCTACAAGGTGATCTAGGCATAATTTTGCAATTCTGAGGTCACCAGAGTGTTTAGAAGGTAGGTTTTACCCTATTTACACTCTCAAACCAAGAATTTGATCTTATCTTGACATATTAAAGGCAAAAGAAGAGAATTGCCTGACATCCTACCAAAATTGTGTACAAGGGGTGATTTTGAGACCAAACCATAAGTTGACATCATATGCATGTTCTAAATGTTGTATTGAGTGTATGTGACAAGTTTCATCTCAGTTGGATGAGTAAAATTGAAGATTAAGTGGACTTTAGCGTTTTTTACCAGACAAAGGCAAGAATAGCCAGCTTTGGGAGCTTTTGGCATCCAAACCCAAATCTGAGCATACCATTGGGTATTGGACACAAGGGAAATCTTAGGTTCAAATTTGGGCCAATTTTGAGCAAATAGACATCCTACCCGTAGGATGTCTCTTGGATGATTTTGAGGCCAAAACCCTACTATGACCATACCATAGTGTTGTATCGCCTTATATAAGACTGATAGTCAAGTTTGGTCAAATTTGGAGCTGGTTTGACTTGAAAATTCACCAGATCAGACATCTGGCTTCTGAAACAGATACTTGATCATTTGACTAGCCTACAAGTGTCCGAATCAAAAAGTGAGAATAGCTGTGTGTTTAGCACATCAAGGGGAACCTTGGATTCAATTTTGGGCTAAATCTGAGCAAAAAGACATCCTACCCGTAGTATGTCTCAAGGTCATTTTTAGGTCCAATTGAATTTTTGAGCATACCAGTGTGTTGTTAGACTCCAGGGGAGCCTGTGGTTCAAATTTTGGCCAAATCTAAGCAAAAAGACATCCTACCTGTAGGATGTCTCCTGGTGCAAAAGTGAACTTTTGGGGAGATTTTGACCTCATACAATTGTTTATCATGTCCTATTAAGCTTAGACATCAAGTTTCAAGTCATTTAGACATCATTTTCTCCTAATATAAGACATCCTACCCTCTGAGTGCACCAAAAGCTTATGCAGCCCAAATCTTGACCTTTTGGCATCCAAATTCAATTCTAAGCATAGCATTGGGTTGCTTGACTCAAGGGGAATCTAGGGTTCAAATTTGGGGCAATTATGAGCAAAAAGACATCCTATCGTAGGATGTCTCCTGCATGATTTTGGACCCTAGACCAACATTTGATAATACCAAAGTGTTTCATAGCATCTTATAAGCCTGCTAATCAATTTTCGTCCAATTGGGAGCTCATTTGACTTGAAAAACATCTGATAGCGTATCCAGCTTTTGAAATAGATTCTTGAGTATTTGACCAGCCTAGAGGTGTCAAAAACAAAAAGTGAGGATACATATGGGTTCAATACACCAAGGGGAGTCTCTAGGCCAAATTTTATTCAATTCTGAGCAAAAGGACATCCTACCCGTAGGATGTTTAGGAGCTTATTTGAAATTTTGACGATACCATTGTGTTGCTAGACCCAAAGGAGTCTCTATACCAAATTTTATTCAATTCTGAGCAAAAAGACATCCTACCCGTAGGATGTCTCTAGGCCATTTTTAGGGTCCAGCTGTCACTTTGACCATACAGGGGTGTTCACAGTGTCACAGAGATCCCAAATCTTCTTTTAAAATTTAATTTGGACTCATTTTGACCATTCTAAACTGCATTTCAATATTTTGGCCATAAATTTCACAAACGATATTGGATTGGAAAAGTTTTTATATCAAAATGTAGCCCGAAAGCGACACTACAGATCTTAGAGCAAAACTTGAACTAAATGTCTGACTTTGGCAACTATTTAGGTCAAATTTGACAAACAAAACGTCGTTCAAGGCCTCAAAATGCATCCAGAAGTCAGGTGTGTCTAAAAACGACAGTTCGAAAGAATTGTGAGAAAACGGTCACGGTTTTGGACATAGTTTTGACTTTTCCCTAGGAGAGGGGCTAGTGAGCCACAAGCGAGGTCATCGGCTAGATTCAACCCAGGCTTGGGAACAGACCGCTCAAATCATCAGGAGGTCAAAACTTTGAAACTAGTTTAACCTCTAGGCCTTCTAATTGGTCACTAAAGACTGTTAATTTTAGCACATTGAAATTATAGATTTGAAAAACCACTGATCAACCGCTGGAAGGTGTAAAACCAAACCGCGACCTAGTGTAAAATTGAGAGTCGCCTCCAAGCTCAAGGCACAAGTGTGGCTGTCAAGGGTACATCAAGAATTTTTGCATTCATTGTGAAAAAGTTTACCAGCTAAATAGAATTTTGCAAATTGTGTGCTAAAGTGAACACAAGTTAGCTCGACTCAAGAATCGCTACGAAGGGAGCAGTCATTAGTGGTAAGTTGCATAACTTATCACAATGCTTCCAATAGATCGAGGCCTACTAAAAAGATCTAGGAAAAGCAAGCAGCCAGACAAGTCAGTATCAGCCTTGGAAAGCAAGGGATCTAAGAAGTTCAAGCAGTGCAAGCAAAGCCCAGTTCATAAAATTCAGAGATTAAGGCATCCACAAAAGCTGAAGGACCTCAAGAGAAAAATATCGACACAAGGGTACTAATAATTTTTATTAGCATTGAGGCAAGCAATTAGAGCTATCACTGAACAGATACAACAAGGGAGTCAAGACGAAAGTAATGGAATCTCAAAGGAATCAGACCATTCGAGACGAAGCTTCAAGTACATCCACAGAAATTACAAGAGAGCAAATTTGGATCTATCTGATTAGCCATTACAAAGGACTGCCATGCCATGAGGATGTCAATCGGAATTTGTACATCAAGACAAAGAAAGATAGAGAGGAAACTCAGACATCTCAATATGTGGAAGTTGAAACAGTGAAGAATATACTACACCCACATCCAGATCTCATGGAAGACTGTCTGGGATTAATTTACATGAGCCACGGAGAATATATCGACAATGAGATAGAAATGTTGTACAAGGATCAACTTATAGAACTCTACGCATATCCTCCAAGTATTTTTCTATATAAAGCCAAGATCGGAAACGGCAAATTGGTACCCTCTATGTAGATGAGGACGGTCGCTACTACAAAGCTACCACAAATCATGAAGTTCCTGCAAAGAGTAACCAATATTTTGCACCTGAAATATTTGGATCAAGAGGGGAAAACTACAAATCTGAAGGTGGTAATGTTTATCATCTAGTCATGGCTTTACCTCTTGATACACAGCTACAAGAGTTAACAACTACAGTTGTCACTGCACAAATGAATGGCACAACACAAGGCACAACATGGAAAGACACAGCACAAGTCTCATGCACCGCACCAGCACAAGACAAAGCAAAAACACACCAAATTGCACAAACAGGGAATACACCGGAAGTACCGGCTATGAAGATAGCAAAACTTCAAAAAGAACTAGCTCGGTCTCAAGAGGTACTTAACAAAGCACAAGAAGTCATATGATCAGGCATTAAACAGATGCCAATATCAGATATGGAACCCTCTCGGATGGGGGGAGTTCAAACTCAACAAAGAGACCCTATCTCTTCAAGAATGGGATTAAGAAGTACAATTTTACAAGAAGCAATGTCCTTTTCAGGAGCCCAAGCGGAATTTCAAGAAGCATTGGAAGATGCTAAGCCGGAGGAGAGACCACAGGAAATTCACAATGCCAAATGTAGAAGGTCAGGCCATCTATATATGGTTGACTTAGATCAAGAGGATGCGGGATTATACAAATTTTGGAATTCTGAGACTAAGTCTACCACATACTACATATGCTTAGATCCCAAACCTGGAGAATTAAGTGAAATGAAAAGTTATATTAGTTTAGATCTGTGAACCCAACAGGTCAAGGTGTCATTGTGATCGACAAATACAGTAGGCACTATGAAATAGTCGATGTGAAAAATATGGATGAGTTTAGCATTTGTGGGCAACCTGTAAGTCACATACTTGGACCCCGTCCAAAAGCACCATCCAGGGAAACAAAAAACAAAGATTTGGTTTGATCTTCACCCTCGGTGCAAACCTCGCCAAAATCAACTTGAAAATATAGCCCTAAGGCTATGCAGAAGCCCCACATCAAAGACCATATGCTGATGGAAGAATTAGCATTACGACTGCTAGAAAGCATGGATAGTGATTTGATCATGTATGCAAGCAATAATGGAAGCTATTTTCAGCTTCTCAAGGACAAGACAATGGAAGATAAAGAGACAAAGCAGTGGATACACCTAAGTCAGTCATAATCTATAGGTTCATGCATGCAAAGAAGAGGTCATATTTGTATCTAGATACCAGAGGAAACCATTATTAGAAGCATTATGGAGAGATGCCTCGTCCAAAGGGTGCACATGTTGAGATATCGACATATTGCAACCAATGTACCATTGGTCATTTAGTGAAGAACTGCCCAGCAAAGCTCTACATGGAAAAGAAGAAGCAACAAGCCAAAAGCAAAGTTCAAACAATGACAATAAGGGAACGGAATCCAGAATCCCCAATGAGATCTCCAAAAAAAAATCAGATCTTCTCGCAAAGCACAAAAGATAGGCTCAAGACATAGTTGCTTGAAGTCAAGGGTGTCAACGACATTATCATAGAGAATCAGGCTTTCAAAAAAGATCAATTGAATCAGTTGATTCAAGATCGCTTAAAGAACCTCAATGAGGACAAGTCAAAGCATCCACAAGGTGATGAAGATGAAGCTCGCATTTCAAGGTTCGAGAGCAAAAGAAGCCAAGATTTTGAAGATGGTAAGTCAACCCAAGAAGAGGTGGCAGAGGTAACATCAAATCTTAGTGCCATGTCACAAGCGGAAGGCATGCAAGTTGAATCAATGAATGAAGCTAAAATTCCACAAGGAAATTCCTCTACTTTGGACTCTACAGTGGTGGTTAAAGAAATCAAAAACCAACAAAAGCTAAAAGACAATGTAGTTGAAGTCTTAGAACCCACTCTAGAACAGGAAATGATCGACTCCAAGACTGACTACCAAGGACAAGCAATGCAGGATATGAATGAATATTTTCAAACAGAGACTCTACAAGAACTCATGGAGCAATGTGAACCAAAGGCCATGTCGACCATTGCATCAGAAGAAGAGAGTCAACCTCAACATCCTGCTACACGAGCTTCAAAAGATTTCCAAGAAGAAAAGTCACCATTGAATGACCTTCAAGTGCTAGAAGAAGTTAATAGTGACAGAAAGCTTCTGAAATCAAGAATCAAGGTGTCACTGTAAAAAACTAGCAATGAAGACCAACAAGCAGCTCAGGCTATAGACCTTCCTCAAAGCTATAGATCAGAAGATAGTAATCACTTGGGACATGCGGCAACCAGTCAAATGACAAAGAAGTTCAACATACAAGAGGATGACAAAGCTTCCAAGGCACAAAAGTCAAAGAGAAGTACCAAAAGCAAAGAGGACATCAGTTACTTGGCAGCCAACAAGAAGATTAAATTCTCCTTGGATGCGCATGAGAAACGAAAATTCAATTTTACAGCAGACATAGATTGCACTACCACGACTAATGTCATGTCTTATGGGCTGCCGTTACTTCTGGATAAGCCAGAACTGTATGAAATTCAGGTACAAGTATCCCTATCAAATGGAGTTAAGGTCACACGTTTGTAGATTGCGGAAGCTACCCTTAAACTACAGTCCAAGATAGTTAAAGACAAATTCCTAGTAGTGGATTCTTCCAAAATGAGTACACATTTGATTTTGTCCAAGCTATGGGCAAAAACACTTGAAGAAGAATCTGAATCTTCAATGATGGTCATCACGACTAGCTCTCAAGAAAGCCAACCTACTACCACTCCAAGATTATCTGCTGCTAACAAAGGCAAAGCCAAAATAAGCCCACAAATGTCCTACCAACATAGCATCAAAGGAAATCTCCAAAGAAATTCTTTCAACCAAAATATCCTACACAGCAAAATCACTGTCGACAAAAGTCTTCAAAGTTCTACATTAAAGCTGAAGAAATCAAAGTCAAGGACCCAATATGGGTAAATGATCCTAGCCAATTGAAGAAAGCTAAACACATGGGATGGATAGCCTCCTACTACATCTTAGTAGAGCAAGGCTATTACGAGGGTCAAAAGAAACTTTGGCTACCAAAACCACAGACCTCGGCTTATGTGGTGGATAAAGGTTTCAAAAAGCGTCCCTAAAGGCAAAAAAAGCTCATATTTATATCATCAGAGGACCAACAAGGCTCGCCAAAGGTACGCAGGAAATTTCAAATCCAGCTGGCCTTCATATCAACATAGGATTTCATCGGTAAATAATCCCAAAAATGGCACTCTTGTACATCTCGATACGACATCAAAAACATCATGGAAAGTTCCATCTACAATTCTTCAAGCACAAGGTTACTATCAAGGAAATCAGAGAATCTGGCTACCAAAAATTACAAGCAAACATTCTTCAATCAAATGACTTCAGCTTGAAAAAAATCTCAATTTAACGGAAGGCAAAATCAAGGACAATGTCACAATCAAGGCAAAGGATATCTGCAGATACAAATGGGTTCCAAAAGAACAACACATATAGAAGAAGATTGAAGTCATCTCTAGCTCTCAAGAAATGTCAAGACATGATAGACAAAGTGTTACGGAGAATGGAGCGAGCCAATCTTCTCAACCAAGGGACCAAATACAACAAAAGGAAATCTTGACAACCAAGGTCACCCAGGTATGGCAAAAGAAACCAATTTTTCCAGTATGGTCCTTTACAAATCCTCTCTTTGAGGATGGGAGTTTTGAATTTCAAAACCTATTCTTGGTCGAAAGCTCCCGAGAGTAAGTGGCAAGTCTCCATAAAAATCATGGCATAAGAGTCAAGAGTCGGGCAGTTGAGCCAGTAAATGAGCAAGCGTCAGACCCAAGCTTCATGTATTAATATTTTTTGTGGTCTATGAGTCTAAGAGTTGAGCATATTGTAAAATTGAGTCGCTCATGCTGAATAGGTGAGCCGAAGAGTCAAAGTCTAACATTTTATTTGGTGGAGAGGCGGAGTAATCCACAAAACACTAACGCACATATACACAGTGAGGAGAGTGAAAAAACCTCGAGCATCAACAACCCTTCTTGTGAGTAACGGCAGCTCTTGAAGTCAAATATATATATATATATATATTTTTTGCTTCTCTAGCTACGTTCACTCCTGGAAGCACCCATTAAAATTGTTCTCACACAACAAATTGCTTCCCATGCATCTATCTGTGCAAGCATGTATAATGTCCCATTATTGGACATTTTCATTTGACACGATTTGTGTTCCACCCATGCACTTACACAACAAAATGACGATGACAAAGTGATAACAGTGAGGGAGAGCTTTTTGAAATGGGCCCTCTAAACCCAAACCAATGGACCTACCCTCAAAAAATGTTCGAAAATAGGTACGCACACTACTTGGGGCACCACCTTCTTTTGGGAGTGGAGAAGGAAACCAATCAAAATAACACTTGCACTCACCCACTCAAGCAACACACTTTGAAACCCCCCTTAGTCTATATAAACTTTGGACACTTGAACACCATCAACGATTATGCAACCCAATGCCGTGCATCAAAATGAAATATGCAATTTGTGGAATAGCATTCACCTTCTCCCCATAAGAATACCCATAATACATCCAAACTCTTCCTCTCTCAAGCACTCATCAAAAACTCATGCGCACAAGACTTGCCTCTCAAACACACAAGAGAATCACTTACATCAAACTAACACACTTTCCATAGAGAGCTCATCTCCATCTATGCAATGCCGTGACACAAATAAAATCACCATGAGAGGTAGCCACATGCATATGTAATGAAGAAAAAGAGAGTTGGAGTGAGAATTTTCTTTAGACCAATTGAATAAGTGTGGAGAAACAAGCCAATGGTAAATTGAGAATAGAACACTTACTTGATTTCTCGCACACCTTTTAAGGGGAGGACAGACGCTGGCTAACCATCACGAATTGCGACACTTGAAAGTTTTGAAGATGATTTCATGATCATTAACATAACCATGAGAGAGATCATGATGTATTTACAAGTTATTGAGGTGCTACAAATGATTGATTGGGTTGATGGAGTAAGAGATTGTAGAATGGAAAGAGTGGAGAATAGAGTTGCACTTCCTCCAAAGAGGAGGGTTAGGAGGGAGGATGTGAAAGAGGGAGAGTTGGGGTTTTCTCTACTATTGATCAAGAAACAACATGAAGTTGAAAATATAGGTGTGTGTCCTTGAGTCTCTCCAAGGGGGGCTATTTATAGTTGTGTAGGAGTGGGATTATGCTACACTTAATTAGAGTAGGTGATTAGACCTTATTAAGTGTCCTTTGACCACTCATTAAATATTGGACATAAAAGGGACTATTTATTCACCAAAAATATCATTTTAGACCGTGAAGGCTCCATAGGGGTGCATAATGTAGGTGGGCCCCACCATGAGGCCCTACGGGTGGCTCCTGCGGGGTATCTCAACTTGTCTGTCTTGGCATTTAGAAAGCATCTTTAGGTTGGTCCCATCACATGCAAGTGACCTTGAACACTCATTGCTCTTGTAGAAGATGAGTAGGGGAAAAATAAGATCTCACCCTCTTGATTTACTTGATTTACAGTTCCCTTTTGCTGCGAATCTGACAAGTTTACACTATTTTGACCATAACTTTTTACCTGTAGCTCGGAATGACATGCTTCAAAAGGCAAAATTGACCTTCTCAACATGTTTGATATGAATTTGAACTATTCTTCACGCCCATGCACCAAGGAATTCTTTTTTAAAGGTCCACACTAGGCTAGGGAACCTTTTGCTTCCAAGTCTTCTTGTATGGGCCCTTTGCTTGTATGCATCCAAGGGGAATCATGCTTTTTCAAAAGGCTATGATGCTTAAACAAATAGAGGAGGGCCCAATATTATTTTCTTGTGAAAAGAATATACAATTGGAGTCTTTTTTGAAAGGAGAGAAACTATATGTATATTCTTAAGAGATATTGGGCCACCTATGTAGGGGGCATAGAAGACTTGTAGAGAGGGACCATAATCTTTGGTAAAGACAAGTGGAGAGTTGATTTCCATGGGAATTTATCTATATGGGGTGGAAGATGGATATATTATTTTTCTACTACTAATTCACAAGAGGTAAGAAATTTTGGGGGTATATAGTTGGTTATTGTATGCTTATTCTATTTACAAAGCAAAAAAGAAAAGGGTGGTAATATAAATATATGACTAAGGTGACATTTTTGGGAAGAGTATAATGTATGTGTCGCCACAAAGGTTAAACGAAGAGGGGGAATTTACTCTAGATAACTTAATAGCGTAGAAAAATATATACACATATGAGGAAGAGGACGTTGAGTAGGCTGACAAATGTTGCAAAAAGATGGTTACCATTTTATGCCACTCATATTAGCCCTCCCCCAAGCCTAGAGATATTCATATCTTTAGGAGGACGGTGTTGCTTCTTTTTTTTCTCTTTTTTCTTGTCATTTTTCCTTTTCCACCTTTTTTTTTCAATAGGAGGAGTGTCATGCACTCTTTTACTCCATTAGACCTGCTTTTAATTCATTACCTCAATCCCATAAATCGGAGATGGGAGGGTTGCCTTGGGTATGTTCAGATTCCAAGGCTGGTTCTTCTTTGCACATCAAAGCTTTAAAAATAGGTGGAGCATTTGCCAAGCCGAAGGGAGCCATGTCAATTTGGAGCTTAGACGATGTAGGCAGATGACTGCCTATAAACGGATTGATACGTTGAAAGTAGGGCTTTAATCTCCATCCATTGACTCTGGTCTTGTGGAGTTTTCCTAATAAATCTGCTAATCTGTAACTACCATTCCCAAAATTTGTTTTTATCATGAAAGGTCCCTCCCATCTTTGCAAAACTTTTTGTCAAGTCGAGTATTAAGTCGGTTATCATAGCGAAGAACCAACATACCTTCCTTCAATCCTTTCCCCTTGAGCTTCTTGTTGATTTTATCCCTTTGGCTTGTCTCTTTGGGGATGTAGTGATCAATGTACTCTTCTCTATCTAGCTCAAGTCGTTGGAGATCTAAGATCCTTTCATGTAGAACCTCTTTTGGTTTTTTTTCCACTCTTGCAAGAACACGCAAGCTTGAGAGCTCTACCTCAATGGGGAGAAGTGCTTCCTGTCCATAAACTAGATGAAAAGGGGTGAATTGGGTAGATACCTTGAAAGATGTCCTATACGCCCAAAGAGCAGCCGTCAAATGGCGATCCCAATCATTAGGCCGGTCCACAACGTGCTTAGAAATGATCTTACATATCATTCCATTCACTTTTTCCACCAATCCATTGCATTGAGGATAGTAGGGTGTGGAATGCAGGTGTTTCACTTTTAACCTCCTCAAGAGATCATTCAGAAGGTCAGCCCTAAAACCCGGGCCTCGATCTGATAAGATTTCTAGGGGTGTTCCAAACCTACTACAAATATGATAAAAAATAAACTTTGATACCTCTTCAGCTGTGATTCGGGTTGTGCTTGTTGCTTCCGCCCATCGTGTCATGTAGTCAACACCCATGATGATGAAAACCTTCCCTGTAGAAGTACGAGGTAGGGGACCTATTGCGTCCACACCCCACTTTTCAAAAGGGCCATAAGATATTATTGGGACTCGAGGCTCATATGTTAGTCGTCTATCCCCAGCAATTTGGCATGGCTCACATGCCTTACATCAACATTGGACATCACGATGTAAGCTCGGCCAAATAAACCCTGCTTGTAAAATCTTCCTACTTGTAATATCTTGAGAAAAGTTACCACCACAGACATCATCATGACATGAAAGAAGAATTTTCTCTATCTCTTGCACACCTGGTACTCTCCTCAAGACCATATCTTTCCCTTTGTGATATAAATCATCCCCGATCAAATGGTAAGGTGTGGCCTTCTTAACTAGTCTATGTCTTTGCACCTTGTCTAAGTGTTTGGGACACTCACCTGCTTGTAGAAAGAAGATAATGTCTTTTAGCTCCTCTTGACCTTGATATTTGGGTTCATATAGTTTCACACCTCCTACCGCCATTTGAAGCTTTTCATTTGCGAGTAAGTCTGCTTCCTTGTTATGAGTTCTCACAATGTGTTGTACCTGTGTTGCTTTAAAACCCTTCATCAAAGCTCTTACACTACTAAGCCACTCAAACAATGTACGATTCTTGGACCTCCATGTCCCTTGGATTTGCCTGACCACTAGCAAAGAATCACCTTTTATAATAAGTCTTTGTATGCCTAATTCTTTGCATTCTTCTAACCCAAGGGTTAGAGCAGCATACTCAGCCTCATTGTTAGAGTGAACACTGGGTAGAGTGATACCTTTTCTAACCATTACCTCCTTTTGTGGGTTCAAAATGATGATTCCCCCTACTGCTTTGTCTTGTTGGCGTTGATAAGCTCCGTCAAAGCATAAAGTATGGGCATTATCAATCTCCTTTACTTTGAACTATTTTGAGCCTTCCTCTCTTTGTAGTCGTGATCCTTCCCTTTCTCTCACTTTGTAGGTGAGAATGTCTGCAAGTCCTGCTCTTGTGCTATCTTCTACAAGGAAAGTGTATTCAAATTCTTGGAGTTCAAGCACCCACTTTGCTATTCTAGATGAGAGGCTCATGTGTTGTACTACATATGGTAGATTGTGCTCTAAGGTGAGAAAAAGAAATGGCATAGGGAGAAGATACGATCGAAACTTCCTTACCGCAAACAAGATTTCAAAGACCACTTTCTCCATTTCAGTGTATCCCTTCTCGGCCGGAGTCATCACCTTGCTTGCAAAATAGATTGGCCTCATGTATGATGTTTTAGGATCTTTTTGCATCAAAACAACACCAATTGCTTCGAAACCTACACTTGGAGTGACATAGTAGGTCTCCTTTGGATCTGGTGGCATTAGGATTGGGAGAGAGCTAAGAATGCACTTCACTTCCTCAAAACATTTTGCATGTTCCGTCCCCCATTCAAATGTAGATTGTCTTGCCAACCTATGCAAAGGGGCGATGGCTTCTGCTAGGAGATGGATGAAGCGAGACATGTACCTCACTTTGTGGTTGAAGGTCATTAGCTCCTTAGTTGTTGTTGGTGGAGATAATGACAAAAGGGCCTCTACTTTAGAGGGATCCACTTGAATTCCTTGTGAAGAAACCACATGGCCTAGCAAAACCACCTGAGATTCACCGATATGACACTTCTCTGGGTTGAGTTGTCCCCCAAATTGATGGAGCCTCTTAAGCCCCTCTTCAACCTTTTGGCAATGAAGTGATCTACAACTATAAATACGGAAATCATCCATAAAGACTCTTATGGATTTTCCAAAGAATGGCTGAAATACAAATATTGTGAATCTCATGAAGGTGCTAGGAGCATTGGTGATCCCAAAAGGAATTACTCTGAATGCAAAACATCCCCAAGGTGTGATGAGGGTGGTTTTTGGTTGGTCCTCTTCTGCTATTGTAATTTGAAAATATCTTGAATACCCATCACACATAGTGTAGCATTCGTGACCTGCTACTTCATTCAAAATTTCATCTTGGAAAGGGAGAGGGAAGTGGTCCCTCTTTGTCGCAGCGTTGAGGGGTTTTTAATCCACGCAGACCCTCCACTTACCATTCTTCTTGGGAGTGACTACAATAGGTGATACCCATTCGGAGTTGGATACTGGATAGATGAAGCCAGCCTTCAAGAGTCGATTCACTTCTTGTAGGAGAGACTTTTGTTGCACAGATCCTAGTCGCCTTAACTTTTGAGCCACGGGTTTGGTCCCTGGTTTCAATTCAATTCGATGCTCTATTACATCTACACCACTTATTTGTGAGTAGTAAGTGATAAACAAATTGGGATACCTCCTTAACATATTGATGTAGGACCTCTTCTCCTCACAAGTAAGATCTTTTGCAAGCATCTTCTCAAATCCTTCTTCAAGGTGGTGGCATCTTTCATCCCCTCGTGTGTGATTGTCTGTTGGCTTTTCTTCTACTAGAACATCTTGAGTGTTGGCGTTGAATACAATTCCCATTACCTCCAAAGAAGACTCCTCTTCACTGCTTGATGCTTCCTCAGCACTTGAGTAAGGACTCTCCTCGCTCTCTTCATCTGCCGTGGTTTCATAGTTGATATCTAGTTGCTTTCCTTCTCGCCAATCATACACCACCGGTTGACCCTTCTTAAGAATCAAATGACCACTTCCCCATTTTTGATATGCATTCACAGCAATGAGCCAAGGCCTCCCTAGGATGATGGGATAGCCCTCCCCCTTAGCTGGCATGATATACATATCCACTCGTGCATCTATGTTACATACAAAGACTTTTACATTTTCAATGATCCCCAAACACTTCACACTTGAGTTGTTGGCCAACCTAGCTTGACAATTAGAGGACTTTGTAATTTCAAGCCCTAACCTGTTCATTGATTTTTCTGTGATCACACACATTTGAGCTCCACCATCAACATATACATTAGACACCTTTTTACCCCTTATGTAAGCATCCACAATGGGTTCCACATCTTTTTGTAGCTTTGAGGCCACAACCTTAATGGAAAGATTTTCTTTCTTTTTTGGAATTCTTGTACTTACCAACTTTGGCCATTGCCTTCTTACTTTGGCTGATAGGTGTAGAAGTTGAGGCCATGAAATGTTTGGCTTTTGGGTTTGTAAATCCTCTAGGATGTTGTAGGGCTCTAGCTCCTTTCCCAATGGGAAGTCGTTGATACCAATTTCCCTTTGCCTTGATCTTTTCTTCCTGCTACTTTCAGCTTATTCTATCTTTGACTTCTTCTTCTTGTCCCTTCTGGCTGAATTTGTTCCTTCACTTCTCATGTCTTCATCCTTATCATGTGCTCTTGTGCGTTTTTCTGCCGGCATAACATCAAAGTTTAGAGTATGTTCATCTATTACCTCTTCTAGCTTGATGATTTTGACTCCTCTTTCTTCCTCCTCATGTGGGACGGGAGGTATATTTGCTGGTGGTGGTGGTCGACGAAGGATTTGTGGTCCTTGAGCTTGTTCTTGCTGCACAGTGAGAGGAGGCAGTCTGGGGGGATATATGTCTCCCGGAAGTCGCCTTGGATGTGGACAATTGTACATGCCATGGCCCATTTCATTGCCATTCCAACATCGCAACTCTTGAGCTTGTCTTCGTTGATTGCGATTCCCTTCTCTTGGTTGTCGTTGTTGAGGTAGGCCTTGTACTAGATTTAGAGTGAGGTTCTCAAGCTGTTGAGTTAGCCTTTGTAAAACCTCTTGTTAAGAGTTATCTTCTATTTGTGAAGATTGTGCAAGAGGGGCCCTAATTGGTGCTTCCATGGTTTGTGAAGACTCCCTCTCACTCACTTCATTCAAACCCCTTGCTCTATGTGCTTGGAAGTGTAGTTTTCTAAACTTGATGATGGCTACCTCACGTGCTTCTTCGAAGATGGATGGGAATTTTAGCTCTACTTTAGCCTTTAAAAGTGGATACAAGCCAACCATGAATCTCTCTTTTTTTAGAAAGTTAGGTGCACCACCATGATTTTCTAATGTAGTCTCCCACCTACCCCATAGATTGACAAAGGTTGCTTCATAAGAGGGATAGTCTTCAAGTGATACCTGCTTATGTCCAATAAGACATTTCCATAGTCCTTCAGAAGTATCACCTTGCCCGAACTTGGAGAGGAAGCTTGCTCGCAGTCTCTCCCAATTGGACTTGATTTGGGGTTGCAAGGTCTCATACCATGCTTTAGCTTCTGCTTTTAGAACCAACGGGAAGGCTCGTAGCTTTACTTCCTCTTCATCTCTCCTAGATATGAGATGTGCCATCTCCAAGTTGTCAATAAACTCTTGCGCATCTTCCCCACTTCTTGCATAGAACGTGGGAAAAGAACTTGACATTTTGTTAAGACTTTTTGAAATCTCTTTTTTTTAAAGAAACTTTTCTCTTACGGGCCGCACAAGATTATTGACACTATAAATCTGATTACATTAAAATGCAGATGTACACATCCATTGTTAATTCGTACTTTATCATAGGTAGAATAAATGGATTAATTGAAGCATTGATTTCATTGAGGCGAGTGGATCCAAATATCCTCCTTATGATAGATTGAAACCTAAACTTAGTTGCAATGATTATATGAATGGATTGCCAAGCAATAGGCTTAAAAGGTTCATTGTTTTGATCGTGATTCATGTGCTACTCCTCAATGTTGGTTTGAAGACCTCATTCCTTCATATGGCCCTTGAGCACCCCTTCACCACTCCTTGTTCCTGCCTTTAAAACAAAATGAAAACTTGAACATCAAAAGAAGTTTCATAATTAATGATTGGAAGTATAATTGGATCGGGTGATGCAAGTATTTCTCTAAGTCTTTCTGCACCAAACATAAAAACAATGCGTTGCTGGAAAAAGACTTTTCTATCTATGTGAACATTTACTCTAATGTGTTGTGCAAAATAAAATGGATAGATGGGAACTCCATTGTTCATCACTAAAAAATTTGAAGGTAACTTGAGTTCGATCCTCAGTGGGGGCACCACTTTATGAGGGCGAGCTTTTTGAAATGGGGCCTCTAAACCCACACCAATGGGCCTACCCTCACAAAATTTTCGTAAAGAGGTACGCACACTACTTGGGGCACCACCTTCTTTTGGGAGTGGAGAAGGAAACCAATCAAAATAACACTTGCACTCACCCACTCAAGAAACACACTTTGAAAACCCCCTTACTCTATATAAACTTTGGACACTTGAACACCATCAACGATTATGCAACCCAATGCCGTGCATCAAAATGAAATATGCAATTTGTGGAATAGCATTCACCTTCTCCCCATAAGAATACCCATAATACATCCAAACTCTTCCTCTCTCAAGCACTCATCCAAAAACTCATGCGCACAAGACTTGCCTCTCAAACACACAAGAGAATCACTTACATCAAACTAACACACTTTGCATAGAGAGCTCATCTCCATCTATGCAATGCCGCGACACAAATAAAATCACCATGAGAGGTAGCCACATGCATATGTAATGAAGCAAAAGAGAGTTGGAGTGAGAATTTTCTTTAGACCAATTGAATAAGTGTGGAGAAACAAACCAATGGTAAATTGAGAATAGAACACTTACTTGATTTCTCGCACACCTTTTAAGGGGAGGACAGACGCTGGCTAACCATCACGAATTGCGACACTTGAAAGTTTTGAAGATGATTTCATGATCATTAACATAACCATGAGAGAGATCATGATGTATTTACAAGTTATTGAGGTGCTACAAATGATTGATTGGGTTGATGGAGTAAGAGATTGTAGAATGGAAAGAGTGGAGAATAGAGTTGCACTTCCTCCAAAGAGGAGGGTTAGGAGGGAGGATGTGAAAGAGGGAGAGTTGGGGTTTTCTCTACTATTGATCAAGAAACAACATGAAGTTGAAAATATAGGTGTGTGTCCTTGAGTCTCTCCAAGGGGGGCTATTTATAGTTGTGTAGGAGTGGGATTATGCTACACTTAATTAGAGTAGGTGATTAGACCTAATTAAGTGTCCTTTGACCACTCATTAAATATTGGACATAAAAGGGACTATTTATTCACCAAAAATATCATTTTAGACCGTGAAGGCTCCATAGGGGTGCATAATGTAGGTGGGCCCCACCATGAGGCCCTACGGGTGGCTCCTGCGGGGTATCTCAACTTGTCTGTCTTGGCATTTAGAAAGCATCTTTAGGTTGGTCCCATCACATGCAAGTGACCTTGAAAACTCATTGCTCTTCTAGAAGATGAGTAGGGGAAAAATAAGATCTCACCCTCTTGATTTACTTGATTTACAGTTCCCTTTTGCTGCGAATCTGACAGATTTACACTATTTTGACCATAACTTTTTACCTGTAGCTCGGAATGACATGCTTCAAAAGGCAAAATTGACCTTCTCAACATGTTTGATATGAATTTGGACTATTATTCATGCCCATTCACCAAGGAATTTGGTTTGGAAGGTCCACACTAGGCTAGGGAACCTTTTGCTTCCAAGTCTTCTTGTATGGGCCCTTTGCTTGTATGCATCCAAGGGGAATCATGCTTTTTCAAAAGGCTATGATGCTTAACACTAGGTTGGTAATGGGACACTTTTATGTCCTGGGACACTTTTATGTCTTGTTAAGTGACCATTTTCCTTGAATTATGTCAAGAGTTTCAAAATGGATTTTGAGGTTCTATCTGTCTAGAAAGTTGTCTCATGAGTTGAAAAAAACTCGACATTGTTTTGGAATATCAATTCCATCTTTAACCTTGTCCTTGCACAACATTTCACAACCTAAAGTGTGTGAAAAAACGGGTCCTGTTTTTGGCTTTTTTCAACTTTTTGCAACTATACCACTCTAGAATTCATGTTTGTGAGGTCTATAATGCTAGAGAACTATCTATAGTAGTCCTCAACATGTCCTGATGCTTCTAGTACGAAATAAATGTTAAAGTTGTAAGTTATAACCAAATTACAAAAAATTGACAAATCCTCTTTTTTAGCGAATTTTAGCTCTTTTATGATTTTTTTGGTGGCTTTTATGATATCCAAATGCAGTTTTGATTTTCTATGTCGCATATTGTAACATAAAGCTAATATTCCTTGAGTTTTGGGACACCTAATACCCTATTTTGCATAGTAGACAACGATGGTTGATTTTTTCAATTACAGAAGAAAACGAAACATTCTATATATCAAGTATATCTTTTTCAATATTGTTAGTTTCTTGTGGCAACTACATGCATTTTGTAAGTAGTAACCATATCTAGTCATAAGGATCAAATTTGGCTAGATATTGAATAGTTTCTATGGGATTCTACAACTCATAATGTTGAACCCATTTTTTTCATGTTTGCTGTATTTAGCACTTCATCTTTGCCTCCACGATTCCCCTTGGTAAGAGATGTATTATTCTTTTGACATGCTCCATGGCTCCTTATGAACCTAAAGGACAATAGGGAACTAAGAAAATATGCATATATTATTTGTATTGAGCGTGGCTATAGAAACTTTGATGATAGGTTTGCAGAATGGTAAAAATTCAACTTTTTTGTACCTATTTCTTTTGGAAAAACAAAAAATAGTGAGTGAGAAGCAATCATATGTTCTGATCACCCACCCATTGAAGTTAACTAGGGAATTTATCTCATGTCCTACAAAAATCCCTAATCTTATGTTTATGCAACAAAACATAAGAAATGACTGTTTTGATGAAAATGTACTGGTCCATCAACTTTGGAGGCTTGGTGTGACCAAAAGATGAGAAATTTTACAACTTTCTTATTTTTTCCATGTGTAGTAGGCCTTGAACTATAACCTCATGAAAGGATTTTACAAAACGAGTGGATCGACTATGGTTTTGGAAGTTTTTTACAAAACCCTGAAAGAACACTTTTATGTCCTGTTAGGTTACCAACCTAGTGTTAAACAAATAGAGGAGGGCCCAATATTATTTGCTTGTGAAAAGAATATACAATTGGAGTCTTTTTTGAAAGGAGAGAAACTATATGTATATTCTTAAGAGATATTGGGCCACCTATGTAGGGGGCATAGAAGACTTGTAGAGAGGGACCATAATCTTTGGTAAAGACAAGTGGAGAGTTGATTTCCATGGGAATTTATCTATATGGGGTGGAAGATGGATATATTATTTTTCTACTACTAATTCACAAGAGGTAAGGAAGTTTGGGGGTATATAGTTGGTTATTGTATGCTTATTCTATTTACAAAGCAAAAAAGAAAAGGGTGGTAATATAAATATATGACTAAGGTGACATTTTTGGGAAGAGTATAATGTATGTGTCGCCACAAAGGTTAAACGAAGAGGGGGAATTTACTCTAGATAACTTAGTAGCGTAGAAAAATATATACACATATGAGGAAGAGGACGTTGAGTAGGCTGACAAATGTTGCAAAAAGATGGTTACCATTTTATGCCACTCAACAGGTTTCATAAGCATTTGATCAACAACAATGATTCTGACTTCAAAGTTACTAACACTTATCGAATGTATACATATGGCCATAAGTACTTTAGCTCAACACAACTCGGTTACGTCAAAACATAAGTACATATAGCCTCACATTTAATTGTGACTAAAGGCATTTTTTTCCCACTGGGTTTTTCCCTTTAGTCCTATCCAGATATCCAAGACCTTCATTTTTTAATATACGCCACATTTTATTTTTACTATTTTATTTTTTATATAAACACAGAAAAGCAGACCAACGACATCCCCAAACAACTACATGCTCATCAACTAGAAAATCAAAGGGGAGCGGCCCAAAAAAATTTCAAAAAGGCTTCAAGTTTACAGGTACATATGGAGGATGACACCCGAAGAACAAACAATACAGAGATGCCAAGATAAATACTTGTTGCAACAACAAACCTCACTCAACCTATTCACGATACAACAACCAATCGGAGGGGGAGAGTTATGGCTTCAACTACACTACATGTACAAGAAAAAGATAACTCTACAACATACAAAGCATCTAGTAGAAGCAATTGCAACAACAAAATCTTCAACCAACACCAAAACATGAAGGACTCGTCAAGTCCACTGCAGACTTAGGGTCTTGTCGGGGATGACAAGAATTCGGAGGGGGAGAGTGTTGACAGGCCAACCTTTCAACAACGCTTCCACAAAGATTCCATGAAGATTCCTCAAAGATTCTCTAAATATTCCATATGAAGATGCTGATGAAGTGATGAAGATGAAGATGGATGCTATAATGTGAAGATACAAGCTCATGGACATCATCGAATATCCCGTTATTATTATTTTGAGCCATTACGGCCACTTTTGTAATGTTTACAAGAACTTCATATTTTCAGTCTCGGCAATTGTATTTTGGTTGCAGATGCTTGTTGGATGAGCAAAGCTACCTCACGGTGTTGTAAATAGAAGCCTAGGGACAAATCAAGTCATTTTGGCCGGACGTTAGGTTTTCTAAGGCTTAGTATATAAACCAAAACCTAAAGCTTTGTAAGGCGCCTTCTAATAATCTTATCTTCTGTGTCAACTGGGAGACTACGAGAGAGTGAGAGTGTGTGTGCCACAAGAGCTATGGTGGTTGGAAATTGCAAACGGAGAGAAGTAGCGTCTTTCCCACGAGGAGAGCTACTCGTTGATTCTTACTTCATGTGCATTCATCTGTGTTTTGGCAGATTCACCCGCGAGCTACTTTTGGAGTTTCGGTGAGTAAACGTTGTCTGTTTTTGCATTTTAGCATATCCACGTGATTAGAGCGAGTAGAGCTACACATTAGGCATCTTAGTTTTCAGAAATGTTGACTTGCAAAACCTGTTAGAGATCCTACATGATTTTGCATAGGGTATTTTTGGGTAGGGTTTTGGGTCACGGACCTTAGGGAGAGTGGCCTATTGGTGTTGATAGGATATTCCTCAAGTTTTGTAACGTTTTGAGAATGTCTAATGGGCTTTTGGCTTGCTGTAACATCATAGAAGACTTTCACATTCACAGAACCGATGGCATGTAGATTTGATATCTCTGTAGGAAGTAGTCATTAGTCGGTCGAGTAGAGGTTGACACCCTTTGCTTGCTTCCACGCGCCTGCGGATCAAGCTCCGTCCTCATTTGACATTATATGTTAGGTGAGTTCTCACTATGCTGACGTCCATTGCAGTGTATCCTTTTGGTTGCTACGATCAAGTCATTGTCTGGCTTAGGCCATTTGAGACTCTCCAAGGTTGGCGAGTGAACCGGAGAGAGATGACCATACCCATTTTTCCTAGGTGCAACATAAGTATGATTATATAAAAAAAGTAATGTGAGGCATGCTTAGAGGATTGAAAGCCAGCATAGAGAAACTTGCCAAGCTCAGTGTGGATGACCTCAAATGTTCCTATGAAGGACTCTATTGGCTCCCACTCTATAAAATTGGATGGAGAAACATCTTCACCCATGAACAAAAAATGGAAATCTTCCAGTCATCAAAATCAATGTACAAGCCAAAAATACTAAATAGACAAACCTGAAAACTTGAAAGAAGAGTAAAAATACAATCTGCATGAAATCTCGATGGAGCCACTTTTGTCTCTAGCTTCATTTGTGAAGCAACATACACATGCTGCACCTTCGCAATCCTCTTGTCATCTTATGTTTTCTTGAACTCCATGATTCTTCCCTTCCAATAGTGTGGTCAAGAAGCCATGTGTCTACTTGAGACCTTCTGTGCACCTCTTGAGCTGCGCTACATTGTCACCCACATCATTCGTTTGAACTCCATTGTCAAACAATATCCATTGTTGTCTTGTACATTGCTGCATGAAATGGAATCAACCACACTCCTAGGTCTTTGAGTACACCCGATGATTCCATAGGGAATAGTGGCACAACCTGCATAAAAACGCTTATGATTATTCATTGCACATCCATGTTCTCATCTGTATAAAGAGCAAGTCCTTGGTGGTACACAAAGACGATTGATACACTTACTAGTATACTGCTCCACCTACTTGTTGGCTTAATGGGGAAGATAATGCTGCAGAGTTTGAGAGGGAAGTAGATCCTCTCTAGAGAGATTAATGGAGAAGGAGCAAGAAACCTGTTGACAAAAGAAAGAGGTATGATCTAGCAAAAGGATATGCTGCAGATCTTGAGCTTTAGGTAGAGGTGTTTAGTGAGGCTCATGGAGAACTTAAGATTGAGGAGAATGCAGCAAGATTTCGGAGAATGCAACCCTCAAGAATTCACTAAGCTTGCCGAGGGAAAGGATGTTCAAACTTTTGCTGCAAAGCTTCTGGCGAAAAACCTAAAAGGAACTTTAAGAGAAGAAACTTGCAAGGTGAAGTGGGGGAGAAACTGGCAACCACTAGAGAGAGAAAGGATTGTGTCAGGACAATGGCAAGGTCTTACTAGACAAGGACAAGGCCGGGCTAGGCATTGTGGAACGGGAGTCCAACTAGGGCAAAGGGCCAAGGGCCATGCTATATAGTGGGTGGTTGGGTGGTGGACTCCTAGGTTCTAGTTCCCCTTGCCTAACATTGGTATCAGAGCTAAGGGGAGAGGAAGGAGAAGAAGGGTGGAGGGCATGGAAGCATTGTCTCATGCATGTCTCTCTCTCTCTCTCTCTCTCTCTCTCTCTCTCTCTCTCTCTCTCTCTCTCTCTCTCTCTCTCTCTCTCTCTCTCTCTCTCTCTCTCTCTCTCTCTCTCTCTCTCTCTCTCTCTCTCTATCTCTCTCTCCCCGAAAATTCCATGGAGAAAGGCATGGCCAAGGGCCTTGGGAAGAAGAAAGTCGTGAAGTTCTTGGCATGAAGTTGCATGCTACATGCAAACCGGGGTTGAAGTTCACCACATGTGCAGGGATGTTTGACAAGCCGAAGCGGTTGAAGACCCGCGTGCACAGAGGCTTTGGTCCGAGAAGAGAGACGAATTAGACCTCCACCAAATTAGGCTAGGACGGGCTGGTTAAGGTCTCAAGGCCATGAGGAGGAGTTCTTAACACAGGCTCGGCATCTGTGGAGCCTCAAAGTGTGTCCTGGCTTGCGGTTTCTCTGGCAGCGCGAAGGCGGCCCGCCATGGCTCAAGGCAAGTTTGTTTTTTTTTTCATTGTTTGTTCATACGGGGGCGCCCAACCCAACCTTGGCTTTTTTGAACTAAAACCTAAGTAAGGGGGCATACCCACCCCCGACACACACCCCTCAACATCTCAACACTTGTTTCGCCAAGCTCGGAGATCCGTGGCCGATGAGCTTCCGAGATTCATCACGCACGTGCTAGCGAGAGCCTGCATTCGACAGTGGCCATTCATGGCATGGAGTACAATCGACACGCTCTTATGATGGAATTCACGGATGGAGTGAAGGTGTAAGATCACACTCATCCAAGGCCATGCAAGACCGCCGTAATTGTGCCATGCAAGGCATGTAGGCAAAGCATGCAATCCTCTTTGCGCAACTCGAGCAAGGCCCTCAGCAGCAAGAAGTAAGGCATCTAAACACGATGAGGCATGTTGATGCAAGTATTTCACAAGGGCATATGCAAAAGATCATCAGATATCACATAAGGCATCGATGGTGAAAAAAGTGATTGCCCTTGGACAGGGACAGAACAGACTATCAGGTTTGAGATTTCATGTTATTGCAGTTCTCATGTGTGCAATTGTATTGCAAAAACATGTTATTATGCTAATCTTGGCTATGTTTCCCTGCGAGACTACCTATGGGTCAAGTATACCCATGGTCATTATGTCCACTTTTCGTGCGCATCGGGCAAGGCACTTGATAGCAGGAGTAGATTTTTGGGGTCAGCAAGGTTGGTCGGCAGGTGTACTTAAGAAGGTACATAGTTGATTTTTGTTTATTGTCATCTCCATAACTGGTTACACAATTCTGGTCGTATCTCTACATAAGGTAATGTATGCGAATGGCATGATGCACTTACCATAGTTTTCTTTTATCGACAACCACAAATTGATGTAACAATAGCAAGGGTGTCAATTGCTTATGAATCATTTGACCTAGATGGAATATGCATCACCTTTATTGCATATATCTAACATGCATCAAAGGTAATGCACATTTCTCCACTCCAAGGCACGGCCTCTGCCATCACATAAGCACTCAAATTTTGTTGCATACATTAATAGCAAGGGATTATTTTTTAAGATCTCAAGGAGACATGCATGGCCTATTACTGGACTTGAAGAAGGAAGTAAGTTCCTCGGCATGGCCGACTCTTTGTCACGGGTTTTACACGCTGACGGAGGATGCTTACCACACAATACTGGTTAATTTCAATTGAAATTTCTTGGCACGATTGATTCTTTTGTTACGGTATCTACTGCCATAGGCTTTTAGCACAAACATATTTATGTGAAGCAAGGCTTCAATCTACAACTCTTAAGTTGAGATTTTTCCCATTTGGCGTATGCTATGATCAAATGCCGTTGGGGAATTTCTCCATATGCCTGCAGGATATTTTAGGCCAACTTCCTCTCGTGCAACAGAGATGGTTATGATCTATATTTCAGCGAGCTTTTCTTCCGACATCTCCGGACAACTGGTTACAGCAGGATGACCAGGTTACACCATGTTCAGTATGGTTTATTTTTTCATGTTTATACATCTACATTGGAAATTTATGCTTTTGTGTAAAGCAAAGTTCTTTGACAATTTTACATGAAGCAAGGATTCTCCCTTGCGCCAAGGTATTGCCTAATGATTTGGAATCACAAGCAGTGGCACACAAGTTTGAAAAACTGGCAAAATACTCATAGAATCCCTAACAGTTTAGACGGTGCAAGGAACTAATGGTTTTGGCTCTCACGTTTGAGGCCATCAATCTCACCAAGGGCTTAAAAATTTGTATGCAAGGCATGCTAAGAAGGTGGCATGAATTCCACCGCTTCAAAGATTACACTTCCGCTATCACACCCAACACTCTGTCACACGGACAAACTTAGTTCTGGATGGTTTAAATTTATGGTGCTCTCTCGTTAGTACTATGAGTGTCTATGGACGCTTTGTTTTGGGGTAAAGACCCCGTTAGTGCTTACTAAATCACCCCATAGTCATGGAGGATCACAGTTAATCTATTCTCATTATACTTTCAAGGAAAGAAGTCCGCACTATACCACACGGTAGCAGACGAATTCACCTTCTGAAGTTGATTCCAATCATTCTGTACAAGGTTGACTATGTTGGTTACCGTTAGCTGCTAATCGAGCGGTTTCTACAAAGGTTCTTACAAAAGGGTTTGACTACGTAGATTCTAATCGCAGGGTTTGGATTGCAAAGGCAACACCCATGGTTTCCAATGAAATGTCGCTTGTTTTTTCACACGTAGATGATGTGTTCCTCTGTATTTGATTACATGTAAGCATTCAATTCAATCTCCAAGTACGCAACTATTGAATTGGTGTTATACCAGTTTTTAGTATACATTGCCTGGTTTTTCCAAGTCATTTAAATACGCTTGAATATTTCAGGTCCATGCCAAGGGCATGTCAAAACAAGTATTTTGGGCCGTAGTGTCCAATGTACATTATGTTGTTATGAATTCACTTGTAGGATTCAATTTGGCACATGTTGTCACATGGGATACAACATGGTCTAGGGACTCAAGGAGTTTGGTGTAGTCGGTGTGGAGCAATGAATGAAGGTCCCTCTCACTCTTGTCGCAGAGTGTTTAGAGTTACCTCCACACACAAGTACATCTTCTACTTGTAGCATGTTGTTTTTTTAGACATCTTTAGTTGGTACATATTCCACATGTGGCGAATATGAGTTTCTGGGACTGACACTTGCACCCATTATTTCAAATATGTGTCACGACAAAGTCCCTAGCTGCTGGTCACATCTGCTTTCTAGACCATTTTCAACACGAAGTATAAGGAGAAATTTCATGTCCAAAAATTGTTGGATACTTAGAATGACTTGTTCATGAACAAGTACTGCTAAAAAAAATTACAGATGGTTGTTTATACATATAGCAAGGCTCTAAGTTGTTAATGAAAAAGTTTAATTGTTTGTACCTAGAAGTGATCAATGTTTCTCCTTCTATTGTGGTTCACACGTTTCAGTAAGGCTTGCACTCGATTGCAAATGAAATTAATTAGTTTCTTTCAACACTATTTCCATTCCTTAGGCGCATCACATTTGCCATAAGTATTGGCAAGGATCACCATGGATATAGAGGTTCGGATCTGTTTTTTGCTAAAAGCATGCACACTAGGTGTTATGGCCCTAGTGTTTAGCAAAGGCTGATTTGGAACGGCATGCATATTCCTCAAGTTTTTGCTTATGAAGCATTTTTGCACTCTATGTGCAGTATCTCAATGAGTTTACTTTTCGGTCTACCAATCACCAATAGAGGTCATGACTCGGTTTGGGTGCTTTTTATTCATCCAATTGTTGATTCCTCAACAATGTGGTACGATATTGTGATCCTCGTTTACCAATCATCTGGCAAGAATGTCTGTAAATCGTGGGGGAAAAACACCTCAGTACTGTCAGTTATCCTAGGGGAAAGCAGATTACAAAGTGTAATCTTGTGCTAAAAGGATATGCAATTGCATATGTTAGCACCACGCGATCCAATTAGTAAGCATTTATTGCTCTACTTGGAGTTTGATTATAAAGTTAAAGCATGTTTGCAACTAGTTGTAGTCTCTTCATGTTGAGATTGGAAAACAAATCAATGACTTAAACTTGGCTGATGAGTATGTTAGCAAGTTACTTTCATTGAAAGTGAAAAGAGGTACTCTTTAGGGTACATCTTTGTGTGATAACTTGTTTTTAATACTCATGTGTGTTCTAAATAGAGTCTACACGCAATGATAGGATAGGAATCGGTAACACAAGATGGTTGCAAATGGACAACAATGTGGAAAATCAAGATGTTACTCTTGGTTTCATTGAACCTCCTATGGAACCATGTTGCGGTCAACCAAACAGCTAGATCCATGAAGGATGCCACTTGGAAAACATTAGTGTTCTTAAGGGGGGAAGTAATGTCAGGACATCGGCAAGGCCGGACTAGACAAGGGCAAGGCCGGGCTAGGCAGTGTAAAAAGGGAGTCCAACCACGGCAAAGGGCTAGGGGCCATGCTATATAGTGAGTGGTTGGGTGGTGGACTCCTAGGTTCTAGTTCCGCTTGTCTAAAAAATTTATAAGATATTTTTTCTTTATATTTTATAAAAGAGTATACGTTTCACCACTTACTTTTAGGCCCTGCAATACCCACCATTTCACTCCACATGGCATCCACCCATTTTCCCCTTCCATAATCCTTTTTAATCCCATGGAAAATAAAGAGGCCCCCTTAGACCCCATTCCCTTCTTGAGTTCGGATCATTTTTTATTGAGGTTATGGGAATGGAAAGATTGTGGAGTACATAATAAAGATGCGTCAAAATCTCTCAATTAACTACCTAGGAAGCAAGCAAAAATGTTCAAAAGATGAATAGAATCCAGATCTTGAGAATGGGATGGATGCTAGACATAAATAAGTGGTTTCGGAGATGGGATTCGTTACACTTGCTAGATGTTGAATCATAGAATCTTAAGTGAGTAAAGATTTTATTCAATGCCAATGTATTATGTCTAGGGAGGAACCTGGTGGGTTGTCTATACTTTACACCACCCATATTTCCTCCAACTACAAAACCATGTTTTTTTATAGAAGTAGAAAACCATGCTCATAAAAACCATCCCCTTTTTTGTGGTACAATCTATCAAAACCATTTAGCTTAGCTCCAACTCCAATTCAAGACAAGGTGTTGGGGCAATGGGCAATAGGAAAATTGACTCTGTTATTCTCATTTCAAGTTTGAGAGTCTGAGTACCACATACTACTAGAATGCTAAGCTTTTCATCGAATATAAATTTTCTTCCTTTTATTTTCATCCACCATAACTTAGACCTAACACTTACGTCTCCCTGCGATAGTGTGAGCTCCCCTTTTTGGGACTCTCATCACCAAAATATTAGAGCATCAAGAATCACTTATATCATACCCATACATAGTACATCGCATGTATCTTTGATCCCATAGGTCATATTTGATCTTTGAGGATGAGTAAATAATCTATCTATGTATCTCTCTTCCTCCCTCCTTTGTATGTAATCTCTCTTCCTTCCCTCATTTTTCTATGTAATCTCTCTCTCTCTCTCTCTCTCTCTCTCTCTCTCTCTCTCTCTCTCTCTCTCTCTCTCTCATCTTTGTCCATCGTATCTTCTTTGGAAGCACCACAATTCTCACCAATAGCAAGAACTTTGCGTGGGTTTAGTATATAATTGTACACAAATATTATCAATCGTTCCATCCATGCGTATCTCTATGTGAGAAAATGTTGTGTGTAAACATTTGAGTCAAATGCATAAATCCTATCGCAAAACACAATTTTTTCCGATTGAATTATTCAAAGTGACGCAAATACTAAAATTAATTTCTCATAATAACTAAAGGAAAATGTTAGTTTAGCCATTTTCCTTGCAACAAAATGTTGATCTTGTAATCACCCAAACTAAAATTGGTGGTTCATTTCAAACAATCATATGTAAATGTAAAGAGATGAAGTGAAACGTGGCGAGGGATAAGAGAGGTAGAGGATTGCAAAATGAAAAGTGGGAGAGAAAGAAATAGAGGCTGGAGGGAGGGGGTATGCAAATGGTATATATAAGAGCAGAGAGAAATATTGCACAGGAAGGAGAGAAATATAATGTAGAGGGTAGAGGAATAAAGGTTGAGAGGATAAGAAAAGTAGATATTGTTGAGATTATATGTGAAGCTACTCAAGATATGGCTTCTCTATATATGGCACCCAGGTCCCGTCTATATATACATCATCTCATGTGTGTATTCTACACACTTTGTGGTTCTATTTCTGTGCTCTTTCTTTCTCTCTCAACATGGTATCAGAGAAGGACGTTTTTGTTTTCAATTTTTCTCCTGATTGAAAACGATTTTGCAGAAACTACCCTCTAGAAACACCGGAATCGATGTGGTTTACAACTTTGTAGATGAATTTTTTTTCAAATTCTGCACCTATTTTGAGTTATCGTTCGCGGACTACGTACATGCTTGAAAAGCAATTTTGCTTTCTGTTTTTCATGTTTCTCCTGATTCATAACAATTTTGAGTTATCGTTTGCGGACTACGTACATGCCTGAAAAGAAACTTTGCTTTTTGTTTTTGTTTTTTCTCCTGATTGAAAACGATTTTGCAGAAAGTAGCAAAAACGATTTTGCAGAAACGATTCTCTTGATTGAAAATGATTTTTGCAGAAGAAAGTTTTTTCAAATTTTGCACCGATTTTGAGTTATCGTTCGCGGACTGCGTACATGTTCGAAAAGCAACTTCGGTTTTTTGTTTTTGATTTTTCTTCTAATTGAAAAACATTTTGCAGAAACAGGTTGGATGAGGCACCAAAATCGATGTGGTCCACACCTTTGCAGAAGATTGTTTTTCCAAATTCTGCACTGATTTTGAGTTATTGTTGGCGGACTGGGTACATGTCTGAAAAGAAACTTTTGTTTTTTATTTTTTATTTTTCTCCTAATTGAGAATGACTTTGCAGAAACAGCCCATGGAGGCACTGCAATCGATGTGGTCTATAACTTTGCATAAGAAAGTTTTTTCAAATTCTTCACTGAATTTGAGTTATCGTTTGCGGATTGTGTACATGCCTAAAAAGCAAGTTTCATTTTTTGTTTTTTGATTTTTCTCCTAATTGAAAACGATTTTGCAGAAACTATTCTCTGGGACTATCAGAATCGATGTGGTGTACAACTTTGCAAAAGAAACTTTCTCTAAATTCTGCACCGATTTTGGGTTATCGTTCTCGGACTGCAAATATGTTTGAAAATCAAATTTTACATTTTGCTTTTGATTTTTCTCATAATTGAAAACTTCTCAATTATATTTTCTCTTCATTAATCATTTATTTTTTACCGACGTAACTTTGTTGCAGAAGCCAGTTACATATCGTTTCGATTCAGTGGAGCCGTTGATCGTCCAAGTTCTATCGAGCTACTGTTGGTACATGATCTTTTGTTATATGATATACTCGTTCATTGATTATCGTATAATTATTCTAGAGATATAGTTTACGTCGTTTTATTGATAATCTCTTGTTCATACCATAGTGATTTTGATGGTACCATGATGATGTTCTGTTAGTACTTTGGTCATGGTGATTTTCGTCGATACCATGATGATATTTTGTTGATACCATGGTTATTCTCAGTGATGCCATGATGATATTTCGATGATTTCATGGTTATTCTCGGTGATACCATAATATTGTTTCGTTGATGCCATGGCTATTCTTGGTGATACCATGATGTTGGTTCGTTGATACCATGGTTATTCTCGGTGATAGCATGATGTTGTTTCGTTGATACAATGATTATTCTCACTGATATCATGATGTTGTTTTGTTGATACCATGGTTATTCTTGGTTATATTATGATGTTGTTTCATTGATACCATGGTTATTCTTGGTGATACCATGATGTTGTTTTGTTGATACAATGATTATTCTCGGTGATATCATGATGTTGTTTCATTGATACCATGGTTATTCTCGGTAATACCATGATGTTGTTTCGTTGATATAATGATTATTCTATGATGCTTTTCGTTGATACCATGATGATTTATTCATTTTTATTGATACAATGATGATATTTTGTCAATAATTTGATGATGCTCATTGATATCACTACATTGATAAATGCCATTTTATGTAATATATACACATGTCATTTGCATCACATAATCATGCATCTTGTACTTTTACGTTCATACTTTATGTACCATATATTGTTGTGCGTATATATGTCGTCAATAGAGTGGCGTCGCGAATCATCTCTTATGACATTGTGAACATAATTATTTCACTAACGATGCGAATAATTTTCATGACTATGTTTTTTTAGTCTATGGTCTATGTAGGATTGATCAAAGAATTGATTTCATGAAGACAAACTTGGTGACAATAAAAGATTGATGAAGACATGTTTGGTGATGCCATATTGATAGCAAGCTACACAACAAATTCACGGAGACACTTATGATTACGACCTAATCGATAGCCTTTATACCTCTTTATTGAACGTTTATATTCATTATTGTATTGGATAGGATAGGAGTAATGTAACTCCTCATAAAACATTCATTGTAATTTTTATAATATAACGGTGGGTGTATATAGAGCTATGGGTTTTTCCCTTGATCCCCCAAGGGTTTTTTCATCCACAATTAGGGACCCTTATTTGAGCGTGGGTGTTGAGCTTATATGTGAATCTAATAAATATATGGATTCTATATATATGGCACCCAAGTCCCCTCTATATATACATCATCTCATGTGTGTATTCTACACACTTTGGGGTTCTATTTTTGTGCTCTTTCTTTCTCTCTCAGCAGATATCGGAGGGATGGGATATGGGAACGGTATAGAGGAGAGTGGAGAGAAAAAAACATACACAAAGGAGGGAAGTATAGGGTAAAGTGTAGAGGGTAAAGGGATGAAGGGTGAGAAACACAAAAGAGGTAAAGGAGAGAGAGATGATAAAGGTAGAGGGTGATAAGAGAAGAGAGATAGGTGCCACAAATTGTGATATTGCATCATCAGCGGTGTTGGACACTAATCTATTATCCAATATCATTTTTATCTTAGGCTTCATTCCATCATTGATTTTGTCTTTTTTGGGCTCAATGTTTTTGTCCCTTTTGTGGATTAACATTTTCTATTTAGGGTTTTTTTGTTTCTCTGGATTCATTAGAGCTTGATCTATCTCTATGATCCTTTTATACAATTCTAGTCTCTATTTTTCAAATTAGGGTGCAAATAAGTCAACCATCTCTATTCCACTGTTTGGTTGGTTTTCAATCTAGACTCAAATGCTTGCAACATAGAGTCTAATGGATCTATGATTTTTTTAATCAACACTAATCCTCTTGACAATATCTTTCTTTTTTATTTGTTTCCTATTTTCCTTTTCTTATTTCAGCTACTCTATGGTTTGCTGCATCTTGGTTTCTAAGACATTGTTCTCTTTTAGGCATTTTGTCTTGTTTGACCTTCCATGATTTTATTTGAGTCCTTGATAAGCTCTCAATGTTTTTATGAACAGGCAAATTATGTTACTCCTCGATAGGTTTTATTTGTCAGCTTCTTGAGCTCAAGCTCTAGTCACCACATTTATAGGAATTGTGGGTTCTACCTCAGATTTACTTGAATAAGGTAACACTTCTAAAACGTTCATTGTTGATTTCCCATTTATAGGAACTGTGGGTTCTACCTCATATCTACTTGAATAAGGTAACACTTCTACAACATTCATTGTTGATTTCCCATTGTTATCAATATTTTTGGAACAATCCAAAAGAGGATGAGTGATTGTACATCCATTACAAAAGCCAAAACTCTCTTTATGTCCACCCTTGTGTGGAAAACTCCTTCCGAATGATTACCTCCACACTCATAGAATGATCCTGCTGGTTGGAATGTTTGTGGTGTAGCCAATGATCGTTCTTGTCTATTAAGAATGGTCTTCAATCCATAATCTTGGCTGGCTATGAGAATTAGGATCTTCTCGTTCATGGCATAATAATTTTTCATGGGTTCTAGCACATACTCAATTGGTTGAGTGAAGTTGACTACCATTTTACCATTATTTAGAAGAGGTGGTTGCTACCCTAGCGTATGTTGCAGTCTTGGCTGAGTGTTATACCATGGGGTGGGATGATCCCCTCCATACGTGTTTCATCTATTCAATTTTGTTTTGTTGTACATTTGGGTTTTGACTATAGCGTTGGTTCATTCTTCTTACCACTTCCTTGAACAATTGATCAAGGAAGTGGTAATTGATCAACATTGGGCATGTTAGAATTTTGAGCACTCCACTTCGTTGTGGATCCACCAATCATGAAAGAGGCACCTCTAGTTGGATTTTTTGCATCTTCTATCAACTAGTTACAAAGCTTCTCTAGTGACTTATACTTGTCAACTAGTTACAAAGCTTCTCTAGTGACTTGCTCAACTTTCATGCATGCTTTCAAATGAGGGTTCTTCTTGAGATTCTCATTCCTCAAGATCTCTATTTAGGACATCTCTCAAGATATTGTTTGAATCGAAATAATGATTTCTTCTCTTTTTTATTTTCTCTTGAAAGTGTTTATATGGGACACAATATTGTTCTTGATTCCCCTTCTATAGAATACTCTGTAAATTCGTGCAAGAGTTTTTCAGTGTTTGAAAAATCATCTTTGTTTAGTGTGTTGGAACCACATCAAGGACATTCCTTCCAATGTTAGCCCAAATCCTTCGTGCTAGGTATGAAAATCTGCAACCTGTTTAGCTCTCAAAACATGTTTGAAGAGAGAGACATGAGCATATGGACCCCTTGACAAATTTGGGATCTCTTGCACAGAAGTCTCTTGCTCTCTCTTCTTCTCTTATAGAAAATCCTGGTGGAATCCTCTTTGATATATGCTATGGCATTGTTTTTGAAAATTTATGTTTGAATCCTCGAGTTTTGGTCTCAAAGATCATTTGTTACTCTCATACTTGGCTAGAAGTATGTAGAGGTTTGAGTAACTTTATATGTATATCTTTCTAGGTTTATTGGATCAACAAGTTTGTACTCTCATCCATACTTATTTACCATTAAAACTTGCATTTTTTTGGCATTTGCACACGTGAATGCATAGAGGTTCTTATGCTATGTCAACCCTCTAGAAATGTGTTCTACATACCTGTAAAAGGTATGTTGATCCTTGTTTGTGAGCCTACACAAGCCCTCATGAGTGTAATCCATCATAACTCTCATGAATTCATTGGTTTGATAAACCTCACATTGGGTTTTTTTAATTAGCGGATGCTTCTCCTCTAGGTCTTCATCAATTTTCACTTTCATATTTCCAGGCACAAGTATTTGAGTTGAGGTGTATAATGATTGATGTGGCTACCAATGAGGTGTACAATCACTTGGAAAATGTCCATGAGCCATGCCTTGAGGTGTTGTGTTGTATGTTTGATGTGTTTTCACATTTTCTCTCAATCTCACTCTCGAAGGTGTTGCAACATTTCTTGTGGTTTGCATATCTCTTAGTTGAGTAAGAAACCCTGGTGGGGGATGGTTTTTCATGGTGGAGACTCCCTCAATACTCTCAATATGGTCTTTGACAAGACTATCTTGGCTTAGTGCAACTTATTTCATTTTGTCTCTAGCCAGGGCTCTCAAAAGTCAAGTCTTTGTGAACCTTTGGTACATGAAAATTGGTTTTGAGTACCCTAAAAGTTTGCAACAAGGAAACTAAAAAACAAAAGTTTGCTTTAACTGACTCAATTTGGAGTTGTGTATCAAAAGTTAAAGCAATTTTGGTGAAGTACACTTGCAACCTCTACCTAAAATATGCAACTACCATACTGAAGCAATAGGACCACATACTGACAAAACTACCAAAGAAGGAATTATAGATACCAAAAAATACCAAGAGCTTTCACAAATACGACAAACTAACAAAGGATTTCAAAACTGCCTGAATCTACGAAGACTGAAAAAATTAGCTAAAGTACCAGAAACTTCCATAAACCACCAAATGTATTAGAACTACCAAGGCTGGGGAGAATATAAGTTATTAGAAAGCTACAAAAAATACCAAAACCACTTTCTCAAGGCATGGACATCAAGAATTACTTGTTGCAAATCAACTTCCTTCTCAAGCTTCTTCATGTACTCAATGTTTCCAATTTGACAAAGCATGCATCGACTAGATCCCAGATCAACCACCACCTCTTTGATGTTCTCATCATTGCAAGGGTTTTCCTACTTGAGTTTTTCAAACTGCAGTTTGTAGTACTCTATGTCATCTTTTATCTGCTTTGCAATAGCATTTGAACCCACCACTCTCAACAAACTTTCCTTGTTCTGCTCTAGAGATGATTTCAACTCTTTCAACTTATCAGACGTAGCTGCACATGTCTAATGCACTCTCTCAACAATAGTTTCTAGGTCTCTAACATAGTTAGGTGTCTCTATGTGACCCTGTGCAGGGTCTTCCTCTATATAAATATTACTACCACTTTGCATAAGACAAGGGTTCTTAATAGATGATGGGTGGTCTCAGTGGGAGGCATCGTTTTCCCTTTGCCAAGTTTTGGTCTTCCGCTCCAATCCTCCTGGACGGCTGTCACACATACTGACTACACTCTCTCCAAACCTCACCGATGCAACATTATGGCTCACAAGGTCCTTTGTTGCTGCATGGAAATTCTCAAAAACCAAAGCTGCGTGAAAACTTTGTAGTGATCACCCCATAAGATGGAGGGGCTTGGTATACATTATGGAACAGGAACTTGCAATCTTCAACCAGTCTTGGCTGCACATGATTCAAGTAAATATTTGCATTTTTCTAGTAGTGTTGCTTGAAAACAATCATCCATTTGTCATTAGGGAGGTCTTCTTCTGTAAGATCCTTTGAAGCACACCCTCCATGATCAGACCATAGTCCTTCTGCATCTCTTTATTTGTATAGCAAAACTTAGTCAGAAGAGGGTATTCCTCAATTTTGTTTTCCCCTACAATGTGGAAACACATTTCAATAATTCAAGACTCCACACATAGATTCTAAACTTATCTTTATCACATGAATGACCTTGCCAATCCAAAGTTTAAAATTGTGTAGTACTAAAACTATAAAGTACCAAATTTGGTACCATAAAGTTCCTCAGTTTATATGTTAACCTTCACTTCCCTGTAGAAATTTAAGTTTTTGTTTTGCTCATAGCACATGTACTTGGCTCTCAAGATACCATACACACACTTGCGTACACACAATTTAACAAGAAACTAAAAAGATTGGGCTCAAAGCCTCAAAATCTTCAAATGACAATAGCTATCTTTCACAAAAGAAAAACAAAACTACTGAAACAAAACAACAATTTACACATGCAAAGGAGGAACACCAACCCCTGGACTTTGTAGATGATCGAGTCTCATCCTCACCAAAAAATGCTTTAGACTTAGCTGATTTCTCCACAGAGAAGTCCCCATTGCTAGCTCTCATGTCTGGGGTGGTGATGCTCCAAGGAGATTTTGTACTTGTGAGGAGGGACCTTGCATCCATGGTCATAGGATTCTTACGCTTGTTTGCAGAAGCCATGGCAGTAGATTTCCTTATAGGCATCCTCATAGTCGCAATAGTGCACAATCAGAGACCTTGCTAGCTGCACAATAGAATGAATACATGATACCTGTGTGAGAGAGATGCAAATACTTTGCTCAAAAAGGCTTAACCAAAGTGTTTTGTAAGAGAGGTGTAGATCTATTGAGAGGTGCAAATTTGCTGCGAGGTGCAGGGTGTAGTGATTGATGTGGGACAAAGAGTGGCAGTGGTCATGTCACATGAGTGAAGATGTGAAACTCCCATCCATAACTGCACCCACATTTTCTTTGAAAGGAGTGGTGTTTCAATTTTTAATTTTCAAGTTCCTACTCTCTAAAAAATTAAATTAAGTGAAATTCCCACCCACAAAACTTAAATTCACTGGAGCAAAAAGGTTCCCATTAAAACAACTTGGAAATATGTAGAAGTACCAACTAGGTAGGAAAAAAAAAGGTCCTTTTTCTGTACCATCAAAGCATGCTTGCAGCCTAGTGTCCAAAGAGGTGGGCACCTGTTTGCTAAAATGGCCAAACAACCATGATTAAGTTAATAGACTTTGATTATTATGCTCATGTATTCCATCATGAGGGACATGAATTAGGTAGGATCAACTTGTCTAGCTTGAGCGTAAGCCTAAAAACTATCTTTCCTAGCATGGATTTTATGAAGAGTTGAAGATTTTGGACTAATGTTTTGCTCAATTCATAGCTTAGCAACCTACCCAAAGAGTGTTTTTTTCACCCTCGCAAGTTGACTTTCTACATTAGTGTGCTTACCACAAATATTTCCTCTTGTACAAGTAAAAAAGTGGATTACAAAAGGACCAAGTTGGCATTGAGGGTTCCTTTTCCACACTTGTTTAATTAACTTTGAATCTATAGCTATGTTGATTGGGTTGTCCTTTTTTTACTATGAAGAGTTCATTGTCCATTTGATTCTCCAATTACTCCTATTGCAGGGAAGCCTTTTATGGTGATGTAGGTCTCTATTAATTGTTTTCTTTTGTCCTTTAACTCATAACATTGGAAGACGTAGGATTCTGAATCCTTCAATTACCTTTATAGATTCTTTTGCGGTGACCATGTCTAGATCAAGGTCTTGTTGAGCGTATGAGATGCTTATGTAGCCCGTCTGTAAGTTCAATTGGCGTTTGACGTATTAGTAGCCTATGTGGAATCATTGTTAAAACCATTTAAAAAATAATAGCTCTTAAAAGAAAATTATAGTGCAAATTAAGGGTCCTCCTAAAATGGACTCTTCTAAATTGATCCCTTATAAATATAAGATCCACCCACTTGTCACTTTGGCTTTTCTCCATAGGTGAGTTCCCACCATAACCCATGGCGTGCACAAAATAAACCATCAAAGAGAAACCCCTGCTAACGAAAACACTCTCCAAGGTTGCAAGAGTTTGGTGTGGCTTTGAAACAAAGAAAAATCCTACGAACACCTGGCCATTCTTGGAGCTAATGAAGCTCTATTTAAGGTAATTAGGAAGAGGGCTCATCGCAGGCTCATGAGACACAAACACAAGAGGAGCAATCAAAACAACAACAAGCACAATGGACACCATGTCAAAGATTCAAGCATCATGTTAGGTCCTTGGCCCCTTTTTAAGGAGTGGAGTACCTTTGATAGGTCTCTAATCCTGAGAAAGAAAAACCAATAGACATTGCCTTAAATACTACGTAGCCACATGTATGAATCAGTATTGAAGGATTGGTCCTATCTCCCTATGATAGAGTGTAACCACCATAACCCTATCTAAACACTATTTATAATCAATTATATCCAAGAGTATAAACCTTAGAGTGACCAACCTGTCCTCTTTTTCCCCATGTTTCAGAAGCATAACCGCCATGTTTCGTCTCTTTTAAGATTTATGACTAAAATAAAAGAAAAATCCTAGCGTTGGAAAGCTACCCAACTCATTGGGTCCACCTGTCCATAGAATGATACCATCAGGCTATCATTCTCCCACTACCCTTCTTTTGTTACCAAATTACTATCACAATGTTTAAACATACATGTTTCTTTACCTTATTTATGATACTCGTTCATTAAAATAACCCTTTAAAAAATATTACAAACGCTAATCAAGCAAGAAGTACTCCATTTTTAAACCAACAACTTTTGGATTAGGTTAACTTAAGAATATCTACTTGCGCCATCAGGCCCGATCGGTATATACATTATTCATAAAAACCCTTATCATCGTGAGCATCCCATGCCACTCGACAAGTACTCACTGTGCCAACCTGGGGGTACTCCTGCCACAACAACAACGATGCCAAACCAGGTGTCATCCTCACGCCATGGCAAAACATAATTGCAGTATCTAGCTAGGCCATCACGGGTGTACTCTTACCACATCATTAGCTATGCCATCCTGGGCATCATCTCACGTCTCGACAACTACCACCTAATAACAACACTAATAAGTAGAGAGTCTTGAGGGAAACCATACCAAAAGTCTTGGATATACATTCTTTCCTATGGCAAACAGATTAACCAAACATTCTTGCCTACTTGTCATACAAATGCCGAGTCTCTTGGGGTTAAGCCCCTTAGTTTCATTCAATGTTTATTTTTCCTAAGGTAATTAATCTATCTCCAAGATCTCGCATATGCAATGAATGCATAACTTGGAAGTACAGTACTAACATGTACCATGGTTCCCATTGGCCCAACTGGTGGAGACATAGCCTTTTTTATAGGAGTTCCCAAGTTACTTGTACCAGCTTCACGATCATCAACGTCTTGGGTTCGAGCATGCTTTGGAGCCATTTGTTTTTACCAAACTTAGGCTATACACTTAGAACTTTAAATTGGTCAGTTTTGTTAATGATTTTCTTTAGAACTAAGGTCATTTCTACATATAAGTAACCTTGTTATTTTTCTAAAACCTTCGAAAGAAACACTATAATTTGAACCCTCGTCAATTCGGATTTGCACTTAGTATTGCTATGCTACACCTAATTCTTATATATCAACTTTTTTCTAATTTTAAATAATAAAAAAGTGAGTGTGTAAACTACAAAATTGAAAGTTTAAAAATGCATTACTCTTATGCATTAACTATGCATCAGTTAATAGTTAGGCTATACTAACTAGAGAGAGTAGGTATAATTTGAGACATTAGGATAAGAGAGAACAAACACACATCCTTTTTTAAAGCTAATTTAACCCTATGAATCCACTAGGGAGATTAGAGTAAGAGAGATCACACACATATCTTTTCTCAAAGCTAATCAAACCTTACTGATACACTAGAGAGATTATAGTAAGAGAGATCACACACATCCTTTCTAAAACTATTTGACTCTTACTAATCCACTAGAGAAATTAGAGTAAAAGAGAATACACACGTCTTTTTCTAAATCTAATTAAATTTTATTAATACACTAGAGATATTAAAGTATGAGAGAACATATGCACATATTTTCTAAAGTTAATTGAATCTTATTAATACACTAGAGAAATTAGAGTAAGAGAGAACATACACACATCCTTTATAAAGCTAATTGAACCTTATTACTACACTAGAGAGACTAGAGTAAGAGAGAACACACACATCCTTTCTAAAGCTAATGGAATCTTGCTAATGCACTAGAGAGATTAAAGAAAGAGAGAATACACACATCCTTTCTAAAGATAATTGAACCTTGCTAATGCCCTAGCGAGATTAGAGCACATGATAACATACACATATTCTTTCTAAATCTAATTGAATGCTTAATTAAAATGTACCTTACTAATCCACTAGAGTTTTTGCTCTCTTAGTGGTTTCCAGACGCCTTCTCCATAAGCCTGAAATGGTAGAACTTTGTGAGCATCATAGAGGCAATCTCTCTCTCTCTCTCTCTCTCTCTCTCTCTCTCTCTCTCTCTCTCTCTCTTCAAAGACTGAGTATGACTGCTATATATATAGAATAAAAGAAAAACGTCCAACTCTTTTTTCAAAAAAATATTATTTTTTAATTATTGTTTTTACAAAAATAATATTTTTTCTAAAAAATTCATACTCGCGTTTTTGGTCCCCTTGTGATACCCATCAACTTGACCAATTTGTCCTCATCGTAAAGACTTCAGGCCACACAACACCCCTCATTAAGATTATTCAAGACTAACCTCTTCTTTCCATGTTGCTATGTGTCCCACTTTGTCCCCTCCTATGTGACTCCCACTGAGTCCATGTGTCGTCCATGTGAATCTTTTTACCTTATAATTATTTTATTTATTTCATTAATGATAAATTACTTTTTACTTTTAAGTTAAACTTTACAATCTTAGAATCAAATTTACATTAGTAAGAGAAAATTCTACAATCATTAATTTTTTTTGCAATTAGTTAGTTAGCGTTTTGTATAGCTAATCATGCCAGAATTTTGTAGCGTAAATTTTAAATTCTAGGTTTTCTCAATCTATGGTTCATAATTTGAACTTGAATAACTTAAATAATGAGCGATGGTTGAAAATTTCAATTGCGTAATAGAACTTGTGTGAAATTCAAAAGTAGAGACATTACAATCTCCCCAACTTAGAATTTGAGATGGCCTCATCTCAAGAACTGTGAAGGGGCCTTGAGAAGGGTTGTCTCATCTTCCCAAGTAGAATCTTCTACAGGGAATCCATAAGATAAGATGTTTTCTGATAGATCCATTCCTAAGCTTTCTTTCTCAATTTTCTAGGATAGTATCAAGTTGAAGATGTAGAACATCTTGAGCAAGTAAAATGATTTTAAGGACATGGTCACGGTTATGTGCATAAGGTTTTAATAGACTTACATGAAATACATCATGCACTTTGAGATGGGAAGGAAGTTTAAGTTTATAAGCTTGATCACTTACAACATTGATTATTTTGTAAGGTGCACAATATTGGTAGCTAAGCTTCTTATACCTTCCGAGAGACAGATTTCTCTTTTTGGGATTTACTCTTAAGAAAACTTTGTCACCATCCTTAAAAATCCAATCAAATATTTTCAAGTCTGCGCACTTCTTTTGTTTATCTTCAACCGCTTGAATATCCCTGCGAATAGATTTGGTTTGAGCTTCCATTTCTTCAAGCATTTTCTTTGAGGCATCTACCCTTATATTGGGGTCTGAAAATTTAAGAGGTGATAAACATTCTTGACCGTAAAGAGCATTAAAAGGTGTCATTCCAATGCTTCTATGAGTACAGGAATTGTATGCATACTCTACTAAGGGTAGGTATTGAATCCACTTGCGAGATTCTCTATTGTAGTAGGCTTTGAGGAAGTCTTTGATTACTTGATTAACTCTTTCAGTTTTGCCATCAGTTTGAGGATGATAAGCAGTATTAAAACATAACTGAGTTCTAACAGCATGAAACAATGATACCCAAAACTTTGAAGTAAACTTGGCATCACGAACGCTGACAATCCTCTTGGGTAAACCATGGATTTTGAAAATATCCTTCACAAAGAGACCAGCAATATCTGAAGCTATAAAGTTTTTCTTGACTGGGATTAAGTGAGCCACCTTAGTAAGCAAGTCAACTATGACCACGATTGAATCATATCGAGCTTGAACAAAAGGAAACCGGGTGATAAAGTCCATGCTAATACATTCCCATTTCATTTGGGAATATCTAAAGGATGTAGCTTACCTGGCATCTTTAGTCTCTCTGTCTTAATCCTTTGACAAGACAAACACTATTTGACATAGTGGAGGGCATCCCCCTTCATACCTTGCCAATTCTAGATTTTACAAACTACGTTGAGGGTTTTTGCATAACCTGGATGTCCTGAAGCTGGGCCATCATGTGCTTCATGTAGGATAGAATTCCTTAGGGTAGAATCCTTAGGTATGAATAATTTATTCGTATAGTAAATTTCCCCATCGTCTAAGGAATAACGTAGAGGTCTAGGATGATGTCAGGATACCCTCTCTTCATGTAGGATACTAGCAAGCATTTGGTAATCTGTATCTCTGACAAAAGCATCCAAGAACTTTTCTAAGATAGGGTTGTTAGCCATGGAAATTTCCCCCGGAAAATCTTTACAGCTTAGGGCATCTGCCACAACATTATCCTTACCTGGTCTAAATTTTATATCAAAATCATATTCGTGCATGAGCTCTATCCATCTCCTCTATCTCATGTTAAGGTTAGGTTGGGTAAAAATTCACTTAAGGCTCTTGTGATCTGTTACCAATTGGATTTTGTGTCCCAATAGGTAATGTCTCCATAACTTGAGTGCATGAATAACTACTAGCAATTCTAGATCATGTGTAGCATAATTCAATTCATGAATCCTAAGCTTCTGAGAAGTGTAAGCTACATGCCTTGCTTCTTGATTTAGGACTCCTCCTAATGCAAGGTTACTAGCATCTTTGATCACTTCAAATTCTTGGGTGAAGTCTGGATGTTTTAGAAGAGGTTCTGAAGCAAGATACTCCTTAAGTTGTTTGAATAAATCTTCATGTTGTTCTTCCCAAAGTATCATAGCTTCTTTCTTTAGAAAGTCGGTTAGTGGTGTAGCTTTAAGAGCATAGTCTTTTACAAAGATCCTCTACCACCCTGTGATACCTAATAACCCTCTCACTTTGGTTTTTGAAGTGGGTTGAGGCCATTTCACAATATCCTTCACTTTGTAAGGGTCAACAGATACTCCTTCAGGTGAAATGATAAACACTAAGTAACAGACCTTAGGGGTGAAAAAGGTACATTTGATTTTCTTTGCATACAACTTATTTTGGTGTAAAAGCTCTAACACTTTCCTAACACTCCTTCATGCTCTTCATCTAATCTGGAATAAATTAAGATATTGTCAAAGAATACTATGACAAATCATCCAGATATCATGCATCAGATGATTGAAAGTCTAAGGAGCATTTGTAAGTTCCAAAGACATCACTGTAAATTTGTAATGACAATAGCGAGTGTTGAAAGCTATTTTGTAGATATCAACCTCCTAGATTTGAATTTGATGATAGCCACATCAAAGATCAATCTTTGTGAACATTTTGGCTCCATGTACTCCGTCCAGCATCTCGTCAATATGAGAAATTGGATATTTACTCTTTATGTTAACCTTATTTAAGCCCCTATAATACATGCAAAGTCAAAGATATCCATCCTTTCTCTTTCAAAAATAATAGGTGCACCCCATGGAGACGTACAAGGTCGGATAAACCCTTGCTCAATCAATTTCTTGAGCTACTCTTTGAGATCTATAGCCTCTCGAAGTGACATCTTGTATGGCTCCCTTGAGACTGGCTCACTACTTGGAACAATTTTGATTTCATGGTCTACCTCCCTAGGTGATGGTAGTTCAGAAGGTTCTGCAGGGAAAACATCTGAAAATTATTCTAGCCACATTGATTCAGGGTTGAAAAAGATGGTTTTACTTTATTTAGTTTGACTACAAAATTTTGTTGTCCCTTGCATAGACCTTTCAAAAGACGATTGGATTTGAACAATTAAGCTTCCCGAGTCATCCATTCTGGCCTTGAATAGTGACTTCCTGACCTTGGTTGTCCATAAAGAAAACTTTTCTTTGGACACAATGGATATTGGCATTGTGACTGGCTAACCAATTCCAAGATTTCCGTCGTAGATTCCTATGGGTAAGGTTTGAAAAGTCGCAGAAGTTCAGTATTCTCCCAACTTGAAATCTATTTTCCCCCTAGTGTACTAAGATAACACCTCCTTTCCATTGTCTAAATAACCTCTCATCTTTCTTGTAGGGTGTTGATTAACTCCTAACCTCCTTAAACATTTGGTAATTAATCAACACCCTACAAGAAAGATGAGAGTACTACCACAATCAATAAGAAGCTCAATTTGTTCACCTTGGTAATTTGCACGTGCTTGAATGACAGCATATTGTTTTATTGCTCCTGGGTTATCAATTGCAGCATGTAGAGTTGCTCTTTCCTCTTGTTCTTCTCCCAATGTTGGTTCTCTTATGATAGCATTGACTCTGGTAGCCATTCCGCGCCCTTGACCTCGTCCTCCATTTCTTCCTCAACAATTTATTATTTGACCTTTCCCTCTCGCTTAACACTAGGTTGGTAACCTAACAGGACATAAAAGTGTCCTTTCAGGGTTTTGAAAAAAACCTCCAAAACCATAGTAGATCCACTCATTTTGTAAAATCCTTTCATGAGGTTATAGTTCAAGGCCTACTACACATGGAAAAAATAAGAAACTTGTAAAATTTCTCATCTTTTGGTCACACCAAGCCTCCAAAGTTGATGGACCAGTACATTTTCATCAAAACAGTCATTTCTTACGTTTTGTTGCATAAAAATAAGATTGGGGATTTTTGTAGGACTTGAGATAAATTCCCTTGTTAACTTCAATGGGTTGGTGATCAGAACATATGATTGCTTCTCACTCACTATTTTTTGTTTTGCCAAAAGAAATAGGTACAAAAAAGTTGAATTTTTACCATTCTGCAAACCTTTAATCAAAGTTTCTATAGCCACGCTCAATACAAATAATATATGCATGTTTTCTTAGTTCCCTATTGTCCTTTAGGTTCATAAGGATCCATGGACCATGTCAAAAGAATAATACATCTCTTACCAAGGGGAATCTTGGGGACAAAGATGAAGTGCTAAATACAGCAAACATGAAAAAACTGGGTTCAACATTATGCGTTGTAGAATCCCATAGAAACTATTCAATATCTAGCCAAATTTGATCCTTATGACTAGATATGGTTACTACCTAATAAATGCATGTAGTTGTCACAAGAAACTAACAATATTGAAAAAGCTATACTTGATATACTAGAATGTTTTGTTTTCTTCTATAATTGAAAAAATCAACCATCGTTGTCTACTATGCAAAATAGGGTATTAGGTGCCCCAAAACTCAAGAAATATTAGATTTATGTTACAATATGCGACATAGAAAATCAAAACTGCATTTGGATATCATGAAAGCCACCAAAAAAATCATAGAGGAGCTAAAATTGACTAAAAAACAGGATTTGACAATTTTTGTAATTTGGTCATAACTTACAACTTTAACATTTATTTCTCCCTATAAGCGTCAAGACATTTTGAGGACTACTAAAGATAGTTCTCTAGAATTATAGACCTCACAAACATGAATTCTAGAGTGGTATAGTTGCAAAAAGTTGAAAAAAGCCAAAAACAGGACCCATTTTTTCAGACAGTTTAGGTTGTGAAATGTTGTGCAAGGACAAGGGTAAAGATGGAATTGATATTCCAAAAAAATGTCGAGTTTTTTTCAGCTCATGAGACAAATTTCTAGATATATAGCACCTCAAAATCCATTTTGAAACTCTTGACATAATTCAAGGAAAATGGTCACTTAACAGGACATAAAAGTGTCCCATTACCAACCTAGTGTTAATTAGGTATATTTGTTGCAAAGACTCGCCTAGGACACACATTCCTAAAATGTCCTGGCTCGTTGCATTCAAAATATCTAAGATTTTCATTTTGAGGTCTAGTTACCGAATCTACAACTATCGAATGAGTTTCGTGAACTGGCCTTTTCTTCCACATCATAGGTTGTCCTCTCCTTGCATCATTCCTTATATTTTCATTTCGTCCCGTTTGATAGTTTTACATCTCCTTAGGTAAGGGTTTAGATATTAAAAGAGCATCTTGTAAATTTACAGTCCTCATGGCTTCTAGCTGGCAAGTATTTAAGGGAGCATTTAGCCCTAGGTAGAATTTGGCTACTTGCTGATCTGTGGTCATTGGTGGAGCATAGCGGCAAAGAGCTACAAATTTGAAGTAGTATTATTCCACCATAAGATGAAATTGACATAGGTTGAATAACTCGTTCATTTTAAGGGATTTGTGGCCAGATGGAAGATAACATCATTTGCAGCAGACTTAATGTCTTCCCACGTTTGAGTGTTTTGAGCTATTCGGTTATCTTAGCATTGATGTTTCCACCAAATTTTGGCATCTTCCATGAGACGAAACATAGACAACATTTCTTGGTAATCGGGATAGTACAAGAAACAACAAAATAATCCTCCATCACCTCAAGACATACTTCCACATTGCACTCAGCTTGGATTACTTCTCCTTTGAAAGAGGGAAGTTTAGCTTTGTTGAGAAGTAGCTTCTTCCCTTGAAGAGACGTGTACACCGCAGTCTGTATAATATAGATTAAGTAAAACTTTTTTTGATACACTAACTTTAATCTACTTTAAAACAAGACTTGATCAGATAGTAGTACAAGCAAAATTCAATATCAATCCAAACTTTACTCATATACACATTATTTTCTACCAAGGTTGGTAGTCTTTGAGTACAAGGCTTTGAAATATTCCTATATTTTGATCACAAAAGGATAGGCTAAAGGATCAAAAAAATAAGTTTTGTTTGACTCTCAAAAGCTAGGAGATACACACATGGGTCAAACTCTACCACCATGGATACCTTTGGTATCTTGGTTTTAGACCCATTGATTCTGAGATCTATTCTATCCTCTTAAGGTAATGGTAGCATCTAGATTCTTAGTACCAATGAAAATATAAACTTTGATAACTTTTAATTCCTCTATCTATCAAAGTTTCTTGAGGTTCATAGCCATGCACCATATCTTGTTAGATTCCTCCAGATGGACTCTAGTTGATTCCCCATCCTCTATGCACCTTTGGGATGGGTGGGGCAAACACCTCATCCAAAATCTTCATCACCAATTTTGGAAACTGATAATTTGGTGATTGGCATGCATTTTGGAATATGACGGTGAGCACCTAGAATTTTTGGTAGGTTGAATGAACATTTTCTTGTACCAAGAAAGTTTAATTCTCAATACCATATAAACATTCAAAAAAAATTTCCTGGGTTTTTTTGTTATTTCAAACAGTTGCATCCTTCAACATCTAGACATCAATCTAAAAATCTCTCCAAGATTCAATCTAAGCTCTGATACTAGTGCGAGGTCCTTGCCCCCTTTTTAAGGAGCAGACTACCTTTGATAGGTTTCTAATACTAAGAAAGAAAAACCAATGGACATTGCCTTAACTACTACATAGCCATGAGTATGAATCGTTAGTGAAGGATTGGCCCTATCTCGCTATGGTGGAGCGTGACCACCATAACCCTATCTATAATCAATTATATTTAAGAGTATAAACCTTAGAGTGACAAACATGTGCTCTTTTTTCCCCATGTTTCAGAAGCATAGCCGCCAAGTTTTGTTTCTTTTAAGATTTATGATTTAAAAAAAAAGAAAACTCCTAGCGTTGAAAAGTTACTTGACTCCTTGTGTCCACCTATCCATAGAATGATACCATCAGGGTATCATTCTCCTACTTTTCACACCGCACTCCTTTCTTTTGTTACCAAATTACTATCACCTGTTTAAACATACATGTTCCTTTATCGTATTTATGATACTCGTTCATTAAAACAACCCTTCAAACAATATTATAAACAATAATCAAGCAAGAAGTACTCAATTTTTAAACCAACAACTTTTGGATTAGATTCACTTAATAATCTCTACTTTCACCATCAGGTACGATCTGTATATACATTATTCATAAAAACCCTTGTCATCCTGAGCATCTCATACCGCTCGAAAAGTACTCGTTGTGCCAACCTCGGCGTACTACTTCTACAACAATAACATGCAAAACTTGGGCATGATCTCACACCTTGACAATTGCCACCTAATGTGAGTGCTAATAAGAAGAGATTCTTGCGAAAAAACATACCAAAAGTATTGGACATACATTCTTTCCTATGGCAAACAAATCAACCAAACATTCTTTCCTACTTGTCATACATATGCCAAGTTTCTAGGGGTTAAGCCTCTTGGTTTCGGTCCGTGTTTTCTTTTCCTAAGGTAATTAATCTATCTCTAAGGTCTCGTATATGCAATGAATGTATAACTTGAAATTAAAGTACTAATGTATACCATAGTTTCGATTGGTCTGACTGGTGGACACATAGCCTGTTCTGTAGGAGTTCCCACGTTACTTGTATCAACTTCATGATCATTAACACCTTCGGTCCGAGCACGCTTTGGAGACGTATTTGTTTTTACTACACTTAGGTTATACACTTAGAACTTTAAATTGGTCAATTTTCCTAGTAATTTCCATGAGAACTAAGGTCATTTCTACTTATAAATAACCTTGTTATTTTTCTAAAAATTTCCAAAGAAAGACTATAATTTAAACCCCTCGTCAATTTGGATTTGTACTTAGCAACAATTCAGATATGCACTCAGTGTTGCTACGCTACACCTGATTCTTATACGTCAAAATTTTTCTACTCTTAATTAATAAAAAAATAAGTGTATAAACTACAAAATTGAAAGTTTGAAAATGCATTACTTTTATGCATTAACTATGCATAAGTTAATAGTTAGGCTATACTAACTAGAGAGAGTAGGTATAATTGGAGAGGTTAGAATAAGAGAGAACACACGCACATCCTTTTGTAAAGCTAATTAAACCCTACTAATCTAGTAGAGAGACTAGAGTAAGAGAGATCACACATATATCCTTTCCTAAAGCTAATTAAACTTACTAATACACTAGAAATATTAGAGCGAGAGAGATCACGCACACATCTTTTCTGAAACTAATTTAATCTTACTAATCCGCAAGATAAATTAGAGTAAAAGAGAATACACACATCCTTTTCTAAAGTTAATACACTAGAGAGATTAGAGTACGAGAGAGCATACACACATCCTTTCTAAAGTTAATTGAATCTTATTTAATACACTACAGAGATTAGAGTAAGAGAGAACATACACACATTATTTCTAAATAAAAGTGAATCAAGATTATTTCCATATGACCGTGTGTCCCACTTTGTCCCCTCCTATGTGACTGCACGTTAGTCTATGTTCCTTCATGTGCCATCCATGTGTATCTTTTGACTTTATAATTATTTTATTAATGAGAAATTACTTTACATTCTTAAGTCAAACTTTAGAGTCTTAGAATAAACTTTTAAATAGTAAGAGAAAAATATTCAATCAATAAATAAATTTTGTAATAAGTTAGTTAGTAATTTGTGTTGAGAGAGAAGGAGAGAACACAGAAGTAGAACCCCAAAGTGTGTAGAATACACACATGAGATGATGTATATATAGAGGGGACCTGGGTGCCATATATAGAGAAGCCATATATTGAGTAGCTTCACATATAAGCTCAACACCCCCGCTCAAATAAGGGTCCCTAACTGTGGATGAAAAAACCCTTGGGGGATCAAGGGAAAAACCCACAGCTCTATATACACCCACCGTTATATTATAAAAATCATTGAATATACAAATGTTTACGAGGAGCTACATCACTCCTTTTACATTGAATGTTTTATGAGGAGTTACATTACTCCTATCCTATCAAATACAATAATGAATACAAAGGTTCATTAAAGAGGTGTAAAAGCTATCGATTAGCTTGTAATCAAAAGTGTCTCCGTGAATCTGCTGTGTAGCTTGTCATCAATGTCGCATCACCAAACATGTCTTCATGTTGTCATCAATATGGCATCACCAAACATATCTTCATAAATCTTTTATTGTCACCAAGTTTGTCTTCATAAAATCAATTCTTTGATCAATCCTACATAGATCACAGACTCCAAAAAAAATATGTCATGAAAATTATTAGCATCGTTAATGAAATAATTACGTTCACAATGCCATAACAGATGGTTCGCGACGCCACTCTTTTGACGACATATATACAGACAACAACATATGGTACATAAAGTATAAACGTAAAAGTACAAAATGTGTGATTACGTGATACAAATGATATGTGTATATACTACATAAAACAACATTTATCAATGTAGTGATCAATTAATACCATCAAAGTATTAACAAAATATCATCATTATATCAATAAAAATGAATAAATGATCATGGTATCAACGAAAAGCATCATGATATCACCGAGAATAATCATTGTATCAACGAAACAACATCATGGCATCACCGTGAATAACCATGGTATCAACGAAACATCATCATGGCATCACCAAGAATAACCATGGTATCAACGAAACAACATCATGGTATCACCGAGAATAACCATGGTATCAACAAAACATCATCATGGTATCAACAAAAATCACCATGGAATCAACGAAATATCATCATGGAATCACCGAGAATAACCATGGTATAAACGAAATATCATCATGGCACCACCGAGAATAACCATGCTATGTTATCAATGACATATCATCATGGTATCAACAAAAATCACCATGACCAAAGTATTAACAAAACAACATCATGGTACCATCAAAATCACTATGGTATCAATGAGAAATTATCAATAAAGCGACGTAAACTATATCTCTAAAAGAATAATTATACGAGAATCAATGAACGAGTATATCATATAACAAAAGATCATGTACCAACAGTAGCTCGATAGAATTTGGACGATCATCAACGGCTCGACTGAATCGGAACGATGTGTAACTGGCTTCTGCAACAAAGTTACGTCAGTAACAAATATATGATTGATGAAGAAAAATATAATTGAGAAGTTTTCAATTATGATAAAAATCAAAAGCAAAAAGTAAAATTTTGATTTTCAAACATATTCGCAGTCCGAGACGATAACCCAAAATCGGTGCAGAATTTAGAGAAACTTTCTTCTGCAAAGTTATAGACCACATCGATTCCAATCCCCATCGCGGGTAGTTTCTTCTGCAAAGATGTAGAACACATCGATTCCGGTCTCTCACGCGGGTAGTTTTTGCAAAATCGTTTTCAATAAGCAGAAAAATAAAAAACAAAAAACGGAAATTGCTTTTTAGGTATGTACGCAGTCCGCGAACGATAACTCAAAATTGGTGCAGAATTTGAAAACACTTTCTTCTGCAAAGTTGTAGACCACATCCATTCTGGTCTCTATGGCGGGTAGTTTCTGCAAAATCGTTTCCAATTAGCACAAAAATCAAAAACAAAACGCAAAGGTTGTTTTTCAGGTATGTACGCAGTCCGTGAACGATAACTCAAAATCGGTGCAGACTTTGAAAAAACTTCCTTCTACAAAGTTGTAGACCACATCGATTCCGATCCCTTTGGCGGAAAGTTTCTGCAAAATAGATTTTTATCAGGAGAAAAATCGAAAACAAAAACGTACTGCTCTGATACCATGTTGAGAGAGAAGGAGAGAACACAGAAGTAGAACCCCAAAGTGTGTAGAATACACACATGAGATGATGTATATATAGAGGGGACCTGGGTGCCATATATAGAGAAGCCATATATTGAGTAGCTTCACATATAAGCTCAACAATTTGTATAGCTAAACATAACAAAATTTTGTAGCGTAAATTTTAATTTCTAGGTATTCTGTGCCTACGGTTCATAATTTGAACTCAAATATCTTAAATAATGAGTAATGGTTGAAAAATTCAAATGCGTACGACTCTTGGATGACAACCACCGACAAATATCTTCATTGGCGTGCCTTGGCGGATACACATATCTCTGCGAGTGATAGTACAATTGTACTACACTTAGCAAGGCTACCTACCGGAGTGATGACACACTTATATACTTACCTCACTCACTAGTGGTTCATACTAGACCATTGTAGTAGCTCCCCTTTTATGTTGTATTTTCCTTTATGTTTTGTACACCTCTTATCTTGAGTTTGTCAAGAAGAAGAAGTACAAATTTTTGCCTCAATCTTTGTGTGTGTGTGTGTGTGTGTGTGTGTGTGTGTGTGTGTGTGTGTGTGTGTGTGTGTGTGTGTGTACTTGCAAGAGCTCAATCTCTCTCCTTCTCTATTTCTTGACATGGTATCAAAGCCTACATGGTTGTGTCTAAGGGGTTGAAGCAACAATCTAGAAAGAAACGTTCGTATGATAGAGAGCCATCATGCATGATCTCCGATTAATGTGATTCCTTTTGGAGAGTATGTGTTTGAAGATCCTTAGAAATGAGACTTTGTAGTCAGATTTCCATTCTAGACATGTTTCGATCCTCGTTTTGGAGTTAGAGTGCGTTCGCATACAGAAACAATAATATTCAAGAATCTACAGATATGCATAAAGGTGGTGGATAAATGTTTGGTTTGGATGCAATGCACACATATACTGTTTAGTAGAGTGGCACAGGTGTCTGTAAACAGATTGTGGCTACAGGTGGTAACCAACTATTTTTAGCATGTTCCTCAAAGATTGTGTGAAGGGGTGCAAACATGTCATCCAACAATGATGGTCTTAACCAAGTTGTCAGTGACAAGCTACACAATAACAACTACCATGCTTGGAAGTTAAAAATGACCAATTTCCTTATGGACAAAGGTTATTGAAACTACATTGATGGAGATCATGAGATAGAACCACCATTGCTAGAGGAAGCTGCGAGTGTTGAGAAATTTAAGGCATTTAAATATTGGAACCAGGGAGCTTGGAAGGTCATGTATTGGCTGTTTGTTAAGTGTGCAAGACAGTATGAATGGACATTTACACAATGCTCAAGCTCTCAAGGAGACTTAGGACACTTTGTTGTCATTAGATATGACCAACACAAAGGCAAGGAAGCTATAGTTGAAGACTGAGTTGAATACTCCTTAGAAGAAAAGTCTCTCCATCAAAGACTATTTATTGAAGATAAAGAACATATGTGAGTCACTTCCATCGATTGGCATTACGGTCACTGATGATGATAAAGTAGAAGTCTGTTTGCGAGGTTTTTGTCCTAAGTACAAACATTTTAAAAGTGGCATCCATCTTTGAGAGAACATTCCCTCGTTTATAGATGTGGTGTCCTTATTAATTGTGGAAGAGAAGGAATCTGAGGAAGACTCCTCTATGCAGGGTGAAAACAATTTTGAATAGGTCTTTTTCAACAAAAGAGGAAGAGGAAGAGGATATGATACAAATCATGGATGAGGCCGAGGAAAAGGAAACCGCCAAAAACAACAAAAAAACAATAATCATGGTTAGAAAATAGGTGGTGGTCGAGGGAACTTTTGAGGCAAGGGGAGTCCAAGAGGTTGTGGACATGTGTAGCACAATAATGCAGGTCAACACGAAAATCTAGTATGTTGGGGCTGTGAAATGCATGGTCACTTTGACATGACAGGAGGCAAAAAAACATCTATGCAACCACTAGTATGAATGCAGATGAGTTCGAGAGGCTATTTGTGGTGCATCACATGTTGAATACTATGTGTGCAAATGTGGTAGAATGTGACAAGATCTGTTGAATACTATGTCTACAAATGTGAAAAAATCCATTGATAATGTCTGGTATGTGAATTCTACAACATCAAATCACATGACAAGACATGGTGAATGGTTTAAGGAAATGAAGACTTTACAAAGTCCTGGTTATGTAAATACTAGGAATGATACTACACATCCTATTATGCATACAGGAAATGTGCCATTGTCTATGATAGATGGTAAGTGAAGTCCTTGGTTGATGTACCCAACATTACAAAGAACCTATTTTTTGTTTGGCAAATGATTGAGCAAGTTTTAGAGATCAAGTTCATCTCCAACGGCCTTTTTGTTGAAGAGCATAAGAAGGACAAAAATCTGCTTTCCCAATGAAAGCAAGTGGAAAAAATGTCTACTTTGGATGTAAATGTGCCCAAACTGAATGATCTCATGTTTGCATGAGGTGTAGATGTAATTTCATATATAGAGAATTGGCATAAACGTATTGGTCATGTAAATTTGCAGAGGCTAAAAATGATGCAGACTAAAAAGATGGTTACAGATTTACCTGCATTTCAAGCCTATTGAAATGCAAAAAGTATGTGAGGATTGTCAATCTGGAAAACAAGCAAAAGTAGAATCCTTTTCTCATGATTAGCATGTAAGCAAGAATGCATTGGATTTAGTGCATACAAATGTATGGATTCTAGTAACGACTGCATCTATGGGCATCTATGGGTGGATGTAGATACTATGTGAGTTTCATTGAGGACCATACAAGGAAGGTATGGGTCTACTTCATGAAGCATAAAAGTAAGATGTTTATGCATTTCCAAAATTTCAAATATCTGGTTGAAAAATAGACTGGGAAACATGCAAAGTGCCTGAGGTCAAATGGAGGGGGGAATACTTCTCCAATGAATTCATTGGTTTTCAAAAACACCATGGAATTAAGAGACAATTTTCATGAAGGTATACTCCATAGAAAAATAATGTTGCTGAGTGAAAGAACATGAACATTTCAGAAGTGTCTTGAGCATTGATGAATGAGAAGAACATGCCTCATTGTTATTGGGTTGTGGTTGTTGCTATATGTGTCTACATTATGAACATGACTCCTACTGCTGTAGTACATGACAAGACACCTGAAGAAAGTTACTTTCAAAGGTGAAAAACCAAATGTATCAAACTTTTAAGTGTTTCGATGTATTGCTTATGTGCATGTTCCAAATGAGCTAAGAAGTAACCTTGATCCAAAAGTCCGATGAGATATGATGGGTAAAGCTTAGCTTTTCTCAAAATGAGGCCAATGGAAGGAGACTAAAGTGCAAATCAAAATTCTAGGTCCAAGTCAGACTTGTTTAAGCTAGGGGGATGCACGAAAAAGTGCAATAAAGTGGTATCATCTTTGGAAGGGGGGGAGGGGGGGGGCTTCAGGTGCTCCATCCTACACTAGCCCCCTTGGATCTCGAAGCTTAGAATAGGATCCCTGAATAATTTTTACAAAGAAATTCCCAAAAAGGTGAATAACAAAGGGATTTTCAAGTTGGCACAATTTTAGGATTATCATAGCGTCTACTGAAAGGATGTGGACCAATTGGTGGTGCATCATAATTTGAATCTCAATGAAAATCTATTGAAGAGTAGAGTCTCATCAATTATATGAACTATTTAAATGTCTATCGTTGGGATGAAGCTAGATTGGAAAGCTTGGCATTGGCCCAAGGATAGAATTTTTGCACTTTCCAAAACATAGGAAACATATAACAAGATAAGTTATAAAGTAGATTGATTCACTTCACTCATCAATTTTTGGAGGATGAGCTGGTGGTAACAGATGTAGTTGAATAAATAGTAACTGGGAGGAGAAATGGCCATGCTCGATGAAGATACACACTTGGAAGGTGTTGTGGGGGTATCCAAACTAGGAATAATATTCTTGCTAGAGTGATTGGCCCAGAAAATTGCTCTGGTGAAAAGAGGTTATCTACAAAGGATCGCTTGCATTTTTTTGAAGACTGCCCCTCCTCATACGATCTTCTCACCAAAATCTACAAATTGGCTCAAAGGTTCATTGTGCATTCTTTGCTAAGCTAATATAATATTTCCACTACCAAAACCCCCTTCCTTTTCTATAGAAACCTTTTTCTCCAGTCAGAGGAGGCCAATCATGCATACTTCTTTAGGACCCTCAAAGTTAAAATAAATTGGTGTCTGGTCCACTCGCTTAAAAATGGGGTTGGAAATGGTATTAAGGATCTGAATGAAATGACTCAATTAATGCTTAACCACATGTGGCATATTATAGGCCAGCCCAAGGACCACTCCCTTGAGGTGCATGATGCTATATTTACTCTACTTGGGAGCATCAAAAGATCAATATCCCTCTTTGAAGCCAACCTACTAGAGAATATGTGCATTGAGGATGAATGCTTGCTCCCACTACATTGAGGATGTGCATTGGTTGGGATGGATTGACTATAGATTTCTTCAAAAACATTTGGGACGATCTTAAGTCCCCAATCACATAGATGAGTTAAATATTAATAATAGCATGTCCAAATATATTGATATTTAATTATCTTTATTTGGATTGCAAGATCTATCATAGTGTGTGATCATACACGTTCTTGAACTATAAATAGAAAATCGATTAAAGATCTATGGTGGGGTGTAAGAACTTCATGTTTGCACTATAGATAGATATGGTAATTGTCAAGTTCTACGATTGATTATCATCTAGAAATATCACTTGTAGCTCTTGTAGCTTGAGCATTTTGTAATGATAATAATTTCCAAGACCTAAATAATATTATCAATTATCATAATGTGTGAAAGTTGCAAGCTTGCACTTTAGATAAATCGATATAGTGAAATGTGAAATGTGAAATGACAACGAATGAGACTAAATCCTTGGAGATGCAGCCAATTCCTAAAGTAGATGAGTCGTGGCCACAATCACCGTGGAAGGCGATCAAAAACATAAAAGACAAAAGCGCCACATTGTTGTCAGCACCAATCCTTGAAATCAACATGGACCATGAGATCTATCTAGGAGATTTTCAATCATTGTATGGTGATGTAGTACAACGATATCGATAGAGAGTAATTCAGCGACCGTAGGAACTTTATCATCCTTTAGAGAGGAATAGGAGACAAAACCCAAAGTGAGAATTATGCCATCTCAATGGAATTCTATTCCAAGGGTGGCAAGATACAAAACTAACCTTGTGGAATTTTTGAAAATTAGACCATATATATGGGGACAAATAAGCAAGAATCTAGAAAACATGGGATTGAATATCCATCAACAAAATAACCTTGTAGACAAAATTAAGGAAACAAATCATCTTGAGAAACCCAAAGCATAACATGTCCCAGTGAATAGGGTTGGCTATTATTGTGAAGGAGAAGAAGGAAACACCACCTTACCTTTAGAATACAAAGGATTAAAGATAAAAGTGATACTTGATAGTGGGCCAAAAGTAGCCATTGCTACAAAAGAAATTTGGGAGAAATGGGAGAGACCAACTCTTAGGAAAACACACATGAAACTACAACTAGCAGACTAATACCCTTATGAATGAAAGTAATTGTATCTCCGTGCGAGATAGAATATGAAAATACTTTTTCTATAGTGTATTTCTTAAAAGGAAACAAATTTGAAGTTATTCGGGACCTTTTATGTGTCAACTCAAGATGGTTTGAGATTGGGGCTATGATCATCTCTACCTACAGCACAAGGGAATCACAACCAGGGTAAACACAAAGGACCATAGTTACAAGGACGTAAATCGAACCCCGAAAGAAGACTTTGTTGTCACTAAAAATGCCTACTTGGTTATTGAAGTATGCACATATTTGGATGTGTGGAGCGTTGGAATGCAGGAGCCTAATAATGGAGGATTGCATCCTAGAGAACCCAATAGAAGATAACTATTACATGAAGGAACTATTTTCCAAGGAGTTTTTTGAACCCTTTGGATGGGAGAAATTATTGTCAATGCTAGATGTATGTGTAGATGGTGTAACCACTATGACATTTTTCCACAAGGATGATTACAAAATAATGCCCTTTTAGATGGTAACCACTATCTTGAACTTAGAAGATGTAACTAAAATAACTAAGACATTAGAGAAAACTGATTGCGAATGGATAGTGGACAAAGTTTTTTTTACAAAATCCTCCATACAATTTTGAAGACAAATACCATGATTCAAGGAGTGATGATTTGAGGAACAATGCGGAAAATGAACTTTCAAGTGGCTCAAAAAACAAAATGCAACAAAACAAGACAGTCTATCTTCTATGAGTTTCCTAACCAAAAAATGTGGAGACAAAAGAGATGCCAAATGAGATGAACAAAAAAACGAAAAAATCAATTTGAGAAACCCATGCCTAAGTTAATAAGCAATGCACAATATTTCATGCTCATGGAAGTAAATGATTATGTATGAGACAAAATCACGTGAAAACCTATGAAGTTGACAACTTTTGAGGCAAACTCAAAGAAACGAAGCAAAGCCGGGCAATTGAAAGACAATGCCAAAACATCAATGAGGATGTCAAAAATTGAACGAATACCAAAATTTACGACAAAAATTAAAGGAGGTTTTGTAGAACAAAAATGGAAAGTGAGGGGGACTCTAACTCAAAAGCGTTCGATGCACCCTCTCACTACAAAAAGTACACAATTCAAGACCGATGTATAGTGGTTGAGCAACTGATACACTAGCCTAAAGAAACAAGAACATTGTATTATGGACCTAAAAATGCTAAAAGAATCAACCTTATTGAACCGGGGGAAGAACTGAGACCAGCTTACATGGCCACAGATCCCACCACCAAAGAGGAGGACCAACTATTAATAGCTATCCTCGAGCAATATATAGATGTGTTTACCTAGTCCTACAAAAATCTTAAGGGGGTACATCCAAGCATATACCAACACATGATACTCCTCAAGTGCAATATTAAACCATACCGACAACATCCCTACATCTATAATGAATTTTTTTCAGGAAGATCAAAGAAGAGATAGACGAACATAAAGAGGTAGAGTTTATCTATAAAATAGAACACACGGAGTGGGTGTCACCAATTGTAGTGGTGCCCACAAAGAATGGTAAGTTATGAATGTTCATAATCTCAAACAGGTGAACCTTGCTACAATTAGAGACAACTGTCACTTGCCCATCATAGACCATGTGATTGAAAGAGTCGTTGGAAAGGAAGTCTATAGCTTTCTTGATGGTCTTTTGGTCTATAGCCATATAGCCATCTCACAATCAAGCTAGAGAACAACACAAAATGGACTTTGCAACGGAATGGTGAATATCTACATATCGGGTGATGCCATTTGGTTTAACCAATGCACCTACCACATTCCAAAGTCTAATGAGTCATTCATTTGAGGAGTATCTAAGACAATTCTTAGAGATTTATACAGATGACCTCCGTGTGGATTCTCTCCAAAAAAATGAACATGTAGCACACTTAAAGAAGGTATTTGAGAAATGCAAAATGTATCGCATCTATCTAAACCCTAAAAAATGTGTTTTCATGGTAAGACAATGCAAGATTCTTGGGCATATTGTGTACAAAATGGTATGTATCTTTGATCTTCAAAAGATAAAAGTGATTTTTTCTCTTCCAAGACCCACCAAATTGAGAGAGGTACAAGCTTTCATGGGCCATTGTTGCTATTATCAAATATTTATTTACATGTATGTGGTCATTGCAAAACCTATTTTCATGCTCATCACTGAGCTTGCATGGAATGAGGAATATGAGAAATCATTTCAACAATTGAAGCAAAGAATAAATTTTTCTCCAATTTTGAAAGCTCTTGACTAGAACAAGATTTTTCACGTCCATTTAGATGCATCGTCTTATGCCATTGGATGTATCCTAGCTCAAACTAGAGAAAACAATATCAATTCTCCCATCGATTACTCTAGTAGAAATCTCAACAATGCGGAACAAAATTACATGACCACAAAAAGAGAGGGATTGGGAACGATATATTCCATGAAAAAGTTTAAACATTTCCTTCTTGTAAACAAGTTCATATTATTTGTGGATCAGCAGGTGCTATTGTACTTAGTGAACAAACCATGTAATACGGGCCGCATCATTCGATATATCATTCATAATATTTCTAGAGTATGCTTGCATTGTAGTGGTCAAGAAAGGGACTACACATTAGAGGGCGTTCCATTTATTGTAATTAATACACAAGGAAGCACTTTTAGGGGTTGATGATGATTTTCCTCACTCTTATCTCTTCAATATACAAATGGTACCAAGGTGGAGCGCATATGTTTTACCATTCCTCACCATTGGTTCTCTACAAAATGAAAGACAGTCATCGATCATTGAGAAATATTTCTCCTTAGTATTGCTATTTGGACGATTATATAAGCAAGGAAACGACGGCATACTTAGGTTATGCATCGAGACAGTCCAGAAGGAGGTGTACCTAAAGCAAGATCATGTACAAACTACAAGTACTTACAATGAAAAAACACAAACATACTAGAGACTAATGCCACTTGGGGTGTATTGGCCCCACATGCAAAAAAACATCCACAACTATGATGGTTCATGTGATTCTTGTGTAATTTGGAAGCCAATTGAGTATGCTACACTATTGAGAATAGAAAAAGCACCCAAGTGAGAAAAGTACATTGTGAATTATATAGAACAAGGAGTCTTTCCAGAAAACATGAGCAAAGCTAGACGACACTCAGTCTAACAAGAAGCGAAAATGTATGTTATTGTAGAAAAACACCTTTATCGGAGAGGGATATATGAAAATTTGAGAATATGTGCAGCAGAGCATGAGTAACTTCTGATACTTGAACAAGCGTGTGCCGATCTAGCTCAACAACACTTTTTGGATGACAAAACTGCAAAAATGATACTCCTTGCACGAATCTAGTGGTCTACTCTATTAATGGATGCAAAGCACAATGTGAAAGGATGTGATAATTGCCAATGAAACATGATGAAATGCCACTAAGAAAATTGATGGGAGCAATGTATTTTTCTAAATGGGAAATAGATTTTGCTGGGAATATCTCACCATCGTCATATCAAACGCATGCTCAATACATTATAGTGGCCACATATTATTTAACCAAATGGGTAGAGGCCAAGGAAACACAAAATAATAATGCAAGAACAACATCATAATTCTTGTATGAGAATAATTTTACGAGATATGTCCTTCCAATTGAAATTGTGAGCAATTGAGGAACTCATTTCTTCAATGACATGGTTCATTATATATTGCATGAGTTTATGGTGCTTCATTCTAAATTATCTTTGTACCACCCTCAAACGAATGGAAAAAGTGAGAATAAAAACAAAATTTTATGCATAGTGCACACAAAAATTGTCAATGAATCCAGAATGGACTAAGATCAAAAACTACATTCAGCTTTATGAGCATATCTGGTAGCATACAAAATTCCACAAAATACAACACCTTTCAATTTAGTGTTCGTGATAAATATCATGCTGCATGTAGAGTTCTTGATTTCCACACTACATGTGGCACAATACTTAGGAAATGGACGGGAAATGAGTTGTTTGATAGACTAGGCCAACTAATACAATTAGATGAAATAAGGCTCGAATTGGTTGCATCTATGTATGGACAAAAAAGAAAAATGAAACAATTCCATGACCAACATGTAATAGAAACAAGGAATTCCAAAAGGGTGACTACATTTCAGTCTACACTTTGAAGCAATATTCTAAGAAACTCAAGAAACAGGGTAACTTGTGATCAATGACATATCACAAAGTAGCATCGTCCAACTTGCAACATTGGAGGGCAAGGTAATGTCTATCTAGAAATATGGATGTAGATTGAGGAAGTATCATCAACCTCTCACTGCTAGAATGTTAGAGGAGATACATGTACCTAAGGAACAACAAAAAAAAGTCTCAAAAAATTAAAGATCAAGCACACGAGGAAGCTCAATTGAGGATTTTAAGGCACAAGGAACAACATCAATTGTCACCTCCTATTACAACAGTTTAGGTAGAGCAAATTTGGCTAGGTGGAATGGATGTTCAAATCAATGTCTAGTTAGCCAATGGCACAATAGAAAGAGCACTTGTGGAAATTGAAGGACGTTTTTAAAAAGTGGATGTTCTTCCCATGAAAGAGTGGGGCTTCTCACTATGAGATTTTGCAAGGAACTGTAGGTTACTTTGACACGTTGTGATTTAATGGTGAAAGATTAAAACTTTCAGCGTAGCCACATGAGATTAGCTCTCTTGTACACACATATATACAAAATCCCTTACTAAAAGCAAGACAAAAATAAGGACATCAAAGCTCAATTCATATCTATTCATAGGTAGGATAAAAGGTTCTAATGATGCGTTAATGATAGCTAATCTTTGTGGCACAAACATGCTATGAATCGTCCTTTGGAATTGTAGTTTAGTACTCACCATGATATATATATTTTTCCTAGCAATTGGGACAAGCTGTGTATACAACTCTTCTTAGTTCATAGCAAAACCAAGTAAAGTCTCGATTCTTAGAGAAAACAGAATTTTTCATAGTTGTTCGAGCTCAGTAAGAAACACTAAAATTTGTCAAAAGTGAGATAACGTAGGTAAACAAGACAAGAGACCTTTATGTACTAGGCATAAAGAAATATAAGGATTGGAAGAGAAAAGAAGACAAAATACAATATAGTCTCTTGCACAACCTTGAGTGTGAAATAAGGATTTTGGCACACCTTTAATTACTCAATTTTTGCAAGATTGATGCTCTTTCGATGAGGGAGTAATAAGAGATTCCCTCGTACACATTTCTTTAATGGTCAATAACATGCCTTATTAACAAGAGAAAATTACATAGAGCATGTGAGATTTTATAATGCTACTTGTAAGGGAAAGAGTAGTACGTGATGATGGTAGTACGGGCTTGGTTTGAGAGATATATGGGCTTGGCTCATGATGGCTTGTCTTGTTGGAGTAGGAGAGATTGTCTCGTGAGATGTTGAATAGGTTTGATGAAAGTGTGGTTGAGAGGCTAGGGCTTAGCTTGGATTGATACGATACAATGCTGCATAATGTGATATAATACCCAAATGAGGGAGGAAGAGCTCTATTTATAGGTGAGGTTGCCTCCTTAAGAAGAAGACATTGTGGAGCATTTGGACAAGTCTCGAGCTACCTTTGCCTCCATGTAAGGAATATGAGTGATAGAGAAAATTACATAGAGCATGTGAGATTTTATAATGCTACTTGTAAGGGAAAGAGTAGTACGTGATGATGGGCTTGGTTTGAGAGATATATGGGCTTGGCTCATGATGGCTTGTCTCGTGAGATATTGAATAGGTTTGATGAAAGTGTGGTTGAGAGGCTAGGGCTTAGCTAGGATTGATACAATACAATGCTGCATAATGTGATATAATACCCAAATGAGGGAGGAAGAGCTCTATTTATAGGTGAGGTTGCCTCCTTAAGAAGAAGACATTGTGGAGCATTTGGACAAGTCTCGAGCTACCTTTGCCTCCATGTAAGGAATATGAGTGATATTTGCTTCTCCAAAACATCTCCTTGTTGGTGATGACACTTGTTTTGCTAGAGGTCTTTTAGTCCTAGTGAAAGTCTTCTTCTTGCCACGTGCCTTTTCTCTTAGCCAATCCTAGCTTTTAGAAGTCTTGGGTTTTCTTAGGTTGTCACTTGCTTCCAAACGTAGATGCATCATCGCGGATATAATCATGCCATGCAGCCCTTGACTAGAATTAATATTAATTTAAAATTTATGCATGGTAGGAAAAAGACATACTAATGCATTGGCTTATGTTGCATAGTTTTTATAGTAAATATGCATGAAGACTAATATCATAAAGAAATTAAGATGAGGTAGAAAAATGACTCTCAAAATAATTTATTAGATACGGTATATAATTTTACCTTATATATTGTGCATGTATATGTACATATATAGGAGAATTTTGCACGCATCTAAATACATGCATCGTGGTATTCATCACTTGTTCCTATTATGGACGTGCTATCACACAACATCCACCCCCTCTAAACTTGCACATCCTCCATTGTTATGTGCCATACTTGAAGTTTGGTGGTTTAATCCTGATGAAGGTTCATTGTCTCCTTCTTCTACATCTTCATCTTCTCTTTCTTTTGGCGATTCCGAGTTTTTACCTTCATTAAATGCTACATTGTAATCCTTCTTTTGAATACTTTGATCCTCTTTCTAGAAACAAGAACCTTTATCTGTGTCCCATCAAGCTCACTAAAGGTAAAAGTGGAATTTTCATGCACATGCTTGACAAGATATGGGCCAAACCATATCTTAACAAAATTTCTCATGACAGTATGTTGATTATCTAGATTGCTATCATACATTAGAAACCCAATCACCTTCTTCAATGTTTTTTGGTCGGAATGTCTTTGTTCTTTAATCTTGGTAATGATGTTTCAATGTCCTCTAATCTTCTTTCAAGTTGTGGAGTTCGTAATGCAAGAAGATCTTCTCTAGTCACGTTTTCTTTCCAAGGTAACACATTCCATGTGGGAACCACATCCTCTATAGACATCATAGGTTTTGGACTGTACATTGATTTAGCAGGCATGTAACTTATGGCTGAACTATGTGTTTTACAATGGGCCCACAAAGCATATGGTAATAGCCTCGGCCATTCACGAGCTCTGCCTCTGCAAGCCTTTGCTAACACCTTGATGATTGGGGGATGGCCCCATTCACTTTTTCCATTAAGTTCAAGGTTGTAAGCAGACGTGAGAGAAAGTCTAATGCCAAACCTTTTGAATAAATTCCTTGCTTCATAAAAAAATCTAGCTCACCTATATTTGCAGTTATCTTTCCAACACATCCATATCTACAAACTACATCTTCTAAGAGGAACCTTTATATTCTTTTGTACTTTTATTTCTTAATTCCCTTCCTTCAACATGAGTAGACAAGTCCACTTATGCAAGAACCAAGTATGTCATTTTCCAAAATCCCCAAAGGCATTGTGGCCAAATCCACCACCCACTTGTAATGCACAGCTAAGGGATAATTAGGATGCAATCCATGTCTACGCCATACATTTGAGTACATTTGGCATGTAACACATGCTACAAATGGGAGCATGGAGGCCTAAAAACAACGTACTACAAGCTATAAAACCAATAAATACACATACATGTCAAATACCATAGCGCATATTCAAGACTCCATGCAATCATAGAGAGAGAGAGAGAGAGAGAGAGAGAGAGAGAGAGAGAGAGAGAGAGAGAGAGAGAGAGAGAGAGAGAGAGAAACTACAAGTGCACCTTCTAGAGGAGAGGAGTGCTACACCAGCGTGGTGAGAGAGGAGAGGGAGTAGGAGAAAAGAAGTACACAAGCACTGGGTGCAACCCCCATGCAAGAGCGAGATTTTTTCTCTTGCACATATTTATTTATAGGTTCTTCAATGCTAAAAAATTGAATACACATTCGTTGGACGGGCATAAATGGCCATAGCTTGTAATAAGCACTTGAGTAATAATTGTATATATTTCTTATCCATAACATACTCTAAGGTTGGGAATGAAAATGTCCTCAATTACAAGGTACATAAGTGGTGGGGTCAAGTGTGAGGTACAAGATGTTGGGTACATGCTTGCATAGCACAATGAGCAGCTGAAAACCAAAAGAGTAACAATGATTAGTAGGAATCAATTTAAAAGTGAAAAAATGTGTAACATGTGGATTGCATGATGTGAGTGCAAGAAGTCAATGCACATAGGTATAGAGTGCAACATTGGTCCAAATAGACCACCATCTGGCACCCTTCATCTTTCCATACCAATTCATCATATCAATCTATATTGAATGTGGTGGGCCAATTCAACAAGTAATGTAACCACGGAGATTCATGTCTTACCAAGCGTAGGCACTCTAATACACATGTATAAACATCCATAAATTTTTATAAAATTATTGCAAAGCGGAGAGTCTTGCCTCACAAGGTTTAGGCACTCTATTACATGTGTCAATAACCATAAGTTTCCATAACAAGGTGTGGAGCAGAGAGTTGTGCCCTTTGTAGGCGTAGGAGCTCTAATGTGTGTAGAGATTTTGACATTCCAATTTAGTTCTACCCATAAGATCCTTGCCATAACTTTGATCACATTTAGATTTGGGAATTTCAATTATTATCTTTATGTTTAGCATCTCATGCATAAGCGGGATCATTATTGACCATTTTAAGATTGAGAGCTCGTACAATATTGGAGAGTTTAAGACAAAGAAAATAATGCTAACTACATCGGAGTAAATGCCAATTCATGTCTACTATGTCCTATTATCATGTTGATCATTGTCTATACTTCCAAGATGGACCTCTTCAAATGGCCATGAGAGTGATCAGAAGTTTGCATCATCTTATTATTCCTATGTTTGTTCGGGTCTTTGAAGTGTTGGGAGATAAGGAGTGAAGTGTGTATGAACAGAGGGTTGTAATATATGCGTTAATGAGGAACACATGTGTAGTTACTTTTGTGCAGGGGATGATCATACTTGTAGGTAACCCAAACAAAGCTGTTTGATTGGTGCAAGCTGAAACGCTTGGTGAGTAGAATTTCACTGAGAGAGAGAGAGTAACTACAATAAAACGTTATGTTAAACGTCTTCAAAAGCTCAAAATGATTGACGAGACAAAAGTGATACAATGCTTGTGGATCTAATCCAATGTTTGGGTACAAATTTAAAATGAAGTAAAGTGAAAGACTAAAAACATAAACCTAGGAGACTAAAAATGTCAAACTAAAATCATCGTCATCATTGTCAATGCTTGAGAATGATCGGTAGTGGGTGTTTGTCGGAGAAAATAGTGCATCAGTCATTGAAGATCTTTGTCAATGTCCGCTTCTATAAGTAGTTGGGGGGCACCACTGTTATGTACATTGGAGAGGGGGAATGGGGGAACACGCCCGGCACAATACAAGGGCCTCTCTATAGCTCAAGGTATCTGCAACACCCCTGTCCTCTCGGAAGACACTTTCAAAAAATCTCTTTACACTAGCAGACCACCACCTGCTCAATTTCCACTACTCACACAGTCCACAACCCACCACATAACGCACACCTGCTACCACGATCTGTCTCCACCCTTATACAACCACACAACCACTCAATCTCGCTTTCTCACACAAAACATCGACGGTCCGGGGAGACACACACATCCGCACTACCGGCACCGAGGGGAATCATGAAAGCAGGGAAAGAGAAAGGGGGAAGGGAAAACAACAGCAAGACGGGGCAATGGTGGCTCGATTTCACTTCACAAAGCATGTACATAGGCTTCCACTGCCATCACCATGGCCATTTTCACAAGAAAAGACAAAGAGCTTTGACAGGCACACTCCTCTGTCAGAGAGCTCCACTTTGCAGGCTTCAAAGGACACAAAAAGCCAGGAAAAAAGCCCCTAATTTGATTAATTTTTGACTTTTATGAGGGGGGGTCTTCAATTTGGGAAATTTCCCTCTCATTGGTCCATCTGGTAATTTGGTATTTTTGGGAAGGGGCCACTGTCTTGTTTCATCTGCTTTCTCCTTCTCTCTCTTTTCCACTTGGAGGGGCTGCCATAGCGACATCACTATTGCCCCTAGGCTTCTTCTTTTTTTTTTTTTTTTCCTCTTTCATTTTTACCCCTTTGGGTAGGCTATTATCTTCCACTGCACCATTAACCTAGCTTTGAATCTCTCTCTATCAGACTGCTCCTACCACTTCTCTCTTCTTTTCTCTCTCCTCCTTCCCCTTGGTCTGGCTTCCACCTTGCTCGGCCTTGTTTTGGATTGTCCTTGCTCCTTTTGTCTCCCGGCTCTTACCTGACCATTTGCCCTTGCTTTTGCTTGGCCGGCCTTGGAACGAACTCTCGCCCCTTTCATTTGTCCTCGAGCTCCCTCTCTCTCTATGCTTTCCGGCCGTGGGACCCTCCCCTTTTGCTATCAATAGCGAGGTCGCTATTGGGGGGGGCAGGGGGGTCCCTTAAAAATTCTTGGGGCCCTAAGGCCACAGGAATGCCCCTCTAATGGCACCTGCCACGTCAACAGTCAACCTCATGGGCGCATCGCGCCGTTGATGCCGCCTACAACTCATGTGGGAACGCTTGCACCGCTGCTCTTTCTAGCCAAAACGCCGTTGTCTCCATCCTGTAGGGCCGTGCACAAACTACCATAGCGCTCATTGTGATCACCATCGCCGTGGGGTGAGAGAGGTCCCCTCTCTCCCCCTTTGTGCACTATGAAGAGCTCACGGCCCAGTACAAAAGGCCTCCATTGCTCCCAACTGTGAGCGTATCTGGGTTTTATTCGGGCCACCTAGCATCCGCTAGATCCCCCAAGCCTTGGAAGGCTTTGTAATTTTATTTTATTTTTAAAAAGAAGTCCAAATATAGCCTTTTTGGACCCTTCTTTCCTAGGCTTCCTTTTACTACTTCCATGCCCAATGGCCGAGCCGTAAGAGTGTATCAAATATCCATCGTACTGACCCCAGGACGTGCAAACCTTACCACCTTCTGGACCCTTTGAGCTCGTTATCCAAGGCCATAAAAACTGAGAAAATCATCTACATGCACTTTACCGCCAAATGCTCCCTTTTTTCCCAGGCCGAAACTCGGTGCTCAGAACTCAGAATCACATGCGCTCGATTTTCACTGACTCCACATAGTGCACACCATCACCGAGATACTTGGCAAGCTCGAGAAAACACCAGATGGTGCATTTTTCAATGAGGGCTAATGGGCTTAGACCCAGCCCCCGAAAAAATTTCAACTCACCATATCTTGCTAACCAGAGCTCCGATTGGCAATCCGAGAAGACCGGCATGCTCCACAACTTGAGCACTACACCTGTATCCACTGACACCTGCCTGGGCCACCTGTCCCGAGCGCCCTGTCCGTCAGGGATCTTCTACACACTCTACCTTTAACCTTCAGTATCTTGCACATAGAGGCTCTGTTTGAGCCGTCTAGACCAACTTCTAGAGCACACTGAACACTACATTTCAAGAGACTGATAGAGCACTTCAAACACTTTCACTTGCCATCCCATTGGGACCATCCCGCAGTTCTCTTGGTCTAAACATCCACATGGAGCTTACACTTCCACTATCCTTTGGCTGCCCAGGTCCTTGGCACCTACCCTAGCCTTCTGCACTACACCTGCCTGCACCCTATGCTTGGGATAGACAATTTCCTAGCTCCGACCAGCAATGGTTTCACCATCATTGCCCACCCCCTCGTTGAACATTTATGTTCAACCACATATGGGCTTATTGCACTAAAAAGCTGCACACCGAAAACAAACTGTCTGTACACCATAAAACCCCTACTCTATGTACATAAACTGGCATCTGCTTCCCGCTACCTTTGTTCATGCGGGCTGCCCAATCCCCTGCTTTACTGCATAGACACCCCCTGGGTGAAACAATTGACATTGATCATCTTCACTCGCTAACAACATCCTCTTGTAGCGTCATACTCCTGCGCATAGCCAATCATCCATGTAGCTTGCTTTCGACACTATTCCCTCTGAAAGGTCGGTGGTAATGCATGCTAGTCTCCACCCAACCGTGCTATCTTATAGCCTCCCCCTTGTGTACACACTATCCGGCGGTGCCGATGGCCTTGCCCATAGGACCCATGTCCTTACATTAGCCCCCCCCTTGGAGAATCATTTTCGTCCTCTAAAGAAAACGTAAGAAAACATTTCTTAAGTGCGGAGACATTCTCCCATGTAGAACCTTCTTCAGATCTATCTAGCCATTCTACCAACACTTGTCGTCTGACATGATGTCTGGTGTGAAGCTCATGAGGATCCAAAATATTTTTGGTCTCATGAGGAATGCCTGGCGGTGCGATAAGGTCAACCAACACACCTGTGTCAATGACATTATCATTCTGTCCTAGCTGTTTTTGTAAACGGCTAACATGAAAAGCAGGATGAACTCGTGAGGTGCTCTAGAAGAGCTAACTTATAGGCCACTTGACCTATACATTTGATAATGGTAAAAGATCCACAATAGCGTGGTGAAATCTTACCAACTTTTCCCATCTTCAGACTTTCTGAATGCTCCAAAACTTTAAGGAAAACCTTGTCTCCTTCTTCAAAAGTAGCAAGACGTCGATGCTCATCTGCATACTTCTTATATCGATCTTGAGCTTGCTTAACCTTCTGTCAAGCAACTCGAAGCATGTCAAAATGGTCTTGGAGAAAATCCTTTGCTTGTTGTATCTTCTCCTTAGCCAACCCCACCCTAACGGGTGATCTACGTTGAAATCCATACAAAAGCATAAATGGACTAAACCCTGTAGTCACTTGCTTTGAACTATTTTAAGCAAATTCCAATATAGGTAAGTAGTCTTCCCAATTGGTTTGCTTCTTGCTAATGTATTCTCATAGCATATCCTCTAGAACTTGATTAGCTCTTTTTGTTTGACCATCCATTTTTGGATGATCAATCGTACTTAGATTAAGTTTAGTTTCCAAATTTTGGAACACAGCCCTCTAGAAGTGATTATCAAAATTTTGATCTCTGTCACTAATGATACTAGCTGGAAGACCGTAGAGTTTATATATATGCTCTACAAATAGCCGTGCTAATTCCGGTGTCTTAACCGTAGTCTTAGTGGGAATGAATCGACCCATCTTTGTGAGACGGTCTACAATTACCCAAATGGCATCATGGCCACAATTTGTAGTAGGTAGTCCTACTACAAAATCCATAGAAATACTCTCCCACTTACCTTGTGCAATCTCTAAAGGATGTAAAAGTCCATTTACCTTGAGGCGCTCTGCCTTATTAACTTGGCACTATTGGAAATTTAGTACGCACTCTTGAACATCATGATGTAAGCCCGGCCAATAAAATTGCCGTCGAACTAAGGCATACGTCTTACGGATACCTAGATGACCAGCACTTGGACTATCGTGACACTCAAATAAGATTTTGCGCCTAGTGTCTAAGTCCTTTGGCATGCATACTCTACCTTTTTGGAGTAAGTAGACATCATAAATGGAAAAATTCTTCCATCGCTTAAGCTCTTCCTGAGTAGGGGTGGAGCTCTGTGTGTTAGAGTTTTATCTGCACGTGCAGAGATATGTTGATCTAGCTGTTCAGAGACATGTAAGTGTGAGGGATCCCTTTTTAAAACTGCACTCCACACTTTAGCATATGATTGATCTTGTGCACACTTGCCACGTAATGACTCCAAAAATCCACTCTTTAGTTCCATGAAGGCAAGTGAATTAATGCATCCCACTTAGTGCATCCGCTACTACATTATATCGCCCCTTGCGATATCGTAGATTACAATCATAATCTTGAAGGATGTCTGTCCATCTAGCTTTAAGGCCCTTCAAGTATGTTTGAGTAGTAAACCATTTGATACTCTCATGGTCAAAAACTACTTCAAACTCGGAACCATATAAATAGTGTCGCCACTTTTGTAAAGCGTGAATTATGGCATTGAGCTCTCTCATTGACAGAATAATTCTGTTGAGCTCTATCTAATTTTTTACTTTCAAAGGCTATAGGTCTTCCCTCCTCGAGAAGTACCACACCAATGGCTTTATCACTAGCATCAGTCTCTACCACAAACACCTTAAGTGGGTCGATGATTGCTAGGATGGGAGTAGTGGCTATAGCTACCTTGAGCTATTCGAAACTGCATTTTTGGGCTTCTTCCCAAGAAAAGGTCTTACCTTTTGCTTTAAGTTGATTCGTCATAGGAACAGTGCTTTTGGCATAGTCACATGTATACTATCGATAAAATCCAGCTATGCCTAAAAGTGTTTGAAGCTCCTCAACCGTGCTGGGATGTGCCATCAAAGAATGGCAGCGACCTTGTCAGTGTCCATCTTGATGCCATAATAAGAGATCACATGATCGAGATAATGTATCTTTGTTTTAAAGAAATTGCGCTTGCTTTGCTTAGCATACAGCACGTGAGCTCGTAGCTATTCAAACACTAATCGTAAGTGTTTCATGTGTTCATCTTCAGTCTTACTGTAAGTGAGAATATCATAAAGGAAAACCACAACAAATTTTCCAAGACAGGGACGTAAGACACTATCCATGAGTGTCATAAATGTAGCTGGAGCATTGGTTAGACCAAAAGGCATAACCAAAAATTCAAAATGCCTGAACCGTGTTCTAAAGGCAGTTTCAGAGATATCTTGCGGTAGGATACATACCTGGTGGTATCCTGAATGAATATATATCTTTGTATAGTATCTTGCCTTGTGGATTTGATCAAACAACTCATCCACTCGAGGTATAGGATACTTGTTCTTGATGGTTATCGCATTTAATCCGCGATAATCTACACACATGTGCATAGTACCATCTTTCTTTTTTACCAATAGAATTGGTGATGCCCAAGGCGAAGTGATAGTTCTAATGAGACCACGAGCAAGGTAGTCAGCCAACTGACTCTCAACCTCATTGGCTTCTTTAGCACTCATACGATAAGATGGTTTACTCACCGGTTTAATGCGTGGCAAGACATCTATGCCATGTTGCACATCATGTGTAGGGGGTAAACCCGGTGGTAAATCACTTGAGAACACATCACTATACTCCGTGAGTAAGTGACTTAGCTTTTTCCGTACAAAAGGAGAAAGTAAACTGGAGTTATGCTGGGATGGAGAATCTTGTAATTCCTATAATGTTTGTTTTACAACAGTTGCAAGTTGTTCTATAGAATTAAAATTGAGAGCACTTTTCTCGTTAGATTTGTTAACACTTTGTTTATCAGTAGAATTCATTGCACTTTGCATACCATTATTAGAATGCGTTGCACTCTGGATACCGTTACTAGAATTCACCGCACTTTGCTCTTGAGAATTCACAAGACTTGGAGACAAGCAGTAGCACAAAAAGACTTCATCTATTAAATTTTCTTTATGCAAAATAGATATCTTGGCTGTACATATAAGAGGTGCAGATGGTATATTTTTCTCACCAAGAAAAAGCACATGTTTACCATTGTCCAGATTGGATAAGGAGTTGTGTTCATAACTAGTGTGCAATATGTTTCCTAAACCATGCAGCCACTCCAGTCCTAAAACTACATCAGCATGGTCCATGTTCATAACTTGGAAGTCAAGGGTCATCGTATGATCTTGAACAATAATCTCAACCCCTTGAACTACCGTGTCCCATACTTCTTTATCATTTCCAGACATCTGCTCCACCACATACTTGTGAGAGCAGGGTGTTTGTGTAAGCTTCAATTTCTTGACTAGCTTATAGTTCAAGAAGTTATGAGTCACGATCATCCACTAAAATACAAACATGTTGTCCGTTAATAGTGCCATGTATGCAAATCAAATCATGGGGGCCAAAGGTGGGCTGCCACATCGAAGCAGGCACACAATACTTGTGCTTTTCTTCCATATGAAGAACCTCTACAGCACAATATTTAGGAGATGAATTTAATGTGAGGCGTTGCACCGTGTGCATGACCTTTTCTTTGCCTTGCAAAAGAGGACAATCTTTCTTGTTATGTTGGTCCGAGAGACATCTAAAACACAAATTGTGTTTCTTTGCACGGTCAAAATCAGCAGTGCTGAGAGACCCACGCGGAGTATCTCATGATTGCTTAGGCTTCTTAGCCTCTTGTGGGCATGGAGAGGTAGATTGTCTCTTATTCCTCTTGGAACGTGTGGGAGATCTACCTCGCCATTGGCTCTTAGCCACATTTCTCTTAGAAAAATTATTCTTAGAGTAAGGAACATTTCCTTTCCTCTGTTGGTCATCATCATATCTTTGTGCATGACTAATGGATTCTTCCAAATTTTTTGGATGTTGGGTCTTGACATGAAGACGATATTCTTTGTCAAGACCCCTATTAAAACCCCGTATCTTTTGGAATTCATCTAGACCTTCTAGTTTTAATATGATCTCTCGATACTTTGAAAGCTACATTGTGAGAGAGAGGCCAGACATGTGGCATGCATCCTATGCTAACCAAATCTTATCTTCTCCATTGGAGTCCAAAAACTCTTTGGAGAAAGAAGCTTGAAACGAAATCCAAGACAGAGGACGAGCATCTATTGGAAATGCAATCCACCACTTATAGGCCTTGCCCTTAAGCGATAGACTTGTTTCCACATCCATCTTTATATCCGGGGTGTGTCTCAATCTATGAATAGCACTCCATTTTTGTAAGAACATATTGACTGCATCCTTGTTGCGATCACGCTCTTCCCCGTGAAACTCAGGAATGGTGATATTCTTAAGTAATGCATTGCTACCTTCTGCATCTTTTGCAACACTTGTGTCTTGGACTCCTTAAGTCGTGTACGCTTGGTTCCCTTGAACCGTGCCACTTGTGCCTCCTTGAGTTGTCTGTGAATTCATAAATTTCACAAGTGACTCTGTAAGATTGGTAACATTTGCATTGAGTGCAGAGAGGTTTCTTTCAAGTACACTTTGGTGATATTCCAAAGTCTTGAAAGAAGCCATATCTACAAGCCCATGATCTCCTAGATCATCATCATCATGCATATTAGTGTCAGTAGCACCCGTGGTGCCCTGATTTTGATCTACATGCTCAAAATCAAACGTGTGTGTAGGTGGGATATCCTCGGTAGCCATGGCAAAGAGAAAAAAAGAAATGACAACTTGTACCTTGAGAAATTGAAGTCTTTGTGTTTTTTTATGCTCCACGATTTGTGTTGCGTGCGACCCTTTCCTTGCGAGAATTTGAGCGCTTCACTTGTTGTTCCTTGCAATAACACCTTTGATGATTCTTCACAAAAACTTGTCGTTTTTGTGAAGGATTTTCTTCACTTTGAAGCTACCTCCTTGGGGAAACAAGAATTTTAGGAGGAAAACTTGCCTTTCTCCAAGAAGTGAAAAGGAAGGGTAAAGCTACTTCCTTGAAGTTTGAAGCTTTCCCTTTCCTTCTAGTTCTCCTTTCAACACAAGAAGACTATCTTTCCTTGTGTACAACAAGGGACAATAGCTTGATGGTAAAGTGTTGGCCTCTTACCCTCATGGGGTGGGTTCAACCCTCCTTCATGCAAGGGTTAAGTGGGCCTTCCTACACATGCAGCCAACGGTGCCAATGAAAGCCTTCAGAGCCTTAGTGCCGTCATGTTGCCGGTTGGGTTTGCCTTGGTTGCCCGTTGTGGAGGGCATAGATGGGGCAGCCGCGGTCGGCTGTTACTGTCTATCCACATGCTCCTCGCACAGAAAACTGTGCTTGTCTTCTTTTTACTGCACAGCGGAGACATCGTTGTCTGTGGAACGTGGGAGAGAAGTAGGGCGTCGCACGCATTTGCAAGCCACGTTTAGCCTCCTCCCAAAAATAGCTCGGATACCAGTGAAACAGTGAAAGGGCGGTGGTAATGCGTGCTAGTCTCGACCCAACCGTGCCATCTTATAGCCTCCCCCTAGCGTACACACTGTCCAGCCGTGCCGGTGGCCTTGCCCATAGGACACATGTCCTTACACCCTTGCTCCAAGCATCTACAAGCAAACCGTCCATCTTAAACAATACATCATCAAGCACACCATCATGCTCATGCACACGACCACCTTCAACAAACATATCCGACCCTTCTCCCAACCATGTAAAACAGCCTATGAAGGGCACTGTGGTTGATACGCATATTCTCTCACAGTAGATCCTGTCGGCACAACCACCAAAGAACACTCCTGCTCTCCCAAAGGAACCTCTACCTGTGGAGGGACTAGCCCTCACATCACCTGTATCCTAGTCAAAGCTTTTTCAACGAGCACTTGTGTTTCTCTATCCATCTCATCTACTGGGTCATCAAACCCCCAATCATCCTCATCATTGAAGCAAATAGATCCATATGGCTCCTCCAATGCCTCTTGCCGATCTGTTCATGTGACCTATCCACTTTCCGGAGGCACAATAGCTCTCTCCTTCGCAACCAAGCTCGGAACTTGTCTTATTGTCGAAGCACATTGCACTGCTACTTTGAACAATATCAACATAATAATGGTGTCACACAACACTTTCATCGACATACCATCATTCTCAAGCTTTGGCAGGTCCACCTGCTCTTCAGCCATATTGGCAACTATCACATCTTTATGCATATAATAGGGCAGCTTTACCTGCACCATCTCAAGCTCACTGGAGTTTGTCTCCTCGCTATTGGATGTGGGCTCTTCCTCTTCACTTGCCTCCCATAAGCTCGATCTTGGACTCTCATCATCATCACCTCCATAGGCTGACTCGACACTTGTATCCATATCCTTTAATGGCTCCAAAAAATCTTGGCTATTGCCAACTTGACTCTGCACATTCTCCTCATCAAGCTCCAAGTCTTTGGTACCTACATACCATCCATAGTCTGCCATCTTCTCACACAGACCCTCCATAAGAACATGCTTTCTTTCTTCAAGCTGCAGCTGGCACTTGGAAACTACCCTTATTGTTGTACAAAGACTTTCCTTGACCAAAGGCTCTCTTTCGTTGGCAAGTGCATCCTCCATAGGCACTGGCATCTCACAAACAGGCAACTCCCAAGGAGTATAACCGATTAAAGGCTTTACCCTGACAGGCTCCATACTCCGCACAATTTGCACCATGCTCGATTGGTCCATCGAACACCTGGCCATCGTCACGGGCACATGATTTGTAGGCTTCAACAAGCATAATCCCAGTTTTCTCTTCACCTTCTTGCTCTCTACCCGGGCAACCATGACTGTGTCGGCATAACTCTTTGGCTCTTCATCATCCACCTTATCTCAAACTCAAGGACACAAGCAAGCTAGGAATTTTTCCAGCTTGAAACCATCCGCATTGATCACTCGCATGACAGTAACCAAATTTTTCCAGATTTCTTCGAACTTATTGACAAAAGCATCAAAATTCCCACTTACTGCTTGTCGTAGCCTCTTGATATTTGCATCCACTTCAGCAGCCGACAAGAACTTGTGAACTGTAGCAAAAACTGCTCTCGAAAACTTTGCCAAACCTGTTTGTCTGCCGCTTGCAGACCATCCAACCAAATCTTAGCTTTTCCTTGCAGCACCAAGGGCACCGTACACACATTGTCCTCATCACTTGTCATCTGCAATGATAGTAGAAACAGCTCATAATCTGCCAGCTAGGTTTTCGCATCTTTGACCCCAGTGAAAATGGGAAATCCGGACCATGCCATCACTAGCAGCACCTACTCTTCAAAGGCTACACCTTTGGCATCACCAAAATCATCGCTTTGACTTCAACTAGGAGCGTCAGCACAATCCTCATTGGGGGCACCAGAAGATGGAGAGAGGGAATGGGGGAACACGCCCAACTCAAACACAAGGGCCTCTCTATAGCTCAAGGTATCCACAACACCCGTGTCCTCTTGGAAAACACCTTCAAAAAAGCTCTTTACACTAGCAGACCACCGCCTGGTCAATTTTCACTACTCATACACTCCACAAATCCACCACACAACGCACACTTGCTGCCACAGTCTGTCTCCACCCTTACACACACACACATACAGCCACTCAGTCTCGCTCTCTCACACAAAACATTGTCGGTCCAAGGCGGCACACACATCCGCACTACCGACACGGAGGGGAACATGAAAACAGGGGAAAGAGAAGGGGGGAAGGGGAAACAATAGCAAGACGGGGCAACAGTGGCTCGTTGCACTTCACAAAGCACGTACATAGGCTTCCATTGTCATCACCATGGCCATTTTCACAAGAAAATACAAAGGGCTTTCAGAGGCACACTCCTCTGTAAGAGAGCTCCACTTTGCAGGCTTCAAACGACACAAAAAGCCAAGAAAAAAGCCCCTAATTTGATTAATGTTTGACTTTTATGGGGGGGGGGGTCTTCAATTTTTGAAATTTCCCTCTCATTGGTCCGTTTGGTATCCTAATTTGGTATTTTTGGGAAGGGGACACCACCTTGTTTTATATGCTTTCTCTTTCTCTCTCTTTTGTACTTGGGGGGGTGCAATAGCGACATCGCTATTGCCCCTAGGATTCTTATTATTATTTTTATTTTTTCTTATTGGGTGGGCTATCTTGCACTGCACCATTGGCCTAGCTTTGACTCTCTCTTTATCCAACTCCTCCTGCCACTTCTCTCTTCTTTTGTCTCTCCTGCTTACCCTTGGTCTGGCTTCCATCTTGCTTGGCCTTGTTTTGGCTTGTCCTTGCTACTTTGGTCTCCCCTTTTGATCTCGGCTCTTACCTGCCCATTTTCCCTTACTTTTGCTTGGCCGGCCTTAGAACGGTCTCTTGTCCCCTTCATTTGTCCTCGAGCTCCCTCTTTCTCTATGATTACCATCCGCGGGACCCTCCCCTTTTGCTATCAATAGCAAGGTCGGTAATGCGGGGGGGGGGGGGGGGGGTCCCTTCAAAAGGCTTGGGGCCTTAAGGATGCGGAAACGGCCCCCCTAATGGCGCCTGCCAGGTCAGCAGTCAAGCTCACGGGGACATCACATCATGGACACCGCCTCCAACTCACATGGGCACGCTTGCACCGCTGCTTCTTCTGGACAAAAAGTCATTGTCTTTGCCTTGTAGGGCCATGCACAACCTGCCACAGCGCTCACTGCACTCACCATCACCGTGGGATGAGAAAGGTCCCCCATCTCCCCCTTTGTGCACTATGAAGAGCTCACGGCCAAGTACATAACACCTCCATTGCTCCCAATTGTTAGCGTATGTGGGTTTTATCCAGGCCACCTGGCATCTACTAACCAAAGGTCCGATTGGCAATCCAAGAAAACCGGCATGCTCGACAACTCAAGCACTACACCTGTATCCACTGACACCTGCCTGGGCCACTTCTCTCTAGCTGCCCTGTCCGTCAGGGATCTCCTACACACTCTATCTTTAACCTTCAGTATCTTGCACACCAAGGCTCTGTTTGACAAGCCGTCTAGACCGGCTTCTAAAGCACACTAAACACTACATTTTAGGACATTGATAGAGCATTTTAGAAACTTTCACTTTCCATCCCATTGGGACCATCCGGCAACTCTCTTGGCCTAAAAACCCGCATGGAGCATACACTTCCGCTATCCTTTGGTTGCCCAAGTCCTTGGCACCTGCCCTAGCCTTGTGCACTACACGTGCCTGCACCCTCTGCCTGGCATAGACCATTTCGTAGCTTGGACCAACTTTGGATGCACCATTGTGGCAGATGCAACAAACGAGTGGGAGAGAGAGTGAGAGGTGGATGGAGAGATAAATACCAATACAAAGCATGAAAGACAGTTTGAGAAAGATTCAAAGAGAGTATGATAGATAGATTGAGTTTGATTATGGCTACATGTAATTCTATGAGAGAGAGTTAGATGACTGAGGTCAACTCAGAGAAACATTTGAGAGTGAGTGGTAATGGGATAGCAGCCTTAAAAATATGGGCACCACTGGTTGTTGAGAGAGTGGGTTGCTAGAAAGTAACCTAACTGCCGAGACACAGAGAGAGAGAGAGAGAGAGAGAGAGAGAAAGAGAGATAGATAGATAGATAGATAGAGAGAGAAACTGCCTCCGCCATCTACAAGTTGTGAAATGGTGATTTTTTTTGTTTACATTTTCACGTCATTATGTCCTCTCGTCTCTCTCTCTTTGCGTAGTGATATACAGCTTTAGAATTTTACTTTCTCTCTCTAAAGATTTAGAAGAGAAGTCACTCTCTCTCAAGGATTTATGATCTCTTCTTCCAACGGTAACGCGCATAGATACTATCTCTCTAGAATTTATACTCTCTCTCCGTCAACCACACATATGTGGAGTCTTATGATGATTGAAAATTATAGTAAATAGATACTTTATGCTATGACACATGTTTGGTTAAAAAAACTCTAAAGATTGCTAAAATTGTCAAAAAACCTTGAAATGAAAAACTCTCAAATGTCAAATCCCCGTGATTGATCACCATGCAAATCCGCTCCCATGATTGCCCGCTCCTACCTTTGATCTAATAAGTAGACTACAAGCTTTGCACACACGAATTTTGTGTGCAATGTAGGGTCTTGAATTCCAATGCCCATTCCCACTTCCCCCACTACAACAAAGTTGTGTTGTTTGCAATATTTCTCCATAGGAATAGTTTGATGACTTTCAATAATTATTTCCAATTAAATTTGGCCATTTTCAAAATTGGAAAATCAAAAGATGTGTAAGGAATCATAATGGAGTTGATCACAATCACTCTAATGTGGAAAGGGAGGAGTGTGCACTCCCTTCTCCTCATTTTTTGCTAATTTTGTTCAAGACCATATTAAAATTTTAACTTGCCCAAGTTGTCCACCCCTAGTGGTGCACTGAGGCATTTGAACACTTTTCCTTTTCAACTAGTCTCTCTTGACCATTTTACAAAGTCTGCATTTTAAAATCCCTCCTATAGAAATCACACTATACATTAACATGATTACATAGTTCACCCCATGAGGGTATGAACAAGGTTAGATCATGGAAGAGTGGAGAGAAAAAGCATACACAAAGGAGGGAAGTAGAGGGTAAAGTGTAGAGGGTAGAGGGATGAAGGGTGAGAAACAAAAAAGAGGTAAAGGATAGAGAGAGGATAAAGGTAGAGGGGGATAAGAGGAGAGATAGGTGCCACAAATTGTGATCTTGCATCATCAACGGTGTTGGCCACTACTCTATTGTCCAATGACATTTCTATCTTAGGCTTCATTCCGTCATTGGTTTTCTCTTTTTTTGGGCTCAATTTTTTTGTCCCTTTTATGGACAAACACTTTCTATTTAGGGGTGTTTTGTTTCTTTGCCTTCATTAGACTTGACCTATCTTTATGAGCCTTTTGCATAGTTCTAGTCTCTATTTTACAACTATAGGGTGCAAATAAGTCAACCATCTCTATTCCAGTGTTTGGTTGGTTTTCAATCTAGCCTCAAATGCTTGCAACATAGCATCTAACAGATCTAGGAGTTTTTCTATCAACACTAATCCTCTAGACGATATCTTTCCTTTTTACTTGTTCTCTGTTTTCCTTTTATTGTTTCAGCTACTCTATGGTTTTTTGCAGCTTGGTTTCTAAGACATTTCTCTTTTGACCTTTTTGCTTTCATTTTTTCTTGTTTGGCCTTACATGACTTTATTTGAGTCCTTCATAAGCTCTCAATGTTTTTATGAACATGTAGCTTATGTGCCTCCTCAATAGGTTTTCTTCTATCAGCTTCTTGAGCTTGAGCTCTAGTCATCACATTTATAGGAATTACCGTGGGTTCTACCTTAGATCTACGTGCAGAAGGTAATGTTAAGTATGGAGCCTGATTTACCCCTTGTAATTTTATGTGGTAAAAGCGCACATTTGTAAGCCCCCCATTATGAGGAGAAGCCATCGTGCGTGAAGGAAAATCACTCACCGGAAACCAAAATTTTCACGGACAAGAATCAGGGGCAACTTTAAAGGCCTCAAGGGCGGAGGCCCCTGAGACTTTTTTTTTTGCCGGAATATTCCTTTTCACCGGAATATTATGGCCGGACGGCGGCCGGAACGTGGTCGGAAAACAACCGGTTGGTTGGCCGGTGGCCGGTAGTCAATGGCCGATGGCCGGTGGTCGGAAGTCGGAAGTCAATGGCCGGTGGCCGGTGGCCGAATTCAAAAGTGGACTTGCCTTCTCAAGGGCGACCACACATGGGCGGATTGGAGGGTCCGATTTGGACTTATTCGCACAAGGGCGGCTACACATGGCTGTCTCTCATAAGAGAGGGCAGTCCTTTTGGCCTATAAAAGGAGGCCATTTCTACACACATTTCATAGTGTGAAGTTGATGCAACAAGGTGAGTGTGAGGTGGTGAGAGTGAAGCAAGGCGGGAGCTCCATTAAGGGTATAATACCTTTGTAAACTACTTCTTGTTTTGAAGTACTAAATCCATTGAGTGGCTGCTTTCCCGTGGACGTAGCCCTCATTGGGTGAACCACGTATATCGTGTGTACTCTCTCTCTCTCTCTCTCTCTCTCTCTCTCTCTCTCTCTCTCTCTCTCTCTCTCTACTCTATAATCTTGTGTATATAAATATGTCTCTCTCCATTAAGTAATCTACTCAATTATCTATTTAGCTACATCTTATTTCCTAACAACTGGTATCAGAGCAAGGTTTGCTCGTAGCTAAATTATCTCAAGGAAAGGATTCCTTGATCGAGTGGGAGTTATGGCGGAGGAAGGGAAGCTCAAGATTGAGAAGCTCAATGGCAAAAACTACCAACATTGCAAGATGCAGATTGAAGACTATCTCTACCAGAAGGACCTCTATTTGCCACTAGGCGGTCTTGCGAAGAAGCCCGCAACAATGGCAGATGAAGCATGGATTGTCCTTGATCGAAAGGCACTGGGAACAATCCGGTTAATCTTGTCTTCAACGGTGGCCTTCAATGTTTCGGAGATGAAGACCACGGAGGACTTGATGAAGTCACTTGACGACTTCTACGAGAAACCATCGGCATCCAATAAGGTATTTCTTATGAAGCGCTTGTTCAATCTAAAGATGGCAGAGAATGGTTCAGTTGCAGAACACTTAAATGACTTTAACACAAACATAAGTCAACTTCGATCAGTGAAAATCAATTTCGATGACGAAGTGCGAGCTCTCCTTATACTATCATCTCTACCGGATAGTTGGGACAGCCTTGTGATGGCTATAAGTAATTCTATCTCTGGCACTAATACTCTTACGTTTGATGATGTTGTGGGTGTTCTCCTAAGCGAGGAAATGCGAAGGAGAAGCACAGGAGAATCATCAAGTGCTGCACTATCAGTGGAAACAAGAGGAAGGCTTAAGGAGAGATTCAAAAACCAAAAGGGTCGTGATCGCTCAAGGCGGAGCAAGTCACGCACAAAGTCAGTTCTTGAATGTTGGAACTGTGGCAAGAAGGGCCACGTCAAGAAGGATTGCTGGTCCAAGAAGAAGAAGGAGACAGAGTCTCAAGACAACAAGCCAACATCGGAGGCCAATGTGGCACGTAAAGTAGAGCAAGATGCTCTAATTCTCTCATTAGACAATGTGTCTAATTCCTGGATAGTAGATTTTGGGGCTTCATTCCATGTGACACCACACAAGAAACATTTCCAAGACTACACCAAAGGTAATTTTGGGTATGTATACTTGGGAGATGATGAAGCTTGTGAGATTGTCGGCAAAGGTACAGTTTCTGTCAAAACTGCTAACGGAAATGAATGGAAGCTTAAAGATGTTAGGCATGTTCCTTCTCTTCGCAAAAATTTGATCTCTATAGGACAATTGGACGATGAAGGTCACAACATTGCATTCAGAAACAAACGGTGGAAGATCTCAAAGGTATCTTTGGTGGTTGCCAAGGGTGAAAAAGTCGGTACACTTTACTTGTGTACTGTTAGCACGCAACCTTCAGCTTGTGCAACAACTACAGAAGTTGACAGTGCGGTGTGGCACTACCGACTTGGGCATATGAGTGTCAAAGGAATGCAAATCCTTCAAACAAAGAAGCTTCTACCAGGTTTGAAAGAAGTGGACTTGGAGTTCTGTGAAGATTGTGTTTATGGTAAACAAAAGAGGGTAAAATTTCAAAAATCAGGAAATGAAAGAAAAAATAAAACACTTGAGTTGGTTCATTCTGATGTTTGGGGTCCTGCAAGTACACCATCACTTGGTAGCTCATTGTACTATGTAACATTCATAGACGATGCGACTAGAAAAACATGGGTTTATGTCATGAAGAATAAATCCGATGTATTTTCCATATTTCAAAGGTGGAAAGCCTTTGTGGAGAATGAAACAAGTACCAAGGTTAAATGCCTCAGATCCGACAATGGAGGCGAATATTGCAGCCAAGCTTTTGAAAGCTTTTGTGCTAGCAATGGAATTCGGAGGCAAAGGACAACCCCAAGGACACCTCAACAAAATGGGATTTCGGAAAATGAGCACGAAGCATGCGGCTACATGCAGGCCTACCGCTTGAGCTTTGGGCGGAAGCTGTAAGTACGTCTGTGTACTTAATCAATCGGTCACCCTCAACGGCATTGGATGGGGGAGTTCTAGAAGAGGCATGGACAGGTAAACCGTTGAATTATGCATTTCTCAAAGTGTTTGGGTGTGAGGCTCTCATGCACATAGATAGAATCCTAAGATCAAAGTTAGATGCAAAGTCCAAAAAGTGTTTCTTCATTGTCTATGGAGAAGGAGACTTTGGGTATCGCCTAAGGAGTAGGGATGTAATTTTTAACGAACAAAATATGTACAAAGATTACTTGGAAAGAAAACAAACAAAAGAAACAAGTGATGAGTACATGGAGCTTGAGGACGGTGAAGACTCAAGGACTGCAAACGGTGACAATGTGCAACAACGTCAACCAAATGAGGAGCCTCAACCTATTCCCCGAAGAACTACAAGAGCATGTAGACCTCCAGAAAGGTTTGTTCCTTCCTTCAACCATCTCTTGATCTCAGATTCTGGAGAGCCGGAATCATATGAAGAAGCTATGCAACATGAATCATATGAAGAAGGTGGGAAGAAAAGGTAGAAGTCTAGGCTTGTGGTAAAAGGTTTTTCTCAAAAGAAAGGTATTGACTTCAATGAAATATTTTCTCTTGTTGTAAAAATGAACTCAATTAGGCTTTTCTTAAGCCTTGTGGCTGCTCATGATCTAAATCTCGAGCAAATGGATGTAAATACGGCATTCCCTCACGGTGACTTAGAGGAGCAAATCTACATGCTTCAACCAAAGGGGTATGAAGTAAAAGGTAAGGAGAAAATGGTTTGCAGATTAAAGAAGAGCTTGTATGGTTTAAAGCAAGCATCAAGACAATGGTACTTGAAGTTTGATCGATGGATGTTGGATCATGGATTCACAAGATGCAACTCGGATCACTGCGTCTACACGGAGAATTTGGGAGATGGGAAATTCATCATCCTAATGTTGTATGTTGTTGACATGTTGATTGCAAGTGCTAACATGCAGGACATCAAAGACCTAAAAGAGGAGCTGTCCAAATATTTTTCAATGAAAGATTTAGGTGCTGCAAAGAGGATACTTGGTATGAAAATATCAAGGGACAGGATGAAGAAGACAATAAAGCTATCTCAAGAAGATTATATCAAGAAGGTACTAGAAAGGTTTGCAATGCAAAATGCAAAACCAGTTTCTACACCTTTGGCTGGTCATTTTAAACTAACGAAGGATATGTGTCCAAAGACACAAGAGGAGATAGCCTATATGTCTAAAGTTCCATATGCTGCAGCGGTAGGTTCTCTAATGTATGCTATGGTCTGGACAAGGCCAGACATTGCACATGCAGTGGGAGTTGTGAGTAGGTTCATGGACAACCCAGGTAAAGAGCATTGGAAAGCTGTGAAGTGGATACTTAGGTATCTAAAAGGGACAACAACAAATGCTTTGTATTTTGGAGGAACTGATATTTTTCTAGAAGGGTATGCTGATGCACATATGGCAGGTGACAAAGATACTCGAAGGAGCACTACTGGCTATGTGTTCACGGTTGGAGGCATAGCAATAAACTGGGCTTCAAAGCTGCAGAAAGTGGTTTCACTTTCTACCACGGAAGCAGAGTATGTAGCAATGACGGAGGCAAGCAAAGAAATTCTGTGGCTTCACAGATTCTTAGAAGAGCTTGGATTCAAACAAGACAATTGTGTCTTGTACAGTGATAGCCAAAGCGCTATCCATCTTGCGAAGAACTCAGCCTTTCATTCAAGGACAAAGCACATTGAGGTGAGATATCACTTCATACGCACTCTTTTGGAAGAGGGACAACTAAAGCTAGGAAAGGTGCATACAAGTGAAAATGCTGCAGACATGTTTACAAAGGTGGTCAACAAGGAGAAGTTGAGCTTTTGCTCATCTTCAATCGGCATTCAAGGATAAGAAGCCAGAATGGAAAGTAGTCAAAGGTTTGGTTTGGAAATCAGTATCCAAGTGGGAGATTGTTAAGTATGGAGCCTGATTTACCCCTATAATTTTCTGTGGTAAAAGCGCACATTTGTAAGGCCCCCATTATGAGGAGAAGCCATCGTGCGTGAAGGAAAATCACTCACCGAAAACCAAAATTTTCACGGACAAGAATCAAGGGCAACTTTAAAGGCCTCGGGGGCGGAAGCCCCTGAGACTTTTTTTTTCACCGGAATATTATGGCCGGACGGCGGCCGGAAAGTGGTCGCAAAACAACCGGTTGGTTGGCCGGTGGCCGGTAGTCAATGGCCGATGGCCGGTGGTTGGAAGTCAATGGCCGGTGGTCGGAAGTCGGAAGTCAATGGCCGGTGGCCGGTGGCCGAATTCAAAAGCGGACTTGCCTTCTCAAAGGCAGCCACACATGGGCGGATTGGAGGGTCCGATTTGGACTTATTCGCACAAGGGCGACTACACATGGCTGTCTCTCATAAGAGAGGGTAGCCCTTTTGGCCTATAAAAGGAGGCCATTTCTACACACATTTCATAGTGTGAAGTTGATGCAACAAGGTGAGTGTGAGGTGGTGAGAGTGAAGCAAGGCGGGAGCTCCATTAAGAGTATAATCCCTTTGTAAACTACTTCTTGTTTTGAAGTACTAAAGCCATTGAGTGGCTGCTTTCTCGTGGACGTAGCCCACATTGGGTGAACCACGTATATCGTGTGTACTCTCTCTCTCTCTCTCTCTCTCTCTCTCTCTCTCTCTCTCTCTCTCTCTCTCTCTACTCTATAATCTCGTGTATATAAATATGTCTCTCTCCATTAAGTAATCTACTCAATTATCTATTTAGCTACGTCTTGTTTCCTAATAGGTAACACTTCCACAACATTCATTATTTCTTTCCCCTTGTTATCCATATTTTCGAAACAATCTGAAAGAGCATGAGTGATTGTACATTCATTACAAAAGCCAAAACTCTCTTTACGTTCACCCTTGTGTGGACAACTCCTTGCCCAATGATCACTTCCACATTCATAGCATGGTCCTACTTGTTGGGATGTTTGTGGTGTAGCCAATGGTTATTCTTGCCTAGTAAGAATGGTCTTCAATCCATAACCTTGGTTGGCTATGAACGTTAGGGTTTTCTCATTCATGGTATAATAAGTTTTCTTGGGTTCTAGAACATACTCATTGGTTGGGTGTAGTTAACTTTCAATCTACCATCATTCAGAAGAGGTGTTTATTACCCTAGCATATGCTGTAGTCTAGTTGAGTGTTACACCACGAGGTGGGATGATCCCCTCCATAAGTGTTGCATCTACTCATTTGTTTTTGTCGTACATTTGGGTTCTGACTATAGCCTTGGTCCATTCTTCTTACCACTTCCTTGACCAATGATGATTCTCGAGGTTGTTCTGTTTCTCTAGGTTCTTTCCAAAAATGGGGAGCCATGATTAAAATTTATGCATCTATTGGCATGGAGAAGAAGGCAAAAAACATTGAACTACACACAATAATAGAAGCTGCTTCGAAAACAACTAGGATGTATGTACGAGGTTGATGCAAGTGAACTTGTGCATAAGTTTGTGGGGATACTAAGCAGTCATTTTTTTAAAATTTCAAATTTAAAATTTTAGGATATTTTTCAAAAATTTGTTAGGAATCCTAGGCAGTTTCATGTGAGATCATCTGTACACATCGTGAAAGATAAACACACCCAAAAAAAAACAAGATGTATATGGGGATTTTCATGGTGCTAAAAGTAATTATTATGAAACAAGAAGGATTGTCTTAAGGGTTCAAACTTAAGCTTCATTTCATAGCATGCAAAAACTTATATGTGTTAGTACCTTTTGCATTTTCATTGGCGACATAGAAATTAGTGTATGTTTCATATCAATTGTGTTATCTTGAGAGGATTTAACTATCCAAAATGTATACGTTTACATTGGAGGGGGTGGGGAGAGGGGGGTTTTAAAATAGGCTCAAAGTGTAAATAGAGTATGTGACACGAGTGATATAGGGAGATTTTGATAAGCATCTGCTCCGAGGTTTTGAGATGACTCGCAGATAATAGAATATGACATCATGGCTATCTAAAAATAGTGATTTTCTCATGTAGTGTGTTCAAGTAGAGTTTATGGTAAAGATTCATTTGGTTTCTTTGTAGTGGATTCTTTTGGTGCTATTATTTAGCCTTACCATGTTTTTTCTAACTTTTCACCCTCGCTCGCTTTTAACTGCTCATTCTTTGCTCATTAAATGATATCACCCATCATTGTACATCTCAACTCAAATACTTCTGCCTAGAAATATGAGAGTGAGAATTTATAAAGACCTAGAGGAGAAGCATCTGCTAATCAAAAAACCTAGCGTGAGGTTTTTCAAACCCAATGAATCCATGAGAGTTTTGATGGATTACACTCAAGAGGGACTGTATAGGCTCACAAACAAGGACAAACATACCTTCTAAAAGTATGTAGAACCCATTTCTAGAGGGTTGACATAGCATAAGAACCACTATGCATTCACATATGCAAATGCCAAAGGACTGCAAGTTTTAATGCTAGATAAGTATGGATGTGAGTACAAACTCTCTCTCTCTCTCTCTCTCTCTCTCTCTCTCTCTCTCTTTATGAAAGCTACCTTGCTTTTTATTAATGAAGGCCAAGTCCTTATTTTGAGCTACATTGTGCAACCACTGATTCGCTTACAAGCTATGTATTTGGAAGTATTACTAAAAATATGGAAGGGGCATTGGTTCTTGTATGTTGGCCTTCGTTGTTGGGACCCTCTGGTTCAATCTCTCATTAGCACACCACCAAATCCAAGCCTCTTCCTCTTTTACTCAGCCAAATCTCTCATGTGGCAGTCTTCGGGATGCAAATCACATTGCTGAAGAAGGCAAGATGCGAGTCTAGAAGACCTCTTGTAGAGCAGGACATCGATCATTGGGGTGGATGCACTGCAAATTTTGGCAGCATCCTTCGCTAGGTCTCCAGCCTCGTTTGTGATAGTCTCCATGCTGCTCCATAAAATCCTCGCATGACTAGAGACGCATGATAGACCACTCACTTTACCGTCTAGTAGTGGCAGTGCTTGTCGCAATGTGAACCGGAAGCACGATCAACAAGGCTATTGTTGTCATTTTGTAGACGATATTGTTGGCTTCTAATAGCTAGCAGCAAGCACGCTGTATGTATGTATGCATAGGGAGTAACTTGGTCTCTCTCTCTCTCTCTCTCTCTCTCTCTCTCTCTCTCTCTCTCTCTCTCTCTCTCTCTCTCTCTCTCTCTCTCTCTCTTCTCTCTCTCTCTCTCTCTCTCTCTCTCTCTCTCTCTCTCTCTCTCTCTCTCTCTCTCTCTCTCTCTCTCTCTCTCTCTCTCTCTCTCTCTCTCTCTCTCTCGGCCAATATATCAATAGTTATAAGGGAACCATATTTGGATTGCATGTTCTTTGCATGCACGTATTTTGCCTTGCAAAAGCACGTACAACTTCCCCCAATTCTTTGTCACAAAAAGTTTGCTTTGTGCATGCACACATAGATCGAGTCTCTCTCTCTATTTCTCCCTCCCCCAAGAACTTCCAAACTGTTGTAGTGCTGGGTTTTGATGATTTCTACTTCATTCTACATTGACTTTAGCTATGTTATAATTTGTATTTTGATCAAGGTCAAAATGGACGTTACTGCAGCTGAGGAATTTCCTGCAATTGTTCATGGTCAAGGAAGCACATCTAGATTGGGCATAGATGTGTATAGAGAGGGGGAGCACGAGGAAAGTTTGGTGGGATAAGGCATCAAGGGGAAACGGATAGGCTAGAGGTGGAGCTGCAAGATTATACTGAATCAGCAATACACCCTAACTATTCACGGGGCCATATTGTATTGCATTTGGAAATGCAAGTACAAAGGTCTCGATGAGCTTCATTTGCATGCGTCTTCACCATCCCCTAATGATTTGTGTTTCCCAATGCAAGTGTAAAGGGCTAGGTGAGCCTGATTTTCCAGACACTTCAGTCGCCCCTATAGATTTGCATTTCCAAATGCAATTGTGAAGGGCATGGTGAGGCTGATTTTTTCACCAACCCCTATTGATTTGTGTTTCCAGATGCAAGTATGAAAGGCCTGGTAACATTGTTTTGAAACAAACGTGTGACACCCAACAACGTTCAGGAAAAGTGTATCTCAATTGAGTCTCGACCCCATATTGAAACGAAAAAAACAGTCTTGGACTTTAAACACTAGTGACGACCCTCAATGAACTTGATTTGCCCGCAGTCACCAAATTCATGATGAAACTTTGAAGGGTGCCAAATTTTTGGCATCATCATCATTCAAAAATGTTTCTTAAACAAACCCCATTGATTTACACTTGGAAAAGACAGGTTGAAGAGCCCATGGCGATTTTGTTTTTATGGCCTTGTCATCAAGAATTTTTTGTCTCACGATATAATTTGGGTTGCATTTTGAAAAATTCAAGTAGAAAGGACACAAAATTAAGGAAGGGTGCAAAATTTTTACAAACGCAAGTAGGAAGGGCACAACATTTAGGCCCTTACACAAAAGGATAAGCTGCCAAAAACAAGTTGGGCTCCTGATCAATGCTCCCAATAGATGGATATGAAGCCAAAGCTTTAATTTTTTGAAGAAAAAATGGAAACAATGGATATTCAATATTTCTTCTCTATTGGCGAAGAATGCACGCCTAACATTCAACAACATTTGGGCAAGTGCTTGGTGGCAACTGAGTTAGTGGGATAGATTGGATAGACAAGTGTGTCTAAAAGTTGAAGATGAGGAGCAACCTCTTTTATTGGGCTATGCTCCTTGGAGGGCACAACCTACATTTGTTGTGTGAATAGGTTGAATTCAATTGCTAGCCCTAGAATACAATGTGTTGTCTACATTGCACCAATTTGGAGCGCCTTTCAATACTCAATCAGGAGGGGTACAAGAGACATGAATCAAAGGTGAATTGCGACCATCATGTAAAATCTTGATTGTCCTACAGACAAATGCTACAAGAGTCACCATCAAGTGTAGGAGGTTCAACCATCTTGTAATGGAAACTCAACAAACCTTAAAAGTATGAATAAAGATTGACTTCCTTGGCCATTGCTAAACTAGGCCATACCACCTCATGCTTTGAGATACAATGCAATAGGGTATGATAAAGACAAACTAAGCTTGATCCTCAACCTAAAGTTGTGTACATGGTAAGAGAGTAAAGAGGGCCTAAAGGAGAAGAAGAATTTTTTAAAAAAGCCCCCCTTTGATTCCTAAAATAACAAATTGGTATTTATAATAGTTTCCCTCATATTTTACTTGATTAATGGGGAATGTCTATACAAGTACATAACCAAAATTTGAGTTATGGTTAAATTTTTAAAAATCACCAACTCATACTTTTTTCACAAATTCAAATAAAATTTTTGTCTTCCCATTATTCTTACCTTGAGTGCCTGATCTGGCTCAAGATTATGCCAAGAAACATTATTTCAATACATTGCAAAGCGCATCAATCATGAGAAGCAATTGTTCAAATGTTTGTCACTCAAAGGGGGCTTTGATATAGGAATATGAGGGTTTTAATAAAACTCTAACCTATAAGGAGGGCAACTATGTGAATACTCTTGAAGTGCTATTTTAAGATCATGAGCTACATAGTTTGAAGGACTTTGTCTTTGTTAGTATTGATGTTGCATAAAACTATAAGAATACCAAAAATAAATGGCCACATGTTCAATACAATCGCATCTCCAATATATTGAACAGCAGCTCATGACTTTGAACAAACATTTGGAAAAACTTGACGGTGCTGGGTAGTGATGTGTCTTCTCATGAAGCACTTCAAAATGCTTGTGCTAAAATATTGATGAAAATCTCAACCATTACCTTCTCACTATGTTATTTTGTGAATCATTTCCAAATGCTCTGCAAAAAAACTCAATGAAAAGGTGCTTAATATGATTGTATAAAGTAGTATGGTTTGTAGCTACTCCCATGATTGCCTCTTCTATCATGGACTTGTAGAGGATTATGGGTTGACTTTTCCATCATCCTTTTGGTCCCTTTTTATGTTTTCCTACATGAAATTACTAATTATGTCCAAAATTTAGCCAGATAGTTTCATCTAGTATACCATGCCAAGTGAGCTCTCTCCACATGGTCTCTCACTAAGCCATACCATAAAGAATCATTGTATTTCGGTTTGAAAGCCCAATTGAGCTCAAGAGATAGAAGATATGATGCCAAATAACTTCTCATCAAACCATTATAGAAACCATTTCCCAAAGTGTTTGAAAGCCCATTTGAGCTCTATGGAAACAATGTACTATGCACAAAATGCACATGTAGGGAAGACAAAGTGCACTAAAATTTGCATCTAAAGCACGTACATTTTTTGAAGGAAGAAGTGAAATGTCTGGTAAGATTATGGAAACTAGGAACATAAAAATGTGCTCATTTTTTCTATCTCTTTCTTTATGCGCTCGCTTTTTATCCCTCGCTCGTTAAATGATAGCACCCTATAATGATTGATGTGGTAACCAATGAGGTGTATAATCACTTGAAAAATATCCATGAGCCATGCCTTGAGGCATGGTATTTTATGTTTGATGCGTCTCCACGTTTTCTCTCAATGTCACTATTGAAGGTGTTGCAACATTTCTTATGGTTTTCATATCTTTGAGTTGAGTAGAAAACCCTAGTGCGGGTTGTTTTGTCATGGTTAATGCTCACTCAATACTCTCAATATGGTCTTTGACAAGACAATCTTAGTCAAGACCATCTTGGCCAAGGCCATCTTGGCTTAGTACAATTTATCTTGTTTTGTCTCTAGGCAGGTCTCTCAAAAGTCGTCTTTGTGATCCTTTGGTCCATGGAATTTGGTATTGAGTAGCCTAAAAGTTTGGAATCAGGAATTTTTTTAAAAAGATTTTATCTTGGCTTTATGTGACTCAATTTGGAGTTGTGTATCAACTGGTGTAATTTTACTAGCTTGGAATTTTCTTGCGACAACAATCAATGGTTTAAAAAATTACTCATATATACAACCCACCTCACCGAGACACCCATCTATACGACTTGAACTTTATGGCATATGTACTTTGGTTTTTTCTATCTTGCATGACATTACTCAAATGATGTATTTTACTGTTGCCCTTTATTTTCAAGAACTTGTTTAGCATTTGACGATTTGGATACGAGTCACTTCTTCAAACCGCCTCCAGATACGTAATTTTACATTGTCATGAAGCTCACTTATCACACCGTAAATCCCCTTCTTTTATTTTTACAGTATTATTTATCACATTTAGGTCATATTCCACTAACACTATTCTAAAAGATTCTTAGCTGGCATTCTTTGTGTACCGATCTACCATCTAACCTAATCTCTTACTCAGTACTTCATTTGTTAAGTATGCTAACTCTCTTGTCTACAACTCTGGATGTGTCTATTGCTCCCATTTTAAGAGAGAACAACACAGTTACAACCCTCTCCAGCTTGTACAAGCATTCTATTTTTGTACGATTTCCTAATCCGAATGGTCATTCTTTCAATTATAGCTCTATGCACGCACACACTGCTTTGGCTTTGGTTTCTCATTAATTTAAACGATTTTTTATTATGATCATTTGTCATTAAGCTAGATAGCTACTCATGTGAGCTAAGGTGCTCTGGGACAGTGAACAACAGTTTGTAAGTATCCTCCTACTCAAACATGCTCCAAATTGGTCTCACACATGTGATAAATATTATATTTTTATGCCTAGCCTGGTCCATTGGTCCTCATGGACACACAGATTCACCAATTTAGGCAATGTGTAGATACTCATCTTGGTGTAGATCCGCCAATTTAGGCAGCACGTTGATAAATTGCAGATTTATGATTTTCTAAATAATATCAAATGCAGATTCGTCGATTTAGGCAACATTAGTGCAGACTCGCCGATTTAGGCAGTACATTGGAAAGAGGGAAGGGGGAACAAACCCAGCACACTCCAAACTTGCCTTTCTATAGCCCAGGAATTAACCCGCACGCCTAACCACACCTTCAGGAATTCTCAATTGTACACGTTCACACATGAAAACCTCGACATAATCGTCGTGGCAATACACCATCATACACGACCATACCTACACCAAATAAGTAAACACATAATCCCTCAGAGGTGACACAATCCTTGACCACACTCAGAATAGCTCACTCAATCATTCTCTCCATCCCTCTCTACACACATACGTACACAAAACCTGGAGCCAACGCTACCACGTGTGTGGGGCACGAGACGAGATAGGCGAGATGATTGATGGCAAACTCAACACGAAAAATAGTCCCACCGAACTATGAACTTACTTATCCATAGCACAAAAAATAAACAATCCCCATACAATGATGGTGGCTTCTCTGATTGATCTCCTTCAAGCGCTTGGCGACCTTCTCTCGGTCTTAACCCTTAGCCTCTTGACATGCCCTTGGCCTTCAACTGCCCTTATAGATGGTGGCCATCAGCTCCGCAATCCTATGCTCTGCAACCCATGCTCACTGTCGAGTCCACTGCATATGGCCAACTCTTTCACATACTTTCCTCCCCTCTGGCATGCCCAGGTAGTGCTAGCTCCTCCCTCTTCTCTATGGCATGCAGCCCATGAATGCCCCCGCCTCCTTATAGTGCCATCACCCTTCTCAAGCAACCTCCTCATCCATATCTCTGCGCGCTCTTCACCCTGTAGCTCTTGGCACCCTAAATCTTCAGCATCTCGGCCAGCCCAAACTCTTCTCCATTGCTCCCAACCCAGCGCACCAGCTCAAGGCGGCCCTCCATTGCTCATGGCCTAGCTGGCTGCAATAGCGCTATCTGTCTCGTGCCCTCTGGCGCTCTCTCTCCCTCGTGCTCTAGGCCAGCCTTCTGGCAGCCCTGCACCCTTTCAGCGCCTGGCTCCTCCTTGGACTTCTTCTTTTTCTACTGCGTGTTCCCCCTCCCATGCAACTGGCGGTCCTTCCCTTTCATGTACTCCCCAACTGGCCCGCTACCATGCAACCCAACATGCGGCTTTCCTATTCTGTGGCAACCCATGCTCACTTCATGCAGACCAACCGACTCCATACAGATGGTGCTCCTCTTTACTGACAGCTCAACCCGCCATGCACCTCCTGATGCATGGCGCCACCACCTTGCAAAACTCCTCTCCTTCGACCTGCAGTCGCGTCATCTCTCATGCAGCGCCTTTTTTCTAAACTAACTCCAAGATTTAGTTTACTAAAGAAATCCATGTGTGGCGTACTTTCCCATGCCATCAATAGGCAAGTTGAATCGATTACATTAAAAAAACGGGTGTTCAGCTTACTTTTGCACTGCTCGCCTGCTGACACTCTTCACCAAAGGTATCTTTTGCATTCGGAAACAAACAGTGGAAGATCTCAAAGGTATCTTTGGTGGTTGCCAAGGGTGAAAAAGTCGGTACACTTTACTTGTGTACTGTTAGCACGCAACCTTCAGCTTGTGCAACACCTACAGAAGTTGACAGTGCGGTGTGGCACTACCGACTTGGGCATATGAGTGTCAAAGGAATGCAAATCCTTCAAACAAAGAAGCTTCTACCAGGTTTGAAAGAAGTGGACTTGGAGTTCTGTGAAGATTGTGTTTATGGTAAACAAAAGAGGGTAAAATTTCAAAAATCAGGAAATGAAAGAAAAAATAAAACACTTGAGTTGGTTCATTCTGATGTTTGGGGTCCTGCAAGTACACCATCACTTGGTAGCTCATTGTACTATGTAACATTCATAGACGATGCGACTAGAAAAACATGGGTTTATGTCATGAAGAATAAATCCGATGTATTTTCCATATTTCAAAGGTGGAAAGCCTTTGTGGAGAATGAAACAAGTACCAAGGTTAAATGCCTCAGATCCGACAATGGAGGCGAATATTGCAGCCAAGCTTTTGAAAGCTTTTGTGCTAGCAATGGAATTCGGAGGCAAAGGACAACCCCAAGGACATCTCAACAAAATGGGATTTCGGAAAGGATGAATAGGACAATCATGGAACGAGCACAAAGCATGCGGCTACATGCAGGCCTACCGCTTGAGCTTTGGGCGGAAGCTGTAAGTACGTCTGTGTACTTAATCAATCGGTCACCCTCGACCGCATTGGATGGGGGAGTTCCAGAAGAGGCATGGACAGGTAAACCGTTGAATTATGCATTTCTCAAAGTGTTTGGGTGTGAGGCTTTCATGCACATAGATAGAAGCCTAAGATCAAAGTTAGATGCAAAGTCCAAAAAGTGTTTCTTCATTGTCTATGGAGAAGGAGACTTTGGGTATCGCCTATGGAATCCTGAAGATGGTAAAATCTAAAGGAGTAGGGATGTAATTTTTAACGAACAAAATATGTACAAAGATTACTTGGAAAGAAAACAAACAAAAGAAAAAGTGATGAGTACATGGAGCTTGAGGACGGTGAAGACTCAAGGACTGCAAACGGTGACAATGTGCAACAACGTCAACCAAATGAGGAGCCTCAACCTATTCCCCGAAGATCTACAAGAGCAAGTAGACCTCCAGAAAGGTTTGTTCCTTCCTTCAACCATCTCTTGATCTCAGATTCTGGAGAGCCGGAATCATATGAAGAAGCTATGCAACATGAATCATATGAAGAAGGTGGGAAGAAAAGGTACAAGTCTAGACTTGTGGTAAAAGGTTTTTCTCAAAAGAAAGGTATTGACTTCAATGAAATATTTTCTCCTGTTGTGAAAATGAACTCAATTAGGCTTGTCTTAAGCCTTGTGGCTGCTCATGATCTAAATCTCGAGCAAATGGATGTAAATACGGCATTCCCTCACGATGACTTAGAGGAGGAAATATACATGCTTCATTCAAAGGGGTATGAAGTAAAAGGTAAGGAGAAAATGGTTTGCAGATTAAAGAAGAGCTTGTATGGTTTAAAGCAAGCATCAAGACAATGGTACTTGAAGTTTGATCGATGGATGTTGGATCATGGATTCACAAGATGCAACTCGGATCACTCATGGGTCTACACGGAGAATTTGGGAGATGGGAAATTCATCATCCTAATGTTGTATGTTGATGACATGTTGATTGCAAGTGCTAACATGCAGGACATCAAAGACCTAAAAGAGGAGCTGTCCAAATATTTTTCAATGAAAGATTTAGGTGCTGCAAAGAGTATACTTGGTATGAAAATATCAAGGGACAGGACGAAGAAGACAATAAAGCTATCTCAAGAAGATTACATCAAGAAGGTACTAGAAAGGTTTGCAATGCAAAATGCAAAACCAGTTTCTACACCTTTGGCTGGTCATTTTAAACTAACGAAGGATATGTGTCCAAAGACACAAGAGGAGATAGCCTATATGTCTAAAGTTCCATATGCTGCAGCGGTAGGTTCTCTAATGTATGCTATGGTCTGGACAAGGCCAGACATTGCACATGCAGTGGGAGTTGTGAGTAGGTTCATGGACAACCCAGGTAAAGAGCATTGGCAAGCTGTGAAGTGGATACTTAGGTATCTAAAAAGAGACAACCACAAATGCTTTGTATTTTGGAGGAACTGATATTTTTCTAGAAGGATATGCTGATGCACATATGGCAGGTGACAAAGATACTCGAAGGAGCACTATTGGCTATGTGTTCACGGTTGGAGGCATAGCAATAAGCTGGGCTTCAAAGATGCAGAAAGTGGTTTCACTTTCTACCACGGAAGCAGAGTATGTAGCAATGACGGAGGCAAGCAAAGAAATTCTGTGGCTTCACAGATTCTTAGAAGAGCTTGGATTCAAACAAGACAATTGTGTCTTGTACAGTGATAGCCAAAGCGCTATCCATCTTGCGAAGAACTCAGCCTTTCATTCAAGGACAAAGCACATTGAGGTGAGATATCACTTCATACGCACTCTTTTGGAAGAGGGACAACTAAAGCTAGGAAAGGTGCATACAAGTGAAAATCCTGCAGACATGTTTACAAAGGTGGTCAACAAGGAGAAGTTGAGCTTTTGCTCATCTTCAATCGGCATTCAAGGATAAGAAGCCAGAATGGAAAGTAGTCAAAGGTTTGGTTTGGAAATCAGTCTCCAAGTGGGAGATTGTTAAGTATGGAGCCTGATTTACCCCTGTAATTTTCTGTGGTAAAAGCGCAAATTTGTAAGGCCCCCATTATGACGAGAAGCCATCGTGCGTGAAGGAAAATCTCTCACCGGAACCAAAATTTTCACGGACAAGAATCAGGGGCAACTTTAAAGGCCTCAAGGGCGGAGGCCCCTGAGACTTTTTTTTTTGCCGGAATATTCCTTTTCACCGGAATATTATGGCCGGACGGCGGCCGGAAAGTGGTCGAAAAACAACCAGTTGGTTGGCCGGTGGCCGGTAGTCAATGGCCGATGGCCGGTGGTTGGAAGTCAATGGCCTGTGGTCGGAAGTCGGAAGTGAATGGCCAGTGGCCGGTGGCCGAATTCAAAAGCGGACTTGCCTTCTCAAGGGCGGCCACACATGGGCGGATTGGAGGGTCCGATTTGGACTTATTCGCACAAAGGCGACTACACATGGCTGTCTCTCATAAGAGAGGGCAGCCCTTTTGGCCTTTAAAAGGAGGCCATTTCTACACACATTTCATAGTGTGAAGTTGATGCAACAAGGTGAGTGTGAGGTGGTGAGAGTGAAGCAAGGCGGGAGCTCCATTAAGGGTATAATCCCTTTGTAAACTACTTCTTGTTTTGAAGTACTAAAGCCATTGAGTGGCTGCTTTCCCGTGGACGTAGCCCACATTGGGTGAACCACGTATATCGTGTGTACTCTCTCTCTCTCTCTCTCTCTCTCTCTCTCTCTCTCTCTCTCTCTCTCTCTCTCTCTCTCTCTACTCTATAATCTCGTGTATATAAATATGTCTCTCTCCATTAAGTAATCTACTCAATTATCTATTTAGCTACGTCTTGTTTCCTAATAGGTAACACTTCCACAACATTCATTATTTCTTTCCCCTTGTTATCCATATTTTCGAAACAATCTGAAAGAGCATGAGTGATTGTGCATTCATTACAAAAGCCAAAACTCTCTTTACGTTCACCCTTGTGTGGACAACTCCTTGCCCAATGATCACTTCCACATTCATAGCATGGTCCTACTTGTTGGGATGTTTGTGGTGTAGCCAATGGTTATTCTTGCCTAGTAAGAATGGTCTTCAATCCATAACCTTGGTTGGCTATGAACGTTAGGGTTTTCTCATTCATGGTATAATAAGTTTTCTTGGGTTCTAGAACATACTCATTGGTTGGGTGTAGTTAACTTTCAATCTACCATCATTCAGAAGAGGTGTTTATTACCCTAGCATATGCTGTAGTCTAGTTGAGTGTTACACCACGAGGTGGGATGATCCCCTCCATAAGTGTTGCATCTACTCATTTGTTTTTGTCGTACATTTGGGTTCTGACTATAGCCTTGGTCCATTCTTCTTACCACTTCCTTGACCAATGATGATTCTCGAGGTTGTTCTGTTTCTCTAGGTTCTTTCCAAAAGTGGGGAGCCATGATTAAAATTTATGCATCTATTGGCATGGAGAAGAAGGCAAAAAACATTGAACTACACACAATAATAGAAGCTGCTTCGAAAACAACTAGGATGTATGTACGAGGTTGATGCAAGTGAGCTTGTGCATAAGTTTGTGGGGATACCAAGCAGTCACTTTTTAAAAATTTCAAATTTAAAATTTTAGGATATTTTTCAAAAATTTGTTAGGAATCCTAGAACTTTTTACCAAATAAATATTTCTCTATTAGGCAGTTTCATGTGAGATCATCTGTACACATCGTGAAAGATAAACACGCCCAAAAAAAACAAGATGTATATGGGGATTTTCATGGTGCTAAAAGTAATTATTATGAAACAAGAAGGATTGTCTTAAGGGTTCAAACTTAAGCTTCATTTCATAGCATGCAAAAACTTATATGTGTTAGTACCTTTTGCATTTTCATTGGCGACATAGAAATTAGTGTATGTTTCATATCAATTGTGTTATCTTGAGAGGATTTAACTATCCAAAATGTATACGTTTACATTGGAGGGGGTGGGGAGAGGGGGGTTTTAAAATAGGCTCAAAGTGTAAATAGAGTATGTGACACGAGTGATATAGGGAGATTTTGATAAGCATCTTCTCCGAGGTTTTGAGATGACTCGCAGATAATAGAATATGACATCATGGCTATCTAAAAATAGTGATTTTCTCATGTAGTGTGTTCAAGTAGAGTTTATAGTAAAGATTCATTTGGTTTCTTTGTAGTGGATTCTTTTGGTGCTATTATTTAGCCTTACCATGTTTTTTCTAACTTTTCACCCTCGCTCGCTTTTAACTGCTCATTCTTTGCTCATTAAATGATATCACCCATCATTGTACATCTCAACTCAAATACTTCTGCCTGGAAATATGAGAGTGAGAATTTATGAAGACCTAGAGGAGAAGCATCTGCTAATCAAAAAACCTAGCGTGAGGTTTTTCAAACCCAATGAATCCATGAGAGTTTTGATGGATTACACTCAAGAGGGACTGTATAGGCTCAAAAACAAGGACAAACATACCTTCTAAAAGTATGTAGAACCCATTTCTAGAGTGTTGAAATAGCATAAGAACCACTATGCATTCACATATGCAAATGCCAAAGGACTGCAAGTTTTAATGCTAGATAAGTATGGATGTGAGTACAAACTTGTTGAACTAATAAACCTAGAAAGATATACATATAAGGTTACTCCAATCTCTACATACTTCTAGCCAAGTGTGAGAATAACAATGACTTTGAGACCAAAACACAAGGATTCAAACATAGATTCTCAAAAAGGATGCCATAGCATGTATCAGAGAGGATTACACCAAGATTTTCTCTAAGACGAGAAGAAAGAGCAAGAGATATTTGTACAAGAGATCCCAAATTAGTTAGATTTGTGACTGAACAACAACAAATGATACCAATTAGGTGACAAAAAGTGTCAAGACAAAGTACAATGGGTCAAGGGATCCATATGCTCATGTCTCAGTCTTCAAACAAGTTTTGAGATCTAAACACGTTGCAGATTTCCATACCTAGTATGAAGGATTTGGGCTAACATTGAAGGAATGGCCTTGATGTGGTTCCAACCACTAAACATAGATGATTTTTCAAACATTGAACAACTCTTGCAAGAATTCACAGAGTATTCTATAAAAGGGGAATCAATAACAATATTGTGTCCCACATCGACACTTTCAAGAGAAAACAAAAAATAGAAGAAATCATTGCTTTGATTCAAACAATACCTTGAGAGATGTCCTACACCACAAGATGAAAGAGTGTGTTGTTTTTATAGAGGGCTTGAGGAATGAGAATCTCAAGAAGGACCCTCATTTGAAAGCGTGCATGAAATTTGAGCAAGTCACTAGAGAAGCTTTGTCACTAGTTGACAAGTATAAGGCCTAGCAAGTTGTGATAGAAGATTTTAAAAATTCCAACTAGAGCTACCTCTTTTATGATGAGGGGATCCACAATGAAGTGGAGTGTTCAAAATTTGACCAATGTTGACAAGTTTGTAGGCTTGATCATGAGTTCTAATCATCATTGGATATGTGTTTCACGTTATCAAAATTGCATGAGATGTATGCATTCAATCAAGAATTTCATCACCAACTTCTCTATGCAAAGCAAGTGAATTCTTGTCAATGCTAGCTTAGTTGTGGTAGTCTTGCTTGTAGGATCTGCTTGCTTTGATATCATGCCTTACCTTGATACATTCGACAAACTTATTTGGTATGCAATGTCCTGTAACAAAACTATCTATAGCAGGTGATTGTTGAGGATATTTCTAATTTATTCCCATAAAAGGAATAAATTGCACATAGCTTTTGACTTGAAGCTTAGAAGACAATATTTGGAAAATCAGGAATACTGCTCTCTCTCTCTCTCCTTCTCGCTCTCTCTCTCTCCTTCTCTCCCTCTCTCTCTCTCTCTCTCTCTCTCTCTCTCCAATAGACAATGTAGCATGGGTGAGCTACATACTGGCATAGGAGAGGGAATTCACGAGGAGACGGTCAAGGCCGTCTCACTACTTGCACCACATCTCTTTCTCTCTCTCTCTCTCTCTCTCTCTCTCTCTCTCTCTCTCTCTCTCTCTCTCTCTCTCTCTCTCTCTCTCTCTCTCTCTCTCTCTCTCTCTCTCTCTCTCTCTTTATGAAAGCTACCTTGCTTTTTATTAATGAAGGCCAAGTCCTTATTTTGAGCTACATTGTGCAACCACTGATTCGCTTACAAGCTATGTATTTGGAAGTATTACTAAAAATATGGAAGGGGCATTGGTTCTTGTATGTTGGCCTTCGTTGTTGGGACCCTCTAGTTCAAGCTCTCATTAGCTCACCACCAAATCCAAGCCTCTTCCTCTTTTACTCAGCCAAATCTCTCATGCGGCAGTCTTCGGGATGCAAATCACATTGCTGAAGAAGGCAAGATGCGAGTCTAGAAGACCTCTTGTAGAGCACGACATCGATCATTGGGGTGGATGCACTGCAAATTTTGGAACCATCATTCGCTAGGTCTCCGGCCTCGTTTGTGATAGTCTACATGCTGCTCCATAAAATCCTCGCATGACTAGAGATGCATGATAAACCACTCACTTTACCTGCTAGTAGTGGCAGTGCTTGTCGCATGTGAACCGGAAGCACGATCAACAAGGCCATTGTTCTCATTTTGTAGACGATATTGTTGGCTTCTAATAGCTAGCAGCAAGCACACTGTATGTATGTATGCATAGAGAGTAACTTGGTCTCTCTCTCTCTCTCCCTCTCTCTCTCTCTCTCTCTCTCTCTCTCTCTCTCTCTCTCTCTCTCTCTCTCTCTCTCTCTCTCTCTCTCTCTCTCTCTCTCTCTCTCTCTCTCTCTCTCTCTCTCTCTCTCTCTCTCTCTCTCTCTCTCTCTCTCTCTCTCTCTCTCTCGGCCAACATATCAATAGTTATAAGGGAACCATATTTGGATTCCATGTTCTTTGCATGCACGTATTTTGCCTTGCAAAAGCACGTACAACTTCCCCCAATTCTATGTCACAAAAAGTTTGCTTTGTGCATGCACACATAGATCGAGTCTCTCTCTCTATTTCTCCCTCCCCCAAGAACTCCCAAACTGTTGTAGTGCTGGGTTTTGATGATTTCTACTTCATTCTACATCGACTTTAGCTATGTTATAATTTGTATTTTGATCAAGGTCAAAATGGACGTTACTGCAGCTGAGGAATTTCCTGCAATTGTTCATGGTCAAGGAAGCACATCTAGATTGGGCATAGATGTGTATAGAGAGGGGGAGCACGAGGAAAGTCTGGTGGGATAAGGCATCAAGGGGAAACGGATAGGCTAGAGGCGGAGCTGCAAGATTATACTGAATCAACAATACACCCTAACTATTCACAGGGCCATATTGTATTGCATTTGGAAATGCAAGTACAAAGGTCTCGATGAGCTTCATTTGCATGCGTCTTCACCATCCCCTAATGATTTGTGTTTCCCAATGCAAGTGTAAAGGGCTAGGTGAGCCTGATTTTCCAGACACTTCAGTCGCCCCTATAGATTTGCATTTCCAAACGCAATTGTGAAGGGCATGGTGAGGCTGATTTTTTCACCAACCCCTATTGATTTGTGTTTCCAGATGCAAGTATGAAAGGCCTGGTAACATTGTTTTGAAACAAACGTGTGACACCCAACAACGTTCAGGAAAAGTGTATCTCAATTGAGTCTCGACCCCATATTGAAACGAAAAAAACAGTCTTGGACTTTAAACACTAGTGACGACCCTCAATGAACTTGATTTGCCCGCAGTCACCAAATTCATGATGAAACTTTGAAGGGTGCCAAATTTTTGGCATCATCATCATTCAAAAATGTTTCTTTAACAAACCCCATTGATTTACACTTGGAAAAGACAGGTTGAAGAGCCCATGGCGATTTTCTTTTTATGGCCTTGTCATCAAGAATTTTTTGTCTCACGATATAATTTGGGTTGCATTTTGAAAAATTCAAGTAGAAAGGACACAAAATTTAGGAAGGGTGCAAAATTTTTACAAACGCAAGTAGGAAGGGCACAACATTTAGGCCCTTACACAACAGGACAAGCTGCCAAAAACAAGTTGGGCTCCTGATCAATGCTCCCAATAGATGGATATAAAGCCAAAGCTTTAATTTTTTGAAGCAAAAATGGAAACAATGGATATTCAATATTTCTTCTCTATTGGCGAAGAATGCACACCTAACATTCAACAACATTTGGGCAAGTGCTTGGTGGCAACTGAGTTGTGGGATAGATTGGATAGACAAGTGTGTCTAAAAGTTGAAGATGAGAAGCAACCTCTTTTATTGGGCTATGCTCCTTGGAGGGCACAACCTACATTTGTTGTGTGAATAGGTTGAATTCAATTGCTAGCCCTAGAATACAATGTGTTGTCTACATTGCACCAATTTGGAGCGCCTTTCAATACTCAATCAGGAGGGGTACAAGAGACATGAATCAAAGGTGAATTGCGACCATCATGTGAAATCTTGATTGTCCTACAGACAAATGCTACAAGAGTCACCATCAAGTGTAGGAGGTTCAACCATCTTGTAATGGAAACTCAACAAACCTTAAAAGTATGAATAAAGATTGACTTCCTTGGCCATTGCTAAACTAGGCCATACCACCTGATGTTTTGAGATACAATGCAATAGGGTATGATAAAGACAAACTAAGCTTGATCCTCAACCTAAAGTTGTGTACATGGTAAGAGAGTAAAGAGGGCCTAAAGGAGAAGAAGAATTTTTTTAAAAAGCCCCCCTTTGATTCCTAAAATAACAAATTGGTATTTATAATAGTTTCCCTCATATTTTACTTGATTAATGGGGAATGTCTATACAAGTACATAACCAAAATTTGAGTTGTGGTTAAATTTTTAAAAATCACCAACTCATACTTTTTTCACAAATTCAAATAAAATTTTTGTCTTCCCATTATTCTTACCTTGAGTGCCTGATCTGGCTCAAGATTATGCCAAGAAACATTATGTCAATACATTGCAAAGCGCATCAATCATGAGAAGCAATTGTTCAAATGTTTGTCACTCAAAGGGGGCTTTGATATAGGAATATGAGGGTTTTAATAAAACTCTAACCTATAAGGAGGGCAACTATGTGAATACTCTTGAAGTGCTATTTTAAGATCATGAGCTACATAGTTTGAAGGACTTTGTCTTTGTTAGTATTGATGTTGCATAAAACTATAAGAATACCAAAAAGAAATGGCCACATGTTCAATACAATCGCATCTCCAATATATTGAACAGCAGCTCATGACTTTGAACAAACATTTGGAAAAACTTGACGGTGCTGGGTAGTGATGTGTCTTCTCATGAAGCACTTCAAAATGCTTGTGCTAAAATATCGATGAAAATCCTAACCATTACCTTCTCACTATGTTATTTTGTGAATCATTTCCAAATGCTTTGCAAAAAAACTCAATGAAAAGGTGCTTAATATGATTGTATAAAGTAGTATGGTTTGTAGCTACTCCCATGATTGCCTCTTCTATCATGGACTTGTAGAGGATTATGGGTTGACTTTTCCATCATCCTTTTGGTCCCTTTTTATGTTTTCCTACATGAAATTACTAATTATGTCCAAAATTTAGCCAGATAGTTTCATCTAGTATACCATGCCAAGTGAGCTCTCTCCACATGGTCTCTCACTAAGCCATACCATAAAGAATCATTGTATTTCGGTTTGAAAGCCCAATTGAGCTCAAGAGATAGAAGATATGATGCCAAATAACTTCTCATCAAACCATTATAGAAACCATTTCCCAAAGTGTTTGAAAGCCCATTTGAGCTCTATGGAAACAATGTACTATGCACAAAATGCACATGTAGGGAAGACAAAGTGCACTAAAATTTGCATCTAAAGCACGTACATTTTTTGAAGGAAGAAGTGAAATGTCTGGTAAGATTATGGAAACTAGGAACATAAAAATGTGCTCATTTTTTCTATCTCTTTCTTTATGCGCTCGCTTTTTATCCCTCGCTCGTTAAATGATAGCACCCTATAATGATTGATGTGGTAACCAATGAGGTGTATAATCACTTGAAAAATATCCATGAGCCATGCCTTGAGGCATGGTATTTTATGTTTGATGCGTCTCCACGTTTTCTCTCAATGTCACTATTGAAGGTGTTGCAACATTTCTTATGGTTTTCATATCTTTGAGTTGAGTAGAAAACCCTAGTGCGGGTTGTTTTGTCATGGTTAATGCTCACTCAATACTCTCAATATGGTCTTTGACAAGACAATCTTAGTCAAGACCATCTTGGCCAAGGCCATCTTGGCTTAGTACAATTTATCTTGTTTTGTCTCTAGGCAGGTCTCTCAAAAGTCGTCTTTGTGATCCTTTGGTCCATGGAATTTGGTATTGAGTAGCCTAAAAGTTTGGAATCAGGAATTTTTTTAAAAAGATTTTATCTTGGCTTTATGTGACTCAATTTGGAGTTGTGTATCAACTGGTGTAATTTTACTAGCTTGGAATTTTCTTGCGACAACAATCAATGGTTTAAAAAAAATTACTCATATATACAACCCACCTCACCGAGACACCCATCTATACGACTTGAACTTTATGGCATATGTACTTTGGTTTTTTCTATCTTGCATGACATTACTCAAATGATGTATTTTACTGTTGCCCTTTATTTTCAAGAACTTGTTTAGCATTTGACGATTTGGATACGAGTCACTTCTTCAAACCGCCTCCAGATACATAATTTTACATTGTCATGAAGCTCACTTATCACACCGTAAATCCCCTTCTTTTATTTTTACAGTATTATTTATCACATTTAGGTCATATTCCACTAACACTATTCTAAAAGATTCTCAGCTGGCATTCTTTGTGTACCGATCTACCATCTAACCTAATCTCTTACTCAGTACTTCATTTGTTAAGTATGCTAACTCTCTTGTCTACAACTCTGGATGTGTCTATTGCTCCCATTTTAAGAGAGAACAACACAGTTACAACCCTCTCCAGCTTGTACGAGCATTCTATTTTTGTACGATTTCCTAATCCGAATGGTCATTCTTTCAATTATAGCTCTATGCACGCACACACTGCTTTGGCTTTGGTTTCTCATTAATTTAAACGATTTTTTATTATGATCATTTGTCATTAAGCTATATAGCTACTCATGTGAGCTAAGGTGCTCTGGGACAGTGAACAACAGTTTGTAAGTATCCTCCTACTCAAACATGCTCCAAATTGGTCTCACACATGTGATAAATATTATATTTTTATGCCTAGCCTGGTCCATTGGTCCTCATGGACACACAGATTCACCAATTTAGGCAATGTGTAGATACTCATCTTGGTGTAGATTCGTCAATTTAGGCAGCACGTTGATAAATTGCAGATTTATGATTTTCTAAACAATATCAAATGCAGATTCGTCGATTTAGGCAACATTAGTGCAGACTCGCCGATTTAGGCAGTACATTGGAAAGAGGGAAGGGGGAACAAACCCGGCACACTCCAAACTTGCCTTTCTATAGCCCAGGAATTAACCCGCACGCCTAACCACACCTTCAGGAATTCTCAATTGTACACGTTCACACATGAAAACCTCGACATAATCGTCGTGGCAATACACCATCATACACGACCATACCTACACCAAATAAGTAAACACATAATCCCTCAGAGGTGACACAATCCTTGACCACACTCAGAATAGCTCACTCAATCATTCTCTCCATCCCTCTCTACACACATACGTACACAAAACCTGGAGCCAACGCTACCACGTGTGTGGGGCACGAGACGAGATAGGCGAGATGATTGATGGCAAACTCAACACAAAAAATAGTCCCACCGAACTACGAACTTACTTATCCATAGCACAAAAAATAAACAATCCCCATACAATGATGGTGGCTTCTCTGATTGATCTCCTTCAAGCGCTTGGCGACCTTCTCTCGGTCTTAACCCTTAGCCTCTTGACATGCCCTTGGCCTTCAACTGCCCTTATAGATGGTGGCCATCAGCTCCGCAATCCTATGCTCTGCAACCCATGCTCACTGTCGAGTCCACTGCATATGGCCAACTCTTTCACATACTTTCCTTCCCTCTGGCATGCCCAGGTAGTGCTGGCTCCTCCCTCTTCTCTATAGCATGCAGCCCACGAATGCCCCCGCCTCCTTATAGTGCCATCACCCTTCTCAAGCAACCTCCTCATCCATATCTCTGCGCGCTCTTCACCCTGTAGCTCTTGGAACCCTCAATCTTCAGCATCTCGGCCAGCCCAAACTCTTCTCCATTGCTCCCAACCCAGCGCACCAGCTCAAGGCGGCTCTCCATTGCTCATGGCCTAGCTGGCTGCAATAGCGCTATCTGTCTCGTGCCCTCTGGCGCTCTCTCTCCCTCGTGCTCTAGGCCAGCCTTCTGGCAGCCCTGCACCCTTTCAGCGCCTGGCTCCTCCTTGGACTTCTTCTTTTTCTACTGCGTGTTCCCCCTCCCATGCAACTGGCGGTCCTTCCCTTTCATGTACTCCCCAACTGGCCCGCTACCATGCAACCCAACATGCGGCTTTCCTCTTCTGTGGCAACCCATGCTCACTTCATGCAGACCAACCGACTCCATACAGATGGTGCTCCTCTTTACTGACAGCTCAACCCGCCATGCACCTCCTGATGCATGGCGCCACCACCTTGCAAAACTCCTCTCCTTCGACCTGCAGTCGCGTCATCTCTCATGCAGCGCTTTTTTTCTAAACTAACTCCAAGATTTAGTTTACTAAAGAAATCCATGTGTGGCGTACTTTCCCATGCCATCAATAGGCAAGTTGAATCGATTACATTAAAAAACGGGTGTTCAGCTTACTTTTGCACTGCTCGCCTGCTGACACTCTTCACCATGGTGAAGAAAATTTCTCTTCCTATCTCACTGGACTTTGCACCACACTGAGAGTGATATGACTCCTATGTCACCCACTTTGAGAGTCGCCAAATAACAACCTTCAAGCTCGCAAAAAAATTAGAACTCACCCAACTTTAGCACCTGTTCTGCATACACCATGGCACCACCACTTAGGGCTAAATCCCCCCCAATGTAGGCCACGTCAAGAAGGATTGCTGGTCCAAGAAGAAGAAGGAGACAAAGTCTCAAGACAACAAGCCAACATCGGAAGTCAATGTGACAAGTAAAGTAGAGCAAGATGCTCTAATTCTCTCATTAGACAATGTGTCTAATTCCTGAATAGTAGATTTTGGGGCTTCATTCCATGCGACACCACACAAGAAACATTTCCAAGACTACACCAAAGGTAATTTTGGGTATGTATACTTGGGAGATGATGAAGCTTGTGAGATTGTCGGCAAAGGTACAGTTTCTGTCAAAACTGCTAACGGAAATGAATGGAAGCTTAAAGATGTTAGGCATGTTCCTTCTCTTCGCAAAAATTTGATCTCTATAGGACAATTGGACGATGAAGGTCACAACATTGCATTCGGAAACAAACGGTGGAAGATCTCAAAGGTATCTTTGGTGGTTGCCAAGGGTGAAAAAGTCGGTACACTTTACTTGTGTACTGTTAACACGCAACCTTCAGCTTGTGCAACACCTACAGAAGTTGACAGTGCGGTGTGGCACTACCGACTTGGGCATATGAGTGTCAAAGGAATGCAAATCCTTCAAACAAAGAAGCTTCTACCAGGTTTGAAAGAAGTGGACTTGGAGTTCTATGAAGATTGTGTTTATGGTAAACAAAAGAGGGTAAAATTTCAAGAATCAGCAAATGAAAGAAAAAATAAAACACTTGAGTTGGTTCATTCTGATGTTTGGGGTCCTGCAAGTACACCATCACTTGGTAGCTCATTGTACTATGTAACATTCATAGACGATGCGACTAGAAAAACATGGGTTTATGTCATGAAGAATAAATCCGATGTATTTTCCATATTTCAAAGGTGGAAAGCCTTTGTGGAGAATGAAACAAGTACCAAGGTTAAATGCCTCAGATCCGACAATGGAGGCGAATATTGCAGCCAAGCTTTTGAAAGCTTTTGTGCTAGCAATGGAATTCGGAGGCAAAGGACAACCCCAAGGACACCTCAACAAAATGGGATTTCGGAAAGGATGAACAGGACAATCATGCAACGAGCACGAAGCATGCGGCTACATGCAGGCCTACCGCTTGAGCTTTGGGCGGAAGCTGTAAGTACGTCTGTGTACTTAATCAATCGGTCACCCTCAACGGCATTGGATGGGGGAGTTCCAGAAGAGGCATGGACAGGTAAACCGTTGAATTATGCATTTCTCAAAGTGTTTGGGTGTGAAGCTTTCATGCACATAGATAGAAGCCTAAGATCAAAGTTAGATGCAAAGTCCAAAAAGTGTTTCTTCATTGTCTATGGAGAAGGAGACTTTGGGTATCGCCTATGGAATCCTGAAGATGGTAAAATCTTAAGGAGTAGGGATGTAATTTTTAACGAACAAAATATGTACAAAGATTACTTGGAAAGAAAACAAACAAAAGAAACAAGTGATGAGTACATGGAGCTTGAGGACGGTGAAGACTCAAGGACTGCAAACGGTGACAATGTGCAACAACGTCAACCAAATGAGGAGCCTCAACTTATTCCCCGAAGATCTACAAGAGCAAGTAGACCTCCAGAAAGGTTTGTTCCTTCCTTCAACCATCTCTTGATCTCAGATTCTGGAGAGCCGGAATCATATGAAGAAGCTATGCAACATGAATCATATGAAGAAGGTGGGAAGAAAAGGTACAAGTCTAGGCTTGTGGTAAAAGGTTTTTCTCAAAAGAAAGGTATTGACTTAAATGAAATATTTTCTCCTGTTGTAAAAATGAACTCAATTAAGCTTGTTTTAAGCCTTGTGGCTGCTCATGATCTAAATCTCGAGCAAATGGATGTAAATACGGCATTCCCTTACGGTGACTTAGAGGAGGAAATCTACATGCTTCAATCAAAGGGGTATGAAGTAAAAGGTAAAGATAAAATGGTTTGCAGATTAAAGAAGAGCTTGTATGGTTTAAAGCAAGCATCAAGACAATGGTACTTGAAGTTTGATCGATGGATGTTGGATCATGGATTCACAAGATGCAACTCGGATCACTGCGTCTACACGGAGAATTTGGGAGATGGGAAATTCATCATCCTAATGTTGTATGTTGATGACATGTTGATTGCAAGTGCTAACATGCAGGACATCAAAGACCTAAAAGAGGAGCTGTCCAAATCTTTTTCAATGAAAGATTTAGGTGCTGCAAAGAGGATACTTGGCATGAAAATATCAAGGGACAGGACGAAGAAGACAATAAAGCTATCTCAAGAAGATTACATCAAGAAGGTACTAGAAAGGTTTGCAATGCAAAATGCAAAACCAGTTTCTACACCTTTGGCTGGTCATTTTAAACTAACGAAGGATATGTGTCCAAAGACACAAGAAAAAATTGCCTATATGTCTAAAGTTCCATATGTTGCAGCGGTAGGTTCTCTAATGTATGCTATGGTTTGGACAAGGCCAGACATTGCACATGCCCGTCTTCAGCTGTACCATTATTGCCCACCCCCTCGTTGAGCATTGATGCTCAACCATAGCATTATCTAGATAAGAGATGATTGCATATTAGAAAACTGATACTTAGTATGTACATAAGTAGTAGATACATAGAGAGAGATTTTATTAGTTGTAGAATCTCCCCGTATCAAACGAAAAGGCATCAGACGCCCCATGCATGATGTCAGCTCCACCAGGATCAAATTGATGGCATTGAGAACAGCCACCTGCTTGTAAAACATTTTTGAGCAATATATCCTCGGCACCCACAAACCTGTAAACAAGCCACTCTGGTAGGCTCACATAGCATGGTTCTTCAATAACCTGTATCCATACGCATGCTTGATACCCAAAATGAGAGTATACACCCACATTTGAAGCAATTGCATCACCTAGAATCATTCCTCCCTTTGCTACAGGGCTCTCCATAACATAATCTGCATCCAAAGAGCTTTGCAGACGGTGGTACAACCAAACTGTGTCGATCTATGGAAATGCAAGAAGTCCATGCATGGCGGTTTGCAGGCAAGTGGCAGGTACATTGGGCAAGTCTTTGATGGTGCTAGGAGCCAGGTACACCGAGTTGGAGCACTCGCTAGTCAAAATTGCAAGTGTTTTTTTGCTATCACAGGTGGCATGAGAAAATTCTTATATCACAAGGTTGGGAACGAGGCAAGGGGTGCTGGATACAAGTGCCATGAAGTTTATGATATGGGATTTTGTGTAGGATGTCTGTAGGACACACTACTGGCCTGGATGTGTATGTCAGATATGGCATATGGCAGAGCTCGTATGGCTTTCGACACCATTGATTAGGAGGCTCAAAGGTATTGAGAAGATTGATGGGTACCTCTGTCAGTTCATGCTATAATGTTGCAAAATGAGGGCACCATTCTAACGGTTTCGAACCTCTTTGAATTCTTGAAAGTCGACGACTAGTAGCTCGGCTCTAGTTTGTCAACGGCCATGGTAGCCAAGCCATTCTTGGTGTGATGCTTTTCATCCGGATACGTTGTGCGAAAAGAGTTCTATCAGATTGCGGCACAATTCGTTGTTCCTCATAACGACTGTGTGCGACTGTGCTTCCCGAAGCAGTGAGCCACATTAAGGTGTTTTATGAGACAATGGGACCTGAGAAGTAAAGGCTATGCAAAGGGATGCCCCGATTGGGGTTTTCTTGATTGACATTCGAAAGTCGACGGTTGCAGCGTGTGCGAAGGGGGCCAACTCCAAGGGTTTTTTAAGCTATTACTAACCAAAAAAAATGGGTGGCCAGATCGTGGAGCACTGCATGCAGGAAGATTAGCGCTGCAGTTGGCGGGGAAAGGGGAGCCACCTGTGTGGTTTTTCATGAGGCACTTGGCACTTGGGCGTGCATGAGGACGAGAAGGACAGAAACGGACGCGACAGTTGCAAAAACGAGGGAGTCGGATTGGTTGGGCAGAGGTAGGCGACCAATAGCGAGGTCGCTATTGGCCTAGCAGAGGAAGAGGGCCGAGAGACGGCCAGTGGCGTGGAGGAAGGCCAGTGCAGGGCCGGCACTGAGTGGAAATCCAGGGCTGGCCAGTGGAAGGAGAGGACCGCCTTGAGAGAGGGCTACAGGGCAGCGATACAAAGGAAGGAGGAGACCTGCCAGTGATGGCGTGAGGCAGGAGAGGGTGGCCGAGCTACTCATGAGGAGAAGGCTATTGGCCAGAGCTACAAAGGTGGGAGGAATTTACAGAGCCACGGGGTGGCTGCATGTAGAAGACAAGGAGGCGACCATGGGTTGCCGAGGGGATGATCCGTGAAAAGCGGGTCTTGGGGGCAAAGAGAGGTTGCTTCAGTCAAGGAGAGGAAGCCGCAAAAGCAAAGAACCTGCAAGGAAGGTCATAAGTCAGACGAAAAAGCTGGGTGGTTTTTTGGATGGTCCGACCCGCGATGAAGGAAAAATTAAGGCACCTCCATCATGTTCTCGTTTATTGAATAAGTTTACTATAGTACTTTGTACCTGCTATTCACAACGCTATGTTATGTGTTTCCCCGCTTGCTCGGAAGCCTATGCATGTGTCGTTTATTTGAGTGACTCAGGTGCAAGTATGGTGTAAGTTCTAAGTTCTGGTGTGTATTGATAAAGGGAATGCTCTTTGTATGATTGTGATATATGTTATGAGGATGAAAGCATGAGAGGAAATTGGGGTCTGTCAATGTTCTTGGGATATCTGAATGCGCCGAAATGGCTTATATGTGATTAAATGGTGTTACGCTTAAAGGTCGAGATAATAGAGTACGCGCTTTGTGGTCGAATGTTTGCAATTAGGGATGGTCGGGATTGGACTTGGACAATAGCTGTAGCAGATTGTGTATCTAGGTGTGTGTTTGCTAGGGGATAGGGGTGTTGTGAGATCACTGAGCTATATAGAGGCTATCAGATAAGGTGCTGGTGGTTTTCCCATTTGCCCCTTTCCATCTTGTGGTGCCCCCACGGAGGATCCATTGATTGCTGCCTAACAAAGTGTTCGTGAATCAAGATGAAGCAGCAGTTTGGTCCAGTGTTCAAATGAGATGAAGATGCTAACGATTGGATTGCCGATTTTGAGCTATTTATGCTGACGGTTTTGCAGATGCCAGGTGATGAAGCAAAGCTCCAGACTCTACCCTTGGTGCTGCGAGGTAAAGCAAAGGTTTGGTTTGATGGCTTAGAAGAGGTGCACAAGCAGAGTTGGATCGGATTTCGAGAGCAATTTCTACAAAGGTATCGAAAGGTGGTGTCGGCCTCGGAAGCAGATGCAAAGATCAAAGGCTTGCAGTAGGACGTAAGTGCAAATTTTGATGCTTTTGCTGATAAGTTTGAAGCTTTTTGGGGGGATTTGGCGGCTGCTACCCAAGCAACCAGTGCGGGATATTTGAAGCTCGAAAGGTTTCTATCCTGCTTGCATCCCTATGTTCATGAGAGGGTGGAGTATGAAGATCCAAGCACTTATGATGAAGCCGTTAGAGTTGCCAGAGCAAAGAGTCGAAAGATGAAGAACAAGATGGAGGCAGGATTGCTACAATCGGCAATCACGACAGCCAGTGGACTAAGTCCAAGCCGATCAATGAGCATCAAGAGGTAAAAGCCCTTTCTTTTCTTGATATGAATGTGATTAGAGCACGTGAAGCTGATGCCAAGCTAGAAGAGGTAGAAGAAGTGCCACTCAGGGCTCAAAAGGTGCAGAGAGGTATATTCAGAGTGCCACCGAGTTTGCTTCTTCAAGAGAGCAAGGTCGTAAAAGTTTTTCAAGAAGAGGTGCCAGTTTCAGAGCCAGCAACGAGAGTGATAGCAGTGGTCCAAGAATTGGCAAGATCAAAAGAGGAATCCGGCAGTTCTCAAAGGTCTAGCAGTAGTTTGGATACAGATAGCATGTGGGAGACAGAATCCATGCATTCTAGGTATTGCCTGCCAGCCAGCTAAAGGTCGAAGAGGCGTATAGTGTTTCACCTTCTGTGAATCTTCCAGTCGAGCAGCCCTATCAAATGTCTTGTGATGGTGAGTCCCTATTGTAGGAAGAGGTATGGTTTGATGGTGTATCAGACCTAATTGAAGAGCATGTTTCTGAGGATGACTTGCAGGAGCTAGAAGCAGAAGCTGAGATATGTCAAAGTGATTTGTCTATGCAGGGGGTGGGGCAACCTTGCCTTGGTGAGGATGTCGAGGTGTGCTTTGAGGTTTCAGAGTTTGTGTGTAGCCGTGGAGAGTTAGCTCCGGCAGATGATTCTATGGAAACTGGTGTAGGTGCAGCCTATGAGAGCGAGGCTCCATGCAATAAGGAAGGTGTCAACCTTGAAAATGATGAGGCATTTGATGAACAGGTTGAAGCTCTAGCAGGTCATGTTCTCGATTATGAAGAGTTGGCCTTGGAGCCAATTATGGAGGGTCTGGATACAGGTATGCAAGGCAGATATGTTTGCTTGGCTATGCAGCAGGTGGAGGCGAATGGTAGGGTCTTGCTATTTTATGTGATGCTATGGATACATGTATTGGTGGAGGTTGCTTTATAGGTGTTTTTGTGTCAGTGGCAAGACTTTTTTGCAGAAGACTACACTTTGGAGGGTTCTCTAGCAGATGACATGATAGCAGCTTATGGTACCAATGCTTCAAGTGGTAGAAAGCATGTTTATGATTGGCATGAGGGCTTGTGGATGCAGGGTGACTAAGCTCCACGCTATAAAGAGCTAAAAGGGTGGCCTATCTATGGGCCTACACGTGCAAAGGAGGTTTGAAGATGCATGTTTTACACGTGGATGGCCACGGCCAATGTTTTATATTTGATCGAGGTGGACTTTACACCATGCTTGGGGAAGCCTCGAGCTTTCCATTTGACCCTGGCTGGTGATACAATAGCAGATGCTCTTCTCTCTATATCTAATCTATTTATATAGCCACTATCATTTTTCTTATGCAGTCTATAGCTCTATGTTATATCATTCTCTCTATACATACTTATTTTACCTAAAAAATACTATGGTTGAGCATAAATGCTCAACGAGGGGGTGGGCAATGATGGTATAGCCAAACTGTGTCAATCTATGGAAGTGCAAGAAGTCCATGCATAGCGGTTTGCAAGCAAGTGGCAGGTACATTGGGCAAGTCTTTGATGGTGCTAGGAGCGAGGTACACCGAGTTGGAGCACTCGCTAGTCAAAACTGCAATTGTTTTTTTGCTATCACAGGTGACAGGAGAAAATGCTTATATCACAAGGTTGGGAACGAGGCAAGGGGTGCTCGATGCAAGTGCCATGAAGTTTATGATATGGGATTTTGTGCAGGATGTTTGTGGGACACACTACTGTCCAGGATGTGTGTCAAATATGGCATATGGCAGACCTCGTATGGCTTTCGACACCATTGATCAGGAGGCTCAAAGGTATTGAGAAGATTGATGGGTACCTCTGTCAGTTCATGCTATAATGTTGCAAAATGAGGGCACCATTCTGACGGTTTCGAACCTCTTTGAATTCTTGAAAGTCAAGGGCTAGTAGCTCGGATCCAGTTTGTCAACGGCCATGGTAGCCAGGCCATTCTTGGTGTGATGCTTTTCATCCGTGTACGTTGTGTGAAAAGAGTTCTATCAGATTGCAGCACAATTCGTTGTTCCTCATAACGACTGTGTGCTTCCCGGAGCAGTGAGCCACATGAAGGTGTTTTATGAGACAATGGGACCTGAGAAGTCAAGGCTATGCAAAGGGATGTCCCGATTGGGGTTTTCTTGAATGACATTCGAAAGTGGACAGTTGTGGCGTGTGCAAGGGGGCCAAGTCCAAGGTTTTTTTAAGCTATTACTAACCAAAAAAAATGGGTGGCCAGATCGTGGAGCACTGCATGCAGGAAGATTAGCGCTGCAGTTGGCGGGGAAAGGGGAGCCACCTGTGTGGTTTTGCATGAGGCACTTGGGCGTGCATGAGGACGAGAAGAACAGAAAGGGACGAGACAGTTGCAAAAACGAGGGAGTCGGATCGATTGGGCAGAGGTAGGCGACCAATAGCGAGGTCACTATTGGCCTAGCAGAGGAAGAGGGCCGAGAGCCGGCCACGAGAGCCGGTCAGTGGCGTGGAGGAAGTCCAGTGCAGGGGCGGCACTGAGTGGAAAGCCAGGGCTGGCCAGAGGAAGGAGAGGACCGCCTTGAGAGAGGGCTACAGGGCAGCGATACAAAGGAAGGAGGAGACCTGCCAGTGATGGCGTGAGGCAGGAGAGGGTGGCCGAGCTACTCATGAGGAGAAGGCTATTGGCCAGAGCTACAAAGGTGGGAGGAATTTACAAAGCCACGGGGTGGCTGCATCTACAAGACAAGGAGGCGACCATGGGTTGCCGAGGGGATGATCCGTGAAAAGAGGGTCTTGGGGAGTTGAAAGGAGTCACAGGCTGCAAAGAGAGGTTGCTTCAGCCAAGGAGAGGAATCCGCCAAAGCAAAGAAACTGCAAGGAAGGTCATAAGTCAGAGGAAAAAGCTGGGTGGTTTTTTGGATGGTCCGACCCGAGATGAAGGAAAAATTAAGGCACCTCCATCATGTTCTCGTTTATTGAATAAGTTTACTATAGTGCTTTGTACCTGCTATTCACAACGCTATGTTATGTGTTTCCCCGCTTGCTCGGAAGCCTATGCATGTGTTGTTTATTTGAGTGACTCAGGTGCAAGTATGGTGTAAGTTCTGGTGTGTATTGAAAGAGGGGATGCTCTCTGTATGATTGTGATATATGTTATGAGGATGAAAGCTTGAGAGGAAATTGGGGTCTGTCAATGTTCTTGGGATATCTGAGGGCGCCAAAATGGATTATATGTGATTAAATGGTGTTACGCTTAAAGGTCGAGATAATAGAGTACGTGCTTTGTGTTCGAATGTTTGCAATTAGGGATGGTCGGGATTGGGATTGGACAATAACTGTAGTAGATTGTGTATCTAGGTCTGTGTTTGCTAGGGGATAGGGGTGCTGTGAGATCACTGAGCTATATAGAGGCTATCAGATAAGGTGCTGGTGGTTTTTCCATTTCCCCCTTTCCAACGGTGCAAAACTAATTGTAAAGCAACCTTTAAAAGTATATCTATCAAGAACATGGCACCAACCTTCGACACCCTATCATCCCAAAGCAAAAGAGAGGGTTGCCCAACCCCTTGTCCAGACAAGGCATCTTTATACCTGTCTCATGCTGCTCTGTGACCGCCTCATCTACATGCATAATATCGTAAATATCATACCTTGAGGAAGTGGAGTCTGTCTCCCATGCTCTATCTCCATCGAAAGAGCTATTGCCACTTGACTCATGCTCTTCCCCTGTCTCAGAATATGGAATCTTGTCAAGACCCAAGGCATCATAGATGCTAGTCTCTTGTCTATATCTATGACTATTTTGGTCAAAGTATATGCTCGTTTGGCTACAACGTCAAAACTTGATTTCCAATGGAGGAGAGTTTGGCTCTGAACAGATTTCTGAGTTCACTTGGGTAATATCCTTCATCTCTAGAGAGGATGGAATATAGTAGATTATATCCTATGAAATGAACCATCCTTTTTGATCTATCACTGGACAAACTTCTATGAGCTGGTATGTGGGCCGTTCAAACACTGGTTGATCCTTTTTGTACTACAGCCCGTTTTGGTAGACATAGTGTGCATATGAATTATGTGTACTGTACAAAGCTAACTTCATTCTATTTGATGTGTCCCTTAGACTTGTGAATGATTGCACACTTGTGGCAGTGGATGCAGAATCATTTTCAAACCGATCAGTCTTTTACACATTCGGTGATATCTGGACATCTTGACATAATTCATGCAAAAATTTGTTGTTCAAAGAATCAATTTTAAGCTTTTTAGGTGTCTGTGCATCTTTATGCTGATTTTGAACTTGAAGTGATTTTACTGGTGCTTCTAATGGTAATGTAGAATCATCTGATTGCATTAAAAGTGACCAAGTAAATACACTTACATCAAGATTCACATTTTCAATTTTCTATGTGCCTTGCTTGGCAGTTCATGTGTCCCTGTTGTCAGGATTTCTTGGACAATCTTTAGAAAAATGTCCACCTTTTCTTCCCCAATCTGAGCAATACGTCATGACTCGTGGTATTTCATTTGGTTCCGTCATGTTAAGCTGTAGCTGAGAAGTTTCTATTTCTGTGGTTGCCAAGTTGGCGGCATCTTCTTTTAGAACACTGAGCATGAAGCTCTAGAATTCTCTACCTTGAACTTTGTACCGTCTTTGGTTTGGTTTCCCAATTAGACCGGCTTCTATTGGCTGATCTGTTGGATGCAATTCTGGCTCTCGATTATAGATCTGACCACTGTAATCCATGTACAATGATCCCGATTGCATGTGCACCAACATTATGTTTTGCTGGCTTGTGCAGATTTCAGGATAACCACTTGCGTTGACTTTCTGAACTTCTATCTGCACTTCATCTTTGAGCTTGTAATACCTAGCTCCACTAAAGTCTATGAACATCTGGGAGTTATCTGAATCTGGTTCACTCTGATTAATAGGATCTTGGCTCCTGTGCTACTTTTGCTGCTCATCAAATATCTATGGCCTTCTGAATCTGTATACAAAATTTTAATCTCCATTGTAGTCATATAACTGTAAAATCTGCTCTGCTGCAGTTGTAAATGTGTTGCCACTGCTACTAGCTTTCTCGGGTGTACTTGAATTCTCAGCTCGACTTCAGTCCATGTCGGCTTGCCATGTAAAAAAATCCTCTTAGAGAATTTTGGTATCGATTAGCATGATTTCTCTTGCTCGGGTTTGATAAAATTCCTTTCAAAGCACTTTTGCGGTTGACTGCTCTTCAGACTCACAAGAGTCGATTATCTCTAGCTTGAAAGTTTCTGAATCGATTTGCAATCTTTTAAAACAATGAAAACTGGGCCTTGAACAACTTAATCTGCAATCCACCGTGATTTGTGCCCATGTTCGTCCAACTGGAAGCTAATTTAAAATGCAATCACTTGCACCTACCCGTTTTCGGTTTTGCACAATTTTGAAATCTATCTCCCCCTCCAAACGACTTTGAGTTGGTCTTTTTTGCTCGCTTTTTTCGGCTGATCTGGTTCACTTTGCGTAGTGTAATTTTTTCGACTTTGCTTTTTTTGACTTGCTTGCTTTTGTAATTTTAGATTTTTTTGGATTTTTTGAAGGTTATATGAGATTTTATTATTGTATTGGGGATTTTTTCGATCAATTTATGATTTTTAATGAAAATTTTTATGCGTTTTTTAAGTTTTTTACTATTTTTGTGATTTTTTAAAATTTCTAGTATTTTTTGTGTTTTTATAAATTATTAGATAAAATTTTTTATCTTTTATGAGGTTTTTATTTCTTGTGTGATATTTTTATGAGTTTTTCTAATTTTTTGTACTTTTTCATAATCCTTTTTTATTTTTTACGCATTAAAAAAAAATATATATATATATATATATATATATTGTGAAAGTTCTTTTTTTTGGAATCTTTTATTATTTTTGTGGTTTTTTAAAGGTTTTTGTGATGTTTTTTTTAATACTAATTGTTTTAAGCTCACTAAATGAAAACCTACCTGACTTACCTGAAGCGGGTTGACAGCGTGCTGGTCAGCATTCATGGCGGCCTAATTGAAGGCGGATCAGCAGGGGTAAACAAGGGCCTGGCAGTGCTGACCAAGGAGTCTCTCGCGCACTGTCCTGCTGAAGTGGCAGACACACAGAATGCGAGGCGGGGGAGCGTGGGCAGCGGGCTCACTAGACGTCCAGAACGAGGAGAGAGAGAGAGAGAGAGAGAGAGAGAGAGAGAGAGAGAGAGAGAGAGAGAGAGAGAGAGAGAGAGAGAGAGAGAGAGAGAGAGAGAGAGCACATGCTGATTGCGGCCGATAGCGGGGTGGAGCAGCCTGGCGGGCAGCGTACTGAGCAGAGAGACCACCGCTCACGTGGTGGGGTTGACCAGGGTGGATTGCGAGCCTGGCGGAAGTGTGTGTGTGTGTGTGTGTGTGTGTGTGTGTGTGTGTGTGTGTTGGAGCTACATGACAAAGAGGGGAAGAGAGGTGGGGTACACGCTGGGGAGATAGAGAGAGGGGGGGGCAGGTAAGAGAGTATTAATTATCTCTTGGGGAGAGGGGAAAGAGAGAGGAGCTTAGAGAGAGGGTGAGGGGGATGAGAGAGAGAGTAAATGATCATGATTAGTTGTGAGGGAAGAGAGAGGTACTGAGCAGAGAGACCGCCGCTCACATGGTGGGGTTGACCAAGGTGGATTGCGGGCCTGGCGGGAGTGTGTGTGTGTGTGTTGGAGTTACACGACAAAGAGGGGAAGAGAGGAGGGGTACACGCTGGGGAGAGAGAGAGAGAGGGGGGGGGGGGAGGTAAGAGAGTATTAATTATGATTTGCTTGGGGAGAGGGGGAAGAAAGAGGAACTTAGAGAGAGAGTGAGGGGGATGAGAGAGAGAGTAAATGATCGCGATTAGTTGTGGGGGAAGAGAGAGAGAGAGAGAGAGTTAGTGAGAGAGGAGTGTGTGTGGGTGGTGTTAACGCGCCACGAAACGAGAATCTGGCGACGGTGGTAGAAGATGAAGACGGAAGAAGGTTATTTTAGCGTCCTAGGAAACTATCCCAAGAGACCGTAAAGATCTATCCAACAAAGAAGTTTTCTATTTTCAATCGTCCAAAAATGCCAAAAATAGGCCGAAAATCACCCGAGAACACAAAAATTCATTCAAAATTGCCAAAAAATCAAAAAAATTCCCAAGAATTTCTATAAATCTCTAAAAATCACCGGTAATCGCAACTGAACACTTTTGACACGCATAAAAACATAAAAAATAGCAATTTTTATCAAAAATGCCAAATTCACCAAAATCATCAACCTAACCCTCGAAAATAGTAAAATGCTCAAAATTTGAGCAAGGAGGGCACAAATGCGCTCAAAATCAAGCAGTAAATACGTGCACAGAATAATTAAGCAAAAATTAATGCAAAAACTAGTTAAAAAATGCTCAAAATTTGCAAAAATTATCTAAAAAATATCCTTTTTTTAAAAAAAATCTCCATACGTAGCGGATTAGTGTAGCCAAATAAAATCACCAAAATCACATCAATTCAATTGCCAAATAATTTGATCAATAAAATTCAAACTAAGCAATTAAACCGGCAAAATTAGGTCAAAGTTCGACGTAATTGGAGTGTGTAAATCCCTGTTTTGAGCTCAAAAAACACAGTAATTAACAATTACACACATCAAATAGGCAATCAAAAATTGAATTAAACATGCACATTAAGCACTTTTGAGGCGCACACACACACTAATAACTGGCAATTTTTACCAATATTTAGGTGCACACAAAAAAGGGAAAATCTTGTTGAAATTGCAATGTGATTTCACAAATCTCTAGTTAAGCATGAGCACAATAAAAATCAACCATCACAATTGAAAAATCATTAAGCACACATTGATTTTTAGGTGCACAATCAAAAGAAAAATAGTGCACACACACCTAAAATTAGGCATACACACACTCAATTAGAATGCACACACACTTGATTTTAGTGCACACACTGGCAATTCACTATTCAAGCATGCAATTAGAAAAATTAGGCACACAATTAGCAACGCACATCCACCAATTAACAATTGAACTTGTCAATTTCATACGCCACCAAATCTGGAAAATTTTGGCATTACGACGGCATGAAAACGAGCAATTCAAAAATTTTCATAGCAACATAGCATCAACATTGCATTGCAATTAACATAGCATTTACATTACATTGCATCGCATCATGGTGAAATCTCTACACAATTCTACACATGTTTTGATTCTAGGGAGGTTGAGAATACCACCTTGATAACCTTCCTAATTAAGATCGATTGAGGGTTGAAAGCTCAAATCCGTAGAAGAAAATTGGTGTGTAAGGTAGCAAAATTAGTGAAATTAGCAAGGGGTTAGTGTGAAATTAGAGTGTGTAAACACACAATTGGCACGATACGATGACAATTAGGAAATAATGAACACATTGCTTCATGCACACACATCCAAAATCCACAAAAACATAAACGCACAAGTGAAATTAGTAGTGAAATTAGTGAGTAAGCACATCCGATTATGCCACAATTACACTAGCATAGGCCATCATCCCCGGAAATGGTGCCAAATGTTGGGGACTCCATCGTTGCATAGCTCCAATGACCAAATAAATTATCAATCCAGAGGGATGAGCTACCTGGCTAGGGCATGGAAACACTCACACAAATAGTGAGCTAATCATGGCAAACAAATGGTTAACTCTATGAGGTGAGCTTCTTGGCCTATGGAGGAGCTAAGCTACAACGATGGGCAATCTCCACATCCACTTCTCTTCACCTCTAATCAACCCAATCACACACACTAACGATTGTAAGACACACACAACACTAATCCTATCACGCAACACAGTCATTACAAGCACACACACACATAGATCCATCGAGCACCACACTCCAATCAAACCTACATGCACACACAAGAAAAAGAGGAAAAGCACACAAGAGTAGAGAGGGATTAACCACTAATTAGTTACGATCTAGCTAATTAAAGCATCAGTAGACATCACAAGAAGCATGAGAGAGGAATAGTGAAAGACAATTAAGCATTTATTAGTGCTAACCAAGTCACATGAGCAAGGAGAAGCTCAAGGACTCCACAACCACACACCTCAAGTGCTCTCACCAAAGAGTACCCTCCACCAATGAGCTTGAGAACCCTTACACACTGCCTTATGTACCTAAAATAAAAGTATGCAATGTCCGGGATCCCAAGGCCTTTAGGGCTCCACCACTTACTAAATCTGCTACCTAGTCACACTAGTTGACCTGTTCTTTATAGCTTGGAACTCCCATTGAGCCTGTAACACATTAAAGATATTACAATAGCTTGAAATAAATTGGAAATCGACAATACGTGACCATTTTGGAAAAACATGAAAGCAAAGAGAAGGCTCTACCACACACACACACTAAGGTAATGTTTTCTTTTCTCTTTATGCTAGTACACTTTCTTGAAACTGATTTACTATAATACTTACTAAAATTCATGCTTAAACTCTCACATATTCATAAGCAAGTCTTTTTGCTTGGGAAGAAGAAATAAATTCTTAATTTTGTTGTTTCCCTCCAATTACGGTTCATTACTAATCATAACTAACCATGTTGCTAACAACTAACCACGATGTTATTTCAAGTTTTGTTATTTGAAGTTTTTTCAACTACTAGACTAATATGGCATAGAGAGAGTAGAAAGCATTGTCTATAACCATAGGTGACAAGAGGTCATAACTATCTAGATATTACAAGTTTCGTTACTTCAAGTTTCTTAGATTACCAAACTAAAAGGCATAGAGAGAGTAGAAAGCACTCTCTTTAACCATAGGTGATAGGAGATCATAATTACCTAAATAGTATGCATAATGAATTGGTGACTAATATCCTTGATTATCTCTTAAGCTACTTTCATTCTATTACCTACACTATTCTTATAAAGGTAAATACGACAAATTAAAGGCAACTAGGTAATGGAGTTATTTTTGGAACTAACCTTATTTTGTAAGGAGAGGAATTATATTTTTTCCAAAAATGATTCTCTTGATTCTTTGTAGATTATGTGTGTAAAAGTTTTAGGGACATACTAAGTTAATATCTAATTTTCAAAAGGAAACTGAGTTTTGAAGGGTAAGTTTATCATAACCAAAGAAGTTTTCTTTCATAAAGAAGATTCCCATTCCAAATAAGGTCATTCCCTCCGTTCCCTCTTTCGTTGAAAGCTTCGTGGAAGTGATGACCGTGTTGCTTCAACATAAAACTCCCATTGCTTCAACATGTATGAAAAATGGTGCAAAGAAAAGAAATGGGAATTGGCCAAGACCGGGTTACCTTGAAACTCACATTGAGACAAAACCTTAAACTCCCTAGAGACTCGTTGTATTTCTTAAGTTCTTGTTTGGGTAGAAATTTAAAGGCAATAGGAACTTAGTGATTATAACTCAAATGAACCTAATCTAATTTTAACTAAGTCTACGTCAGTTGTTAACTCCGTCGACATCAGTTAACAAAAGCTGCTAAAGACCGAAGACATATGAATGCGCATCGAGGATCAATACAAAGAAGAAGTAAAGATTGAAGTTATTGAAGAAGTGAGTCGGGTCTTTCTCTCTTTTTTTTGCTTGAATACCACCCATGAGGCCACTTGGAATGAGAGAATGGCAAGAGAAGAAGATCACGTTTTGAAAAACTTGATTAGGGTTTTGGCTATGGTTTCTCTTGGAGAGGGGTATCTGTGGAGGAGGTGTGTGTGAAAGAGGCTTGGCTATGTCTTCCTCAAGCTTACTCTCAAGTTTTCACCTTGCAAAAATGAAGGAGAGAAGTGTAAAATGAGAATAGAAGCCCTATTTTTATGCATATTTATGATAAGTGCATTTACTTATCATGATATGTTATCTTCCTTATCGATAAGGTCCTTTTAACTTATCTTGCTTCTCATAACTTATTCAACAAGCTACTTACTCACCTTATCCTTATCCTTATCTTCTCCTTATTTATCTTTTTCTTATCTCATATCTTCTCTATTCCCATGTCGTAAGTCGAAAGTGGGTCGTGAGTATACTTTGATGCTTGAATTGAATCCGAATTTACTAAAACAATATTTTTTCTTTTTCTTTTTAAAGTCTATAGTTTAGATGTGATAGTTAAAAGAAAGATCTACTAGGAGGAGGCCCTTGCACTTTGTATCTCAATAAAGAGAAGAGAGTTCATTGTAGGCATTTGACTAAGAGTATTAGCTACCACATTATATCATCCTTCATGATACTCAAGATTTGCATCATAGCCTTGAAGAATCTCAGCCACCTTGCCTTTCAACCCTTCAAATTTGATTCTTGTGTAGATTATTTTATGCTTTCATGGTCAAACACAAGCTCAAATTGTGTCGCATATAAATAATTGTATAATGTCTTTAAAGCAGACACTATTGAATAAAGTTCTCTTTTAAAAGCAAAATGATTCTGTTGGGCTAAATCATGCTTCTTTCTTTTGACTGCAATTGGCCATCCCTCATGTAGAAGTATTGCTTCAATAGCATGATTGTTGGCATCCGTTTCTAAACACATTGATTGAACAGATCCACAATAGCTAAAATAGGATTTGTAGCTAATGCATCCTTGAGAGCATGAAAAATTTGTTGTTGAGATATACCCACTGAAACATTTTGGCCTTGAACTTCAATTGTTCAGGCTTGGCATCTGTGGATCCTCACAGTGTGTCCTGGCTCGCGGTTTCTGTGGCAGCACGAAGGCGGCCCGCCATGGCTCAAGGCAAGTTTGTTTGTTTTTTTTCATTGTTTGTTCATACGGGGGCGCCCAACCCAACCTTGCGTTTTTTGAACTAAAACCTAAGTAAGGGGGCATGCCCACCCCGGGCACACACCCCTCAACATCTCGACACTTGTTTCCCCAAGCTCTGAGATCCATGGAAGATGAGCTTCCGAGATTCATCATGCACGTGCCAGTGAGAGGCTGCATTCGATAGTGGCCATTCACGGCATGGAGTACAATCGACACGATCATATGATGGAATTCACGGATGGAGTTAAGGTGTAAGATCACACGCATGCAAGGCCATGCAAGACCGCCGTAATTGTGCCATGCAAGGCATGTGTGAACACAGTAGGACCGCCGGGGCATTTTTTTCCTCTTTAGGAGGTTTTTTCCCCCGTGCATTGTATATACGCCCATCACTCTAGGGCTATCTATCTTTCCATTGCACACTAAGTAACATACTCTCTATTGTGTGCCTTGAGCTTCCTTCGTCTTCTCCAAGCTGTGTGTGTTTCTCTGCAACCCTAATTCCAACAGACTCAGTATCATCATCTGAATCAACATCTTCATCTGATTCATGGGCATCATTGGAGTCTGACTGATCATCAGAATCATCATCTTCTTTGGACCTGCTCTTCATTTTGGGTCTGCCAAGTCTTTTCTCCACTCTGACTGCTGCATCAATAAGTGCAGCAAAACCTAGACCTATATCTACACTTGCCACAACATTCTTTAAATATTTCCTCAAACCTGTCAGAAAATGTCCTGCCAACATCTCATCAGTGGGCCTCTCATTGCCCTGAAGTCGCTCAACCAAAACTCTGAACTTTTGAGCAAAATCTTCAACCACCATATCCTTTTGTCTGATCACCCTGAGTTTCTTCAAAATGTCTGTAGGAGTCTTCTCCTTTCTGAATCTCTATAAAAAGGCTGCTCTCAAAGCAATATAGGTAGAAAAATGGGCTATACCATATTGGCTAAACCAACTCATGGCTTTGCCTTCTAATGTAGCTGCAAATTGCTCCATCTTTGTTTGGTCATTATGCAAGGCCTAATAACCACTAGCCTGCCACTTTGTTTCAAACTGGGCAGCATGACAGTCTCCATCTTCTTTCAACTTTCCTCTAAATTTTGCTGCTTTCACCATAGGGTTTGGATGGGCCATGGGAGGATTCCTGGGTGGTCTCCTAGCTCTTTGCCTAGTAGCCCCCTGTAGTGGGTCAAACTGAAGCCTTCTTCTTGTCCCTGCAGGTCTTCTTGTCGAGCAAAGTGCTCCAACAAATTGCCTCACATGCCTCCCATATGCTCTCACAGAGCCCTCAGCCCCTTGGTTCAATAACTCCTGTTCACTGTCACCGAACTCCTCCTCTCCATTAGAGGCAACATCATAATGAAAAGGATGAATATCAAGGTTTCCTGCTCGTGCCCGTGCCCTAGTATAATAAACTCTGCCTACTCTCCTCTCTTGTTGTGGCATACATGATTCTCTACAGATTCACAACAGCAGGATCGCCAAAGTGTTGGGTTCATCAACACACACAGAACTTAGGTGTTGACAACATGTCACACACACCAAAGATAGAGTTAGACAAAGCCAAACATATTCAACTCATCAGCATCTCACCATTCACCAAATTCCGACACAGCAGACTGAAGAACTCTCTCTCTCTGTGCGTAGATGTGTCAACTTCATCTAATGAAAAGTGACACCCTCCCTTTCTCTGCTGCATGACGATATGAGATTTTTATATAACCTGGATGTGGGTGCTTTTTATTATTGATTTGTGTTGGAGGCTAATTATTGATTCCTCATTGGAGGATGTCCGTTTATGATTACTGCCAACACAAACAAATAGGCTCCAATTGTGTGAGGGCAATCATGGCAGGTACAGTTTAAGGGAATAGTCTATAGTCTCCCAAAAGAATTTAATTTGTAAAGGAGACACTAGGTCCCATGATTTGGCTTTGCTGAGTGAGAAATAATTAAAGTGATTTCGTAAATGTAACCATTATTTGGCTTTGCTGAGTGAGTACTCATTTAAGTGATTTTGTAAATGTAATCAAATTAGAGGTTCTGCTTTGCTGCAACTATTTAGCTATGCTAAGTGGTTACTTATTTCCATGAATTGGATAAAGAAATCAACCTAATTGCAACTCTTTTCGGTTTGCTGCCTTGAAGATACTTATAAAGATCCACTACATTTTTTTTGTAATGTATCGCTCGGTTTTTCTGTAGCCATGTTGTCTCGAGAGAATTTGCTGATGGATCTCAACAGCGAATGGAGCGACAATGGCAAGGAGGTGCCTTCCTCTATCCTGCCCACAGAGTCCCTACTCGATGAAGTGATGCCGACGATCGAAGAGTTGGCTGTGGCAATCCGTCCAATGGCGCCACAGAAGGGATCACCTCAACAAAACACCTTGGTAATGGGGTCTAGCTTGCATCCACGACAAGCTGGATCATCAATCAGAGGCCTTGGCGGCTCATGTGCTTGGGGGCCTTCAATAACACCGCCCCGAAGGGCCTTCGTAGACATTGGACTACGCCCTGATCCACCAATCATCTTACCTCGGGTGCGGCCAGCTCCAATGAGGCCATCCTTGCTTTCAATACGGCGTCCACTGCCGACCACAATGTCACTGCCACTGTCTACACGTCCAGCATCGGCTCTGCCAGCCCCAATCAAACATTCCCCCCATCAGGGCCTACCGCCACACAGCAGGTTAGCTCGGATCGCTATCCCTAGTGATAGCAACACCTCAGTTGAGGGAGCACCGGTGCCTTCATTGACCCAAACGCCACAAACGTCTGGACGAACTAATTGGAGGCTCCACGAGATCATCACTTTGGTCGAGGCCAAGAAAGAAATACAGGTACGACAAAGTGAAGGAGGGGTTTACGAGCGTACTCGTCGCGAACGCTGGCAAATGGTAGCTGAAACCTGTCAGGCACGAGGCGTCATGCGTAATAAGGCACAATGCAAAACTAAGTGGGAGACTGTACACTCCCTGTTCAATAGGCTCAATGACTATAAGAGGAAGATTCCCTCAGGGTGGTCTAGCTACTGGCAAATGACTCAAACCGACCGGCGCACGAAAGGACTACCTGTAGAAGACTTTCCATTCGAATTGTACAACAAAATGCAAATGCTTTTTGGCGGGGACCGCGATGCCGACATCGGGGGGTTGTTGGTTGACTCTATGGAGGATGACACGACGCCACTAGGTATACAAGTGCCATTGGAATTCGGTCCATAAATTTATTTTCACTACTGTTTTTATTTGTTGCTTTCACCCTAATTTCTTTACTTCTTCACATGTAGGCGACGAAGAACACAACCATACCATGCCTGCTGATAGTGACAGCACAGGCGAGCAACAAACACCGCCTATTGCCACGAACGATGGTGGTGGACCCAGTGACACATCAGCAGAAGGAAGCTCAGGAGGGATCAAGCGAAAGCGGCGCTCGCAGGTCAATGGCAACAACATCAAGGAGCTCGTGGACTCGATGAAGAACTTGGCGATGGTGTTGCAAAGTTCAGAGGATCGTAAGGACGCACGTGAAGACGCTAGGGAAAAGAGATTGCTAGAAATCGAGGAGGCGAGAAACGAAACCACTCGTGACAGTGCAAATGCAATTTGTGTCTCCTTAAACCGAGTGGCCAACTCCATTGCCTCCCTGGCGATACAGAGAGAGTAATACTTGTGGGTTGCATTCCTAGGTGTTTGTTTATTAATCATTGTCTGCATTGAGTGGTTGTTAATTAAGCTGAGACACATTTTCAAAACACTAGTGCCCTCAGAGAATATTTACCGCTTTTCCTTTGAAGACAGAGGAAAGGAATTTGGGCTTTTATACTCAATTCCTCTATTTTGGGACATAATTTCTCCTTTCTCCCTTGCCCTCGATCGGCGTTTTTAAAATTGAAAACGACACGATATTAAGCTAAGTCACATTTTTCCCGAACACTGGTGTCCTCGGAGAAAACTTGCCACCCCCACCCCCCCCCCATTTTGCCGCCCCTCCTTTTCACTAAGTTTACCTTTCAACCAAACTTTTATAGAAGCATCTTGTGTGATTCTTATAAAAAGTAACGAAGAAAAAGTTTGTGAGACTTACTTGCTCTACTTTGAATTTTCATTACATAGAATCTTTCCAAGATGCTTTAGCATCTCCAATTAACATCTCCTTGAAGAAAAAGTTTGTGAGACTTACTTACTCTACTTTGAATTTTCATTACATAGAATCTTCCCAAGATGCTTTAGCATCTCCAATTAGCATCTCCTTGCAGCTCACGATTTAAAATGAATCCCAATGGGTAGAATTTGACCTCGTCACATAGAGATGTATAAACCTCAACCTTAACCACTATGCTATATGCCTACGCTACCCTTTGGGTTCCCTTTAAGCATTATACAACGCCGCCCCCCCTCCCCCCCCCCCCCCCCCCCCCCCCCCCCCCCCCCCCCCCCCCCCTTCTTCTCCTTTCCCTTTTTTTTTTCCCACCCTTCTCTTTTCCTTTCTTCCCCCGTAAACTAATTAATGGCTTTCCCTAAAAAAGTCGTTTTCGGCACCTACTATGTTTTTGGTAAACATCTATGGTTTTGCATGACGTTGGATGTGATATTCACTGTTGAGATACTATTTCAATTGGATAGTAAAGCTTTAGGGCAGGAAAGATTTTAGTAGTGTGTTTTTGGTTCATAAACCATTCTCAGATGAACTTTTTGTGAGACTTCCAAATGCCAAAGTTTTTGTTGTGTGTAACTTGATTCCCACACACTGTGCACCTTGCATTCTCTCTCTCTCTCTCTCTCTTCCCCCCCTTTCTTTCTTTTACAAAAGGATAGGGAGCACTATTTAATATGTAGATGCATTGATTTTAAACTTGCAAACACTTTATTGGCAGTAATAAATTGAAGGTGCTTGCCCTCATTAACCCTCACTATCTCTGCCTGCCCCCCCCCCCCCCCCCCCCCCCCCCCAAAACCAACAAAAAACAGAAAAAAAAAAAAAAAAGTAATGAAGCATTGGGAGTTTTTAGTTGGTTACTTGGTTGAGTTATGTAAATGCTTCAAAGTGTGTTATTGAAATAACAAGCCTACTGATATTTTTCTGTGACTGCCAAAGGCCAAACTTTTTGTGTGTAAACCATTTTTACACACACTGTGCATTGTGCCAATCCCTCTCCCCACCCCCACACCAGCCCACCCCCCCCAAAAACAACACACAACTTAATGAAGCATCTTTTTTACTGTGGGCCCTCTCTCAATCTCTGTCTCCCCACCCCTCCACCCCCCCTTCCCCCCCAAAAAAAATTAATGAAGCAGTGGGAGCTTTTAGTTTTTTATTTGGCTAAGCTATTGAAATGCTTCATAGTGTGTTTTTGAAGTGTTCTTAAATTAACAAGCCTACTGATATTTTGTGTCACTGCCACAGGCCAAACTTTTTGTGGGTACCATTTTTTCGCACATTGTGCATTGTGCATTGTGCCAATATCTCTCCCCCTCCCCCTCCCCCACCCCCCTCTCTCTCAACACACAAATTATTGAAGCATTTTTTACTATGGGCCCGCTCTCTCTCTCTCTCTCTCTCTCTCTCTCTCTCTCTCTCTCTCTTACCAAGAAGAAGGTGCAGCGTGTACAAATATGGATACACATTATAAACCTGGCATTGTCCCCCCCCCCCTCTCTCTCTCTCTCTCTCTCTCTCTCTCTCTAACAATTTGACTCAATGACGCATTCAGAGCACTAAGCCCTCCCCTCCCCCCCCAACTCAATGACGCATTCGGATTATAAAATAATCAACAATGTATAGATCAAATTACAGACAGGAAAGCAATGTATAGACTGAAAAACAATGTCCATTACATAGTGGTACAAACTAATCCATGTGACCATCTCGTATGTAAGCGAGCAGGACGTCTCTGGTAGTCAATCCCCTCACTGCAACTCCTAAAGGTTGTTGAGCTTGCTCCACGTCGACAATGGTATCATCATCGAATGGTACACCAAAGTCCACCCATATGTTGTGTAGAATGCAGCAGGTGGCAATCACTTTTGGCAAGATCTCCACGTCAGGTTGTCTCACCCATTGTTGTAGATAACCCCACATTTTTTTTCAACCTACCAAATGCTCGCTCCACAACAATTCGTGTACTTGATAGTTTGTAGTTGAGCTGTTGCAAGATATCATCGCGCTCGGCAGCAGGAAACGGTATGACAAGCCATGGCAGGTTAAGGTAACCACCATCTCCTAGAATGTATTCTCGAATTCGATGCCGCTCCACCGTAATTGATGGGCCATCTAGAATCACATTGGTTTGTTCTTTCCTATACAATGATGAATTCCGTAGCACACGGATGTCATTGCAGACACCGGGCATACCACACATGACATCAAGGAAACGCAAGTTGCTGTCGACCACCGCATGCAATATCATAGAGTAATTACGGTTCCTATCGAACCAATGTGCGTTGCATCTATTGCACCACAACAATTGGGGAAGCCTTGCTTTGCTTCGAATCCCTCTTTCACCAATTGCTTTTCTTGTGGTGTGGTTGGCCAACGAGTGAATGTGCTCCTATGTCGCATCATGGCATCAATGAACTGCCTAAAAACTCTACTAACAGTGGATCAACCAAGTCCATACACATTAGCAATGTTATGGACCTGCCCTCCAATGCCGAGCATGTGTAGAGACAAAGCAACCTTCCTCGCACCGTAAGCACCCTTGTGGGCACCGCAGCTACTATCTGTCGAGGAATTTGTTTTTGTTGAAGGTCGCCTTGCACCAAAGCGCAAACGAAGTTGAAGCAGTTTTGTGGAATTCACAAGTTTTCCTCGAAGCGAATGTCGTCACCCTCTGTGTAGTCGAAGAAAGTATGCCAGAAATGGCGGCTTCGAGGTTTGACGTACCATACACCGACAGCAGAACTCTTTCGTTGCCGGTAAGATACTGCAAAGGCGATGATGCAATGATTGTTGGCGGCTTCGAGGTTTGACGTACCATACACCGACAACAAAACTCTTTCGTTGCCGGTAAGATACCGCAAAGGCGATGATGCAATGATTGTTGAAATTGCAGCTTCAATGACCGGATCGTCGTCATCGCAAAGATTGGAGCAGCTATCGATTGGGGGAAGAACCTGTGTGCCGATGCTTGACACCCAGAAGTGAAGAGCCAAAGAAATTGCCATTATCGCGCCGCCAAGAACTTCATGCAAGGTGTCCATATTTCAGAATGGAACACCACAAATGGAGTGGGGGGCCTTTCTCTGCGTGCACAATCGCTATGGTGAAGACGAGCCTGAAAGAGTGGATATATTGAAACAAATAGGAAGTATGGCACTGAGCTGGGGACGAGCGAGAGTGATCTGAGAGAGAGAGAGAGAGAGAGAGAGAGAGAAGAGACTCCAGTTTCTGCATGTAACGGAGTCGAGAGGCGTTTTGAGTGCAGGAGATGACAGAGAGTAGCTTCAGCATGCGCATGTGTGTGTGTGTGTGTGTGTCTGTGTGTGTGTGTGTGTGTGTGTGTGTGAGAGAGAGAGAGAGAGAGAGAGAGAGAGAGAGAGTGGCAAAATGTAGCAATGCTGGCTGCAGACAGGCACACGTGCCAGAGCACTGGAGGGTTTGTACTAGGATCGCCATAGCATCGATGAACCCTGAATGCAGTTACGATCATGCCTTAGGTTGGCGGGCAATCATAAAGAAATGAATGGCGGATTCTGGAGTTAGGCGCACTTTATGGGGTGCCGTTTTCAATTGGAGGGCCCTTCAATGAAAAACAGGACGCCTGCCAATGGTGCCTCCACATTGGAGCTAGGGTAGAGGAGCGAGTTTAGAGGCGTTGAAATCTTGGCGCCTCTAGCTCCAGCTATACAGAGGCAATCTAGGCGGGGGAGGGTGCGTCTGATGCGTCGTGACCTTGCGCATCTGTAGCAAAAGACGGCAGCACAATCGCTACTCCACAGCTCAAACGCGACAGGGATTTCGAAATCCTTTGTAAAAAAGGGGGGCAAAATAGAAGACGGTTTTGGGGGGTAATTAGAGGTACGAACGCCAGCAAGGATTGAACCGTCACCTGCACGAATAAGATTCACCCACATCTGCTCTAAACCGTCCCGCCTTGGGTTGCTTGTGCACCTACATTGGAGCCTACTATTCTTAAACAAAAGCGGGGGGATTGGTCCTTAAAAAGGCACCCTGTTTTTTACTGGCTCCTCTACCCTATGGGGGAGCGCTCTTAAGCCCCAAGAAAAAGCCAAGCCACAAAAATCTCGAAAACGCTTCCTTTGTTTTTTCTTCCTCTTCTTTTTTCAAAGCAAAGAAAAAAAGTTTCTTTTGTTGGGCAGAAGCGCCTGGCGCCACAGCCTCTTGGGCTTTTCTTTGCGGAGTCTAGTCCTTTTGCATTTGAGCAAATTCCACCACAGTAAAGGGATCACCTTTTTTCGTTTTTGAACTTATAGCCAAGGGGGTCTTTAGGCATGGTTTTCACACTGCCGGTGCTTACTGCTTACAACACAACCGGGGCTTGCCATACAAATTTTTCGGCTATGCTGCATGGGAGATCCATTTACCGGCCCCAAAATCCTCGCGCTTCCCTACCATTCCGTACCATGGCATCCGAAAACACGTCCGATAATAGGGAAGACCACCCAATCCCTTTTCGCCATGCTTGTCTATCAATTTGAATTGGGCATATCTTGATGTCCATGACTCCGATTAGTAGGCCGCCAATTTTGGCTGACTCCCCATATCGCATGCAATTTTTTGCGATCTTGGCGAGCTCAAGAAAATCCCTGTCAGCGCGCTTACCATCATGGCCCGGTGAGCACATACCCGACCCCCGACAAATATTCCACAGGCCATAACTTGCTCCTCTGAGCTCCGAATGGCGAACCGAAAAGATCGGCATAAGCGACAGCTTGAGCTTTACACGTGTATCCATTGATCCCATTTTTCACCACCTGTTTGTACCCGCCCTGCCCGTCGGGACTTGCGAAGCCTTCTAACTTCGGACTGGCATATCTTTCACACTGAAGCCCCGTTTGACGAGCCGTCTGGACAAGCTTCTAGAGCATCTTGAACACCACATTTCGGGACACATTTTCTGCATTTTGAACACCTTGACTTGCTATCATCATTATCTCACTTCGGAGGCCCCCTAGCCTAAAAAAGCCCTTTAAGCACGCATTTCCGTTGCCACTGTGCTGCTGAGGTCTCTCACACTAGCTTTAGCCCTCTACCATGCACCTGTTAGAACCCTTTGCACTGCATAGCACACTTTATAGCACGAACCAACTTTGGATGCACCATCATTGCCCACCCCCCTGTTGAACATTCATGTTCAACAACAAACAGCCTTATTGCAATAAAAGTTGCCACACCAAAACAAACTCTCTGCACGTCACAAAACCACCTAACATATGTACAAAACCTGGCGTTTGCTACCCGCTGCCTTTGCTCATGCGGGTTGCCCAACCCCTTGCTTTACCTGTCATCCACCGCCTGGGTCAAACACCATGTATTGGTCTCTTCCATCCACTTGTAACACCCTTGCATAGTGCCATACCAGGGCACATAGCCAACTGCATACCCAAACAGCCAACAACATACTTCTATTATTCCATGCACCCCATGGCATACTACTGGCTTGCAACAAAGCACCTCCAAGAACACCAAATAGAGCACCATCGTGCTCACCATCCAAAGACATACCTGCACCATCGCTTGCACCGAACATACCTGACATACCCTCCCATCCATGTAAAGCTAGATCCTCGTCTAGCAAATCCTGTACCTGCTCAACAGCCCACTTCACAGTTGCACTTATGAGCATACCTTTCAACCACCATTCACAACGCTCCTTGGAAAGCCTAGACACAATCTCGGAATCCGCATCACCTGCCACAGAGTGCTCTTGCTGCATAGGAAGCACCTCTATCTTTGGCTCCACACTTGCCTTCACACCTGCCATGCACTCAACTCCAACATCATCAAGATCTCCCTCATCAATCGGCCCTTCAAGGTCGATAAGCACCACTCGCTTGTCGGCTTCCATCATCTACTCTTCAAGCATCTCTTCTACTACTGCATCATGCTCCATCAAGGAAGAGAGAAACTCATTCTCTATCGCATTATCCTCATCTTGATCTTCATCCATAAACAAGGCCACCTCGTCATTCTTGGCAAAACCCTGTACCTAATGCACCACCACAGCATACTCCATAGCGACTTTCATCAGCATGGCCATTAACATGGCACCGCACATCACCTTCACCTGCATATCATCACCTGTAGGCTCGGGCTCCTCCACTTGGTCTCCACTGAACATATCAGTTTGCATTTTACCCTGCTCTTCACACACATCCCTCATATCTCTACTCACATGCAAGAGATTGAACTCATCATACCTTGACCGAGACGACCTGGCCTCCCAACTTGTGTCAACATCCAAAGAGCTACTTTCACTTGGTTCAACCTCGTCCTCTATCTCAAGCTCGGGAAGCTCCTCTAGCTTCACCGCTTCAACCTCGTCTGCAAACCGCACTTTTTGGCCCTTATCACACTTCAATGGAGCTTCTACAGCCGCACTTTGACTTGGAAGTACCTCCTTTGTCTATTTTGGAACCACCTGCACCTCCTGCACAATTGGAGCTGCCCTAACTGGCATTCTCGGCATTGGAACCATCCTGTCTTTCTGTAGCCACATAACCCTCGGTTCCTCTCGCACATGCACTTCTCTTTGCACCATCATTGGCTCGGCTACGACTGCATCAACCTGCTTTGGCATCACAACACTTGGCAAACCCTGTCTAGCTTCACGCTTCTTGAGAATCTTCTTGGTTTGCCCTTTTGCTAGAGCCACCACTTCTTCATATGACACCTGGCCGTCTATCTCAACCTTGTCGCGCACTTCCTCATGCAGGCAATCCATGAATTTTCTCAACTTTAAAAATCCAACATTCTCAGCAGCAGTTACCTTTATCAACTTTCCCCAAAAAACCTCAAACTCCCATAGGAACGCTTGAAAATCCGCTTCCAAGCCTTGCTTCAAATAGCCCAGCCTTCTCTTTACTTCATCCAACTGCGCATCTGCTACATATTTGCTTCGAAAAGCCGCTTCCGGTGCTTCATGATCCACCTTTTCCTCATTAGGCAGGCCATCGAACCATAGCCTCGCTTTACCACGAACGAGCACCCCTGTCCTCTCCAAAACACCTTCAAAACAAGCAACTCACACTAGCAGGGCCTCGCCTGCACTTAGCCCAATGCACACACGCTTTGCATGTTCATCAAATATTGATCACCCCAATCTTACCTACTTCCAACGCTTCCACAACTCAACACCTCTCTCTCTTTCTCTCTCACACACACAAGGGGCCCAGGGGGACGCACATGCTCACACACATCGACACCGCACACCTTGGAGACGAGCAAAGAAGAAAGGGGGGAAGGGGGGAGAGACGACACCAAAACCGGCAAGGATAGCTTTCCTTCAATGAAAAACACCTTGTACAAGATCCGCACTGTCTGCTCTAGGCCTCGAAGCTCGACTCTGTTGGCACACAACTCGACAGAAAATCCACCGATGTCTTCGCTTGCATAGTAGCTCCTCATTGTGGAAACCCTCGCTGGCTCCCTCTTCTTCCAAGCCCTTGTGCTCTCGGGTCGCTTCAAGGACCACCCCTGTTGGCTCCCACCACTCTGCACACGAAGCTTCCTCTTGGTATCCTTTGTTGGCCCTTTCCTCTACCCAGTGTTCGCTCTTCCGAGCCGCTTCCTGACGATCCTTCTCCCTTGGGTGTTGGCTTCTATCACACTCGCAAAGTGCCTCCTTCTTCCCCAAACTAAAAGCCCAAACTCAAAAATCCAACACAGCTCAAAAAACGCTCCCTTCTCTTTTCTTTTAGTTCCTCTTAAGCCCCAAGAAAAAGCCAAGCCACAGAAATCTGGAAAACGCTGCCTTTGTTTTTTCTTCCTCTTCTTTTTTCAAAGCAAAGAAAAAAAGTTTCTTTTTTTTTTTGGGCAGTAGCACCTGGCGACCACTACTGCCTCTTGGGCTTTTCTTTGTGGATTCTAGTCCTTTTGCTTTTGAGCAAATTCCACCAAAGTTAAGGCGTTACCCTTGTTCCTTTTTGAAGTTATAGCCAAGGGGTTTTTTAAGCATGGTTTCCACACTGTCGGAGCTCACTGCTTACAACACAACCCGGGGCTTGCCATACAAATTTTTCCGCTATGTTGCATGGGAGATCCATTTACCGGCCCCAAAATCCTCGCGCTTCCCTACCGTTCCGTACCATGGCATTCGAAAACACATCCAAGGATAGGGAAGACCACCCGATCCCTTTTTGCCATGCTTGTCTATCAATTTGAATTGGGCCTATCTTGATGTCCATGACTCCGATTAGCAGGCCGCCAATTTTAGCTGACTCCCCATATCGCATGCAATTTTTTGAGATCTTGGCGAGCTCAAGAAAACCCCTGTTAGAGCGCTTACCATCATGGCCCAGTGAGCACATACCCAACCCCCGACAAATATTCCACAGGACATAACTTGCTCCTCTGAGCTCCGAAGGGCGAACCGAAAAGATCGGCATGATCGACAGCTTGAGCTTTACACGTGTATCCATTGATCCCATTTTTCGTCACCTGCCTGTACCTGCCCTGCTCGTCGGGACTTGCGAAGCCTTCTAACTTCGGACTGGCATATCTTTCACACCGAAGCCCCATTTGACGAGCCGTCTGGATGAGCTTCTAGAGCATCTTGAACACCACAGTTCGGGCCACATTTTTTGCATTTTGAACACCTTGACTTGCCGTCATCATTATCTCACTTCAGAGGCTCCCTTGGCCTTAAAAACCCCTTTAAGCACGCATTTCCGTTGCCACTGTCCTACTGAGGTCTCTCACACTGGCTTTAGCCCTCTACCATGCACCTGTTAGCACCCTTTGCACTGCATAGCACACTTTATAGCGTGGACCAACTTTCGCTGCACCATCATTGCCCACCCCCCTGTTGAACATTCATGTTCAACCACAAACAGCCTTATTGCAATAAAAGTTGCCACACCAAAACAAACTCTCTGCACGTCACAAAACCACCTAACATATGTACAAAACGTGGCTTTTGCTACCCGCTGCCTTTGTTCATGCGGGTTGCCCAACCCCTTGCTTTACCTGTCATCAACCGCTTGCGTCAAACACCATGAATTGGTCTCTTCCATCCACCTGTAACACCCTTGCATACTGCAATACCATGGCACATAGCCAACTGCATACCCAAACAGCCAACAACATACTTCTATTATTCCATGCACCCCATGGCATACTGCCGGCTTGCAACAAAGCACCTCCAAGAACACCAAATAGAGCACCATCGTGCTCACCATCCAAAGACATACCTGCACCATTGCTTGCATCGAACATACCTGACATACCTGACATACCCACCCATCCATGTAAAGCTAGATCCCCGCCTAGCAGATCCTGTACCTACTCAACAACCCACTTCACAGCTGCACCTATGAGAATACCTTTCAACCACCATTCACAAAGCTCCTTGGAAATCTTAGACACAATCTGGGAATCCGCATCACCTGCCACCCACAGAGTGCTCTTGCTGCATAGGAAGCACCTCTATCTTTGACTCCACACTCCCCTTCACATGTGCCATGCACTCAACTCCAACATCATCAAGATCTCCCTCATCAATCGGCCCTTCAAGGTCGATAAGCACCACTCACTTGTTGGCTTCCATCACCTGCTCTTCAAGCATCTCTTCTACTGCTGCATCATGATCCATCAAGGAAGAGAGAAACTCATTCTCTATCGCATTATCCTCATCTTGATCTTCATCCATAAACAAGGCCATCTCGTCATTCTTGGCAAAACCCTGTACCTGATGCACCACCATAGCATACTCCACAACCACTTTCATTAGCATGGCCATTAACATGGCACCGCACATCACCTTCACCTGCATATCATCACCTGTAGGCTCGGGCTTCTCAACTTCGTGTCCGCTGAACATATCGGTTTGCATTTCACCCTGCTTTTCGCAACTCACATGCAAGAGATCGAACTCATCATACCTTGACCGAGAGGACTCGGTCTCCCAACTTGTGTCAACATCCAAAGAGCTACTTTCACTTGGCTCAACCTCGTCCTCTATCTCAAGCTCGAGAAGCTCTTCTAGCTTCACCGCTTCAACCTCGTCTGCAAACCGCACTCTTTGGCCCTTATCACACTTCAATGGAGCTTCTACAGCCGCACCTTGACTTGGAAGTACCTCCTTTGTCCATTTTGGAACCACCTGCACCTCCTCCACAATTGGAGCCGCCCTAACTGAAATTCTCGGCATTGGAACCATCCTGTCTTTCTGTAGCCACATAACCCTCGGTTCCTCTCGCATATGCACTTCTCTTTGCACCATCCTTGGCTCCGCTACCACTGCATCAACCTGCTTTGGCATCATAACTTTGGCATCAAAACCCGGTCTAGCTCCACGCTTCTTGAGAATCTTCTTGGTTCTCCCTTTAGGTAGAGCCACCGCTTCTTCATATGACACCGGGCCGTTTATCTCAACCTTGTCGCGCACTTCCTCATGCAGGCAATCTATGAATTTTCTCAACTTTAAAACCCCAACATTCTCAGCAGCAACTACCTTTATCAGATTTCTCCAAAGCACCTCAAACTCCCATAGGAACGCTTTAAAATCCCCTTCCAAGCCTTACTTCAAATTGCCCAGCCTTCTCTTTACTTCATCCAACTGCACATCTGCTACATATTTTCTTCGAAAATCCGCTTCCAGTGCTTCATGATCCATCTTTTTCTCATTAGGCAGGCCATCGAACCATAGCCTCGCTTTACCACGAACCAGCAGCGGACACACCTGTATCGCACCTTCTTCCCTCGACAAACCGCTTTCCAGCACGATCAACCCATAGTCTTGGAGCCAGGTTCCTGCATCTTCGACCCCAGTGAAAATGGGAAATCCCGTCCAAGCCATTACTTCTCTAGCAGCACCTGCTCTTCAAAGGCCTCACCTTTGGCATCACCAAAATCATCGCTTTGCCTTCAAACAGGAGCATCAGTGCGCTCCTCAGTGGGGGCACCAGAAGATGGAGAGGGGGAATGGGGAACACACCTGACACACAATCAGCTGCCCCTATATAGCTCAGGGTATTCACAGCATCCCTGTCCTCTCAAAAACACCTTCAAAACAAGCAACTCACACTAGCAGGGCCTCGCCTCCACTTATTAGCCCAACGCACACACGCTTTGCATGCTCACCAAACATTGATCACCCCAATCTTGCCTACTTCCAGCTCTTCCACAACTCAACACCTCTCTCTCTTTCTCTCTCTCACACACAAGGGGCCCGGGGGGGCGCACACGCTCACACACACCGGCACCGCACACCTTAGAGACGAGCAAAGAAGAAAGGGGGGAAGGGGGGAGAGACGACACCAAAACTGGCAAGGATAGCTTTCCTTCAATGAAAAACACCCTGTACAAGATCCGCACTGTCTGCTCTAGGCCTCGAAGCTGGACTCTGTCGGCACACAACTCGACAGAAAATCCACCGATGTCTTCGCTTGCATAGTAGCTCCTCCTTGTGGAAACCCTCGCTGGCTCCCTCTTCTTCCAAGCCCTCGTGCTCTCGGGTCGCTTGAAGGACCACCCCTGTCGGCTCCGACCACTCTGCGCGCAAAGCTTCCTCTTGGTAGCCTGCATTGGCCCTTTCCTCTACCCAGTGTTTGCTCTTCTGAGCCTCTTCCCAATGATCCTTCTCCCTTGGGTGTTGGCTTCGATCACACTGCTCTCGCGAAGAGCCTCCTTCTTCCCCAAACTCAAAGCCCAAACCAAAAATCCAACACAGCTCGAAAAACGCTCCCTTCTCTTTTCTTTTTCTTCCTCTTAAGCACCAAGAAAAAGCCAAGCCACAAAAATCTCGAAAACGCTGCCTTTGTTTTTTCTTCCTCTTCTTTTTTCAAAGAAAAGAAAAAAAGTTTCTTTTTTTGGGCAGTATCACCTAGCGCCAGTGCCTCTTGGGCTTTTCTTTGTGGATTCTAGTCCTTTTGCTTTTGAGCAAACTAGTGTGGCTGGCGGCCTTCGGCCTCTCTCTCTCTCTCTCTCTCTCTCTCTCTCTCTCTCTCTCTGGCGCTCTTCATGACCAACTCTCCTTGAGACCCCCAACCTCAAAGCAGTCCCATTTCTTTAGGCTGAAGGATAACCCATACACAGTGGTAGGAGCAATCAGAAGCTGCTCTTTGGCGGGTTGATTTTTCTTCTTAGTTACTTCTACCTCCTTTTCCGGAATGCCTCTCAACAACTCTGAGAGTGGTTGTGCATTTCCAAATGGCTAATCATGATTCTCCTTTGCCAAGCTTACCAGATCTACCATTTTTCGCCCATCTACACTTACCCTTCTTAAATGAAAGCATCCCTTAAAATCTCTTTCATAGAACCCCAAGCGACCCCCGGAAATGCATGAATCGAAAGTGCTCCTTCACAACATAATCATAGAAGAGTTGTCCTCTTTGTCGAAGACGTACTGCCAGGGCCTGCTGCTCTTCGCTTAAGAAGAGAGACCATGGACAAACAGAGAATGATTTGAAGGGCACTTCACCATCAAACTCTTTAGTTTTATACTTCGTGGTGCAAGAGTGGAAGCTCTCTCCATTGAAAAGCTCCAATGTACTCACGGGGGGAGAGCGTTGTAAGCACGGATGGAGTGACTTTGGGCTACAGATAAAATATTGCCAATGCATGCTTGATAAAAAAGACGACATTGCCGAAATCGATATGTGATATGTCCAAGATGCAGCTCCTTGATGGTCAAATAACAAAGACATTCCGGCCCAGTTCAGCGGACTCAACATATCAGTAGCTCACGTCAACTAGCCTCTAGCATCGCTTGGTGTGAAATGGAGCATCTTCGCCTTTGTTTCTAACCTTCCGTCAAGCATCATCCAATGGTTGTGAGGCTTGGGACTGCCTGCTGGCTAATGAGAGAGAGAGAGAGAGAGGAGAGAGAGAGAGAGAGAGAGAGAGAGAGAGAGAGAGAGAGAGAGAGAGAGAGAGAGAGAGAGAGAGAGAGAGAGAGAGAGATGGCATAGCTCATGTAGTACACCTGAGCAAGTACTGTAGCATCCATATGTACGAGGAGAGCATCAATACAGGCATTATGGTGCTGTTATCAAGAGTTTTTCGTTGATGAAGATTTCCTACATATCAGCAAGGTTGTGGAGGTGGCAACTGCAAGGTGAGACTTGAGACTTGAGAGTGTGGTTGTGTGAAGAGCCAGCAGTGCCACAAACGGAGATGGTGGCAAAACTTGCAAGAAAGGGAGGCATTGCTGAATGCGAGAGCAGGAAGGGAAGGTCTTTTGAGGGCGCAAGTGGTGCAGTCCAAGTGTGGGAGTTGCAGCTAGTGATCGCTACAACAGGGTGGATGCAGCAGATAGGCCCGTGCTAGCTACATGAAGCAAAGGGAAAAGGTTAGTAATAGGCGGAGGGAGCAGGCACACCTCATGCAAGTGGCCAGGGCCGCTCGACGTAGTGCTCTCCCTAACTTCAAGGACAGCAATCTCTCTCTCTCTCTCTCTCTCTCTCTCTCTCTCTCTCTATTTGCGGGCAAGCACTCACCAGGTAGCACTCGCCATGGCACTGCTCCTCACTATGGGCAAGCACTCCCCATATCACTGCTCCCGACTCTGCGCTGGCTGCCCTTGCTGAGCGTTAAATCCGCGCTCGCCCGCCTGTCAAGTGGAGCGTCAACCGAAATATTCCAGGGGAGCGAGCGGATTGCAGGAGAAGGTCAAAGGCCTCAAAATTGCAGGCACAGGCTTTTGCAGCCACGTGTAACCCAACCCTTGTCTTTTTAATATAGTATATAGATTCCACCAAAGTTAAGGGGTCACCCTTTTTCCTTTTTGAACTTATAGCCAAGGGGATTTTTAGGCATGGTTTCCACACTGTCGGTGCTCACTGCTTACAACACAACCGGGGCTTGCCATACAAATTTTCCAGCTATGCTGCATGGGAGATCCATTTACCGGCCCCAAAATCCTCACACTTCTCTACTGTTCTGTACCATGGCGTCCAAAAACACGTCCGATAATAGGAAAGACCACCCGATCCTTTTCGCCATGCTTGTCTATCAATTTGAATTGGGCCTATCTTAATGTCCATGACTCCGATTAGCAAGCCGCCACTTTTTGGCCGACTCCCCATATCGCATGCAATTTTTTGAGATCTTGCCGAGCTCAAGAAAATCCCTGTCAGCGCGCTTACCATCATGGCCCGGTGAGCACATACCCGATCCCCGGCAAATATTCCACAGGCCATAACTTGCTCCTCTAAGCTCCGAATGGCGAACCGAAAAGATCGTCATGATCGACAGCTTGAGCTTTACACGTGTATCCATTGATCCCATTTTTTGCCACCTGTTTGTACCTGCCCTACCCGTCAGGACTTGCGAAGCCTTCTAACTTTGGACTAGCATATCTTTTACACCGAAGCCCCGTTTGACGAGCCGTCTGGACGAGCTTCTAGAGCATCTTGAACACAACATTTCAGGATACATTTTCCGCATTTTGAACACCTTGACTTGCCGTCATCATTATCTCACTTCGGAGGTCCCCCTGGCCTAAAAAACCCCATTAAGCACGCATTTCCGTTGCCACTGTCCTGCTGAGGTCTCTCACATTGGCTTTAGCCCTCTACCATGCACCTGTTAGCACCCTTTGCACTGCATAGCACACTTTATAGCGCGGACCAACATTGGCTGCATCAACACTCTCGGACAGAGACAAGATAGAGGAGGAGCGGACACGCTAGAGAGATAAGGAGAGAAGGTGAGTTCAGGTAGAACGGGGAGAAGAAGAAGAGAAATATTTTATGCGCCGCAAGGCACGGTGGAGAGGGGGAATGGGGAACACACCAGACACACACTCAACTGCCCCTATATAGCTCAGGGTATTCACAGCACCCCTGTCCTCTCGAAAACACCTTCAAAAAAGATTATATACACTAGCAGGGCCTCGCCTGCACTTCGCCCAATGCACACACAACCTGCACAGTCGCCAGACAGCGATCACACCGATCTTGCCCGCTTCCATGCCTTCGACAACTCAACACCTCTCTCTCTTTCTCTGTCACACACGCAGGGGGCCCGGGGGGCTCACACACTCACACACACCGGCACCACACACCTTGGAGACGAGAGAAAGGGGGGAAGGGAGAAAAGATGACGCCAAAATCAACTGCAATGGGGGGCTTCTCTTCTTTATTTCACACCAGAAATAGGCACAACACCGTTGCCACAACCGGCGTACACCAAAAAAAGCACAAAGGACGAGCTTCGCTCAAGCCCGGCTTCAAGGACTCCATGGCTTGCACTCCTCGTGAGCTCCCTGTGGCTCCCAACGAACGAGCAACCCAAGATCCAAAAAAACCCCGTCGAGGAAGTTCTCCCCTCCCTTCTTTCTTTGTTTCCCCTTTTCAAAAGCAAAGGAAAACATTCTTTTTTTGGCAACTGAGCCCGGCGCTACTGCCTTTTGTCTTTTCTTTGTGAGTTTTGCTTAACTTATGAGGTTAGCTTTTTTTTTTTTCTCTTCCCATTCCAGCCACCTTTCCCTTTGCATTTACAACCCACAACCAAAGGGTTTTTAAGCCCTCATTTCCCACACAGTCGGTGCTCCCCCATGGCGCTAAATATCCACCACACAAATGCACTCGAACCCCGTCCTGCTAGCTCAAAGCCATAAAATTTTTTCCTGCACTGCAAATTTCTCGAGCTCGCCAATTGAAATTGCTAAAGGATGGAAAAAATGCGTGTGACTGCCTTACATTCTCCTTGGCATGTCCAGTCGCCCATCGCCCATGATTTCGATTTCCAAGCCGTCGATTTCAACTGACCCCACTCAATGCATGCTACCTTGCCAAACCTAGTCGAGGCAAGGAAAACACCCGGCGGAACGTCTTTTAATGCGGACAACCTTGCACACACTTGGCCCCCGGGAAAACTTTCAACTGTTCATAACTTTCTCGTTTGAGCTCCGAATGGCGAACCGAAAAGACCGGCATGCTCCACAACTTGAGCTTTACATGTGTATCCACTTATCCCAGTTTTGGCCACCTATCTGTACCTGCTCTGCCCGTTGGGACCTGCGAAGCCTTCCATCTTCGGACTGGCATATCTTTCACACCGAAGCCCGTTTGACGAGCCGTCTGGACGAGCTTCTAGAGCATCTTGAATACCACATGTGGGGACACATTTCTCGCATTTTGAACACCTTGACTTTTCGTCATCATTATCTCACTTTGGAGGCCCCCCGGCCTAAAAACCCACTTTAAGCATATATTTCCGCTGCCACTCTCCTGCCCAAGGCCTTCATACCTGCTTTAGCTCTTTGCCATGCGCATGCTAGCACGCTTTGCACTGCATAGCACACTTCCCAATGCATACCAACTTTGATTGCACCATCATTGCCCAGCCCCTTGTTGAACATTCATGTTCAACCACAAACAAGCTCATTGCACTTAAAAACTGCCACACCAAAACAACCTCTCTGAACATCACAAAACCACCTAACATATGTACAAAACCTGGCATCTGTCATCCCCCACATTTGCTCCTGCGGGTTGCCCAACCCCCTGCTTTACCTCTATTCACCCACCAGGGTCAAACACCTTGGATTGTTCCTTTCCATCCACCTGCAACAATCTCGTATAGTACCACACCAGGGCACACACCCAACTGCATAACCAAACTGCCATCCACATGCTTCTACCACTCCAAGCACTCAACGGCATACTGCCCATCGCAACAAAGCACTTACAAACACATCAAATAGAGCACTATCGTTCTCAACCAACACTCTCGGAATACTTGTATCATCACTCGTACCAAATAGACCTAAATATATGACCCACCTTCCCATCCATGTAAAGCTAGATCCTCGTCTAGCAGATCCTGTACCTGCTCAACAGCCCACTTCACAGCTGCACTTATGAGCATCATAGGAAGCACCTCTATCTTTGGCTTCACCCTCGCCTTCACAGTTGCCATGTACTCAACTCCAACATCATCAAGATCTCCCTCTTCGTCTCCACCGAGCATAACGGTATGCACTGATCCTTGCTCCTCGCACACATTCATTGTATCTCCATCCACTTGCAAGAGATCAAACTCATCATACCTGGACTGAGACGACTCGGTCTCCCAACTTGTGTCAACATCCAAAGAGCTACTTTCACTTGGCTCAACCTCGTCCTCTTTTTCAAGCTCGGGAAGCTCCTCTAGCTTCTTCACCGCTTCAATCTCATCTACAAACCGCACCCTTTGACCTTTACCACACTTCCATGGAGTTTCTACAACCACACTTGAACTTGGCAGCATATCCTTTGCCTGATCGGGAACCACCTATATATATTCCATAATCGAAGCCGCTCTAGCTGCATCCTCGGCATAGGAACCACCCTATCTCTCTGCAACCACAGAACCCTCGGCTCCTCTTGCACATGCACTTCTGTTTGCACAATCCTTGGCCCGGCTACCACCGCATCAACCGCTTTGGCATCACAACACGTAGCAAACCTTGTCTAGCTTCACGCTTCTTGAGAATCTTCTTGGTCCGCCCTTTTTGCTAGAGCCACCGCTTCTTCGTATGACACCGCGCAATCAATCTCACCTTGTCTCTAATTCTTCATGCAGGCAATCAAAAACTTGCTCAGTTTACACACTCAACATTCTCAGCAGCAGTTACCTTTATCAGCTTTTTCCAAAGGACCTCAAACTCCCATAGGAACGCTTGAAAATCCGCTTCCAAGCCTTGCTTCAAATTGTCCAGCCTTCTCTTTACTTCATCCAATTGCGCATCTGCTACATATATGCTTCGAAAAGCCGCTTCCAATGCTTCATGATCCACCTTTTTCTCATTAGGCAGGCCATCGAACCATAGACTCGCTTTACCACGCACCAGGAGAGAAAACACCTGTACAGCACCTTCTTCTGTCGACAAACCACTTTCCAACACAAACAACCAATAATCTTGGAGCCAGGTTCCTGCATCTTCTACCCCAGTGAAAATGGGAAATCTCGTCCAAGCCATTACTTCTCTAGCAGCACCTGCTCTTCAAAGGCCGCACCTTTGGCATCACCAAAATCATCGCATTGTCTTCAAACAGGAGCATCAGTGTGCTCCTCCGTGGGGGCACCAGAAGATGGAGAGGGGGAATGGGGAACACACCCGACACACAAACAACTGCCCCTATATAGCTCAGGGTATTCACAGCACCTCTGTCCTCTTGAAAGCTCCTTCAAAAAAGACGATTCACACTAGCAGGACTTTGCCCAATGCACACACAACCTGCACAGTTGTCAGACAACAATCACACCGATCTTGCCCGCTTCCAGCCCTTCGACAACTCAACACCTCTCTCTCTTTCTCTCTCATACACGCAAGGGGCCCGAGGGGCTCACACGCTCACACACACCGGCACCACACACCTTGGAGACGAGCAACAAAGAAAGGGGGAAAGGGGGGAAAGACGACGCTAAAATCAACTGCAATGGGGGGCTTCTCTTCTTTATTCACACCAAAAATAGGTACAACACCGTTGCCGCAACCAACGCACACCGAAAAAAGCACAAAGGGCGAGCCCCGCTCAAGCCCGGCTTCAGGGACTCCATGGCTTGTACTCCTCGCGAGCTCCTTGTGGCTCCCAACGAACGAGCAACCCAAGATCCAAAAAACCCCGTCGAGGAAGTTCTCCCTCCCTTCTTTCTTTGTTTCCCCTTTTCAAAAGCAAAGGAAAAACTTCTTTTTTTTTGGCAACTGAGCCCGGCGCTACTGCCTTTTGTCTTTTCTTTGTGAGTTTTGCTTAACTTATGAGGTTAGCCTTCTTTTTTCTTTTCCCATTCCTGCCACCTTTCCCTTTGCATTTACAACCCACAACCAAAGGGTTTTTAAGCCCTCATTTCCCACACAATCCCTGCTCCGCTCCCCCAGGGCGCTAAATATCCACCACACCAATGCACTCGAACCCCGTCCTACTCGCTCAAAGCCATACAAAAATTTTCCTGCACTCCAAATTTCTCGAGCTCGCCAATTGAAACCGCTAAAGGACCGAAAAAATGCTTGTGACTGCCTTACATTCTCCTTGGCATGTCCACTTGCCCATGATTTCGATTTCCAAGCCGTCGATCTCAACTAACCCCACTCAATGCATGCAACCTTGCCAAACCTGGTCGAGGCAAGGAAAACACCCGGCGGCACGTCTTTTAATGCGGACAACCTTGCACACACTCGGCCCCCGGAAAACTTTCAACTGTCCGTAACTTTCTCGTTTGAGCTCCGAATGGCGAACCGACTAGACCGGCATGCTCCAGAACTTGAGCTTTACATGTGTATCCACTTATCCCAGTTTTGGCCACCTGTTTGTACCTGCTCTGCCCATCGGGTCCTGCAAAGCCTTCCATCTTCGGACTGGCATATCTTTCACACCGAAGCCCCGTTTGACGAGCTGTCTGGACAAGCTTCTAGAGCATCTTGAATACCACATGTGGGGAAACATTTCCCGCATTTGAACACCTTGACTTTCTGTCATCATTATCTCACTTTGGAGGCCCCTCCGGCCTAAAAACCCACTTTAAGCATACATTTCCGTTGCCACTCTCCTGCCTAGGGTTTTCATACCTGCTTTAGCTCTTTGCCATGCGCATGGTAGCACGCTTTGCACTGCATAGCACACTTCCCAATGTAGACCAACTTTGGTTGCACCAACGGTACCAAAGCCCGAAACTTGCTTTTTATTAAATTTTGTATTTTCAAATATCCAAAAAATGCCGAAATGCCAAAAATAGGCCGAAAACTCCAAAAATCACGAAATAATCCCAAAATTTGCTAGAGAAGTCCAAAAAATTCCCGAAAAGTTATAGGAATCTTAGGAAATTATCATCATTTACAACAGAGCATTTCCAACATGCAAAAACACACCGAAAATAGCAAATTTTTATCGAAAACGCGATTTACGACACAAAATCAACCCGGCCCTCGGAAATAGCAAAACGCTCAAAACTCGACCACGAAGGGCACAAATGCGAACAAAATGATGCCTAAATACGCATACACAAAATAGCTCGTAAAGATCGCAAAATCAATATTTTTATGGAATTATCCAAAAATTAATGCAAAAATTAACAAAAAATTACCAAAAATTATCCAATTTTTTTTTACAAATTCTCCACACATTGGGAAATGGTGCAACCAAATAAAATTACACAAATCACATCAATTCAATTGCCAACAATTCTATCGAATAAAATCAAGACTATGCAATTAAACCGGTAAAATTATCGACAAGAATAGGTCAAAAATTGATGCAATTAGAGTGTGTAAATCCCTGTTTTGAGCACAAAAACACAGCATTTCATAATTACACACATCATTTATGCAATCAAAACATTGAATTAACTATGAAAATTTAAACATTTTTTAGGCACACACATACTAAAAAATTGGCAGTTTTTACCAATCTTTAGGTGTGCACACAAAAGGGTTAAATTTGTCGAATTTGCAATGTGACTTCACAAATCAATAGTTAGGCATGAGCGCAATACCAATCAATCATCACAATTCAAAAATCACAATGCACACATTGATTTCTAAGTGCTCAAACATAGGCAAAATAGTGCACACACACCTAAAATTAACATATACACACTCAATTAGAATGCACACACACTTGATTTTAGTGCACACAAACTTGAAATTGACCATTAAAGCATGCAATTAACTCAATTAGGCATCCAATTAGCAGTCCACTATCACCAATTAGCAATTGAACTTATCAAATTCATGCGCCACCAATTCTTAAAAAGTTTGGCATTACGACGGCGTGAAAATGAAAAATCGCAAAACTCTTCCATCCATAACATCAACATTGCATTACATCACATAGCATAGCATTACATTGCATCAACATTACATTGCATCATGGTGGGATTTCTACACAATTCTACATATTTCTAAATTCTAGGGAGGTTGTGAGAATACCACCTTAATTACCTTTCATGAAGATCAATTGAATGGTCGAATGTTCCAATCCTTCATAGCAAATTAGTAAGTTAGCAACAATTAGTCAAATTAGCAATGGATTAGTGTCAAATTAGAGTGTGTAAACACACAATTGGCAAGATATGGTCACACATTAGGGAATTATGAACACAATGCTTCATGCACACACATTCAAAATCCACAAAAACATAAACACACAAGTGAAATTAGTAGTTAAATTAATGAGGGAACGCATTCGTTTATGCCAAAATTACACTAGTGTAGGCCATCGTCCCGGCAACGGCGCCAAATGTTAGGGGTACCATCGATGCAATAGCTCCAATGACCAACAAAATTGTCAATACGGAGGGATGAGCTACCCGGCTAGGGCATGGAAACACTCACACGGTTAGTGAGCTAATCATGGCAACACAAATGGTTAACTCTACGAAGCGAGATTCTTGGCCTATGGAGGAGCTAAGCTACAATGAAGGGCAATCTCCATATCCACTTCTCTTCACCTTTAATCAACCCAATCACACACACTACGATTGCAAGACGCACACAACACTAATCCTATCATGCAACACACTACTCGCAAACACACACACATAGATCTATCGAGCACCACACTCCAATCAAACCTACATGCACACACAAGCAAAAGACGTCAATCACACAAGATTAGAGAGGGATTAACCACTAATTAGTTAAGATCTAGTTAATCGAAGCATCATAGGCAATCATAAGAAGTAAGAGAGAGGCATAGTGAGAGAGAATGAATCATTGATTAGTGTTAATCAAGTCTCATGAGCAAGGAGAAGCTCAAGGACTCCATAGCCATACACCTCAAGAGCTCTCACCAAAGAGTGATCTCAACAAATGACTTGAGAACCCTAATTTCTTTTACACGCTGCCTTATATACCTAGGTTAAAAATATGCCATGTCCGGCTGCCCAAGGCCTTTAGGGCTCACCACTTACTGAATCTGAAACCTAGGCACAGTAAGTGACCTATTCTTTACAACTTGGAACTCCCATTGAGCCCGTAACACATTAAAATATTACAATGGCTTGAAATAATTCAAAATTTTACAATACGTGACTATTTTCAGAAAGCGTGGAAAATGTGTAGCTCCAATCTTTACTGCTTCTTCACTTTGATCTTCGATGTGCATTCGTACGTCTTCGGTCTTTAGCAGCTTCTGTTAACTGACGTTCACTTAGTTAACACATGCCATTGAAGCTTGGCTCTTGGTTGGATTTGCATTCCATAGCCAAGAGTTGTTGGTGTAGGCCTCTACTTCTCAAAGCTTGGAGAAGGAGATGGAGTTCTTCTTGCACACATGAGTTGTGTGTGTGTAGCGATGTGTTGGAGTAAAATGCAGCCTTCCCTCTTATCTTAGTCGACCGCTCTTGCTATTTTCTCATGCTGGCATCCCTGTAAAGCTTAGCCAATCACAAATTAGCAGCATAGTTAATAGCCTTGAGACATGTGTCCCCCTTTCCCCTTTTGTGAGAGCGTTAGGTAATTAAATAAATCTATTAAACTCTCATTGGTCCTCTTAGTCTTTTGGCCAATAAGAATCAGGCAATCCATTGGGCTGTTGGATGCTCATTGGACCCCTTGGTAGACTGTCCAATAGTCTTCTAGGGAGCTTATTTTATACTGGTTCTTTTATCAAGCATTTTAAAATTGATTATACTAAATTTACTCTAGCCTAATTCTCAGTGGTCCACCTCTACGGCCATCCAATAGGATTTGAGGGGAGGTTGGGGACAACTGGCCTAGGAGCTTGACATGTGTCCAGTATTCCCTTTCTATAAAGGGGAAGCCTTGGAGTGTGTGTGTGTGTGTGTGTTTCTCTCTCATCCCCTACTCTCATGGCTTGACCCCTCCTTGATAGGGATGTGGGAAGACTTTTTAGTCTGTCCTTGACCATCCAATTTTACCCTACATTGGCCTTTGGACAATTGTAATAAAATTAGGAACCTTAGCCTATGGAAGTATTAATGGAGCTGAACCTTAGGTCTTTTAAGCCCCATTGAAGCACATTGCTCTTTTGCAGATTGTCCCACTTTGGATCCCTATTTTTCCTCCTTTGGATCCGTTGTCGTGCTGTGACACGTGCATAGTGGGAACGCATGCTACAAGATCTATCTTGTATTTTTTAAGATACATAATTATATTTCCTATAGTGTACATATGCATATTTAAGTATAATAATAAGCCTTCTATCTCATCCTATTATTTTTCTCAAGGGTAACATATCCTTACTTTACCATCAGAAAATACTATGGGAAAAGCATCAATAGCTCCGCCTCTTTAACTTGGGACAAAAAGCATTGATTCTTTATTTCTACTATTTCATTATCATCTCACACCCTAGCTAGATCCTATATCTAGGGTAAACTCCAATATATATATATTCTATGTATTTTTTATACTTTTCTTATATTTCTTTTTAAATAGCTACAAGGAGAGAATCAAATCCTACTAGGACACTAGGTGGCATGATTTCAAAGATACACTTATTTAATGCATTATTGCAAGCATGATTACAAAACTTTGTCAAGGAGCAATGTCATGCTTTCATATGGCATGAGGTGTCCTTTGGAATTAAATGAAAGTCTAGGCTAAGGAGACCACATGAAGACTTTTGCTGCCATAAATGGACCCTATTTTGATGAATTTTTTACACAAGGTTCCAATCTGAATTGGAAAACGATTTTAAAATGAAAATCGTAGCTAATGAGCTGAAGTTTCTGCCCATATTTTTACTTTTTTATTTGAAGCCACGGTTGAGGAGTTATGATCAGAATACTGGACCCCAGTCTGCCAACATCATGCACGGACAGCTCATTTCCAACTTTTCCAGTTTCTATTCACACTGGCTCCTCTCTTCTTATGTAAACCTTTGGGGGCTCCCTTCACCTATAAACGGGGACCTCTTATTCCTTGAAAAGGAACTCAAGCATTCAATCCATTGATGAGAGGAATTCTTGAGGGAGTGAGTAGTAATGCTTAATTGTACTTAGCCCCATTAACATAAGCCCAAGCCTACACTTTCTCCTAGAGGAAGACTAGCCATTCTTGTACGCTATCCTTGGAAGATCAACTCTAATCAAAGAAGATGTTGTACTTGGCGTATCAATCAACATTGAATTCTCCCCTCTTCTTCTCTCTCCCATCAATAATGGTGCCGAAGGGTTTCAAGTAAGATGTGTTCTACATTGATGTTTTCTTGATTTCTTGTTGTTTTCATTTTCATCTCTAATCCAACATATATATATGTATCTAATCTCATCTCCTTAACCAAACCTATCTGTCTCATTCTTAGTAATTCATCCTCTCTAGGTTCTCTTTGCTACAGGTACATCTCTCCTCGCAGTATCCTTATTGCCTACGTTCAAGAATAGGGCTTGGGAGGGAAACTTCTCATCTCTTCGCTTCTCTCATATCTACATTTCTCACATACTATCCTAGATGAATAACCCACATGATGATCATTTCTATCGCTTTCACTCTGTACGATCTATTAGAATTAACGTATGGATTAGCCGAAAAATACACTTTCAACAACGTATAGTGTTTCTCTTTGGCCCAGAAAGGGTTAATGAAATACTTCTATCACCGGATCCCATCATACTACCTCTCATAGACTATAACTTTTCTTTTGACGTAAGCGTAGTTATCTTGCTATGAACCAAGAGGATTTGTACACACAATCAATCCCAATCACTAGACAAAATATATATATTATGGTAAGCACAAAACTACAATTCCAAAGAACAATTCGTAGCCTATTTGGTCAGTCAAGATTGGATGCCATTAAATCATCTATTAACCCTTTCATATTACCCATGATACAATATGACCATAGCCTTGATGTTTTCATCTTCGTATTGTTTTGACATTCTCTTTTGCGTTCTTTCTTTGTGTGTGTGAATGCAAGAGAGAAAGAGTGAGTCTTCTTTGATTGCACTTCTTTCCAAACCCTAGTCTTCATGGCATCTATGGTTTAACTCCTTCATATAGTTTTTGTTGAGTTCTCTCACAAACTCTCACAGCCATAAGCCCGGTGCTGTCTTGGCAAGACCGCAAATTTCTCGACATATTTTTGGTGAACCCGACGCGAATCTGCTAGGGTGAGAGTTTGTGGGTAACCATGGGTGATCATGTTGAGCAACAAAGTATGCATTTTGACCCAACAACAATGCAAATGTTTCAAGCATTTGCAATGTTCATGCAACAACAACATGCCACTGAAAGAAGGGAGATTTCAGCAACGAAGGCCATACAAGCGGTCGTCAACAGAATGGATCAATTCAATGGAAAAGATGTAGCCAAGTACTTACGCGAGTATGTGAAGGAGATGGAGATGCATCGCATGTCAGAAGGTGAGATGATTCAAAGCTTTGAGCTAGTTGTTGCTCCATAAATTAGGGAGCATGTTAGGGCAATTAAAGATGGGCATGGGAGAAATTGGGAAGAACTCAAAGTAGCTTTAAAGGAGGAATATTTCATGGAGGACTTTGAGAGAGTGACCAAAAGGACATTCTTAGAATGGGTAGTCAAGCCAAAGCAAGGACTATCAATAACAGAACTACTTAGGGAAATTGAGCGGCGCTATGCACAACTCACAAGGACTGAAAGGGCCAAACTAGATACAGAGAAGACAGATCTTTTCTTACATGCTGCAGGTAAAGAGTTTCAAGAAAATTTGGAGCTTCTTCTTGAAGATAAAGATGTTGAGCAAGGACTAAAGACCGACTGGAATGAGGTTGAAGGTGCTGTCTCAACGCTTGCCAAACGACAAAGAAGAAGGGACAAGATGGTACTAAACACTACAAGTCCTTCCACCTCAACTCCTGACAAAATGGTAAAGCCTACTTTTATCGCTCCTAAGTTTGATGAGTCCATGCTAGATGAGCTTGTGAAGGGAATGCGTGACTTGAAGGTGAAGCTTGCAAAGCTTGAAGAAAAAGGCCAACCATCAGGGCCACTTCCTAGGCAAAGACAACAGCCCAAAGAAGGGTTTGTTAGTAGATGTATTTGGTGTGATAGTACAGACCATGTAAGAAGGGATTGTGATGATTTTAGTGATGCTTTGTCAAAAGATGTTGTCTTTTTTAAGGATGGTAAAATCCACTTAAGAGAGACAGGTCTACCCTTGAGAACTAACTTTGGGAAGGGGGGAATGCAAACCTTAGTTGAAGATATGGCAACCAAGCATGCCACCTCTTTAGTTGAGGCAGCTACTTATGGAGTAAAAATTGAACATTTTTGTGATGAAGAGGTGAGTGACCATCATGGTCAAATTTGGCCAAATGTCATGCAATTAGCTAAAAAGGGAAAGCTTACAAAAGAGATTCTACATGAAGCAGGTGATTGCATACGTTTAGAGCAGGTGATTTCCCGGTGTCGCTATGAGCGTCGCAAATTTACAAAGAAATTTGCGACGCTCATAGCGACGCCGACTGGGCTAAAAAAATAACAGAGAGCGCCCAAAAACTCAGATCTCAGATCTGAGTTTTTCGGCGCCCTCAAGCAAGGAGCAGGAAACACTCTCTCTCTCTCTCTCTCTCTCTCTCTCTTTCTTCCACACACACACACACACACACACACACACACACACACACACACACACACACACACACACACACACACACACACACACACACACACACGAGGAGAGGAAGGAGAGCCAGGTATGCTCCTTCCCTCTCCTCACTCTCATGTTCCCTTCCCCTCTTTCTCTCTCCCTCTCTCTCTCTCTCTCACACACACATACACACACACACATAGTGTTTTTGAGAGAGAGAGAGAGAGAGAGAGAGAGAGAGAGAGAGAGAGAGAGAGAGAGAGTACAAACATAAACAAAAACGCACACACACATACATAAACAAAGAATTCACACACACATTGAGAGAGGAAAAGAGAGAGAGAGCATGCATAAACAAAAAACGCACACATTGAGAGAGGAAAAGAGAGAGAGAACATGCATAAACAAAAAACGCACACATTGAGAGAGGAAAAGAGAGAGAAAACATGCATAAACAAAAAAACACACACACATTGAGAGAGAAAGAGAGAGAAACTAATTTAACGTCGTAGGAAACTAATTAAAATTAAAAGACCTAAAGATCTAGCCGACGAGGAGTTGAACTCAAGACCTATTATTCAAGAGGGAAATGGCATAACCAATCTATCATACTTGGCATGGGTGATAGAAAGGTTATACCATTTATCTCTTTTTATTGGCACACACATCCACACACGCGCACACACACAAGAAGAAGAGAGTTATAACATCGTAGGAAACTATCCTAAAAGACGTTAAAGATTAGGTTAGATGTAGACTTACGTTAAATTAGATTTAGGTTTATTTAAGTTAAATTAGATTAGATTTAGGTTTATTTTTAATTAGATTTATGTTTATTTACGCTAGATTTAGATTTACGTTATATTAGATTAGATTTAGGTCTCCATAGACTGCGATGCCTGCATGAAGCGGGTGAAGAAAGCCCTCAATGGAATATAGGGTATTGTTGCCTTCACTCATGGTGGGCTCCGTCGATCCAAAAGTACTGGTGAAATGTCTTCAGAAGATAGCGAAGAAGGTGGATCTTCAGGGCGGCAAGAGTCACTACATCCCCGACACAATGACCATCTAGACAACCTCTAGTCATTCAACAGCAACTTCAAAGTTAGTAACAAGAGCAAGAACGGTCTAAAGGGCCAATTGCTGTCGTCAGATGTGGATGGAGATGAGGCAGCGTCACCGCCGGAAGTTAACTCTCACATCTTTAGTGATGAGAATGCCAACTCTTGCCGAGTTATGTGAAAAATTATGTGTTAAATCAGTTTTAAGGTTCTTATAATCCCTGTTAGTTTAGTTCTTTTTTTTTAATATAACATAATTTACGTTAGATTTAGATTTATGTTATATTAGATTAAACTTAGGTTTATTTAGGTTTATTTAGGTTCACACACACACACACACACACACACACACACACACACACACACACACACACACACACACACACACACACACACACACACACAAGAAGAAGAGAGTTTTAACGTCGTAGGAAACTATCCCAAAAGACGTTAAAGATTAGGTTAGATGTAGACTTACGTTAAATTAGATTTAGGTTTATTTTTAGTTAGATTTACCTTTATTTAGATTTATGCTTATTTACGTTAGATCGAGTCCACGCAAGAATTACTTACGGTTTAGGGTTTAGAGTTAGACGAACAGTGAAAAGATCTACTGTGAAAAGATGTTAAGATGCTGTGAAGTGCTACAGCTAGAGAAGAGGCAAAGGGGTTTTGTCCACTACATGCAGTATCATGTAGACGTGGGTCTGTAGATTTCTTGTACCCACAAATATAGGTATTGACCAATAAAGACGAGATTATAACCCGGTGGTTCTGATCTCCGTGCACCTCTAGACCGAGGTGTGCGGGGATTGGACATGACTAGAGAATGTGAGGTAAACAGAGAGAGAGAGAGAGAGAGAGAGAGAGAGAGAGAGAGAGAGAGAGAGAGAGAGAGAGAGAGAGAGAGAGAGAGAGAGAGAGAGAGAGATAAGACGAAGAATGCCAATAGAATATTAAATTTGTTGTCCAGGTTATAAGATTTTTATCCTCATTATGAGTAGTGACGAGGATGTGGGACCGTCCAACCGAAACACCTATCTCTCAACGAGGGTCTTATGTCCTTGTAATCAATGCAAGCATGCTGTGCGACGGACAAGACATGTTTCTTTGCAGCACGTTCGTGAATTTGGCGACTTCGATCCATCTATTATAGATCGAGTTGTTGCGAATTATAACTCGTCGGACTCTGACGCTTGCCAACAAGCAGCAATCTTGCAACCCAATAGATGTGTTCGCAGGCGCTTTGGTCAAGCAGTATATGTGAGGCCACAAGATGTAGCCTCTGACAGCTCGGGGGATGATCATGCAGAGCACATTCCCAACGAGGCAATGTTTGAGCCCGAGATTGATGAAATGATCGAGACGATCATGGATTGAGAAAGGCTTATCTATGATGATATGAAACGTGAAGCCGATACGCCATTGTATAATGGAGCACGTATGTCTAGATTGAAAGCACTCCTGGTTCTTCTCAACATGCAGGCAAAGTTTGGATGGAGTGACACTAGCGTCACAACGCTTTTCAGGTGATCTATTACAATTAGTTTACTTTAATAAAACTCTAAATGTATAATGATCTGATAGATTTTTACACGACTGTATCGTATTTTTATGTTGTGTAGATTGCTTAAAGAGCACATACTACCAGCTGATGCCAAATTCCCGAGATGAAGCAAGAAAGATTCTGCGAAACTTGGGGATGGATTACAATTCTATCCACGCTTGTCCTAATGACTGCATTCTTTTCAGAGGGGAATACATAGACATGGAGAAGTGTCTGAAATGTGATTCCGAAAGATATCGAGTAGATCTCCACGGGACAAAAATTCCACAACAGGTTTTGCGACATTTTCCTCTGATTCCTCGCATCAAGCATTTCTTCGAATGTAAGTCCATGGCCGCCCTAGCATCATGGTATGAGGAGAATAAATCTTCGGATGGTGTGCTACGAATTCCTGCAGATTGCGCAGCCTGGAAACATATAGATGGAACATGGTCGGATTTTGCCAAGGAAGCTCGAAATTTGCGCTTAGGCTTGGCTATGGATGGCGTAAATCCATTTGGTCAAAGATCAACACCTTACAGTGTATGGCCCGTTGTCATCGTCAACTACAACATTCCCCCGTGGTTGACTACGAAGAAGGGGCACCTATGGCTAAGCTTGATTGTGCCAGGGCGATATAAAGTGAGGAATATGGATGTGTATCTTCGTCCACTATTGGAAGAGCTACAACAATTGTGGATTGGCATAGAGGTGGTGGATATGAGCCGACACACAGGACGACGGAATGCTTTGATCAGAGGCATTCTAATGTGGACCATGCATGACTATCCCGGGCTAACAGAATGCTCAAGTGATCTATTGACACTCCTCACTCAGACACTGTAAATCTTGTTTTTTCCCATAGTTGATCTATTATCATGTGTATACATGCAGGGCTTCAAACAAGCGGATACAGAGCATGTGTCACATGTGGACCTAGACTGAATGCACGTAGGGCGCCCTCACTGAAGAAGCAAATCTATGAAGGTCATCAAGCGTATCTTCCAAAGAATCATGTGTTACACGACGGCTTTTTGGAAAGAGAGCCACCAAGGATGTCTGCACAAGCATGGTTAGAGCAGTAGGAGATTTGCGATAACGGATTGCCTCCAGGGATGAAGAGACTATCTCTATGGTACGAGTTACCATACTGGCCCCGACTCATGATCAATCACTTGCTCGATCCAATGCACATATTCAAGAATGTGGGTAATCTACTATGGGACCATCTGACCGGTAAGAAAGATACTTTGGGAGCCAGATTTAACCTTAGAAATGTGGATCGTATGGAGCAATATTGGCCGCAAACACCGTCTGATGGATCGATAAAACTCCCTAAAGCACCATGGATTTTCACAGGAGCCCAAGAACGCAAAGTAAAAGAGACCATTCGATCTTTGCGGACCCCCACTTGCGTAATGCACTCGCTCGGAACGTGTTTTACTAAAGAAGGAAAGCTTACCGGTTTGAAGTCACACAATTGGCATAAAATGTGTCAGGTACGTTCATAGTGGACTTTAATATCATTGCATAAAATGTGGACTTTAATATCATTGTTGCACATACTTTACAGTTTATTTTACCGGTTGCCATTGAGGGATGTTTGTCTTTCGACATCCGTAACACAATCTACAAACTTGCAAAGCTGGTGCAATGGATCTCACAAAAGGAGATCAACGTAGACTCCATACCATTCGCCAAACTAAATGCTGCGGAGCTTGTGTGCATGTTTGAGAAACATTTTCCTACTACCATGCTAACCATTCAGGTGCATCTTCTTGTTCACATAGTTGATGAGGTGGAAATAGCTGGCACAGTTCATTCCAGATGGATGTTCTTCTTAGAACGTTTCATGAAAACGCTTAAGGGATATGTGCGTCAAAAGGCACGTCCGGAGGGTAGCATGGCAGAAGGTTGGTTGGTATCAGAGTCCCTAGTGTACATTGGAGAGTGGCTAGATGGATTTGATAAAGCCCGGGACACGCTATGGCGAACCATAGATGATGAGCGCATATCTGGGATTGTCATGTGCAATCTCGGTGTCGAGAAGAAGATGACGAAAGATCTAGAGCCTAAAATCAACCGATTTTGCATGCTTCACAATCTAGTGATGCAAAAGTGGATTTCACAATATGAGGATGCAAAGCAAGAGCGACAAAGGGCACGAATCGAGTGGAGACAGGGAAGACGACCACCGATGCACTATCCGACGGTTCTGGAGAGCCTACCAACCTTCATGAGCTTAAGATGGTTGCACAACCAATTGAAAAGCGCACAACAATGCGGTGACGAAGTGACTGAGGAAGAGTGGGAGTACTCTTGGGGTTGCGCGACCAAGGTAAGTTTGCAATGTACGACTAGCTAGTGACTTTATTTCTAAACGTTTGAACGGCCACTCATAATCTTTGTTCGTTGTAGTATAAGTCATACACAGCAGCATGGTGTAAAGGTGGACATTTTAGGGTGGAACGAATCGACAAAAAGCGTTTTACTCAAGATTGTGGAATCATGGCAAAATTTGAACAGTCTAGTCGACGACGTTCCTCTGATGCAGATCCTGTGGTGGCGGAACTCACTTACTTCGGCACGCTGCAAGAGATTTTGAGGATCGACGTGCAATGGTTCAAGATAATCATGGAGGGTCGCAACGCTACTGTGCGTAGAGGAGAGTCTGGTTTTCTTGAGGTGGATTCTACTAAGAAATGGACTGAACTAAGAGACACTTTCGTACTACCCGAGCATTGTGAACAAGTAAGTATGTAAATAGTTAACATCCCCCTTTTACAAGTTATGTGCTTGAAAGCTCTCATGTAAGTTATGTGGCTCTGGTAGGTAATATTTCATCCTACAAAGTCTACATCAAACTGGTGGTACGTCATAGAGGTAGCCCCTCGTAGTGCAAGGACGTACAAAGGCTACCATGTGCCAATCACAACGGCATCAATGGAGGAGATCAGAGAAGATGCTCAATCAGAAGCCGCTGCGGTGGTGCCAGACGAGCATCAAGATGCTACTACTCTATATGGGGTGCATGCAGAGGAGCTACAAAATGAAACAGAGGATATGTGTTTAAACGGAGAGCTCTATATAGATATAGAAAGTTATGCTGAGTTATGCGAGGATGACAGAGAGATCTCTTAAAGCCACAAATATTGTATTTGAACAATTTTGCTCCGTGTTGTAAAAGCTCTGGCTCTCTAAGTACCGTCCATGGTGTATAACGCTCTTTTCTACTCGCGCTCGCATCTTTTGATTGAAAATTCTGAGTTTTCGACTTGCCTCTTCTATCACTCAATTCATTGCGTCATTGTATTTATATGCGTCATTACGTCATTGTATTTAATGGTCTTTGCGTCATTGTCTACTCTATTCATTCAATATTAAGTTTAAATATTCGTGTGTTTAATGCAGGTATGGATGATGAGGAGTTTCTTTCTTCTTTGTCACCGCAGCAGAGACAGTGGTACGTGGAGCGTCATCGCTCTGGCGCATCATCGCGCGTTCCTACTCCATCCGCATCTCCCTCTATTTCGGAGCATTCGGCGCGCTCCGAAGCTTCGGCGTCGACGAGACGAGCTTCACACTTGTCTAGACACCGGCGCTCTAGTGGTGGCGGTGGCAGTTGTTGTGGGGATTCCGCCACCGATGCCTCCACACCGCCTCGTGTTCGACGAGGCTCTTTACCCTCCCCTTCTTTGCCCGCCCCCACACCAGCCACAACATCGCCATCTACGTCAGGTTTTGCACGGCTGACTGTTCCTAGAAGCTACACACCTCTACCTACTCCGCCAGGAGCCACCCCACTCGACACTCCTCGCTTCGGGGCCCAGACGCTGGTGGAGACACCTGACGTCCGTACCCCCATCGACACGCCGCAAGAGAACCCTGCCGGGACACCCAGGTTCACGCATCACCGGCCAGAGGGCTTGCCTTACTCCGTCCACTTCAGCGATGGCATCATCATGGATGATGACGGCAAGAAGGTGATCTCGCGCATGCGTGGTCTTTGCTCTCAGCTGTTTAGACACTACATACTAAACAAATGGAGTGAAGTACCAAGTGATTTAAAAAACAGAGTCATCAGCATACTTCATGATGAGTTTCCCGTTCCAACACGGGATCAACGCTTCAATGAAGACCTGATGAAGATTTGAATGCGCGAATACTGCAAACACAAGCGTTCCGAAGTGCAAAAAGCAATCAAGCATGGGTGGAATAGGCCAGATTGGCTGGCCAAAGAAGATTGGAAGAATGCGAAGAAAGCAGCGTGCGAGAATCCCGACAAGTGGAAGCAACAAAAGGATGCAGCCAGAGCGCGAGTAGAGGCAGGGAGCTCGCACCACTTGGGGAGCGGTGGATGGGCATCATTTGAGGCCGATTTTGTAAGTGTTTTCGCATTGCTCTTTATGTTCGATAGTTTAGGGTTTATGAGTTTTTTAATTCTAACATAATGAATTCTTTGTATGTTTTGACAGTGGTCGATGACAGGACGTGATCCCACACCGTACGAGCACGAGTACGCAGGCAGGAAGGGTTAAACGCCCCGATGGACATTCTCAGTTCTCGTGGCGGCATGGTTAGTATTAGGGTTTACTCTTTTCTATTTTTTGTATTGTTTTATAAATGTCGTTATATGTTTATACTTACTGAAAGCTGTCTTATTGTCTTTTTTTGCAGAATCCGACAGATACGCCGCTTGGACGCGATGAGACGTCTGACTAGATGACGTCATTTTAGCCGTAGCTAGATAGCATTAGTTTAGGGTTTCTCATAGCTTATGTATCATGAGACGGATTTTATACGTCTTTTTGAACCATGTATATTATTACATTTGTCACCGAAGTTCATTTTGCCAATCAATTCTTTATGCCTATGATGTTGTACAATTGTCATTATTACATTTTCCAATCAATTCATTTTGCCTATGATGTGTACAATTGTCAATTTTACGCTTGTCAATTTTGCAAAAAATGCGTCTTGTGGGTGACTATTTTGGGTCTATTATCTACCCTTGCACTTTTTCTAAAAAGTGAATCAAGTACAATATGGTTGATGGGTGGCAGGGCATTCAATGCCCTGTCACCAAAAAACATTTCTCTCGAGCGTCGCTATAACCGTCGCTATTTATGGTTCTGTAGCGTCGCTATAGACTTCTGTGTAAACGTCGCTATAACCATCGCTATGAGCTTCGCTATGAGCGTCTCTATATAGCGACGGTTATAGCGATGCATATAGCAACGCTCTCGTAGCGACGCTATTAGCGACGGTTTTAGCGACGCCGGGGGTTATAAAAACCCAGTGTATTTTCGTCACTAACAGCGTCACAAGAGCACACAACCTCTTGTAGTGTTACAAGCTGCTCAACACCAGACATTGCTATGTTGCGGTGGATTGCCTACATTAGGTCCTTAAATCCCGAGTTTAAGCACATTGCAGGTAAAGACAATACAGTGGCAGATATGCTATCAAGGGCAAGGTATGAAGATGTGTCACAAATGATTGATGAGGGAGATGATGTAGGCACAAAATTCTATTCTATCTCTCATGTCAAAGGTAACAATGTCTGCATGACTAATTCACTTGAATTGTTCTTGAAAGATCTTTATGAAGGTGATTGGCTTTCTATTGGAAGGTACTTGAGTACTCTAACAAAACAGGATGATTGGTCTGAACAAGAATTCAAGAGGATACGCAGAAAATCATATGGGTACTTTTTAAGGGATGGTTACTTGTGGAAGCATCCTAAACAAAAGGGTGCTACACCACAACGGGTTATATGTAAAAAAGAGACTCAAGTAAAGCTCATGCAAGAGTTTCATGAGAGTCTATGGGCTGGACACAGGGGTGTGTGGGCAACCTTCTCCAAGTTGAAAGAAAAATACTGGTGGAAGGGTATGTATAAAGATGTATCTCAGTTTGTAGAGTCATGTGTAACTTGTCAAATGTATTCAAATGTTCGACATCGTGATGGATTGCACCCTACATATCCACTAGCCATGCACTATAAATGGGTTGTGGATCTAGTCATGATGCCTTTAGGACTCTGGCAGATGAGATACTTGGTTCTTGCACGAGAGGACCTAACTAACCAGGTTGAAGGAAGAGCATTAAGAGATAAGACCACAAAAGCTATGTGCAAATTCCTTCTTGATGAGGTGATTTGCCGTTATGGTTGTGTGGGAAAAATCACTACAGATCGAGGTGAGCTGGATGCCAAAGAAGCAAGGGAGTTCTTTTCTAGATTAGGGATCAAGATTTCTCTTACTACAGCTTACAACCCTGAAGGCAATGGAAAGAGTGAAAGAGGGTATCCTCCTATCATCAAAGCTTTGGCCAAGGCTTGCGAAGGAAGAGTTGGTGAGTGGCCAAAATTGTTACCATATGCTTTATGGGCTGATCGTACAACACATAGCTCAGTAACTGGCTACATGCCTGCGGAGCTAATGCATGGTCAAAAGCCAGTGATGCCGATTGAGGATACAATTCCCACATGGAATATACTACCTTGGCAAGAGGGGCTTAGTAGGGAAGATCTCCTTGCACTGCGTATAAGGCAGCTAGAGAGAAGACCTGGAGACATTGAAGCTGCAAAAGAACGACTCAAAAATGCAAGGTTGAAAAACAAGGACTATTTTGATAAGCGACATCGACTCAGGAGCAAAGCAATTGACAAAGGTGACTGGGTTTTAGTGTATGATAGTAGCCTTGATAACTAGCACACAGTCATGCGTAAGTTCTCAAAAAGATGGTTTGGACCGTATGTTGTAAAGAATGTGCATGAAAATGCTACTTATAGCTTGTCTGAACTAGATGGTACAGAAGCAAAGATTCCCATTGCAGGAAAAAGGATTAAAATGTTTAAGAGAAGAGGAGACAATGATCTAGAAGATATCGATGAGGAAGAAGAGAAAAACACAGGTGAAGATCAAAGTGAACATGAAACTCTGGAATCATCCAGTGAAGAAGAAGACAAGGAAGATGTACAAGAGGTCTAATCTTACAAAGAGACAATGTTGCACATACCGGAGGATGTGCAGGTTTAGAGGGGGTGGATGTCGTGCTGTGACACGTACATAGTGGGAACGCATGCTACAAGATCTATCTTGTATTTTTTTAGATACATAATTATATTTCCTATAGTGTACATATGCATATTTAAGTATAATAATAAGCCTTCTATCTCATCCTATTATTTTTCTCAAGGGTAACATATCCTTACTTTACCATCAGAAAATACTATGGGAAAAGCATCAATAGCTCCGCCTCTTTAACTTGGGGCAAAAAGCATCTTTATTTCTACTATTTCATTATCATCTCACACCCTAGCTAGATCCTATATCTAGGGTAAACTCCAATATATATATATTCTATGTATTTTTTATACTTTTCTTATATTTCTTTTTAAATAGCTACAAGGAGAGAATCAAATCCTAGTGGGACACTAGGTGGCATGATTTCAAAGATACACTTATTTTAATGCATTATTGCAAGCATGATTACAAAACTTTGTCAAGGAGCAATGTCATGCTTTCATATGGCATGAGGTGTCCTTTGGAATTAAATGAAAGTCTAAGCTAAGGAGACCACATGAAGACTTTTGCTGCCATAAATGGACCCTATTTTGATGAATTTTTTACACAAGGTTCCAATCCGAATTGGAAAACGATTTTAAAATGAAACTCGTAGATAATGAGCTGCAGTTTTTGCCCATATTTTTACTTTTTTATTTGGAGCCACGGTTGAGGAGTTATGACCAGAATACTGTACCCCGGTCTTCCCACATATTGCAGGGACAACTTTTCCAGTTTCTATTCACACTGGCTCCTCTCTTCTTGTGTAAACCTTTGGGGGCTCCCTTCACCTATAAAAGGGGACCTCTTCTTCCTTGAAAAGGAACTCAAGCATTCAAGCCATTGATGAGAGGAATTCTTGAGGGAGTGAGTAGTAATGCCTAATTGTACTTAGCCCCATTAACATAAGCCCAAGCCTACACTTTCTCCTAGAGGAAGACTAGCCATTCTTGTACGCTATCCTTGGAAGATCAACTCTAATCAAAGAAGGTGTTGTACTTGGCGTATCAATCAACATTAAATTCTCCCCTCTTCTTCTCTCTCCCATCAATAATGGTGCTGAAGGGTTTCAAGTAAGATGTGTTCTACATTGATGTTTTCTTGATTTCTTGTTGTTTTCATTTTCATCTCTAATCCAACATATATATATATGTATCTAATCTCATCTCCTTAACCAAACCTATCTCTCTCATTCTTACTAATTCATCCTCTCTATGTTCTTTTTGCTATAGGTACATCTCTCCCCGCAGTATCCTTATTGCCCACATGCAAGAATAGGGCTTGGGAGGGAAACTTCTCATCTCTTCACTTCTCTCATATCTACATTTCTCACATACTATCCTAGATGAATAACCCACATGATGATCATTTCTATTGCTTTCACTCTATACGATCTATTAGAATTAATGTATGGATTAGCCAAAAAATACACTTTCAACAACGTATAGTGTTTCTCTTTGGCCCAGAAAGGCTTAATGAAATACTTCTATCACCGGATCCCATCATACTACCTCTCATAGACTATAACTTTTCTTTTGACGTAAGCGTAGTTATCTTGCTATGAACCAAGAGGATTTGTACACACAATCAATCCCAATCACTAGACAAAATATATATATTATGGTAAGCACAAAACTACAATTCCAAAGAACAATTCGTAGCCTATTTGGTCAGTCAAGATTGGATGCCATTAACTCATCTATTAACCCTTTCATATTACCCATGATACGATATGACCATAGCCTTGATGTTTTCATCTTCGTATTGTTTTGACATTCTCTTTTGCGTTCTTTCTTTGTGTGTGTGAATGCAAGAGAGAAAGAGTGAGTCTTCTTTGATTGCACTTCTTTCCAAACCCTAGTCTTCATGGCATCTATGGTTTAACTCCTTCATTTAGTTTTTGTTGAGTTCTCTCACAAATTCTCATAGCCATAAGCCCGGTGCTTTCTTGGCAAGACCGCAAATTTCTCGACACCGTACAGATACTGGTCTGGCAGTCTTACCAATATTCTAGCTTTTACTCCCTTGGTACTTCCCCATATTAAATGATCAGTTTCACATGAGAAAATCTTTTGGGAGAATTAGATATTATTTTTTATGATAGAACCCACATGTTTTGAGGATGAAAACTCGTGGCAAGCTATGGATGAATAGATGGTTGCACTTGATACAAATGGAACATGGGAATCGGTGTCATTACCAAAGGAAAAGAACGCAAATGAATGTAAGTGGATCTACAAAATAAAGCATAATGCTGATGGCATTTTGAGAGGGTACAAGGCTATACTTATGGCCAAAGGTTATGCATAGACTCTTGGGATTTATTATAGGGAGATATTCAGCCTTGTAACCAAGATGGCTATCATTCATGTGTTTATTGCAATGCCTGTTGCGTTAAAACGAGTGTTGAAACAAATAAATGTAAATAATGCATTTCTGAATGGAGACTTGGAGGAAACTTTGTATATGGAGCAACCACAAGATTATGAAAATATGAGATATGTGACCATGAGGTCCATGAGGGGTCTCTTGGGCCTCTATTCACTTAGTTCTGACCTCCTAAGGCCCTGCACTTTAAAAGGCTATATCTTAAGCTAGAGACGTCATATTTGAGTGTTTTAAAGTGCTATCCTAAGGTTTTTTGATGTTTTGGATGCATTTGTGGTATTCTTTTTGTAGTTTGAAAACATCTCAAATGTGTTTTCTCTCATCGCACATCACATCACTCATTAAGATTCATGGACATGGATTTATATGCACATTAAGTTGGGCTCTCGAAAAGCATTTCGTACAAGCATGCATTCAAGGGATCGATCAATCTTTTGCATATGAACTATGAGAAATAAAATTCCAAAAATTTACTTTTATATTTTTTTAAATTACCTCTCTCTATGTTGAGGTGGCGTTTTCTATAGGGCCCAAAAACTGAGTCCAAATTTCTCCTAATGCAAGAATTGATTTACGATCAAGGTATCATCAAGTATGCATTGGGCTTGCATATATCATCCAAAATTGCAGTCCAAACATGGTATGACACTATGAGTTTCTGGTTATGCCCTTCAGGTTGATCAATGCCCCAACTACTTTCAATGTCTTGAGACCATATTTGGGCAAGTTTGTCATTTTTTTCCTCGATAACATTCTTGTGTATAGTGCCTTTGAAGAAGAGAATTTACAACATCTAAAGCATGTGTTTGAAGTGTCACGAGAACATAAGCTATACACCAAACTTGAATCAACGTGTGATTTTTTGGAAGGAGGAGATTCACTATTTAGTCCATGTTATTCCAGCTGATTTGTTACACATGGATCAATAAAAAATGGATGCCATTAGAAGGTGGCTCTCTTCCAAAAATCTCAAAGAACTTCAAATTTTCTTGTGATTTACAGGCTTTTATCAATGGATCATGAAAAATGATGCTCATATTGCAGTTTCAATGATAGAACAAATGAAGGCCAATGCCAAAACATTTTAGTGGGTATATGTCAACAACAAATTTTTCATGCTCTCAAGGATGCATTAGCTACAACTCTTATTTTAGCTATTGTGGATCTATTGAATCCATTTTTTTTAGAAACAAATGCCAATAATTATGCTATCGAGGCAATACTTCTATAGGAGGGATGACCAATTGCATTCAAAATCAATAAGCTTCATTTAGCTCAACAGAATTGTTCTATTTTTAAAATAGAACTTTATGCAATAGTGTCTTCTTTAAAGACATGGTAGCATTATTTGTATGGGACACAATTGGATATTATGTTTGACCATGAAAGCATAAAATGGTCTACACAAGAATCTAATTTGAAGGGTTGAAAGGCCAGGTGGTTGAGATTCTTCAAGACTATGATGCAAATCTTCGGTATCATGAAGGATGATATAATGTGGTAGCTGACTCTTAGTCAAATGCCTACAATCAACTCTCTTCTCTTTATCAAGATACAAAGTATAAGGGCCTCCTCCTAGTAGCCCTTGCTTTTGATTATCACATCTAAACCATCAAATTTAAAAAGAAAAAGAAAAAATAATGTTCGAGTAAATTCGGGTTCAATTTAAGCACCAAAGTATACTCATGAGCCACTTCCGACTTACGCCATGGGAATACGGACATAATGAATGCATGAAAAAAAAGCTTTTCATTTTGAGAAAATAAACATAAAGAAAAAGATAAGGAAAAGGGAAAAGATAGGATAAGAAAAAAGGAAAAGGAAAAGATAAGCAAGGCAAAGATAAGGATAAGGATGAGGCAAGTAGCTTCTTGAAGATGTTTTGAGAAGCAACATAAGTTAAAAAGACCTTATCGATAAGGAAGATAACATATCACGATAAGTAAAGGCACTTATCATAAATATGTATAAAAAGAGTGCTTCTATTCTCATTTTACACTTCTCTCCTTCATTTTCTCAAGGTGAAAATTTGAGAGTAAGCTTGAGAAATCCATAGCCAAGCCTCTTTCACAAACACCTCCTACACACACACCCCTCCTCAAGAGAAACCATGGCCAAAACCTTAATCAAGTTTGTCAAAACTTGACCTTATTCTTCACATTAACTTGTCCCTATCCTTTCTCCTAATTAATCTCAAGATTTCCATAGCTTGAACTCTCTTTTACCTCTTGCCATTCTCTCATTCCAAGTGGAATAATCAGTGGTCTTCAAGAAATGTGAAGAGGGAAAGAGCTAACTACGTCAACTCGCTTCTTCAATACTCTCCCAAAGCAAAGAGAAGACTCTACTACGCACACACACTAAGGTAATATTTTCTTGTTGTCATTATGCTATTACACTTTCTTGAAACTGATTTACTCTTTACTTACTAAAATTCATGCTTATATACTATTACACTTTCTTGAAAGTAATTTATTTTTATACTTACTAAAATTCATGCTTAAGCTCTCACATTTTCATAAGCAAGTCTTTTTGCTTGGGAAGAAGAAATAACTTCTTAATTTTGTTGTTTCCCTCTAATTATGGTTCATTACTAATCATAACTAACCATGTTTCTAACAACTAACCACCACGATGTTATTTCAAGTTCTGTTATTTTAAATTTCTTAAACTACCAGATTAATATGGCATAGAGAGAGTATAAAGCACTCTCTTTAACCATAGGTGACTAGAGGTCATAATTACCTAAATATTTCAAGCTACATGATTTCAAGTTCCTTAGATTACCATACTAATTTTGACATAGAGAGAGGATACCCAAGTCAATGACCCTCAACCAAAGGTCAATTAGAGAACTCCCACCAGTTGATCTTGGAAGATTGATGTTCTAATTTAGTCTGATGACTTCAATTGGAAAGTTGGACCGGTAAGCAAGGGTGCTTCGAGGCTAAGGGATCCATATGAGAGAAAGTGAATCTTATCACCCCCTTGAGTTGTTATCAAAGAGCAAGAGGAGTCTTGTCTTGGTTTCAGTCTCAAGTAGGAGGGATGTCAGAGATCACAGTGTATCCATTTGGAGATGGTACAACTGGTGGTCCTTGAGCATGGCCCTAACAAGTGGTATTAGAGCGTAGTTTCTATGCTTGGCTAGGTAAACATTTTTAGTATGAACTTTTGTAGGAAGAGAGTGAGGTATTGATAAAATGACATGGGAATATTAAGAAGAGATTCAAGTTCTCTAGTTTGTGTAAGGATAGATGGAGATAGCAGCTGTAGAAAAGAATGAAGAAAAGAAAGAGGGCATGATAAAGAAAATTGTCTACCTCATCTTTCATACCAAAGAAAAGAATTAGGAAATCTGCAAATATGGGAGAGTGAGTAAAATATAACTAGAATAATTCTTTTGGGGCCATTACTATGACTTGGATAATCTCTATCTAGAAATAATGATGGAAAAATATGAGAGTAGGTCCCAAATATTCATGTTGGACCCTTGTTGAAAACAAATTGGCATTGTAATTTGGGCTGGCAAGTCATTTTTTATCCAAGTCTATCATCTTTTATTTTGCATTACTATGAACCCTAGAGATTTTAAGACAATCCTCTGAAAAACATGAATGCAAGAACTTAGATTTTTTTATAAAAAAGTTGAAGAAGTGCTTTCCTTGACCGTTAATTATTTCCCAAATATAAATTTTGGGTGAGATAAAGAGAATCCATCTTTTAAATGGCTGACTTTTAAATAATCGTTGGCCGTTAATTATTTCCCAAATATAAATTTTGGGTGAGATAAAGAGAATCCATCTTTTAAATGGACTTTTAAATAATTTTTAATCTACCCTTGAGTATTTGAGAATTTTTTTTCCATAGCCATAAAAATATGCCACATAAAACTCCCAAGAGATAGAGTTTCTCGGGACTCTCTTGTAGCTAACACTTCAAATTAGGTGCTTCTTGATATACAAGCGCCGCCAACACCTCAAGTTGTCCTTGTACTAAATTAGATGTCGCTTTCTACAACACTCGTATAAGACTTTGGACGTGATAAGGATCTGAAGGCCCTGCTCAAATCTCTGTAACCACGTTCATTTTTAGGGACAGGTGATGATGTGCCTAATCAAATAGAAGAATGTATATCATAGATGGTTGAGTACTTTGCTCCTGTCAGGTACAATGCAGTTGGACAAAGAATAATGGAGAGAGCTAAGTTATAATGACCAACAAAAACATGGTGTAAGCTCAACTACCAATCTCGCCAAGTAGAGGTGAACCAAAGCTGGATGAGTTAAAGCATCATTTCAAGGAGAGATATCTTCACCTAGACTATTCCACCACTAAGATGAATGAGTTTCTTTCTTGCAATTTGGGAAACAATTCTATTGAGGCTTACTATGAGGAGTTTGTACGACTTGCTCGATTTGCTTCTCTCATGATAGAGGAACAAAAACTAAGTTCGCTTCATCCTTGGGCTTGGAGAAGATGTGGCTCTCAAGCAAGAATTTCCTTCCTAGCCCACTCAGCCTTGCCAAGCAACCAAACTACCATTTATACCAAAGCTAGTTGTCCAACCCCAATCACCACTGTAATTTGTTCATGTGAATGCTCTTCCAAAAACTCAGGGTGGAAGGAAAATGCATTGCTATGAATGCCTGAAATGTGGTCATAAGAAGGCCCAATGTCCTAAAGGAAATGACCCTAGTAATTCAAGCCTCCATGTTAACCTTCAAAATCCACCCAATCAAGGGGGAAAATTCAAACACCTTGGATCAAGAGGAAGAAATTCAACCCAAGTCAGAAATCCCCCTACCACTCATTTTTGTTCTCAAAGACCAACCGTCAATCCACCTAGATCAACAATAGTAAACTTTGTCTCCGTAAAGGATGGGATAGATGAACAAGCCAATGTTTATGCTACCTTGGATACTAGACTTAATCATGATCAGCAATTCCCCATTCTGGAGACTAAAGAAGTGTATGAGTGTGGAGCTAGAGAAAATTTAGACATTGAGGAACTGAATCTCCTACATAGAGGAAAGTTTAGGAGGTTTTCGTCAAGTTGGAGGGCCTTAGTGGAACTTTACATCTTGGCTTGTTTTATCCCAAGGGGGGATCATTGCCGCCAGACTTGCATGCTTTTTTGGATTCAGATTGGGCTGGTTTTTTTGACACGTGAGTGTCCACAAGTGGTTTTTGTTTCATGCTTGGCAGTTCATGTATATCATGGTTGATCAAGAAGCAACCTACTATGGCCACTTTGAGTTGTGAGTCTGAGTTAAGGGCAGTCTTCATAGCTACGATTGAGTGTGTATGGCTCAAACGCCTTATGGCTAATTTGGGTGTTGGACATGACACTGCCAACACTATCTACACTGACAATCAGAGTGCTTTGGTAGTTGTGAGGAACGCAGTTTTTCATGCTTTCACAAAGCACATTGAGGTGCATTACCACTATGTCAGGGAGAGGCTCTTAGCAGGAGAGATCAGCTTGGCTTATGTGCCAACACAGGACAACCTTGCAGATCTTTTCACAAAGGCATTGTCTCGTTAGAAGCTCGAAGCTTTCCGCAAAGCTTTAGGCTTACTCCCCTTTGTGGACTGATCATGTCCTTAGGGCATGGCACTTCCCTTTACTCATGTGCCAGCTCTCGTTCACTACATCACTCCAAGGGAGATTTGTTACCATATGCATGTGGTAGTGATGTGTGGGAACACACTAGGATCGCCGGGGCATTTTTTCCCTCTTTAGGAGGTTTTTTCCCCCGTGCATTGTATATACGCCCATCACTCTAGGGCTATCTATCTTTTCCATTGCACACTAAGTAACACACTCTCTATTGTGTGCCTTGAGCTTCCTTCATCTTCTCCAAGCTATGTGCATTTCTCTGCAACCTAATTCCAACAGATACCTATGGAATGTGAGGATGTGCATAGATGAACTCACTAGCAAAGCCTACGCTATACTTCTTGCTGAAATTTGGGAGTATGATGCACAAAGGAATACTGGTCTCAAAGAATACAATGTAAATTCCTTGATGTAGTCAAAGAATCTCTAGCAACAAAGAGATAAGCGGGGGGGGGGGGGGGGGGGGGGGGGGGGGTAGCATGTATGATTAATAAAGGGCTAGACAATTCTCTATCAATAGTAAAATATGACAAGCACAAATGTTATATATGGAATAATTTGTGACACCAAAAAAGCGCACCTTTTTTTGTAACCAATTGCTACAGTCTGCATCATAATTCCCCCTTTTATGCTTGCGTAGATAGAGATCAACCATTTGTTTATTAAGAGGGATAAATTTATTATTTTAAAGTCCATGGTGATGTTATTTTATTTGGGGATATAACTTCCCACACAAACATTACAACATGATACACAACAATTTGATATGCCATACATTTCAAGGGAGTTGGAGGAAGCTCACATGTATAACCGTACTTCAATGGATAATAAAGATCCGGATCACTATAGAAATCTTATTTACACATGTACATTAATACAAATATGTTTATTGACAATGATATATCTTTATCAAACAAAACTATTAGATTTACATCTAGAAAACACAATGATGATAGTGTGACTTTATGCTACTCTCTGAAGCCATCATGTATCACATGAAGAGTTTTACACTTTGTCAATGAACCCAGAATCATACCATTGAATGTTATGTAATGGCCTTACATGTGGAGAAACAACTACGCATAAAAATATCATTCAAAATGAAGAAAACATATTTCTTTGTACAAATTTCAAACAAGCACCAATGTATTGAAATGGTGAGTAAAAGCTATGGATTATGAAGCTCCATCAATATGATGCAACATTGAAAACTAATGAAAATTTTTCAAGAAAGTAATTTGTTCTTGTGCGGAAGAGTGCTTCTCCATAAAGAATGTCCATGGTATGAACTCGAGGGGTTCACTATACAGGACCCCCCTATATAACATGCGTTTGTGGGGTATTTAAAAAACTCATCTTTTAACATGTCTCAATGAATAAAATGACCGCTTATTTTAGGGAAATTTTCCAAAATTGAATATAAAAACCCCTTGTTTTAATGTACTATTGTTAAATTGACTGAATTGTTTGCATTTTAAAATCCCTCATATAGAACTCACACTACACATTAACATGATTACATAGTGCACCCCCCGAGGGTATGAACAAGGTTAGATCATGGAAGAGTGGAGACAAAAAGCATACACAAAGGAGGGAACAAGAGGGTAAAGTTTGGAGGCTAGAGAGATGAAGGGTGAGAAACACAAAAGAGGTAAAGGATAGAGAGAAGATAAAGGTAGAGGGTGATAAGAGGAGAGATATAGGTACCATTGATTGTGGTCTTGCATCATCAACGGTGATGGCCACTACTCTATTGTGTAATGGCATTTCTATCTCACGCTTGATTCCATCATTGGTCATTGGTTTTGTCTTTTTTGGGCTCAATTTTTCTGTCCCTTTTGTGGATTAACCCTTTCTATTTAGGAGTGTTTTGTTTCTCTGGCTCCATTAGAGCTTGACCTATCTTTATGAGCCTTTTGCACAATTCTAGTCTCTATTTTTCAACTTTAGGGTGCAAATAAGTCAACCATCTCTGTTCTAGTGTTTGGTTGGTTTTCAATCTAGCCTCAAATTCTTGAAACATAGCGTCTAACGGATCTAGGAGTTTTTTTATCAACACTAATCCTCTTGACAATAGCTTTCTTTTTTATTTGTTCCCTGTTTTCCTTTTCTTGTTTCAGCTACTCTATGGTTTGTTGTAGCATGGTTTCTAAGACATTTTTCTCTTTTAGCCTTTTTTCTTTCATTTTATCTTGTTTGTCCTTCCATGATTTTATTTGAGTCCTTGATAAGTGTTAGGTTTAATGGCCATGTGTCCATCCATCACTAACTGCTACTAATCCTAAATGTACAGATATACACTTGTGTGAGCCACTAACACTATGTAAAGTGGTATTGTGCCCAACACTATGTGTGTGGCTATGGTGGTGTGTGTGTGAGTGTGTGTTTGTGTGTTCCTCTTCCTCTTTCGTTGTGTTCTTGGCTCCTCTCCTTCATCTGGTTCAGAGCGGTTTCATTTCCAAAATCATTTCCACTTGTGCGCACACTTTCAAGAGTGCAAACAAGGGTCTGATTTTGGCATCACCAAGTTCAGCATTTCGAGAACGTTTCCATCAAGTGTCCTGTGGTTTTACCCCCCTTTCAAATCCATTCATGCCATTAGAAACCTCATTCTTGCTACGATTTAGGAGCTACGTTTTTCAACTCTCTTTGGGTAGTTTGTGTTGTAGAGTTTTCCATAGCCATTACAGGTACTATTGTTGCACTCTATTCCATCTACAAGAGCCCACGGCTCATTCAGAAGTGTGTATTTTGGAGTGGCCTCATATACACACATAGAGTGGGAGTTTGACGACATTGTATTCTTTGAAAACAGGTACAAAAATATGTACAAGTACAGGTACATAGAGCAGCTTGGCTAACTTCCCCTGTGCTTCTCAGCCTTGATTTTGGCTACAGCTACGGCATTGGTATCAACTCACAGTCTACACGTTACAGTGCTTGCAATATATTGGTTCCAATGGGAGCAGTTTTTTATGCGTACATGCATATGTTGGCCCTTTTGACAATGTTTGAGCTCTTTTGAAAGCGGTTTGACTCCCCGCAGGGATATTTCTTTACATGCACATGATTTTGGTGCTTGTTTGAGCGTCGTGATAGACTTGTACGTCTTTTTGGATACTACCATTGTATGATTTTGTGGAGCCATCTTTTGGCTAGTACGACAGTCCCGGCCATTTTTGAGACTTGGTCCGGATGATAGCCATTTCTGAGACTTGGCTATACATTTTATTGCATAACCTACATTGTTGAGGGTCGATAGCGTGAGGTTTTCATTGAGCTTGTATATTCTCAAATGTGGAGATACCTATGGTGATACAGGTAGCTGGAGCATCTCTTACAAAGCCTCGCCATAGGACATGTATAGAGACTAGAGTGGTATAGGTGCTTTTGACACCGAGTTGGCACTCTATGGTCAGTTTGATAGTTTATGCACCTTAGTTGGTCTCTATACAGTGTGCTTTTGAGAGGCATTGACCTCTTTTATGCTTTATGAGTGACATACTTGGTCCTTTTATCTCGTATTTTGTTTGACATAGTCTTAAATACAAAGGAGACTCTATCAAAATTTTCCCAGAATCTTTTGGTAGTTTTGTCACCATGTCTACTAGAAAATAGCGTGACATTTATGACATAAGGGAGTTTGATGGCATTAATTTTCAGCTTTGGAAGAACTAAATGCATGATGTGCTTGTCCAAAATTGCCTATTGCCTATGAGGCTAGAACTGAAGATATGCACATGACTCAGTTTTAGTTGGAGAAGCTTGAGGAGCTATGCAGGTCTATGATTAGACTGCACCTTGGGGAGTCGGTCTACTTTTTAGTGTTAGAATGCGAGACTGCTCATGCTTAATGGAAAAAAATTATGCGACGCTTGCGAAAAGGATACGGCTAGCAATAAGATTCTCATGATGCGAGAACTTTTCAACCTTCGTATGGAGGCAGCTAGTGTTTCCAGCCATATCAATGATTTTGATTCTCATTTTGCCCAGATTCATGCACACCACATGACCATTGATGATGAGATGAAAGTAACCTTTTTGCTTTGATCATTGCCACCCTCTTGGGATATCTTTTGCACAACTGTTGGTAACTATGCTTCTAATGGTACGCTAAAGTACGATGAAGTTACTAGTGCACTTTTGTCAGAGGAGATGCGTCGGAAGACCATGACTAGCTTGCATTATGGAGAATCGCATTATGTGCAAAGGGATGATAAGCAACGTAAGGGACGTTCTTTGCAACGTGAGTCCAAGAAAGAAGGCAGTAGAGATGCAGCAAATGATAGATCAAAGTCTCGTGGTCACCGCAATGTTCAATGCCATTATTGTGATAAGTTTGGTTACATAAAGAAGGATTTTTATGCTTGGAAGTGTGACAAAGAGAAGGGAAAAGGGAAAGGCAAAGATCATGATGATAAAGAGGAGAAACCAAAGACTTTAGTTAAGATTGAAGAATTGAACATAGTTCAAGATGACAGTGATGCACAAGACATTAATATGTTGACTGAAAATAATGATGTCTTTTATGATGCACATGAAACTCTATCTTTGCATTGTTCTATGCTAGCTAAACTCCTTGTTAGTGGTGAATTATCCCATACATGGATTCTTGATTCGGGTGCTTCATTGCATGTCACACCGCATAGGCATTGGTTTACTACATACGGAAAAACCATTGGCTCTGTTACACTTGGTGAGACAGTTACTCTTGTGACATTGTTGGCGTAGGTGATATTGCCATGGTCATGGAAAATGGGGTGAATTTTATCATCCATAATGTGCATATGTTCCAGCCTTGACATGCAATCTGATTTTGGTGGGACATTTTGATGACTTGGGTTACAAAGTCACTTTTCATCAATAGTCTTGGCGTATTGCGAAGGGTCATCTCATTATAGCTCATGGTTCTAAAGTTGGTTCACTTTATCCTCTTTATGTATCTGATAAAAGCAGTGTTCTTTCTGTAAACGAGCTGCCAACCGTTGCTTTGTGGCAAAGCCGGTTAGGACATACGTCAAAGAAGGGAATGGAGACACTCTCTCATTTGGGCTACTTACCGTCTTTGTCAATTTTTGATTTTCCCTTTTGTGAGCACTGTCATTATGGAAAGCAAACACGGACACATCGTACACATTCTTTTGGCAAAGAAAGAAAACCCATAGAGCTTGTGCACAATGATTTATGTGGGCCTATGCCTTCTAAATCCCATGGTGGTGCGTCCTATTATGCTACATTCATTGGGACGATGCAACACGGCATGTTTGGGTTTACACCATGAAGTTTAAAGATGAGACCTTCTCTTGCTTCAAGAAGTTCGTATCTAGTGTTGAAACTCAGTTTGAACATAAGTTTAAAGCTTTGCACTCAGACAATGCTTGCGAACATGTCTCCAAAGAGTTTATAGACTTCTGTCCAAGTAGGGAAATTAAGTGTGAGTTTACAGTTCCTTATACCCCTGCACAAAATGGTTTTGCGGAATGAATGAATAGGACCATCCAAGAGCACATTATGTCTATGCTATCACATGCTAATTTATTGCAGGCATTTTGGGCTGAAGCATTGAACACAACTGTGTACTTGATCAATAGATCACCACATGCTTCATTATAGTTTTGTGTACCTCTGGAGTTATGGTCACGACATAAATTGTCTTATGAAAAACTCTGCACATTTTGTTGTGAAGCTTATGCACATGTACCCAAGGAGTTGCATGCTAAGCTAGATCCTAAGTCTAGGAAATGCATCTTCATTGGCTATGGTGTAGATGGCCAATTTGGCTATCATTTATGGGATCCGAAAGGTCAATTAGTGATCCATAGCATTGATGGTGTCTTTAATGAGACTAAGATGCACAGATAGCCAGTGAAAGAGGTTGAATTTGGGAAAGTGACATTTTTTGATGTATCACCTCCTATCCAACCCTAGCTCCTGAGCCCATTATTACACACGCTAGTACAACCGCAGAGATCTCAAAGAGTCTCACATCCACCAGAACGTGGATTTTGATTTGTTGATAGACAGTGGTGAGCGTTCTTGTTACAAAGAGGCTACGCTAGCCAATGATAAGTTTCAGTGGGAACATGCTATGAAGAGAGAGCTATCTAGTATTGCAACGAACAAAACATGGGAACTTGTTCCATTGCCAAAAGATAGGAAATAATTGCCTTGTAAATTATGGGTTTACAAGAAGAAGATTGACAATTACAAAGCTCATTTAGTGGCCAAAGGTTTCAAGCAAGAATATGGTGTCAATTTCTAGGAAATATTTTCTCCAGTGGTCAAGATGACCACACTGAGAATGTTGCTTTCTTTAGTTGCCACTGAAGATATGGAGCTTGATCAAATGGATGTCATTACATCTTTCTTACATGGTGATCTCAAGGAAGAGATTTATATGCAGCAACCTGAAGGGTTTGTGCTAAAGGGCAAGGAACATTTGGTCTGTAAGCTTCTGAAGAGTCTCTATGGCTTGAAGCAATCATCCAGACAATGATATCAAAAGTTTGATGCATTTATGCATTTCCTAGGCCATAAGTGCAGTAATGAGGATCCATGTCTTTATGTGAAAAGAAAACCCAATGGACGGCTTATTATGCTTATCCTTTATGTAGATGACATGCTTATTGCTCGTCATTCCAAGAAGGACATTGCTGACTCAAAAACCAAGGTGAAAAGTCAATTTGACATGAAAGATTTGGGTGAAGCCTTTTGGTTATGCGCATTACTCATGACCGTAAGAAGAGGTTGTTGTACCTTTCTCAAAAAGAGCATGTGCGCAAGGTTCTTGATCGTTTCAACATGCAGAAGGGGAAGGCTTTGAATACTCCATTGCCTACATATTTGAAACTTAGAAAGAACGATTGTCCCAAATTTGTTGAGGAAAAAGCTGTGATGGATAAGGTTCCTTATGATTCAGCTTGTGGTAGTCTCATGTATGCCATGGTGGCTACAAGACCTGACATTGCACATGTAGTGGGAGCTGTCAACAGATTATGTCTAACCCTGGTAAAAAGCATTGGAATGTTGTCAAGGAAATTCTCACATAGTTGAGTGGCACTACATATAGATAGTTATGCTACGATCGTGGAGAATCATCCATTCAGGGATTTGTAAACAGTGATTATGCAGGTTGTGTTGACAGTTGTAAACCAACAAGAGGTTGGATTTACACATTTGCTGGTTCTGCTATTTCTTGGAGATCCGTTCTTCAAGATTGTACATCGATTCCTACCACAGAGGCAGAGTATGTTGCATTAAGTGAGGCATGAAAAGAGAATCTATTTGGCTTGCTCGCCTAGTGAAATATCTTGGATTGGAACAATACACACCAGTTCTTCATTGTGACAGTCAAAATTCTATTGCCTTGGCTAGTGTTTTATTCCTGAACGGAACACATTGATGTGCGTTATCACTTCATTTGTAAATACCTAGCAAACAAGATCCTTGATTTAGTGAAGATTCCTACGTCAGAGAACACATCAGATGCACTCACTAAAAGTCTCTCTAGCCATCAGTTTTTGCACTGTTGTGAGTTGATGGGCATTGGGTAAAGAGTGGTTCTCTTCCATTCTTATGGTCTCCCACATTGGCCATCAAATGGGAGAATGTTAGGTTTAATGGCCATGTGGCCGCCCATCACTAACTGCTACTGATCCTAAGTGTACAGATATACACTTGTGAGAGACACTAACACTATGTAGAGTGGTATTATGCCTAAGTGAATAATATAGAGAAGAAAGAAAGGGGGTACATAGTGTGTGTTGGCTCTCCCCCTTCAACCTGTGTGTGGCTATGATGGTGTGTGTGTGTTTGTGTTCCTCTTCCTCTTCCATTGTGCTCCTGCTCCTCTCCTTCAATAAGCTCTCAATTCTTTTATGAATAGGCATCTTATGTTCCTCCTTGACATGTTTGCTTCTATCAACTTCTTGAGCTTGAGCTCTAGTCACCACATTTATAGGAACCATGGGTTCTACCTCAAATCTACTCGAAGAAGGTATCACTTCTACAAAATTCTTGTTTTCCCCTTGCTATCAAGATTTTTGGAACAATCCAAAAGAGCACGAGTGATTGTACATCCATTACGAAAGCCAAAACTCTCTTTACATTCACCCTTGTGTGAACACTCCACTTCATTGTGGATCCCATCATCATAAAAAAAGCACCTCTAGTTGGACTTTTTGCATCTTCTATCACCTCTTCCTAGGCTTTATACTTGTCAACTAGTTACCGAGCTTCTCTAGTGACTTGCTCAAATTTCATGCACACTTTCAAATGAGGGTCCTTCTTGAGATTCTCATTCCTCAATCCCTCTATAAAAACAACACACACTCTCTCATCTTGTGGTGTGGGACATCTCTCAAGGTATTGTTTGAATCAAATCAATGATTTCTTCTCTTTTTGTTTTCTCTTGAAAGTGTCGATATGGGACACAATATTGTTCTTGATTCCCCTTTTATAGAATACTCTGTGAATTCTTGCAAGAGTTGTTAAATGTTTGAAAGTTCATCTCTATTTAGTGGTTTGAACCACATCAAGGCCATTCCTTCAATGTTAGCCCAAATCCTTCATTCTAGGTATGAAAATTTGCAACCTATTAGCTCTCAAAACTTGTTTGAAGAGTGAGACATGAGCGTATGGATCCCTTGACCCATTGTACTTTGTTTTGACACATTTTGTCACCTGAAATAGTATCATTTGTTGTTTTGTAGTCACCAATCTAACTAATTTGGGATCTCTTGCACAAGTGTCTCTTGCTCTCTCTTCTTGTCTTAGAGAAAACCTTGGTGGAATCCTCTCTCATAGATGCTATGGCATCGTTTTTGAAAATCTATGTTTGATCCTTGTGTTTTGTTCTCAAAGTCCTTTGGCATTTGCATATGTGAATGCATAGAGGTTCTTATGCTATGTCACCTCTAGAAATGGGTTCTACATACTTGTAGAAGGTATGTTGATCCTTGTTTGTGAGCCTATACAATCCTTCATGAGTGTAATCCATCAGAACTCTCATGGATTCATTGGTTTTAAAAAAATCACGCTAGGTTTTTTGATTAGCAGATGCTTCTTCTCTAGGTCTTCGTCAATTTTCACTCTCATATTTCCAGGCACAAGTATTTGAGTTGAGGTGTACAAAGATGGGTGATATCATTTAATGAGCGGAGTGAGCAGCTAAAAGCGAGCGAGGGTGAAAAGTGAGAAAAAACATGGTAAGGCTAAATAATAGCACCAAAAGAATCCAATACAAAGCAGCAAAATGAATCTTTACTATAAACTCTACGTGAACACTACATGAGAAAATATTTATTTTCAAATTACCATGATGTTATATACTACTATGTGTTCAAGAGGTTATTAAGAATACCGCCATACACATACTCTAGTTACACTAAGAGCCTATTTTAAAGAGGTTCAAGAGGTTATTAAGAATACCGCCATACACATACTCTAGTTACACTAAGAGCCTATTTTAAAACCCCCCTCTTCCCATCCTCTCTAATGTATAAAAGTATACATTTTGGATAGTTAAATTCTCTCAACTTTAACACAATTGATATGAAACGTACACTAATCTCTATGTCGCCAATGAAAATGCAAGGTACTAACACATATAAGTTCATGCATGGTATGAAATCAAGGTGAAGTTTGAACGCTTAAGACAATCCTTCTTGTTTCATAATTATTACTTTTAACACCATGAAAAACCCCACCTACATCTTCTTGTTTGGGTGTGTATATGTGTATAGATAATCTCACATGAAACTGCCTAACAAAGAGATATTTATTTGGTAAAAGTGTTGGGATTCCTACAAAGTTTTTGGGAAATATCCTATAATTTTGACTTTGCATTTTAAAAAAAATGAATGCTTGGTATCCCCACAAACTTATGCACAATTTCACTTGCATCAACCACGTACATACGTCCTAGTTGCTTTTGAAGCAGCTTCTGTTCTTGTGTGTAGTTCAATGTTTATTGCCTTCTTCTCCATGCCGATAGATGCATAAATTTTAATCATGGCTCCCCATTTTTGGAAAGCACCTAGAGAAACAGAACAACCTCGAGAATAATCATAAGGAGGAATCAACATAACTACTCTATTGTCTTTATAAAAAATCGTCACCCATCCATAAGATCAAGTTGAAACAGTCTCTAAGTGTTGTATCCTATGTTTGATGTAGTGCCATATTTTTGTGTATGGTATAGAAAATACACAACAAAAAGTGATTGCATTGGGGAGAAACGAAGATGCTGCATGGAATCCAAAAATTCCAAAGGCTTCATCACATTGCACATTTGTTGACAATTCCTAGTTTATTCCCCATTTCCCTCTTTCATGAGAGCTCATCCAAAATAATAAGCTCATATATTGATAACCGTTTTTTGGCTCTCCGTAATTGCCATAGTGAATTACCTCACCCTACCAAAATCACTTAAACACTGTGGCTATTCTTACCTTTCATTGTACATAGGCGTGCGTGAGTTAGGGGGCTTTTTTCGTATCTTCTTAAAATCCTCAGCTAGCTAGTCATTGGGCTAGTTGAACCAAAAAAATAAAGAAATAAAAAAATAAAAAATATTATGGCCCATTTGTGTGTATATATCTCATTGTACATAGGGAATGGATATAGAAAATTTTCATAATTATTTTGGTATTTATTTAAATATTTCTACGTAGGTGTGCATTATTTGCCTATGTATGCTATGTACATTGACTCACCATTACCACAATTTTCTTACCATTTTGCATACTCTTCATTCTATGTAGAAACATATTCACACAAGCTTCTCTTATTTTTAGTGTGAATCTACTCTTAAGAAAAAACCTCAAAAATACTTTCCACCATCAGTCATTGCCTTTCACTAAATTCCTATTTCCTACAAGAACTCTTTCTTACTTCTTGTAAATAAATATAAATCAATAAAACAAATGAGGGCCCTCCTTATTCCCTATATTTTCATATATTTACTTTTTATATATTTATAGCCCACACTATTTTAGATTCCATAAATTGTTTATATATACTAGCTTGTCTTTTTTCATCATATCCATATATTATATTTATGCATAATCCAAAACCATCCATATTTTAAAACCTCTAAGAATCAATTGGGTCATGCTCTCATGCAAGGAGGGGCTTAGCTTTGGAGCCATGTGCAAATTCAACAAAGGAGGGGGCCACTAAAAGACTTTTGCAGCATAAAAAACAGGTTTTTTCGTGAGATTTTTGGTGTCTATCTCCACTCAAAATTTGAAGATGTGGTCGACAGAGAAAATGTATCTCACAAGCTGAGTAATCACCTCAAATGTTTTCATGATTTTTGGAGCTATCACCGGTGAGATAGGATTTTTTGAGTGGACCCCAGTTTGCCCACTTTTCTCACAAAGTAACCCATAGTCTTCTCTCACCTCCTTTCCCACTTCTACACACACACACACACACACACACACACACACACACACACACACACACACACACACACACACACACACACACACACACACACACACACTCATTCCTCTCAATCTCTCACTCAACCTGCACCTTCCATGGTTTATCTCACCTTCTTCACCATTAATCTCCCTTCTTACTTCCATAGCTCTCATATGAGCTCTACATTTACATACACCATCTCTATGCCTCTCTCTATTACTTCCAAAGTACAATTCCATCTTACCTCTATATATACATAAAATTCAGCATGTAAACCATGCTTAACCTCTGTAAATTGAGATCTCATCAACCGAATTGCTATTTTCATCACGATAATCAACCTTGGCGGCGGTGGCGTAAAGAAGAGAAGACGAAGAAGAGGATCGATAGTCATTTTGAGAACCTAAACAAGTAAGTCAAAAACTTCTTGAAGCTTTACCCATCACAAGTATTTCCTCACTTCATTCAACCATCTTACTTCAACCATCCACCTCATTCTAGCCATTGTAAATATAACATTAACTTTCTAGTGATTACTAACACTAACCACTAACATACTAACACAAAATAGTCATTGACCTAACCATGAAAGACACCTCACATCAAAATATGTGCATAGTAACTCTCTCTCTCTCTCTCTCTCTCTCTCTCCTTACTTAAAACTTTACTTTCACCTTATCTACCATCAATAATGCTCTTTTTTGAGCCCACATCCATGACTCAAGCAGACAAAGAAGGCCCGCATTGTTTTGATATTCAAAAAAATCATAATCCTGATTTGCTAGCTTGTAAATTAGGATTTCCAATAATCTTAATGAGGGGTCTCCAACCTATAAATAGGCCCCTCTCCTTCTTGTAAAACAACCTCCAATATCTCACATAGCATCCCAACACTCTATGCGTGAGGAGAGACTTAGGTCACTATTGCCCGAAGGAAGTTTCACAAGTACTTCTACACCAAAAATGATTTCCATCATGCTAGAAGAGCTGACCATCATGAAAGTGTTTCTTTCAAGGAGTCATCTCCTTTTCCATACTTGTCTCCTTCTACTCGGGCAAATGTTGAAGAAGAAATTTACATGCCAACTGATTATTCAAGTGCTAAAGTGTGTGGCCGAGATTCAAATGTGGCATATCTTTCTTCTACCTTTATCACAAACATGCAAAAATCGACACAAGATATCTCAAATGGCATTGATGGCTCAATAGTGGATACATCCAACCTTTTGGAGGGCCAAATTCTAGTTAGAGCAGAAGAAGCTAGCTTTTGTGCAACATGACTCTATGGATAATGAAGACCTTGAAGGTAACCTTGATCTTATGGAATGTTCTTAGAGTGTGTCTTGTCTAAAAGAAGAGAGTGAAGAAGAAGATGAAATCATAGGTGGCGAGATCATAGACCACATTGATCATAAAGAGATGATTGTGTACATGGAATGCCAAATCCAAAAGAAAGTAGAAGAGTGTGAGTTGAATCCATGTGAGGATAACCTTCAAGAAGTGTTTGAAGATGTTGAAAAGTATTGGTATGACCCATGTATGTTAAGCATGGAGGAACCTATCATGCAAGAAGCCAATTTTTTCACAAAATCAAAAAGTAATCCATCAACCTTTGAGGTGGTACAATGTCAGGAGTTACAGCCTTGCCATAGGGGGGGCTTAAAATGGGATTAAGAACATGAGAAAGTAGTAAAAAATAAAATCATAAAATGAAACTGTCAGAAGGGTATCATTCTCTCCAATGGTGTGTTAGTGGGTGGCTTTTCATTCATGGGATTTTGTCTTAGCAAAAAAATCCAAGATTTTGAAGCCCCAATCAGCTTCACATTGGGTTTCACCTCTTCAAAGTCAACTTCTCCTCTCTTCACATATACCTTTCATGGGGGGCACCATATCTTCTTAAGTAGAAGAGAACATGAATACTTGGTGATGAATGGATGTTTCCAAACCTTCTTCATTTGGTTCTTTGGTGTATGGAGATCGCACATTGTGATGCTTCTGGTCTTCATCATAGATGAAAAAATTGTTGATTGCTACATGTGGATAATTCATCAATCCGTACCAAAATCTATTCTCTTCCAATGTATTGGAAGCAATAGAAACCTTCGTCTATTATCTACTTATGTGGTAAACTATTTGCAATATCTTCCAATAGCAACTAGAAGCATGGATCAAGATTTCCTAAATCATGAAGGTCATAGAATTTTTGACTTGATGAGCCTACCCAGGTTGAATGAATTCTATGAGCTACAGTTCAGATATTTGCTCATACAAGCTCTTGAAGATCGTAGCAAATACTTTGAACTTTACATAGGAGGAAGATCAACCTATCTTTTATATCACATTTATACTGATAGATGCAATGATGGACAACAATAAGACCTACAAGTTTCTTCAACCGAATTCAATAAGTGATTCCATACCATACATCTCTCTTTGGGAAAGAAATTTCAAATCTTTGATCCTGGGGGGTGCTTATGGAAACTTTCTCAATGGAGGAGATTTACTTAGCCACTTCATTACATCCTGCTATGGGCTTTGAGAACCTTTTATATCACGCAAGTCTTTTTAATCATACAACAAAGGTTCTTCAAAGATGAAACCAAACGAAGACAGACGTTACATGATCTACATGTTGTGTGATCGGATAAATGGAACATGAATGTACCATTATCTAGGGGGCAGGGGGGGGGGGGGGGGGGGGGGGCTATTGATAGCCAGTTTTTGGCTCTCCGTAATTGCCATAGTGAGTTACCTCACCCTACCAAAATCACATAAACACTGTGGCTATTCTTACCTCTCATTGTAAATAGGCGTGCGTGAGTTAGGGGGCTTTTCCCATATCTTCTTAAAACCCTCAGAAGCTATTCATTGGTCTAGTTGAGCTAAATAATAAATAAAATATATCATGATCCATTTTTGTGTATATATGTCATTGTACATAGGGCGTGGATATAGGAAATTTTTATAATTATTTTGGTATTTATTTAAATATTGAACTACCTAGGTGTGTGTTATTTGCCTATGTATGCTATGTAGATTAACTCACCATTACCACAATTTTCTTACCATTTTGCATACTCTTCATTCCATATAAAAATATCTTCACACAAGCTTCTCTTATTTTTGGTGTGAATCCACTCCTAAGAAAAAACCTCAAAAATACTTTCCACCATCAGTCATTGCCTTTCACTAAATTCCTATTTCCTACAGGAACTCTTTCTTACTTCTTGTAGATAAATAACATCAATAAAACAAATAAGGGCCCTCCTCACTTGATTCCTCATATATTTACTTTTTATATATTTATAGCCCACACTATTCTAGATTCTATAAATTGTTTATATATACTAGTCTGTCTTTTTTCATCATATCCATATATTATATTTATGCATAATCCACAACCATGCATATTTTCAAACCTCTAAGAATCAATTAGGTCATGCTCTCATGCAAGGAGAGGCTCACCTTTGGAGCCATGTGAAAATTCAACAAAGGAGGGGGCCAGTAAAAGACTTTTGCAGCATAAAAAACAAGTTTTTTGGTGAGATTTTTGGTATCTATCTCCGCTCGGAATTTGAAGATGTGGTAAATAGAGAAAATGTAGCCCATAAGCTGAGTAATCACCTTAAATGTTTTCATGATTTTTGGAGCTACTACCGGTGAGATAAGATTTTTTGAGTGGACCCTAGTCTGCTCACTTTTCTCACAAAGTAACCCATAGTCTTCTCTCACCTCCTTTCCCACTTCTACACACACACACACACACACACACACACACACACACACACATTCCTCTCAATCTCGCACTCAAACCTGCACCTTCCATGGTTTCTCTCACCTTCTTCACCATTAATCTCCCCTATTACTTCCATAGCTCTCATATGAGCTCTACATTTACATACACCATCTCTATGCCTCTCTCTATTACTTCCAAAGTACAATTCTATCCTACCCCTTCTCTATATACATAAAATTCAGCATGTAAACCATGTGTAACCTCTGCAAATTGAAGATCTCATCAACCGAATTGCCATTTTCATCGCGATGATCAACCTTGGCCGCGGTGGTGTAAAGAGAAGAAGACGAAGAAGAGGATCGATAGTCATTTTGAGAACCTATACAAGTAAGTCAAAAACTTCTTCAAGCTTCACCATCACAAGGATTTCCTCACTTCATTGAACCATCTTACTTCAACCATCCACCTCATTCTACCCATTGTAAATATAACATTAACTTTTAGTTATTACTAACACTAACCACTAACATACTAACACAAAATAGTCATTGACCTAACCATGAAAGACACCTCACCTCAAGACATGTGCATAGTCACTCTATCTCTCTCTATCTCTCTCTTTCTCCTTACTTAAAAATTTACTTTCACCTTATCTACCATCAATAGTGCTCTTTTTTGAGCCCACATCCATGACTCAAGGAGAAAAAGAAGGCCCGCAATGTTTTGATATTCAAAATAATCATAATCTTGATTTGCTAGCTTGTAGATTAGGATTTCCAATAATCTTAATGAGGGGTCTCTAACCTATAAACAGGCCCCTCTCCTTCTTGTAAAACAACCTCCAATATCTCACATAGCATCCCAACACTCTCTGCGTGAGGAGAGACTTAGGTGTAGCAACCACTTTGTGAGCTTCACTTTTGGTGTAAGAGAAGATTTCAAGCTACACATTGCAAGTGAGAGAGCATGAGTTTAAGAATTTCAAAACCACTGTTGTATATGCTCCTCCATCATCAATAATTTGAGGTTTGGTGCATGAAAGACATGATTCGACGTTCAAATCTTCGTCCTTTCATTTATGCAATACGGTTTTGTGAATTCAAGGTGACTTATGTATTTCAAATTTCTATCGGTTGATCTTGTTTTAGAAAGTGGTTTAGTGTGTTTTCGTTGCCAATTTTGTGTCCATTGTAAGAGGGTATTGTGGTGAGAGGTCTCCCACACCCTAAGATAGTGTGTGTGTATGGAAATTTTTAGCATTCACTAAGCATTGAGTTAGGTTTTTACAAGCTCTACGATAGCATCAATAACAATCATTTCCATTTTCAAGTCACAAATAAGGTATTATGCAAGATCCCTTCCTCTCCCTCTTCCCTTTGCTCTAGATCTCCTTGGTTCATTTTGTGTGTCTTGTTGTGAGGTTTCTTGTGTGTGTTTTGTGGCACATATTCTTGGTCGTGAAAAAATCTCTCTTGCGTCTTTGTTTGCATACCATAACTAGGTGGTGCCCCTACCTTGTTTGGGTTTGGTTGCGGGTTTGTTGTTGTGTTGTGCTTGTGGTTGTTCCAGCCCCAATTGAGCAGCACGGGAGCCTTGAGGGGTGTTTAGAAGTCGCCTCTCTTGTTGCCTGCCCCGAACCACCTCAACAGGACTTGTATTTCTTTGTAAATTACCATGGATTGGTAGACATCAATCTACATGCTCTAAAAATATCAAACACCTTCTTGTGGCTATGGCTTATGATGGAGAATGGATTGTAGACAAGCTTGTAGGCTTGATCATGAGTTCTAATTAGCATTGGATATGTGTTTTACATTATCAAAATTGCATGAGATGTATGCATTCAATAAAGAATTGCATCACCAACTTCTCTATACAAAGCAAGTGAATTCTTGTCAATGCTAGCTTAATTGTGGTAGTCTTGCTTGTAGGGCATGCTTGCTTTGATATCATGCCCTACCTTGATAAAATGAATAAACTGCACATAGAGTTTGACTTTGAGCTTAAAAGACAATCTTTGGAAGATCGTGAATGTTGCTCTCTCTCTCTCTCTCTCTCTCTCTCTCTCTCTCTCTCTCTCTCTCCACACTTGCCATAAAGAATGATGAAAAATCTCCAAGGAATTTGGATGCTAATCAAACCACATCGTCTACAATAACGGAAGCAATGATCATGGCTTACTTGATCTCATTACAAGAAACCGTCAACAAGGAAGGTGATGAGTTGCGCGCACTTGCAATAGAATGGCACTTTAAGAGTTCTTGTTGTGCAGAATGAGCACCTCAAGAAGGTTCTTGAAATGCAAACAACACGCTGGGCACATCTTGAGAATGAAGTTCAAGAATGTAAGTTCTCTCTTGTGGACATGAATGTATTGAAAGAGTTCTTGAGGAAAGTTGAGAGTGATCATGTATTGAAAGAGGAAACGAGGGACACAATATGACATGATGTATATGAGATGAGAAATGCATCCAAATCAGGGGCTGATATATGTAAGGATAATGTGGTTTCTACATCTCCTATCATGCAAGCCGTTGTCCAAGAAAAGAACGTAGAGAATGTGGACACTCAAGAATTGCAAGAACGACAAAAACGCTCAAAGAACATCGTCATTGTGGAATCAAGGAGGAAAGCATGGAAACACCCCAATCTCTTGCGGTTGCTATTGAAGAGTTTTTTGCTACATACTTTGGCATGTATGGAATCATGGCTTATGGTGCACATCGAGTTGGAAAAAAAGGAGTCCCTCGCTCGGGAGAAAGACCTATTGTATGTACCATGACTGATGAGGTAAAGAGAAAGATCATCCTTGATAATAGTTGGATCTACCTCAAAGGAACGGGTTGTAATGTATATGAGGATCGCACTCTTATGCAACAAAATGTACGTCACAAAGTATATGAGGAAAGAACCAAGAAGGTCAAAGTGTCATCTCAATAAGAAAAGTCACTTGAGGAGGATCCAAGTCCACCCAACAAATAGGGACACATGATCTATGAGACCAAATCACGCTTGCAAATAAGCTTCTGGAATTGTCATGGAATGCGAGAATTGGCATTGATGAGCTTACCAATGATTCCGATGTGATACTTCTTGTCAAAACATGGGAGCATGATACGCAATGAATTCTTGGATTTGACAAATATGATGTGCATTCTTTGATGTGGACCAAAAATGCAAAGCAACGTAGAGGCCAAGGAGGCATAGCATGTATGATCAAAAAGGGTTTGAAAGATGTTTCCATTGTCAAATAAGATAAGTATAAACGCTACTTATGGCTGAAAATAAGTCCACCCAATGGTCAAGTCATGTTTGTGGTGGGTTTCTATATTCCTCACTATAACTCCAACTTTTATGCTCACTTGGATATGGATCGAGATCAGTCCTTTGTTGAATTAGAGGAAGACATTGCTCATTACAAGGATTAGGTGAAGTCATTGTCTTTGGAGACATGAATGCTTGGACTAATATGTTACGACAGAACACACAACAAGTCGACATGCCGCATGTCTCAAGAATAATGGATGACTCATACATGTATAATCAAAGTTCTAATGATGCAAAAAAATTGGATCACTATGAAAAGTCACTTCTACATATGTACAATAGTACCGAAATGCTCATTGCAAATGGTGTATCTTTATGGCAAGGCACCAATGACTTTACATGTAGAAAGCACAATGGTGGAAGTCACTCTAGAATGCATACAAAGCTTTACACTTGGTGAATGGAATTCGGAATCGGATCATAGGATGCTATGTATTGACCTCAAGTGTGGTAAAAGACCCGAGCATTTATCCTCCAATCATGATGTGAATCATTCGTACCTATGTGTAGACTTCAAACGATCACTTATATATGCTGATATGGTGGACCAAATACTAAGCATGACAGAGTATCAAGAGAGCCCAACATTAGAATGCAAGTGGAAAGTTTTCAAAGAAGTAATTTTCTCTTGTGCGAAGGAATGATTTTTGGTGAAACACATGTCTTGCAAAGATCTAAGAAGGGTAGCACCAATAAGAAATGGTTCGATGTGGAATGTAATCAAGCCCAAAAGCACTTGCTAAGGTTGGATGCAAGCAAAGACAAGGAAGGTTACTTAGAATGTTCACGCACATACAAAGCACTTGTTCAAAAAAAGAGGAGAAGGTGGGAAGTCCAAAAACAACTTCTTTTAGCGCAAGAGAACGCACATGCATGTGGCAAGTTTTGACAAAATCTAAAAGGCAAACGTGTTGAGAGCTTTGGTGACTTCACTCTTGAGGATATGTATACGCATTGCAAGAACCTCTATGAGAAACACAATGTTGATAAGATGAAGTGTTGTAGCTTCCTTCCGTTTATCCTCCCTTCTTTACCATTGAAGATGTATGTTGCACGCTTGAGAAACTTGCTACTCACAAGGCAAGGGACCTTCAAGGTTTCAAGGCTAAAATGATTAAATAGACAAGCAAGAAAACACAATATTGGATAGGCGATATGTTTAACCTTGCACTTCAGCATGGAATGCCTCATGATTGGAGTGAAAATTGGATCAAACCTTTGCACAAAGAAGGAGATGTAAACAATGTGAATAACTATCGCACTATAATGGTTGGTTCTTTGATGGCAAAGTTATTTTGATGTATCATGGAGATGAAGATAAGTGAATGGGTTGAAAAGAATGGCAAATGTACGCTAGTCCAAGCAGGTTTTTCAAAGAATCATAGCACTATTGATCACCTTGTCACTCTTTGAGCTCTAATGGAAGCGTCTCAATTGAAAGGAAAAAAGTTGTATTGTTGCTTTGTGGATTTCAAGAAAGCTTTTGACATGGTACCGCGAGGAAATCTTTGGAGATGTTGTCATGCTGTAACACATACATAGTGAGAACGCATGCTACAAGATCTATCTTGTAACTTTTTAGATACATAATTATATTTCCTATAATGTACATATGCATATCCAAGTATAATAATAATTTTCTATCTTATCCTATTATTTATCTCAAGGGTAACGTATTCTTACTTCATCATCAAAAAGTACTAGGGAAAACAAACGTCAATAGACTTGGGGCAAAAGGCATTGATTATTTATTTCTACTAGGTAATTATCATTTTACACCCTAGCTAGATCCTATATCTAGGGTAAATTTCAATATATATATATTCTATGTATTTTTCATATTTTTCTTATATTTCTTTTTAAATAGCTACTAGGAGGGAATCAAATCCTAGTGGGATACTAGGTGGCATGATTTTAAAGATACACTTATTCTAATGCATTATTGCAAGCATGATTACAAAAATTTATCAAGGAGCAAGGTCATGCTTTCATATGGCATGAGGTGTCCATTGGAATCAAATAAAAGTTTAGGCTAAGGGGACCACAAGAAGACTTTTGCTTCCAAAACTTTACCCTATTTTAATGAATTTTTTACAAGAGGTTCCAATTATAATTGGAAAAAGTATATAAAATGGGAGTCGTAGTTACTAACCTAAAAGTTTTGCCCATATTTTTACTTTTTTATTTGGAGCCACGATTGAGGAGATATAATCAAAATACTGGACCCCAGTCTGCCCACATTATGCAGGGACATCTCATTTCCAACTTTTCCAGTTTTTCTTCACACTGGCTCTTCTCTTCTTGTGTAAACCCTTGGGGGTTCCCTTCACCTATAAAAGGGATCTTTTCTTCCTTGAAAACCATTGAAGCATTCAAGCCATTGATGAGAGGAATTCATGAGGGAGTGAGTAGTAATGCCTAATTGTACTTAGCCATTAACATAAGCCTAAGCCTACACTTTCTCCTATAGGAAGACTAGCCATTCTTGTAAGCTATCCTTGGAAGATCAACTCTAATTGAAGAAGGTCTTGGACTTGGTGTGTCAATCAAAGTTGAATTCTTCCCTCTTCTTCTTTCTCCATCAAAAATGATGCCGAAGGGTTTGACAAGTAAGACATGTTCTACATTGATATTTTGTTCATTTCTTGTTGTTTTCTTTTTCATCTCTAATCTAATATATATATACCTAATCTCATCTCCTTAACCAAAACTATCTCTATCACTCTTAGAAATTCATTCTCTTTACAAATTATAGGTTCTCCTTGCTAGAGGTACATCTCCCCCTGCAATATCCTTATTGCCTACGGGCAAGAATAGGGCTTGGGAGGAAAACTTCTCATCTCTTCACTTCTCTCATATCTACATTTCTCACATACTATCCTAGATAAATAATCCACATGATAAGAATTTCTATTGCTTCCACTCTGTGCGATCTATTAGAATTAACATATGGATTAGCCGTAAAATATACTTTCAACAACGTATAGTGTTTCTCTTTGGTCCAGAAAGGCTCAGTGAAATACTTCTTTCACCGGATCCCTTCATACTACCTCTTATAGACTATAACTTTTCTTTTGACGTAAGTGTAGTTATCTTGCTATGAACCAAGAGGATTTGTACACACAATTAATCTCAATCACCATACAAAATATATATATTATGGTAAGCACAAAAATACAATTCCAAAGCACACTTTGTAGTCTCTTTGGTCGGAAAAGATTGAACGCCATTAACTCATCAATTAATCCTTTCATATTACCCATGATACGATATGACCATAGCCTTGATGAATTCATCTTTGTGTTGTTTTGATATTCTCTTTTGTGTTCTTTGTTTGTGTGTGTGAGTGTAAGAGAAAAAGAGTGGGACTTCTTTGATTGCACTTCCTTCCAAACCCTAGTCGTCATGGCATCTATGGTTTAACTCCTTCATATAGTTTTTTGGAGTTCTCTCACAAACTCTCACAGCCAAAAGCCCGGTGCTTTCCTAGCAAGATCGCAAATTTCTCGACATGTTTTTGGTGAGCCCGACGGGCATCTACCAGGGTGAGAGTTTTTGGGTAACCATGGCTGATCATGTTCAGCAATAGGGTATGCATTTTGACCCAGCAACAATGCAATTGTTTCAAGCATTTGTAATGTTCATGCAACAACAACATGCCACTTTAATGTTCATGAAAGAAGGGATATTTTAGCAACCAAGGCCATAGAAGCGGTCCTTAACAGAATGGATTAGTTCAATGGCAAAGATGTAACCAAGTACTTACCCGAGTATGTGAAGGAGATGGAGCTACATCATGTGTAAGAAGGTGAGATGATTCAAAGCTTTAACCTAGTTGTTGCTCCAGAAATTAGGAAACATGTTAGGGCAATTAAAGATGGGCATGGGAGAAACTGGGAAGAACTCCAAGTAGCTTTAAAGGAGGAATATTTCATGGAGGACTCTAAGAGAGTAACAAAAAGGACATTCTTAGAATGGGTAGTCAAGCCAAATCAAGCACTAACAATAATGGAGCTACTTAGGGAATTTGAGCGGCACTATGCACAACTCACCAAGACAGAAAGGACCACACTAGATGCAGAGAAGATAGATCTTTTCTTACAAGCTGCAGTTAAAGAGTTTCAAGAAAATTTGGAGCTTCTTCTTGAAGATAAAGATGTTGAGCAAGGACTAAATACCGACTGGAATGAAGTTGAAGGTGTTGTCTCACTACTTGCCAAACGACAAAGAAGAAGGGACAAGATGGTAGTAAATACTACAAGTCCTTTCACCTCAACTTCTGAAAAAATGGTAAAGCCTACTTTTATCGCTCCTAAGTTTGATGAGTCCATGCTAGATGAGCTTGTGAAGGGAATGCGTGACTTGAAGGTGAAGCTTGCAAAGCTTGAAGAAAAAGGCCAACCGTCAGGGCCACTTCCTAGGCAAAGGCAACAGCCCAAAGAAGGGTTTGTTAATAGATGTATTTGGTGTGATAGCACAGACCATGTAAGAAGGGATTGTGATGATTTTAGTGATGCTTTATCAAAAGATGTTTTCCTTTTAAGGATGGTAAAATACACTTAAGAGAGACAGGTCTACCCTTGAGAACTAACTTTGAAAAGCGGGGAATACAAACCTTATTTGAAGATATGGCAACTAACCATGCCACCTCTTCAGTTGAGGTAACTACTTATGGAGTAAAAAATGAGCATCTTAGTGATGAAGGGATGAGTGACCATCATGGTCAAATTTGGCCAAATGTCATGCAATTAGCTAAAAAGGGAAAGATTACAAAAGAGATTCTGCATGAAGCAGGTGATTGTATACGTTTAGAAACAGGATGGAATGATCCAGTGGACTCATTGTCAGTGCATGCCTACATTACAAAATGCCAACAAAATGAGGCTATTGTTGAAGAGAAACGGAGACGTGAGAATGCTGATGAAGGACCATCAAAAAGAGCTTCCAGAAGTGGGGGAAGAAGCAACTCAATGCCTTCTCAAACACCCTCGACACAAGGAGCATCTCCACTTGAAGTACTCATGGAGGAGTCTACAACAAGAAAGAAGAAAGAGCCAACAAAAGGTAAGACAAAAGGCCTAACCTATAAACTACAATCTGATATTGAGGTTGCTACAGATTTCAAGGAAGTCTTGAAGGAAAGGATTTTGAATAGCAAGATTGAGTTCACTCTGGGAGAAGTCATTGGCATTGCAAAGCGTGAATTCCACAAGGAAATCATTGACATCATCAAGGTTTCTCGTCCACAGGTTGACGGGGAGAAACCTTGAAGACACAAGGGATGCGGTTGCAAAATTACGAGGATGATGGAGTTCTATACATCTTCAAGATCAAAGAGAAGGGATCTGCAGATCTCCCTCCTTATCCCTTTAGGGATTGTTATAACAAGAACTTTGTAATGATGACCCCCACTGAGGTTGAATAGACCAAATACCAAGGGTATTCAATCTGAGATTGGATTCTAAGCATAGAACCTGAAGTAAATCAAGAAGGAGCTAAGCCAAGGTACTCTTTAAAGAAAACCAAACAATTGGCCCAGAAGTCCATGTTGAAACTAAATACAAGAGTGTAGCAAAGAAAGTGAAACCAATAGCTTCACCCTTACCACCCAACAACAGGGAAAAGATTGAGAAAGCTTCTTTGCAACCAAGTTTAAGGAATCCTAGAAAAATCGGGCATACCTTCACAAAGGAGTCTTTCCAAGAGTTGCAGATTGGTCGTGAGGAGTTTCTAACACAGGAGGAGACAAAGTGCTTCAAAGAAATGATTTCAAAGCATGGTAAGGCTTTTGCATTTGAGCCACATGAGATAGGATATGTTGATCCTTCTATTGTAGCTCCTATGGTAATTTTCACAATACCTCATGTGACTTGGAATCTGCGGCCTATTCTGGTTCCAAAGGCTCATTTGCCAAAGTTAGTAAAGCTACTGAATGAGAAAATCGAAATTGGAATCTTGGAGCCTTCTTGTGCTCCATAATCAAACAAGTGGTTCACAATTCTAAAGAAGAATGGTTCTCTACGCTTCATCCAAGATATGCAACCAGTGATGAACAAGGTGACAATTAGAAATGTAGGTACAGGTCCAATTGTGGATGAGTTTGCAGAGGTGTTTGCAGGGAGGGAAATCTACTCAATGGGGGATCTCTACTCAGGGTATAATCAATTTCAGCTTGCAATTGCAAGCAGAGACTTGAAAACCATGAGGACACCTTTGGGTTTGGTAAGGATGTGTACCTTGCTGTAGGGAGCAACCAACTCGGTTGCACATATGATGAATGGGATGAATAAGGTCTTACGTAACTTTATTCCTCAAATTACAATGCCTTTCATTGATGATTTTCCTATCAAAGGATGAGAAGAAAGTGAGAAAGATGAATCTTTGGATCTCAGGGGATGTCGCAGGTTTGTGGTAAATCACATAAATGATTGTGATAAAATTCTATCTAGGTTGGAGGAAGTGAATCTTACTTTTTTGTCAGGGAAAAAGTCTATGTTTGGTGTCAATGAAGTGCTCAGTGTGGGACACATGTGCGGACCATATGGTAGGAAACCTTGTCCAACAAAGGTAGATGCCATCCAAAGAATGAAAGAAACGTGCACTAGCATCATTGAGGTTAGAAGGTTTCTGGGAGCATGTGTCTTTTATGTTATTTGGATTCCACATTATGCACGTGTAGTTGATCCTCTTTATTAGTTGCTTAGAAAGAATCAAAAGTTTAAATGGACAGAAGCACATGTAAAATCCATGAAAAAGCTAAAAGAGTTGCTCCATTTGAGAAATGTAGACTATGAGTGTCAAAGGCCAGTAATTGTGACAATAGACACCAGTCCTATAGGGATTGGATGGGCAATAGGGAAAGATGACGAAGAAGGACACATGTATGTGGTGAGATTTGGAGCAAAGGTACTAAGTGCTCGGCAAAGAAACTATCCACAGGTAAAGAGAGAGTTATGAGGTATGGTTAGTGCCTTGAAAAATGGAAAAGAGTACCTAATTGGTGCATGTGTGGTTGTAGAGACAGATTGTCTACCAGTTCTTGGGATGATTACAAGCTGCTCAACATTGGAAATTGCTATGTTGCGGTGGATTGCCTACATTAAGTCCTTAAAACCTAAGTTTAAGCACATTGTAGGTAAAGACAATACAATGGCAGATATGCTATCAAGCACAAGGTATGAAGATGAGTCACAGATGATTGATGAAGGGAGATGATGTGGGCACAAAGTTCTATTCCATATCTCATGTCAAAATAGGTAACAATGTATGCATGACTAATCCACTTGAATTGTTCTTGAAAGATCTTTATGAAGGTGATTGGCTTCTTATTGGAAGCTACTTGAGTACTCTAACAAAACAAGATGATTGTTCTAAACATGAATTCAAGAGGATACGCAGAAAAGCATATGTCTACTTTTTGAGGGATGGTTACTTGTGGAAGCATCCTAAACAAAAGGGTGCTACACCACAAAGGGTTATATGTAAAAAAGAGACTCAAGTAAAGCTCATGCAAGAGTTTCATGAGAGTATATGGATTGGACACAGGGGTGTGTGGGCAACCTTCTCCAAGTTGAAAGAAAAATACTGGTGGAAGGTATGTATAAAGATGTATCTCAATTTGTAGAGTCATGCATAACTTGTCAAATGTATTCAAATGTTCGACATTGTGATGGATTGCACCCTACATATCCACTAGCCGTGCACTATAAATGGGTTGTGGATCTAGTCACAATTCCTTTACGACTCTAGTAGATGAGATACTTGGTTCTTGCACGAGAGGACCTAACTAATCAGGTTGAAGGAAGAGCATTAAGAGCTAAAACTATAGAAGCTTTGTGCAAATTCCTTCTTGATGAGGTGATTTGCCGTTATGGTTGTGTGGGAAAGATCACTACAGATAGAGGTGAACTGGATGCCAAAGAAGTAAGAGAGTTCTTTACCAGATTAGGAATCGAGCTTTCTCTTACTACAACTTACACAACCCTGAAGGTAATGGAAAGAGTGAAAGAGGGCATCCTCCTATCATCAAAGCTTTGGCCAAGGCTTGCGAAGGAAGAGGTGGCGAGTGGCCAAAATTGTTACCATATGCTTTATGGGCTGATCGTACAACACATAGCTCAGTAACTTGCTACATGCCTGCAGAGCTAATGTATGGTCAAAAGTTAGTGATGCCAATTGAAGATACAATTCCCACATGGAATGTACTACCTTGGCAAGAGGGGCTTAGCAGGGTAGGTCCCTTTGCATTGCACATAAGGCAACTAGAGAGAAGACCTGGAGACATTGAGGCTGCAAAAGAACGACTCAAAAATGCAAGGTTGAAGAACAAGGACTACTTTGATCAGCGACATCGGCTCAGGAGCAAAGCAATTGACAAAGGTGACTGGGTTTTAGTATATGATAGTAGCCTTGATAATCAACACACAATCATGCATAAGTTTTCAAAAAGATGGTTTGGACCATATGTTGTAAAGCATGTGCATGAAAATGCTACTTACAGCTTGTCTGAACTAGATGGTACAAAAGTAAAGATTTCCATTGCAGGAAAAAGGATCAAAATGTTTAAGAGAAGAGGAGACAATGATCCAAAAGATGTTGATGAGAAGGAAGATCAAAACACAGGTGAAGATCAAAGTGAAGATGAAGCTTTGGAATCATCCAGTGAAGAAGAAAGCAAGGAAGATGAACAAGAGGGCTGATCTTACAAAGAGAGAATGTGGCACATACCGGAGGATGTGCAGGTTTAGAGGGGATGGATATCGTGCTGTGACACGTACATAGTGGGAATGCATGCTACAAGATCTATCTTGTAACTTTTTAAATACATAATTATGTTTCCTATAATGTACATATGCATATCCAACTATAATAAGCTTTCTATCTCATCCTACTATTTATCTCAAGGGTAACGTATTCTTACTTCACCATCAAAAAGTACTATGGAATTTTTATTTTTTTTTGGCGCCCTTCCTACTTGCAATTTTCAAAATGCAACCCAAATTATCTTGTGAAACAAAAAACTCTTGATGATAAGGCCATAAAAACAAACTCGCCATGGGCTCTTCAACCTGTCTTTTTCAAGTGTAAATCAATGGGGTTTGATAAAGAAACATTTTTGAATGATGATGCCAAAAATTTGGCACCCTTCAAATTTTCATCATGAATTTGGTGACCGCGGGAAAATCAAGCTCATTGAGGGTCGTCAACAGTGTTTAAAGTTCAAGCATATCTTTTCCTTTTCAATACGGGGTCAAGACTCAATTGAGATACAGTTTTCCTCAATGTTGTTGGGTGTCAAAGGTTTGTTTCAAAACAATGTTACCAGGCCTTTCATAGTTGCATTTGGAAATGCAAATCAACAAGGGTTGGTGACAAAATCAGCCTCACCATGCCCTTCACACTTGCGTTTAAAAATGCAAATCAATAGGGGCGACTTAAGAGTTTGGAAAATCAAGCTCACCTAGCCCTTTACACTTCTGTTTGGAAATGCAAATCATTAAGGGTTGGTGAAGACGCAAGAAAATGAATCTCACAGAGACCTTTGTTCTTGCGTTTCCAAACACAATACAATATGGCCCCATGAATAGTCAGGGTGTATTCTTGATCCAGTATAATATTGCAACTCCGCCTCTAGCCTATCCGTTTGACCTTGATGCCTTATCCCACCAGACTTTCCTCGTGCTCCCCCTCTCTGTACACACCTATGCCCAAGCTAGATGTGCTTCCTTGAGCAACAACAATGGCGGGAAATTCCTTAGCTGCAGTAATGTCCATGTTGACCTTGATCAAAATACAAAGTTTTACATAGCTAAAGTCAATGCAGAATGAAGTAGAAATCATCAAAACCCAGCACTACATCAGTTTTGGAGTTGTTGGAAGGGGGGGGGGGGGGCAGAGAGAAATAGAGAGAGAGAGACTCAAGTTGTGTGTGCATGCACAAAACAAGATTTTTGACAAAGAATTGGGGGAAGTTGTACGTGCTTTTGCAAGGCAAAAATCGTGCATGCAAAGAACATGGAAGCCAAATATGGTTCCCTCATAACTATTGATATGTTGGAGAGAGAGAGAGAGAGAGAGAGAGAGAGAGAGAGAGAGAGAGAGAGAGAGAGAGAGAGAGAGAGAGAGAGAGACCTAGTTAATCTCTATGCATACATACATACAACGTGCTTGCTTCTAGCTATTAGAAGCCAACAATATGGCCTGCAAAATGACAACAACGGCCTTGCTGCTCATGCCATTGGTTCACATCTCAATAAGCACCACCACTGCTAGCTGGTAAAGGGAGTGGTGCATCATGTGTCTCTACCATGTGAGGATTTTATGGAGCAGTGTGGAGGCTGGCAAGAACAAGGCTAGAGACCTAGCCAATGATGCTGCCAAAATCTATAGTGCATCCACCCCAATGATCGATGTCGTGCTCTGCAAGAGGTTTACTAGACTTGCATCTTGCCTTCTTCAACAATGTGATTTGCACCCCCAAGAATGCCGCATGAGAGATTCAGTTGAGTAGAAGAGGAAGAGGCTTGTCTTTGTTGTGAGCTAACGAGAGCTGGAACCAGAGGATCCCAACAACAACGTCCATCATACAAGTATCAATGCCCCTTCCATCTTTTCATTAATACTTCTAAATACATAGCTTATAATAAAAGAAGTGGTTGTGCAATGTAGCTCAAAATAAGGACTTGGCCTTCATTAATAAAAAGAAAAGTAGCTTTCATAGAGAGAGAGAGAGAGAGAGAGAGAGAGAGAGAGAGAGAGAGAGAGAGAGAGAGAGAGAGAGAGAGAGAGAGAGAGATAGATAGATAGATAGTATTATCGTCCACGGAGGTCATAATGGGCTCAAGGATGTAGGGATGGGTTCGGTTACCGCGTTCGGATAAGAAGAGAGATTTGTACTTTGGGGCAATGTGTGTGGTATAATGGCTGAAGCAAGAACCTCCGGATCTCTCCCAAGCTGTGATACATTGGCCTTGTAAGAAGGCTTCATTAACTTAGGAGTTGATCGACGCATCCTTGACCAAGTGACATGCATCCCATGTTCCAAACCATTTCTTGATGTCAAGCATCCACCCTGAACTTTTTATTTTGCTCTTGCATGTCTTTTGGACCTTTTGACTTGCTTCATACACGATTCTAGGAAGTCAATAGAAAGGGCTATGTTGTGTCTTAATCATGTACTCCACAACCCTTTGCATGCCCAAGACCTCAATGGGAAGCGATCCGCACTCAAGAAGTAAGAGCATGTAGGGTGTTTGTGTCTTGACTTGGAGAAAGTTGGTGAGAAAACGATTTTGAACATTCTCAAACCCTTTCCAAGTAGACTTCCCGATGCTACCACCTCACACCTCCACTCCATAAACAAGCATCGGTGTCACCAATGTGTCAAAGAGGTACTTTTTGAGAGCCCAACACTTGATCTCTCCAGCATTGCATATGTTCTCAAATTCATAATAAGTCCTCTTTCCGGCTTTTAAGTGACACATTGCACAATCCTTCAATCTATGATTGGATGGAACCTCAAGGCCAAGGTACTTGAAGCTATCTACCACTTCAAGTTTCTCATTGTTGTATACAATGCATTGATTTTCATCATTGAGGGTCTTTACAAGCATAACCTTGGTTTTGGATCCATTCACGATTAGCCCGCTATGTAGGCAAAAGCGTTCCAAGACACTCATAAGCTTTTGTGCATCTTCTAAGGTATATGCCAAGAGCACTACATCATCGGCATAAAGCAAAAGCATGATCACCACATTTCCGATCTTAACCTCTTCTATGCCTTCTTGTTGCATAAAATCAAGAACCATGCATTCCAATTCATCAATGAGTAGCCCAAATAGGGTTGGGAAAAGTGGGCATCCTTGCTTGACACCAATGGTGCTTGTAAAAAATTCTGAAATTCCATCTCCAATACGTAGTCGACATATCACTTTTTGGTAGATGCGAAAGATTTCATGCATAAATTCTCTCGGTACTTGAAGACTTTGCATACGTTGTCGAGAAATTTGCGATCTTGCTAGGAAAGCACTGGTCTTTTGTCTCTGAGATTTTGTGAGAGAACTCCAAAAAACTATATGAAGGAGTTAAACCATAGATGCCATGAAGACTAGGGTTTGGAAGGAAGTGCAATCAAAGAAGCCCCACTCTTTCTCTCTTGCACTCACACACACAATGAAAGAACACAAAAGACAATATCAAAACAACACAAATATGAAAACATCAAGGCTATGGTCATATCCTATCATGGGTAATATGAAAGGATTAATAGATGAGCTACTAGCGTTCAATCTTTGCCGACAAAATAGGCTACGAATTGTTCTTTGGAATTGTAGTTTTGTGCTTACCATAATATATATGTTTTGTCTGGTGATTGGGATTAATTGTGTTTCAAATTCATTATGGAAACTAGGAACATAAAAATGTGCTCTTTTTTTCTATCTCATTCTTTATTCGCTCACTTTTTATCCCTCGCTCAATTTTTATCGCTCGTTAAATGATATCACCCTATAATTATTGGTGTGGTTACCAATGAGGTGTATAATCACTTGGTGTTGCAACATTTCTTGTGGTTTTCATATCTTTGAGTTGAGTAGAAAACCCTAGTGGGGGATGTTTTGTCATGGTTCAGGCTCACTCAATACTCCCAATATGGTCTTTGACAAGACAATCTTGGCCAAGACCATCTTGGCTTAGTGCAACTTATCTCATTTTGTCTCTTGCTAGGTCTCTCAAAAGTCAAGTCTTTGTGAACCTTTGGTCCATGGAAATTGGTTTTGAGTAGCCTAAAATTTTGGAATTAGGAAATTTTAAAAAAAGATTTTATCTTAGCTTTATTTGACTCAATTGGAGTTGTGTATCAAAAGTTAGAGCAATTTTGGTGAGCTCCACTTTAAACCTCTACCTATAATTTGCGACTACCATACTGAAGCAAGAGGACTAGACACTTACAAAACTACCAAAGAAGGATTTATAGATACCAAAAATACCAAGAACTTTCACAAATACGACAAATTTTCAAAGGATCTCAAAACTGCCATATTTTCCATAATCTACAAATACTAAAAAATTAACTGAAGTAGCAAAAATTCCATAAACCACCATATGTATTAGAACTACCAAGACATGAGCAAATATAAGTTAATAAAAAGCTGCCAAAAATACCAAAACCACTTTCTCAAGGCATGGATGTCAAGAAATACTTGCTCCAGATCAACTTCCTTCTCAAGCTTCTTCATGTCCTCATTGTTTCCAATTTGATGAAGCACACGTTGACTAACTTCCAAATCAGCCACCACCTCTCTGATGTCCTCATCATTGCAAGGGTTTTCCTGCTTTAGTTTTGAAAGCTGCATTTTGTAGTACTCTATGTCATCTTTTATCTGATTTGCAATAGCATTGTAACTCTCCGCTCTCAACAAACTTTCCTTGTTCTGTTGTGGAGATGATTTCAACTCTTTCAACTTCTCGGATGCAGTTGCACATGTCTAAGGCACTCTCTCAACAATACTTTCTAGGTTTGTAACATAGTCAGGTGTCTCTATGTGACCGTGTGGGGTGTCTACCTTTGTACAAAGATTTCTACCACTATGCATAAGACAAGGATTGCTAATAGATGATGGGTCGCCTCTGTGGGAGGCTTGTTTTCCATTCTCCAAGTTTTGACCTTTTGTTCCAACCCTCCTGGGTGGCTGGCACACATACTAACTACACTCTCTACAAACCTCATCCATGCAACCTTATGGCTTGCAAGGTCCTTTGTTGTTGAATGGAAATTCTTGAAAGCAAAGTAGCATGCAAACTTTTCACTGACCTCCCCACAAGATGGAGGGGCTTGATATACCTTATGGAACAAGAAGTTGCAATCTTCAACCAGTCTTGACTACACAAGATTCAAGTAAATATTTGCATTCTTCTAGTAGTTGCTTGAAAACAATCATCATTGGTCATCAAAGAGGTCTTCTTCTGTAAGACCCTTTAGAAGCACACCCTCCATGCCAGATCATACTCGTTATGTAGCTCTTCAGTTGTATAACAAAACATGGTCAGAAGAGGGTATTCCTCCATTTTGTTTTTGCCTGCAATGTGGAAACATGTTTCAATAATGCAAAACTCAACACAAAGATTCTAAACTTCTCTTTAGCACATGGATGACCTTGCCAATGCAAAGTCCAAAATTGTGCAGTACCAAAACTGTAAAGTACAAAATTTGGTACTATAAAGTGCCTCAATATATATGTTAACCTTCAGTTCTCTATAGAGCTTTAAATTTGTGTTTGGCTCCTAGCACATATACTCGCATGCATGTAATGACCCAAAACAAATTGGAGAGCTCTCAAGATACCATACACAGACTTGCATGCATACAATTTTACAAAAAAGTAAAAAGATTGGGCTCAAAACCTCAAAATCTTCAAATGACAATAGCTACCTTTCATGAAATAAAATCATGAAAGTGAAACAAAACAACAGTGTACATTTGCAAAGGAGGAACACAACCCCTAGACTTTGTAGATGATTGAGCCTCATCGTCACCAAAAAGTGCTCTAGACTTAGTTGATTTCTCCATAGAGAAGTCCCCCTTGCTAGCTCTCATATTTGGGGTGTTCATGCTCCGAGGAGATTTTGTACTTGTGTGGGGGGACCTTGCATCCATGGCATATGATTCTTCCCCTTGTTTGGAGAAGCCTTGACAACATATTTCCTTACAAGCATCCTCATAGTTGCGATGGTGCAAAGTCTAAGAACTCACTAGCTGCACAACAGAATGAAGATGTGCTTCCTGTGAGAGAGATGCAAAGACTTTGCTCGGAAAGGCTTAACAAAGGTGGTCTGCGAGAGAGGTGTAGATCCACTGAGAGGTGACGAGTTGTTGCGAGGTTCATGGTGTAGTGAGTGATGTGGGACAGAGAATGGTAGTGGTCACGTAACATGAGTGCAAATTTGCAACTCCCATCCATAATTGCACCCACGTTTTCTTTGAAACAAGTGGTGTTTCAATTTTTAATACATTTGTACGTTCAAAGTCCTACTCTCTAAAAAAATAATATATACATTCCCTCCTACACTACATAAATTTAGAGGACAAAAAGGTTTGCATTGAAACAACCTGGAAATATGTAGAAGTACCAACTAGGTAGTAGCAAAAAAGATCCTTTTTTTGTACCACCAATGCATGATTTTAGCCTAGTGTCGAGAGAGATGGGTACCTATTTGCTAAAATGGACAAACAACAAGGATTAAGTTAATAGACTTTGATTATTATTCTCATCTCTTCCAGCATGAGGGACATGACTTAGGTATGCTCAACTTAGGTACAAATTTCATTAATACTTGAAGATTTTGGACTAATGCTTTGCTCAATTCATAGCTTAGGAGCCTAGCCAAAGAGTGTTTTTTTCACCCTCGCGACTTGGCTTTTTACATTATTGTGCTTACCACAAATAACTAGAGAGAAGAAATGGCTTTAAAGTACATTTGTAACGATAGAAACTTCCCCTTCGTCCTCAGCTTCTTTTTCTTCGACTATATTAGCAGCTCCTCTGATATGTCTCTTGCCTTTGTAGTTTATGTTGTTGTTGTTGCTATTGTTCATGTTAGCTTTTCCTTTGGTAGAGGTTGTCTAGATGGTCATTGTGTTGGGGATGTAGTGACTCTTGCCGCCCTGAAGATCCACCTTCTTCCCTATCTTCTGAAGACATTTCACCAGTACTTTTGGATCGACGGAGCCCACCATGAGTGAAGGCAGCAATACCCTATATTCTATTGAGGGCTTTCTTCACCCGCTTCATGCAGGCATCGCAGTCTATGGAGACCTAAATCTAATCTAATATAACGTAAATCTAAATCTAGCGTAAATAAACGTAAATCTAATTAAAAATAAACCTAAATCTAATCTAATTTAACTTAAATAAACCTAAATCTAATTTAACGTAAGTCTACATCTAACCTAATCTTTAACGTCTTTTAGGATAGTTTCCTACGACGTTATAACTCTCTTCTTCTTGTGTGTGTGCACGTGTGTGGATGTGTGTGCCAATAAAAAGAGATAAATGGTATTACCTTTCTATCACCCATGCCAAGTATGATAGATTGGTTATGCCATTTCCCTCTTGAATAATAGGTCTTGAGTTCAACTCCTCGTCGGCTCCATTGATTGCATCAATTGCACCTCTCTCTTGATCACGCCCTCGGTACTGGCCTTGTTTAATGAGTGGTACGCGGCTAGCTACAGTTTCAGGATCATGACGTCAGCTGCACTTTCTCCTGGCTAGATGCTCTCGGTGCTGGCCCCTAATTGAGTTGTGCACGACTAAACTTTTGTGGCCAAGATCACAAGCTGCTGGGAGTGAAGGCGTTTCCTATATCCTCACTATGTATTGCGCCCATGAGTATGCATGGCTCCGCTAAATATTTGGATCAGCACGATGAGCATAGAAACTGCCGGCGCGGGATAGTTTCATGGAGTGTCCCAACTTTGGTAGAGAAGGAAGAGGGGATAAAAAAGGACCTACTGATTTGAGTTTGACCCTTGGATATTATGTGTTTCCGCCATTTTCATGCACTGGCTATCATTTCTAGATCACAACTCCATTGGCCTCGCCAGCTTTGTATCTCTCCTGGTATGCCCATGTGTTGGTCCCTTGAGTGGTGCATGACTACAGTTTTGTGGCCCGGATCATGATGCCATTGTCTGCTATAGCTGCACCTCTCTCCCGGTTATACTCAGTCGCGCTTAATCATCCCTTCTTCCTCCTTTACCAAGGTTGGGACACTCCATGAAACTATTTGGCGCCGGTGCCTAGGATCATGACGCCATTAACGGCCACAACTGCACCTCTCTCCCGGTTACGCTCGATCGCTTAATCATCCCTTCTTCCGACTCTACCAAGCTGGGGACACTATGAAATTGTCCCGCGCTAATGCGGGATGGTTTCATAGAGTGTCCCAACCTTGGTAGAGGAGGAAGAGGGGATAAAAGATGTGTTGCTCATAATTTAAGTTTGTCCATGGACATTGAGTGTTGCTGTCTTTTTCATGCACGAGATCTCAATGCACCCCTCACATGAGAATCATTCATAGCTATAGAGCATGCCCTTTCGGCCTTAGACTCGCATTTTGTCCTTGGGATTTAATTAGAGTAACAGCTTGCACTTGCTTCGTTCCCCCTTCCTCCTAGCGTTCGGGAAAAATGTGTCTTAGCTTAATATCGTGCCATTTCCAATTTCAAAAATGTCGGTTGAGGCCAAGGGGAAAGAGTAGAGAAAAATAGTGTAAAAACCCAAAAAATACCCCTAATTTTCTAAAATTTCCTCTTGGAAAACTCAAGGGAAGGAAATTTGTATGTTTGAAAAAATGATTTGTCCCGAACACTGCTTCCTCCTCTACCAAGCATGGGACAATCCATGAAACTATCCCACGCCGATGCTGGATAGTTTTCATAGATTTTCCCATGCTTGGCAGAGGAGGAAGTGTGGACAAAATATTGAATTGTTAATTTGAGCTTTGCTATGGGCATTGTGCCACTACTGCCATCATTGTATTGTAGTATACATTATATCTCAAGGCATCCATTATAGTTATCATTCACAGCACGGCACCATGCCCTCTTCACCTAAACCCGTTATTTTTTTTCATGGATTCAATCGGAGCTACAATGGAGTCATTTTTGAGCTCTAGTTTGGAAGCACAACAATGAAAAGATTGTCGGTATCCAGTTGTGTCAGCATTGTTGCCATTTTGACGGCCAAGGTCACATTCTCAAAAGCATACTGCACCAATGCAGTGTCCTTTGGAGAAACAAACAAGGTCTTGTTGTTCCCTTGTCCTGCCCTTATCTACATTGGGGCATCATTGTAGGTTCCCTATCCCGTACAATGTTTTTAGGTTATACATTAGCTTGTATGTATGAAGTCCCTCCTCTAGTGGTGGTTCTAGAAGATGTAGTCAGAGTGCATCAACTCCATTTCCATTGTGTAGTGATCAGGTTAGCTCGATCATTGAGATAGAGTTTCATGACAAGAGTGATATTCAAGATATAGGTTTAGGGTCTCTGTAAAAATTAGACCAGAAGGAACCTACATTTGAAGCTTGAATGGAGATAAAATGAGTCCCAAGATCCAACCAGGAGGTGGTGTTGATGAGGATGGAAGCATATTGCATATGGACAAAGGGAAGGACATCTTGTCTAGAACTAGATCGTCTAGTTACTTCAGGTGTCCTCTTGTGCCACTATGCAAGCTCATCTGGCCACATGTGAGAGCTCAAAGCTTAAGGTATGATATGATAATCTTAAGCTCTAATATAATCTTATAATATTAAAATTATCTTTGCTCAATAAGATAGTATCTTCTATTTATTTTTTTCCTTCAAAGTCCATTTATGAAGAAATGGAATCTTGTATGGAAACAAATCAACCAATAGTATGAAGTAGAGCTTGCTGCACATCCTCAATTTGAGGGCCTTTCTTAGAAGGTGTTCTTTGTTTAGGTAAGGAGCCATAGAACTATGTCTTGGGAGGCATCCATCAAAGAGATGTATAGTACAAATGAAGATAAATATTCAAGAGTCTGTGTATTGTGATTGATGCCACAAAGGCGTTAGAGATTTCTCAGTTGAAACGTCTTCAATGAATGAAGTTGTGAGTTCAGAGAATATTAAAATTAAGTTTCTTTATGTCACAGGACTTTAAATTTGTTTATGGTATTTTTTCAGCACAAATACGTGTCCTTTGGTTACTTCTCACTTGAGAATGGGTTTGTTAGTTGTACGAATATTTGTGTGACCGATCATTAAGAGTATCTGCATGCTTTACTAGAGGTAGATTAAAAACTTGTTACAAGCTTTGAAAAAGAGGAACAAACTGATGAGAGCCATGACATCTTCTTACTAGGAGATATTTCTCTTGCCTATTATTTTATGTAAGTGGTCCTTGCCAATAAGGACGTATTTTGGTGAATAATTTTATGTTTGTTTTGGCTAGATGTAGATTGATGGCAGCTTTATGATTTGTTCAATTCATTATGCTTAAGGTCCTAGAAAAGACTAATCTCATAGCTTTTTACAATGCAAAAATAGAGAATATGATTCTATGGTTATCTTTGTTGAAGGCTTTTGATTTTTGTGTTATTGATCTACTTATGAATTTCTATCAGCAAATGTTGGGTAAAGGAAGGATGGCATATGTGTTCCATGGGTGGTAGAGTTGGTTCTCCTTATACCTGTGTTTTGGAGATGTCTTGCATTCTACTCCGTCACACCTGGTATGGAATGTATTCATTAAGATCCCCCCCCCCCCCCCCCCCCCCCCCCCCCCCCCCCCCCTTTTGCGGGTCTTGCTTGGTTTTTCCATTAGCTCGGTAAATTTTGCTCGGTGTATGGTAAGACTCGTACTAGACCATTGTACCAATTCCCCTTTTATGTTGTATTTTCCTTTATGTTTTGTAGACCTCTTATCTTTAGTTTGTCAAGAAGAATAAGTATAGTTTTTTGCCTCCATCTTTGTGTGTCTATGTGTATGCTTGCAGGAGCTCAAGCTCTCTTCTTCTCTAGCCAACCAAAGCTATGCATAGACACGATTGTTCAACCCATGCACACAGTCGTCCCGGAGTACACTGGTGCACCCAAACTGTGTCAACCTGTGGAAGTGTCAACAACAGGGATATGGCATCACGCAAGTTGATGGTATCGTACTTTGGCAGGATTCAAATGTATGTTGGAGAAAATCTCACTGTGATGTGTATGCAAGATGCGGCCTTTAACTGGTCAAGTTGTGATTTTGGAGCTCTACTAGTCGGGATGCATGCCTAAAGCTCGGTGATTGATATCTTTTTCTATAGCTTCGGTGGTGCTCTACAACTCAGGTTTTTGGCTTGTCGTTCAGAGTTCTAGGGAGGAACCTGTGCCAAAATAAAGTTCGAGCTCGATCTCTTGGGAATTGTTGAATGTAGCATTGAGCTCGAAGTCGAAAGCGATCATGGAGATCATCTCCTCACTCGGCGGAGATCTCGACATTAGAGGATTGACTTTGGGAACAATTTCTATTTACTTGTGTCCATGATGGCCTTGACACAAGAGCATGAAGCCCCATGTTGAGGTATGTGGAGCTAAGCACGATTACTCGATCACGGCTTGCTTTGCTCGCGGGAACATGGTCCAAGTTATAAGTCAAAAAGAAAAATATATATTTTCTTAAAAATAGTCATGCTAAAAACCGTGGTGCCATATGGGGGGAGGGTGCTATCTACATGCGGGCTGAAGGCCCCAAGTGGCTGCAGGGTCTGCAGTTGTATGGGGGGCCGGGCCGGCTGCATAAGGGAGCCCGCCAGTCGCTTGCAGAGGAAGGGACCTGCAGGACCGGGAACTGCATGACAATGAGGGCCGCTAGTGATCGGGGGCATCAAGGGAGCACTGCAGAGTAGAGGGGCCTTGCAAAGGCTGTGAGGAGTTGGAAGGAACAGGGGGGGGAGAGGCTTGCATGAGAGCGAGGCTGCCAGCTGGGGGTGGCTCGGACCTGCAGATTACTGGATAGCACAGGAGGAGGAGGGTGTCCCTTGGTGTTGCAGAAGGTGGAGGAGTTCTTTAAGTGGTTGTTGAGGTCTACAAGAGCATTACAGAGAGGGGGCTTCATGGTCCTGAGGAGCTGGTGTGCAAGGATGCAACCTTCAACAAGAGAGTTTTGAAGCCCTAAGTACTTGGAGGCTGCCAAGGTGAGCAAGAGGGGAGGAGCTAGTGTCGCAGGGCATTGTTGACGGCGGGAGGAGATCTACTTGTTGAGGGGATGACTTTCCATGGGAGTCCAAGGGAATGAGAGCTACGAGTTGTAAGGAGATGGCGAGCAGGGCTGTCAACCTTCTGGAAAGGGGACCTTTACAATAGCCACCGAGGGGCTGAAGGCAAAGGGTAAGGGCGGCCATAAGTGAAGTGACCAGCCGATATGAATAGGAGGAATGGAGGCTCCATCATTGTACACCTTATTTTTAAAGATTTTGAAGAATTTTTTGTTGTGATTGTTACCCACTCTATTCTCTCCATTTTTCCTCTCTCTGAGTGAAGGTTCGTGGGTGTATTTCTTATGTGAGTAGTGTATCACAAGAGCAAGCTTGTATAAGGAATTGTGGGTGTGCTAGTGGTCATGGAAGCATTCTTACATGTTGACATATATTGTATAACTTACCTATAGTATAAGATACTATGAAGAATTAAGGAGTAACTCCATGCTAGCATGTTGGGTGGTTGGGTATGGGCAGTCAGGGATGTTCAAGTTCGGGCCTGGATAACAATTGTTAGCAGATTGGGTCTCTGTGTGTATGTTAAATAGGGGATAGGGGTGCTATGAAATCATTGGGCTATAGAGAGGCATTCACTGAGTGTATTGGTGGTTTTCTCGTTTCCCCCTTTCCAACGCAATCTAGGAGGGGTGGAAGGGAACTAAGTAATTAAGGGCAATGTTTGAAGAGAGAGGAAAAAGTTTGATGTTAATGTGTGATTTTTTACAAAATTACTTAATGATGTCCTTAACGAGTCATCACAGGGAAAATTCAACTGATAATATCTCCCCAATGAGTGTAAATAGTGTATATACTATGAGAAAATCATTAAGAAATAGTCTTTTTTGGTTATTTTTCATTATTTTTCTTGATATTGGGACTTAAAAATAAAGAAATCCAAGAAAAAACAATAAAGTTGTGTTTATCAATGGATTTTCTTACTTATTGGATTTTCACTTTGCTTTTTTAGCGTATTTTGTTATTTTCTTTAATTTTTTCAATAAACAGGTCAAAAATTAATAATAAATAGTAGATAAGCTCAGATAGAAAAACTCAAGATATGCTGATGATCAGAAGGACAAGGCGTACAGGCATAAAAAATTTCAGTCAAATCGGCAGATGGAGCAGGAAGCCTAAATTAGGTGGCGAAGGCCTACTTTGCAGAATTCTTGTAGAATGAGCTACAGGAATCCGATTGGGAAATTTTTTGAGTTTAACATAGATTTCACAGCCTAGTAGGATTAAAAGGAGAATTTGGAAAAAATGGTTCAAGAAGTCCGAGTATAGATATCCAAAGTAGTCTAAAATCTCCTCATTTCCACTTGTCGCCTTTGGAGAGAGTCAGAGCTTTCGACCTTCTTTGCGCGTTTTTTCTGGAGTCCACAGTTGCGTGTTTACAACACCATCTAGCACAAGACATGAGGAGTAATTTCTATACTTATCAATGATCCATTCTGTACGGCCGGTAGCTAGTCTAAACCCCAGGAAAAACCCAAGAATCCGAGCAGTGCACGAAGTCCTACGATCAAAAATTGACCGTAGCGGCCTATCAGCTCAACCAAATCAGACAAAACTTGAACTACAGCATGCCCCTACATAATAGAACACTTCTATATCAACAGTTGACCATTCGGCAGGGGTCGAGAGGGTCCCAAGTCAAAAAGTTAGGTTTTTGACAGATGCCAAAATTGGATTCTGACTCCACAAACAACTTATGGATTGGGTCTATACACAATGTATATGGTTGGTTTCATAAAATCAATCAAGGAAAGCTCTCAAAAAGAAAAAAATAGCTCAAAGGCTACAAAGCATCAAATTTGACAATACGACGTCAAAGTGACTCCAAATGGGCCAAAATTGTATGAGTAGCTTCAAGACTATGTTGCGGACAAGTCCATAGCCTCAATAGTGACTAACCAACTGCACAAGCCATGTAGTCACAAAAATCGATGAATTCAGAGTCGACAAAGCATGAAGTGATGCCGACAAAACAAAACTTTACCAAATTCAATTTAGGACTTGGTTTAGGTGTATTGAAAATGTTTAGATCAAAATTTGTCAAGATTTGCAAAAAATGTTGATTGTTATAAATCATCGTGATTATTTACTTTTGCAATTTTTTGGCTTGAAAATGGTACCTTCACATCACCTCTAACTTGTGCACACCTATTACATGCCACATTTCAAGTATGAGCCAAAATGGTCCATGATAACTTGGAAAATTACCAAAAAACGCAAATAAGTCCTTTCAAACCAATTTTTAGTTATTTGTCACATTTTTTATTCAAGTCACCTCAAATCTCATACACAGAGTCTACATCATGCCTAGAACCAAGTTGCTTCAAAAAATCTTCATTTTAATGAAACAGTTAATAATCGTGATTATTTACTTTTTTTCCAAGATGGGGGAAATTGCAACTTTGACTTCATGGGAGCAAAGCACATGATGTCCTAAGCCCACTAACCAAGTTTGAACAAATTTGGAGCTCAAAATCTCAAAATTCCTTTATATCTATTGTTTTAGAGACTCAAAGCCTAAATCTCGCACCATTTTCACCCTGTGCACTCAAATGAGGCCATTTTTCACTCAAAGTATCTATTTCAAGCCTATGATGCCAAAATTACAAAAAGTTATAAAAATTCATCAGCTGTAAATAATCGTGATTATTTACTTTTGTTGCAAAATTTTGCTTGGACTTGATGATTTTGATCTTTACATGTTTTTATGCATCTATGCATGTTCAAAACTTGATTTGAAGTAAATTGGACTCAATTTGTCAGCAATTCAAATTGAAGGGCATTTCAAAACATAATCTACAGATTTTTTAAACTTTGACATTCTATTCACCTAACAGGAGAAATGCAAGATACGGAGAATTCCAAGAAGAGGGTCTCCCAAAAAGAGAAGCCGCAAGAGCTGCGACCCTACCAATTGGACCCCAGTTCAGTAAAGACGACCAAAGCAACGTACCTGTCCAGAGAATAGCTTGAGGAAAAAAATACAACGGTTTTTAGAGGCACGTTTAAAAGTGAAGAAGGACACTAGGTAGAGCTACAACTACTGCCAAAAGATATCTATGATGTCGCGGCAAAGCCTGACACAAAGGAGGCCAACAAAAGGCTTGGCCTCAGAGAATTCTACGACCAAGAACCATGTGGAGTAGACTTCCAGAAGGCTTATGAGCTCTTGTCTACAATTAAGGAAGATGGATCATCCCAAATAACTGACCAACAAGGGGGGCAGAAGGTAGAAGTGGTAATAACAAAAGAAATTGTGGCCGAGGCTCTCAAGTTGCCAACAGAGGGGATGACAATGAGACAGCAGGTACTTTCACCAAGGAGACTGCTGCAAAAACCTTTCCTGATCTCATCCAGAAGCAAGCAAAAGAACCAGCACGGTTATATCATCAACAAGTCCATTTTCTAGCAAAGAGACCGCCAAGGTACACAATACCTAATCATGTAGTTGCGACTACATTCACACGTGTTGAAGTATGTTCTATCAGCGCTGAAGGGTACCATGAAAGAGGGTAAGATCACATATCTGGGTGCACCTGAGGTACTAACAAGAATAGCATACCATGCTATCAGCATGGCAGACAATTTGTCACCTAATCCAGATTAAAACACATGGATTGTGTAAGCACAACCATCTTCAAGAACCACAAGGTTGACAAAAAGAGTTTACAAATCTGACGAAGAGTCCGCAGAAAGCTCTAATGAAGCACATACCAGTGAAAGCTCAGACAATGAAGAGAAGAGAGCCAGAAGAGAGGAGATGAAGAAGAAGGTAGTGGCTGCACATCAAGAATAACCTCAGAAAAATAAGGCAAGGTTTGAAAGGGAAAAAGAGACCTACGAAAGAAGTCCCCAAGCTGCATGTGAGGACCTCGCACAGTGGGTTATATCTTAATTCCATTTTTTTCAAAGCTTAAGACTGTTTAGTGGATTATAGTATCATGAATAACTCCTTTTGGTGGATTATAGTATCATAAATCTGAATACATTAATTTACCTATATGAATTCACACCTAGATTCAAAAAGTTAATCTACTAACTTTTCTCTTTAATTTGTAGTAAAAAATACTAACTTTTTGACATAGTAATTTTTTAGCTATACACGTGAGATAGATATTTTTATCTTAGCTTACTTTTGGTGTTTTTAAGATTTGGTAATTATCCAGTAATTTTCTAAGTTAACTTTCTAATTTTCTCCTTTTAAATATAATAAAAAAACTCATTTTTTACTTAATAATTATTCAAGTAGTTCTCTGATATAGATAGTGTACTATACCTCTAGAAATTATCTTAATAGTGGATTTGCTACTCATCCTCTTTAATTTTTTCCCAAAATATTATTTTAGACATATTAATTAGTAAAGCTCTGATATAGATAGTGTACTATACCTCTACAAATTCTTAATAGTGTACTATACCTCTAGAAATTATCTTAAAATTTTCTAAGTGGATTTGCTACTCATCCTCTTTAATTGTTTACCAAAATATTATTTTAGACATATTAATTAGTAAAGCTAAGTTACTATTTATGAGACAATTATCTCAAGTTTTTGACACTAAAATATATCTATCAAAAATATATCTTACTAATTATCTTGTTAATTTTTTATTAAAAATACAAAATTTATGCAGTAATAATCAAAAAATAATAATTAATAAATTATGACATAATTATCATTAATCTTTAATACTATATCCTCCTTCTAAATTATCTCATTAGCTTCTACACTAATTTACTAATAATCTTATGTAATTTTTTGCTATAATAAAATATTGAGCAATAGTAACCAGCCAAACTACTTCACTAATTATGAGATATTTATCACGAGTATTTAACACTATAATCTACCTCTACAAAATTATTTCATCAACTTCTAAACTTCTAAGCTGATTATTAATTATATTTATTAATTTTTTGTTAGAAATAAAGAATATATAATAGTAAATAGCAAAACTAATTAACTAATTATGAAATAATTATCACAAGTTTCTAACACTCTAATGTTTCTCTGAAAGTTATCTCATTAACTTCTAAAATGATCAATGCCATATTTTACTTAATTTTTTGCTAAAAACTAAGAATTTATACAATAATGTTTAGTAAAACTAATTAAATATTTATGAGATAATCATCACATCTTTTGTTAAAAATTATCTCAAAATTTTCTAAGCTGATTTACTAATTATCTTACTTAATATTATGTTAAAAATAGAGAATTTATACAACAATAATTAGCAAATCTAAATAACTAATTATGAGATAAATACCACAAGTTTTTACCACTATTATTCTTTTCTAAAAAAATTATCTCATCAACCTGGAAGCTAAATTACTAAATATCTTACTTAATTTTTCAACTAGAAACAGAGAATCTATATAATAGTAATTAGTAAAACTAATTAACTAGTTCTTAGATAAATTTTATAAGTTTCTAACATTATAATCTACATATAAAAACTATCTCACTAACTTTTACGTTGATTTATTAATTATCTTACTTAATTTTCTACTAAAAACAAGTAGATTAATCATCAATAACTAACAAAACTATTTAACTAAATATCAAATACTTGTCACGAATTTCTCATACTGTAACCTACCTCTAAAAAATTATCTCACTAACCTTTAAGCTGATTTGCTAATTATCTTACTTAAGTTTTTACTAGAAATAGAGAATTTAAGAGATAATAATTAGAAAAACTAATTTATAAAATATACAATAATTGTCACAAGTTTCTAACACTATAATATACCTTTCAAAATTATCTCATTAAGATATATTCTTAAATTTCTCATTAATTTTAGATTAAAAATATATAATTTCTACTTAAATAAATACCAAAATTAAGTAAAAATTTTGATATAATTTCCACATCTTTTTAATATTGTGTAGAAGATTTGAAAAGTAATTCATAATTATCAAAGTTTAATTGGTATATTTGTTTTAAATTAAGGCCAAATTTGAATAATTTTAGTCCTATTATAGATTAGTAATTAATTAAATTATTAATCATAAATAGAGATTAGTATTCCACAAATTAGTAATATTAAGAGTAATCATTAGTAGAGAGAGACTTAATCTTTCTTGATTAATAAGATAATTAGAAAAATAGAGATAAATTGACATGCCTTTATCCAATCTAATGAGATTAGTGTTAATTACCTTGATTAATCAACTAGAGATTTTTCTTTCTTTTGATTTTTGTGTAGAGTCACTCTATGCTAGAGAGAATTTGCCAAGGTCTCCGAGTCTAAGTGAAAATGTGAAGCCTAGGGCCTATTCATAGAGAGGGATTTCATTCACGCCTTCACGTTAAGTGTGAAGTGGAAAAAACTCATGTTATTAACACCCCATGGGAGTGTTTATAAAAAAAAATTCACATTGACCTATTGAAATCAAGAGTTCCTCTTTAGGTGAGATATTTGATTTGCCTGACGGGCCCGCTTCATAGGCTCAAAATTCCCTCCAAATTTTTAGAGAGGCACCAAGTTTGGAGGGGCCTATATAAACAATGGCCCATCCTATCAGTCACCCCCTTTGGCACACTCTCTAGAGCTAAAGCTTGAGGTTTATCCTTGAGCTTTATCATGTAAATTTTGGGCACATTTTTTTCTATAAAAACGGCTATGTATGGTTACCTCCCCTGGGTGTCTATCGGTGGTTTGGGTAGGAAGCATTTTTTTGGAGGGTTTAGGAGGTGAGAGTGTTTGGGGTCATTTCTATTGTATTTTACGACTAGTTACCTCCCCTGGGTGTTTATCTGCCTGGAAACAGGTTTGGGTAGGAAGCATCCTTGTGGAGGTTTTAGGTGGTACAAGTGCTAAGGGATCATTTCTATTGTTAGAATAGAGCGCTTCTCATCATCACACCAATTTCATGCTATTTTGCTTCTTTTTTTGGCTACATGTCACTTTTTTTGGGCTATTAATGTTTCCCAAAGATCCCTTAATGCTCCCCGAAGGACCCCTCATGTTGCTCGGAGGGCTCGGAGGGCTAGGGCTGCATCCCAAACGTCTAGGGCTGTTGCTTGGTGGGCAAAAATGATACGACCGTCTACTAGCCTTCAGGTCACATGTGTATTTTTTATGAATGTGAAGAGTTGTGAATTGAGAATTTTATTAATTAAAATTGTGATCACACATAAAAAGACGCGATTAAGTGAATTTGCAACCCCTGTAATAGGGTTTCTAGCAACCTAGTCCCTGCAATTAGCAGTTTCCTACTTTCCAAGGAGCTGCCCCTAGCGGCCCCTATTGCTTTTCCAGTCCCTAGTACGTTCATCATATCACCGCTAGCACTTGGTCCACTAAAACTTTCAAAAATTCTATCTTCACGCTAATTTTTTACTTTCACAAGAATTATTTAGTCCATGTGGGAAAATATCTAGTAGGCTAGGTAAAAAGCCATGTGTTTTAATAATTACTAAAAGTCTTCAATTATTTCTTTGTGTTGAACTAGCCATGAAAACTTCTAGTAAGGATTTAGGGGTTAAGTTTTTGTTCAAATTAAATTCAAAAAATCTATGATTGAATAAAAAATAATTTAGCTAGAATACTTCCAGTAAGGATTTGGGGGTCAGTTTTTGTCCGAATTCGATTCAAATTTTTTTTATTGAATTAAAGTTGTGCTTAAGATTCAAAAAATACTAATTATTGCTATTTTTAGATAATTCCCTATTGGATTTTATAATCAAGACTAAGTTTATTAGCTTTGTGCGTCCCTTCTTTATTACAAAAAAACTATGAACCTTACGACTCCCCTTTTCTTGACTGATTTATATCTGATGTGTGATGGTCGATAAGTGAGTTGAGCTTCTACTGTTGAGGAAACTTTGCATTTTGCTGCACATTCTCTTTTTTGTTGCCACTTTTGGTAGTGAAGATGGCTATTGTTGTTGCTTGTCTTTTGAGAATTGAGCCTCTTTGGGTCATTGACTTTATGATGGATGTTGCCCTGGTGTTCCATGACAATGTGAGTCCTCTATAATATTTCACCAACTTGAAGCACTATAAGGGCTCCTTATGATTGTCGCAAATAGCTTTCTTGGTGAATTTGTCATTTCCTATATGTTGTTCTTGCATGATGGTCGTTGAATTTCCATTGATTAATGGAGCTGTGTTGTTGTCCTTGAAGAAAAACATAGTTGAGACCTACAGTTGTTGCTCTGATTCTTTAACACTAGGTTGGTAATGGGACACTTTTATGTCCTGGGACACTTTTATGTCCTGTGAAGTGACCATTTTCCTTGAATTATGTCAAGAGTTTCAAAACGGATTTGGAGGTGCTATCTGTCTAGAAAGTTGTCTCATGAGCTGAAAAAAACTTGACATTTTTTTGGAATATCAATTCCATCTTTAACCTTGTCCTTGCACAACATTTCACAACCTAAACTGTGTGAAAAAACAGGTCCTGTTTTTGGCTTTTTTCAACTTTTTGCAACTATACCACTCTAGAATTCATGTTTGTGAGGTCTATAATTCTAGAGAACTATCTTTAGTAGTCCCCAACATGTCCTGATGCTTCTAGGGAGAAATAAATGTTAAAGCTGTAAGTTATGACCAAATTACATAAATTGTCAAATCCTGTTTTTTAGCCAATTTTAGCTCTTCTATGATTTTTTTTGGTGGCTTTCATGATATCCAAATGCACTTTTGATTCTCTATGTCGCATATTGTAACTTAAAGCTAATATTCCTTGAGTTTTGGGGCACCTAATACCCTATTTTGCATAGTAGACAACGATGGTTGATTTTTTCAATTATAGAAGAAAACGAAACATTCTAGTATATCAAGTATAGCTTTTTTAATATTGTTAGTTTATTGTGAAACCTACATGCATTTTGTAGGTAGTAACCATATCTAGTCATAAGGATCAAATTTGGCTAGATATTGAATAGTTTCTATGGGATTCTACAACTCATAATGTTGAACCCAGTTTTTTCATGTTTGCTGTATTTAGCACTTCATCTTTGTCCCCAAGATTCCCCATGGTAAGAGATGTATTATTCTTTTGACATGCTCCATGGCTCCTTATGAACCTAAAGGACAATAGGGAACTAAGAAAACATGCATATATTATTTGTATTGAGAGTGGCTATAGAAACTTTGATGATAGGTTTGTAGAATGGTAAAAATTCAACTTTTTTGTACCTAATTCTTTTGGAAAAACAAAAAATAGTGAGTGAGAAGCAATCATATGTTCTGATCACCAACCCATTGAAGTTAACTAGGGAATTTATCTCAAGTCCTACAAAAATCCCTAATCTTATTTTTATGCAAAAAAACGTAAGAAATGACTGTTTTGATGAAAATGTACTGGTCCATCAACTTTGGAGGCTTGGTGTGACCAAAAGATGAGAAATTTTACAAGTTTCTTATTTTTTCCATGTGTAGTAGGCCTTGAACTATAACCTCATGAAAGGATTTTACAAAATGAGTGGATCTACTATGGTTTTGGAGGTTTTTTTCAAAACCCTAAAAGGACACTTTTATGTCCTGTTAGGTTACCAACCTAGTGTTAATGAATGGTATGGACTGCACTACTCAATGTTTTGTATCACATTTAAGGGAGTAGGAGATAAGCCAATTTGTTGGTACAGTATAGATTGTGCATAAGGGAATAGAATCAACCGTGTACATGGTGAATACACACTACTCTCTCCTTGGGGGGTTCACCTCTTAAACATGTAAGTTACTACCTGAGTTCAAACGAATGGTTTTTTTAATTGCCAAAATTTTTAAATTTTAACAGGAATATATTAACGAAAGGGGATTTTTAATTGATTTTAGAGGAAAACTTGTAAGTTTTTTGAAGAAAAATAGGTCAATTTATTACCTTAAGCATGTAAGTAAAGGGGTTTTTTTAATATCCTTTGAATGCATGTTATATGAATAGTTTCCTAAAGGTGCAATCCCTGAGGCTCTCTCAAAGAGAAACATGCTTTTGTAATTTGGGGAGAGAGAGAGAGAGATCATTGACATGCATGATTTGAGGTCACAACTACAATTTTGCACCACATCTTTTAGCTTAGTATAGTGACCAAAACTCTTGCAAAAATAAACAATGGACCAACCTTATTTTGCTTCCATTTCTATCACATTTTAAGTTTCATATGGTGTGAAGTATACATGAACAAATAGTATGCACGTTATCGTGGTAAGTTTCTTATGTGTTATTATGATTAGGTGATGATGTATACTTTTATTATGGTTGTGTACAAAACATAGATAGAGATTCAAGGAAGTGAGTCATTTAGATGGAAGGATAGATGGAAGGTTTAATCACATTCTTGATATATTAAAAAATTACAACTCATCTTTTTAAAACTTGAATCTCTCCTAGTACATTGGAAACTATCAACCCTAGTCTTTTCACAACTCCACTCTTAGACATGAAATTTTTTACAAGTACACAATGGAGCAATTATGGACATTCATCTATAAAATCTTGCTGACTTATCGAGTTTGTACTTCTAGACTTGGTAGCACTTTTGCCAACCGTAGATAGACCAAGGGAAAGATGTCCTTCCTACTATATAGGAGGTTATGATGTACACTACTACCATGTCTTGCTCACAAGAAAGACGAAAGGATAGAAAAAACTAAGAGAGTGGAGTAGGTACATTGAAGCCCATTGTGTTCTTGTTGTGAAACCAAATTTAAAACCCACTCCATTTTCAAATAAGGCTTTTTCATTACATCTCGGGGGTGTCACTATGTATAAATTTTGTATATCACGTGCGATCGAAAACTTTTTGCTTAAATTCCTTACCTGTGAATGTTTGACAAATCAAATACACCTTTTCCTATTCAATCTGGAAAAAAATTCCCAATTTCATTTTATGGTACCCTTCTATATGTGAAAATGTGCAAAAAACCAAAAATTAATAACCCCTTCTGTTGCACTCATGTGATAGGCACATAAATATTAAGTGACCCCCTTGAGGATTACATTGACTTCTCTTAGCTTTCATCTCTTCACACCATGCTATGTATCTGATCTTCATAATCAAGCTTGGTAGCATTGGAGGACAAGATAGACTAAAAGGAGGAGAATTCTCTCTCTCTCTCTCTCTCTCTCTCTCTCTCTCTCTCTCTCTCCCAATACAAATAGAGTACTTCTAAGTTTCTTAAGCAAGGGTTAGCACCTCATGAAAGATCTCATGAAAAATAATGTCCATGAGAATCTCCCACGCTTGGTATCAAAGAATACTTTGCGGCATCTTATATATATTCCCGAGGGATTCACTCTATATACAAAACGAGACGCCACATAAGAGTGGAAAAATCTGATAAAACCCCTATATACAGCTCGTATTAGGGAATATGACTCCCCTTTCTAGCCTTATACAAAACTCAATGAGGAAAACTATCATACTCTTATCTTACATATAAAATTTAGGTCTCACATGATCAAATTGAGTAAAACTAGTCAAAGAGTATGTAGCACAGTGACTGACAACATACTAAGGAACCACTTCTGTTGATAACTAGATGTGTCCTCAATGTGTCTTAGTTTGACTTTCAAACTATGTGCCTGATCAGACTGCACTCTCGCTACTTATCCAATTCTGACCCATCCAAAGCTGGTGTAAATCAACCCTTGACCTACTCCAAATCAACCCTTATCTGTGACCGGCTTGATGAAAAATTTGGTGTGTGACCTGACATGAAACTTCCCCAAAATTCATTCAAGTTCTAGTGCACACAGGTGACCAATCATAACAAGTAATTAACCCGAGTCAGGTTTTATGCAACTTCTCCCCTTTTCTCACTTCTCTCTCCTCCCCACCAAAAAAAATGCTACCCCACTCCCTTATTTTTATGCTTGGGAGATAAATTATTGGGGGCCTACCCCTAACTTATACGCTTATGTTACTTGTAAAAAAAAACCCCTTTCCTACACTTACGTGGTGCGGTAAGTTTTCAAGGGTGAATCCCTCGGGTATATATTCATGTTTGCTAGAATATGTCACAGAGATTGTGTCATGCATCACTTTTAGAAATACAACAAACTATACATATAAGCAGAGAGTATCAATAGTGCTCCACTTGGAAGAGAAGATAGCCTTATGAGAATAGTAGGTGATGCTTCTTTGATTGCAGCAACATGCAGGCAATGATTTAATATTTACGTGATCACTCAAAAAATTTATGTGATCACAAAGAGTTCAGAAACATTAACATACATATAAATTGGAGTTTTTAAAATTTGATTTCGTCCCCCTTCATCCAATAGTTTAAATATATGAGTTTGTCAATGTTAACAAAAGACTCACCTTACGAAGTAGATGTTCACTCTAATGTGATTTTGATTGATTAAGTGAATTTTAAATCCCCGCGTGTGGGTCACATACGGGTCCCTAATAATGAGACAAGCTATACTAAAGTAACAAGTTAACATTTGCATATTAAAACCAAAAGCTGAAAAATAATTCTTAGCTGCAAAAAAAATATTTCATTTGAGGACAACTTAGAGTTTTTTAGTTGTAAATTGTCTTCGAAGCAGCTAAAAAAGAATGTTTTAAATAAAAAGGTAGGAAAGAAAGTCATTATGTCCTTAAATAAAGGGACCTATTTGCAAAGTATACTAAGGAAAAAAAAACAAAATTCAAGTGACCATTAATTAAAAGTACTAAGCTACAATGATAGAAAAACCCAATTACCTTATAAAAGGAAGATATAATCTATATAAAACCTTCCTTTCAATCAAAGAGGACACTTTTCTACCATCGACAAACTCTATATCAATGGCACAAAAGGTGCACATTTTCTTAACCTTCCCATATGGCCTTCTACATGCCAAAATATTCAAAGGTTGAAAATTGAAGCTTAACACTAGGTTGGTAACCTAACAGGACATAAAAGTGTCGTTTCAGGGTTTTGAAAAAAACCTCCAAAACCATAGTAGATCCACTCACTTTGAAAAATCCTTTCATGAGGTTATAGTTCAAGGCCTACTACACATGGAAAAAATAAGAAACTTGTAAAATTTCCCATCTTTTGGTCACACCAAGCTTCCAAAGTTGATGGACCAGTACATTTTCATCAAAACAGCCATATCTTACGCTTTCTTGCATAAAAATAAGATTAGAGATTTTTGTAGGACTTGAGATAAATTCCCTAGTTAACTTCAATTGGTTGGTGATCAGAACATATGATTTCCTCTCACTCACTATTTTTTGTTTTGCCAAAAGAAATAGGTACAAAAAAGTTGAATTTTTACCATTCTGCAAACCTATCATCAAAGTTTCTATAGCCACGCTCAATACAAATAATATATGCATGTTTTCTTATTTTCGTATTGTCCTTTAGGTTCATAAGGAGCCATGGAGCATATCAAAAGAATAATAAATCTCTTACCAAGGGGAATCTTGGGGACAAAGAGCTAAATACAGCAAACATGAAAAAACTGGGTTCAACATTATGAGTTGTAGAATCCCATAGAAACTATTCAATATCTAGCCAAATTTGATCCTTATGACTAGATATGGTTACTACCTAAAAACTGCATGTAGTTGTCACAAGAAACTAACAATATTGAAAAAGCTATACTTGATATACTAGAATGTTTTGTTTTCTTCTATAATTGAAAAAATCAACCATCATTGTCTACTATGCAAAATAGGGTATTAGGTGCCCCAAAACTCAAGGAATATTAGCTTTATGTTACAATATGCGACATAGAAAATCAAAACTGCATTTGGATATCATGAAAGCCACCAAAAAAATCATAGAAGAGCTAAAATTGGCTAAAAACAAGATTTGACAATTTTTGTAATTTGGTCATAGCTTACAACTTTAACATTTATTTCTCCCTAGAAGCATCAGGACATGTTGAGGACTACTAAAGATAGTTCTCTAGCATTATAGACCTCACAAACATGAATTATAGAGTGGTATAGTTGCAAAAAGTTGAAAAAAGCCAAAAACAGGACCCGTTTTTTCACACAGTTTAGGTTGTGAAATGTTGTGCAAGGACAAGGTTAAAGATGGAATTGATATTCCAAAAAAATGTCGAGTTTTTTTCAGCTCATGAGACAACTTTCTAGACAGATAGCACCTCAAAATCCATTTTGAAACTCTTGACATAATTCAAGGAAAGTGGTCACTTAACAGGACATAAAAGTGTCCTATTACCAACCTAGTGTTAAAAAGGTTCACATGCTCCAAGATTCACAAGAATGAGACACGTGAAGGGCTTTTTTGGCATTGAAATTTTAAAGTGCATTATATATAGTATAGAAGTATAAAAGTTATCCCTACCCCTTCACTAGTTGCACTTAAAAATGGTATAGTAATATATTTGAAGTATTATCCCCTAGACTCTCCCTCCCTTGTGTGTGTGTGTGTGAGAGAGAGAGAGAGAGACAAAGATAGAGAGAGGGGGGGAGAGCGAGACAGAGATGAGTCGCAAAAAGTCATTTCAGCCAATTTCAATGATTGCTCCCTTCCGTGTGGGGGACACCTGACTCTCTTTTCCTCCAAGTCTCGAGGCTTATATAAACTCTAAGGTCATTTATTCACATGATTTTGGTCTTCAAGTCAAATCCACTAGTAAGTTCCATCTTAAGACCAACTTCCAAGGCAAGTGGTTGAAGTCAACCAATGAATGACACCTGGATGCCCTCTCCTTCCTTGAAATTTTTAGCTCCATTATATAGAAGTTGTCCCTACCCCTCAACTATTGCACTTCAAAAGGGTATAGTAATATTTTTGGCCTGCAGAGGCCATAGGGGCCTAGTGGAGAAAATGAGCATTTTGTTGGCCGTCCATTTTTGAGGGTGAAGATGCATGGCGCGTGGCCAGGTTCCTTTAATGCAGCGTCTTTTCAACCTGCCTGAGCGGAGCTCTGCACCGCGTGGAAAAGCACACTGCAGTGCATGCACCTGGAAGAGGGGAAGTCCCGCCTGCAGTGCATGCCCCAGGGGCGCATATGAAAGGCGTGCTACGCAGGGCTTCCAGTGCGCCTTACAAGGTGATTAATGGCAACCAAAGCAACGCCAAGCATGATACACAACCGCTGCCTAGCAATCTAATCATGTGGAGCTAGAATCTTCACGCTCGAAGAGACTAGAGACTCAGCATGGCTAGGATTTGACAGCCATCCACTAGGATGTTTTAAGAAAGAATGACACATTGAATTTTCTGTTTTTCTTTTTACAATTAGAGAATTTCATACCTAAATTAATGCTTACTCGGTAACGATGGCCTACATGCATCAAAAACAGCCTCAAATCATGTATGACATGATAAATGGACACATTATATAGATTGCCATGTTTTCAACTCAAAACAAGGTCAAATTTCACAATGACCCCCATGAGAGAGAGAGAGAGAGAGAGAGAGAGAGAGAAGTAACTATATGAAGTAATCTCACTTTATTCTCTTTCTATGACCATTATACTGCAAGTCCGGATGTGTGAGTAGTCATGATGATAATTTGTGGAAATTCCCAAAGTACCCCTCAAATTTCAAAAATTCCCAAAATACCCTTGTTTCTATTTTGGTTGAATAGTTCAAAAGATTTCTAATTTTTATTCCTTTTTGACAATTGACATCCGTTTGTTAGTACTTAACATGTAATTTTTCACAAACTACCTTGCAAAAAAAGACAATTATATCTAAAAATAATGAAGCATTTCATCTCCAAAGCCTATGTAGCGAAGTCAAATTCTAGTTTTAGCATCTTGTACTGGTACACAATAAGTATTCTTATAAAACTCTAGAAATGTTTTTATCTTTGGAGAAATTTAATCTCACGACCAAGGGTATTTTGGAAAATTTGAAGGGCATTTTGGGAATTTATAAACAAATATTGGGGGTATTTCTGAAATTTGAAGGGTATTTTGGGAATTTCCACAAATAAGAGGGATATTTTGGTTGAATAGTTTAAAATTTTCTAATCTTTATTCCTTTTTGACAATTGAAACTTGGAGTCCCCGCCCCCCCCCCCCCAACCAGTGTTAGAAAAAACCCGGGGTCTAGTGTATTTTAACCAGCTAAAATTATAAAACGCCGCTAGATTTTGAGCTTGCCTTTAAGAAAACCGGCAAATTTACACAAGTTTTAGTGTAATTACAGGCAAAAGCGTCAAATTTTGACCTAGAAACCATGAGAATTTCAAGTTTCCCCTTATTTTGATTGGTTAGGAAAAATGTATTTTTCTAGCCCTGCCCCCAACAACTTGCACATGCAGTCTCAAATAAGATACAAATTACCTCCAAGATATTAATGATTAGGGAAAACTACCAAAATACCCCTCAAATTTCAAAAATTCCCAAAATACCCTTGTTTCTATTTTGGTTGAATAGTTCAAAATTTTCTCATCTTTATTCCTTTTTGACAATCGACATCCGTTTGTGAGTGCTTAACATGTAATTTTTCACAAATTAACTTGCAAAAAAAGACAATTATATCTAAAAATAATGAAGCATTTCATCTCCAAAGCCTACGTAACGAAGTCAAATTCTAGTTTTAGCATCTTGTATTGATACACAATAAGTCTTCTTATAAAAAGCTAGAAATGTTTTTATCTTTGGAGAAATTTAATCTCACGACCAGGGGTATTTTGGGAATTTTGGAAAATTTGAAGGGCATTTTGGGAATTTATAACCAAATATTGGGGGTATTTTGGAAACTTTTGAAAATTGGAGGGTATTTTGAGAATTTCCACAAATTAGAGGGGTATTTTGGTAATTTTCCCTCATAATTAGCTTATGAGAGTCAAGGTTTAATTTTTCCAAGGGCCAAGACAATTGGATCAATGCCCACATATACATTTGAATATGTCTTACAACTTAATTTTATTCAAAAAAAACACAGAATCATAGGGGATGCCTTGAGGGAACAGGGAGGGCGTCCCCTCCCCCCCCCCCCCAACACACACACACGTGCAAGAGGACCGCAAGCCCTCTCAATCTTTCTCTTTTTGCCCATGCTACTCATGATTTCTCTATGTTTGTCCATGCCAAAATTTGAAAAAATTGCTTCATTGTATAGTGCATGGAGAGACTCGTGCCTTGTTGACAAAAACTGGTAGGTCCCCTCATTCTTTCATTGAGTGAGAGGGCATGTGAGAGCCGTCCCACAGGTCAGGGGCTTGCAGCGCATAGTGATCTACCTCCTATGCACTGCATGCGCCCAGTGGGACGCAACTCTTACAATGTCATTCTAAATGGAATTATAGGTGACATAAAGTGCTTCATGAATGTGATATGATTGTCCATAGAAAATCCACGTGGTTGTCCAATACTATTAGTGGTGGAGAGGATGCATAGCCTTACAAGGCATTAAATGCCATGACCTTGACTTTGCCAAGAGGAAATTCCTTTGCTTCAATTTTCCAAGAGGAAATTTGAAAAGCGTGCTCTTTCAGCCTATTCCTTTCCTTGAATTTGCCAAGAGAAAATTCCTTTGAAAAGCATGCTCTTTCAGCCTACAATAAACAAATGTGCCATGGAAAACGTGCTCTTGCAGCCTACAATAAACAAATTCCTTTGTTGAAGTTGAATTGAATGTCACTTTTGAAGACCTCTTGTGAAAGTCTATAAAGCAGGCATTGTTGTGTCTTTGTGTATGTGAAGAACTGTGTGAAAATACTTTGTGTTGAAATTACTTTTCTTGGCAATGGCTTCCAAACAAAACAGTGGGAGTTATTTTGCCCCTGAAGGCCGAGAATGGTACGTAAGCAGTGGAGATTCTGATGGTGCTGACAGCATGGATTTTGAAGGCGGTGAGACCTATTGAAGATTTTTGTCTTGTTCTACTTACTGTTTTTGCTTGGCCAAATTCTTTAAGAATTTGTATCATCGAATCTATTGTTGATCAGCATTATGAATGTGTTACTCATTGTGAGATTGTTCGATATTATTGTCTAATCATGCTTACTTTGATTATTGTTATGGAAATGTGATGGTTGCTTTGTGGATTCTCTTCTTGACGTCTTGTCTTATTATTGAGTGCTTGTGTAGTCTTGGCTTTTTGCTTGCGTTTCACCAAGCCATTCTTGGTTTTTTAAATCTAGCTTTCATAAGCCTCGACATGTTTAAGCAATGAGCATACATTCGCATTCCCACATTGTGCCTTCTCTCCATGAACATAGGCTTACATGGCTACAATAGGCTTCTACTACTTGGCTTAAAGGTCAAAATGGCTTGATCATTTCATATGCATGTGATGTGCGACACACCTAAGATTTCTTTCGCGTCCCCACATTGTGGCTTCTCTCCATGAACATAGGCTTGCACGACTACAATCCTTCTAATATGTAGTTCCAAGATCAATGTTCTACGTCCATTCCTTCTTCTCCATATTTGTGAATACATACAAGCATTTCTTAAGTTTGCTAGCTTTTAAGAAACCAATTGGTAGGCCACTCTTGAGTAATCATACTTGGTCAACATGCTCTCCTTTCAATAGGCCATCTATGGTGCATACAAGTGTTTCTTAAGTTTGCTAGCTATTAAGAAGGCAATTGGTAGGCCACTCTCCTTCTTGTAAAACAACCTCCAATATCTCACATAACGCCCCAACACTCTATGCGTGAGGAGAGACTTAGGTGTAGCAATCACTTTGTGAGCTTCACTTTTGGTGTAAGAGAATCTTTCAAACTACACATTGCAAGTGAGAGAGCGTGAGTTCAAGAATTTCAAAACCACTGTTGTATATGCTCCTCCATCATCAATAAATTGAGGTTTGGTGCATCAAAGGCATGATTCGACGCTCAAATCTTCGTCCTTTCATTTATGCAATACGGTTTGGTGAATTTAAGGTAACTTATGTATTTTGAGTTTCTATCGGTTGATCTTGTTTTAGAAAGTTTTGAAGTGTGTTTTCATTGCCAATTTTGTGTCCATTGTAAGAGGGTATTGTGGTGAGAGGTCTCCCACACCCTAAGACAGTGTGTGTGTATGGAAATGTTTACCATTCATTAAGCATTGAGTTAGTTTTGTACAAGCTCTACGATACCATCAATAACAATCATCTCCATTTGCAAGTCACAAATAAGATATTATGCAAGATCCCGTCCTCTCTGTCTTCCCTTTTCTCTAGCTCTCCTTGGTTCATTTTGTGTGTGTCTTGTTGTGAGGTTTCTTCTGTGTGTTTTGTGGCACATCTTCTTGGTCGTGAAAAAATCTCTCTTGCGTCCTAGTTCGCATACCATAACTAGGTGGGGCCCCTACCTTGTTTGGGGTTGGCTATGGGTTTGTTGTTGTGTTATGCTTGTGGTTACCTCAGCCCCAATTGAGCAGCACGGGAGCCTTGAGGGGTGTTTAGAGGCCGCCTCTCTTGTTGTCCGCCCCGGACCGCCTCAATTTTGGTGTCCGCACTGAGGAATGACTTTGTGCTTATTGTTGTTGCATTGCATGAATGCTTGAATTTCAGCATAATCAAGTGGATTATATGAATCATGAAAACTTGTATGACCCAATTTAATTTCAAGGCAACAAAAATTGATCTAGAATATGGTTTGGATTAGCATAACATAAGAAAGGAAAAACATTTTCACATAGAAATCTAGAATTCATGTTGAAAGGTCTTTCAAATTTTTGTGTAGTTAGTTGATGTCATGAGAGCAAATGATTGTTTGGAACTAATCTTTGTGTCATTCTAGCATTGAGAGACTATGACACGCTATACAGTTGACGATATCCCAATCTTCTTTGGAAATCTAGAAGAAGATGTTGATGATTTTCTTGCTGATTTTAGAATGGTTTGCTATATCCTTGGTAAAAGGGATGACATTGAAAAACGGGACTTTTTGTTGCTATGCCTTATGGGCAATGCTGAGCAATGGTTTTGGAGTATGTCTTCTCAGATTGAAGATGGATATACCCAAATTTCCAAAGCTTTGAAGACCAGATTCTCTAAAGTTCCAACACGAAGAAAGCATGGGCTTCATTAGGGAGACTTCAACAACATGGTGAAGGCTACTATGCTTATCAAGATATTTTTTCTCGTCAATGGGAAGGATGTAGATTTAGTTTACATTTCCAGATTATGTAAAAACGGAGAAATTTATTTCGGGTTTGTCTCCTTTCCTAAAGACTAAGGTTACTTGTACTGGACCCTCTACCTTTGAAGAAGCGATCACTATTGCCCGAAGGAAGTTTCACAAGTACTTCTACACCAAAAATGGTTTCCGTCATTCTAGAAGATCCAACCATCATGAAAGTGTTTCTATCAAGGAGTCATCTCCTTTTCCATACTTGTCCCCTTCTACTCCAACAAATGTTGAAGAAGATATTTACATGCCAACTGCTTATTCAAGTGCTAAAGTGTGTGGCCGAGATTCAAATAAGGCATCTCTTTCTTCTACCTTTATCACGAACATGCAAAACTCGACACAAGATATCTTAAATGGCATTGATAGTTCAATAGTGGATACATCCAACCTTTTGGAGGGCCAAATTCTAGTCAGAGCAGAAGAAGCTTTTGTGCAACATGACTCTATGGACAATGAAGACCTTGAAGGTAACCTTGATCTTATGGTATGTTCTGAGAGTATGTCTTGTCTAAAAGAAGAGAGTGAAGAAGAAGATGAAATCATATGTGGGGAGATCATAGACCACATTAGTCATAAAGAGATGATTGTGTACATGGAATGCCAACTCCAAAAGAAAGTAGAAGAGTGTGAGTTGAATCCATGTAAGGATAATATTCAAGAAGTGTTTGAAGATGTTGAAAAGCATTGGTATGACCCATGTATGTTAAGCATGGAGGAACCTATCATGCAAGAAGCCAAAGTTTTCACAAATCAAAAAGTAATCCATCAACCTTTGAGATAGTACAATGTGAGGAGTTACAATCTTGCCAAAGGGGGGGCTTAGAAGTGGATTAAGAACATGGGAGAGTAGTAAAAAATAAAATCATAAAAGGAAACTGTTAGAAGGGTATCATTTTCTCCAATGGTGTTTTAGTGGGTGGCTTTTCATTCATGGGACAATCTCTTAGCAAGAAAATCCAAGATTTTGAAGCCCCATTCAGCTTCCACTACAAGAGTCTATTCATATTAGCGACGCTCACACAGCGACGCTCAAAAAAAAAAATCCCGGCGTCGCTATGAGCGTCGCAAATTTACAAAGAAATTTGCGACGCTCATAGCGACGCTTATAGCGGCGCTCATAGCGACGCCGGTTGGGGTAAAAAAATAACCGAGCGCGCCCAAAAACTCAGATCTCAGATCTGAGTTTTTCGGCGCCCTCAAGCAAGGAGCAGGTAACGCTCTCCCTCACTCTCTCTCTCTCTCTCTCTCTCTCTCTCTTTTTCTTCTCCACACACACACACACACACACACACACACACACACACACACACACACACGAGGAGAGGAAGGAGAGCCAGGTATGCTCCTTCCCTCTCCTCATTCTCATGTTCCCTCTTCCTTTCTCTCTCCCTCTCTCTCTCTCACACACACATACACACACACACATAGTGTTTTTGAGAGAGAGAGAGAGAGAGAGAGAGAGAGAGAGAGAGAGAGAGAGTACAAACAAAAACAAAAACGCACACACACATACATAAACAAAGAATGCACACACACATTGAGAGAGAAAAAGAGAGAGAGAGCATGCATAAACAAAAAACGCACGCATTGAGAGAGGAAAAGAGAGAGAGAACATGCATAAACAAAAAACGCACACATTGAGAGAGGAAAAGAGAGAGAAAACATGCATACGATCCAAAAAAACGCACACACATTGAGAGAGAAAGAGAGAGAAACTAATTTAACGTCGTAGGAAACTAATTAAAATTAAAAGACCTAAAGATCTAGCCGACGAGGAGTTGAACTCAAGACCTATTATTCAAGAGGGAAATGGCATAATCAATCTATCATACTTGGCATGGGTGATAGAAAGGTTATACCATTTATCTCTTTTTATTGGCACACACATCCACACACGCGCACACACACAAGAAGAAGAGAGTTATAACGTCGTAGGAAACTATCTTAAAAGACGTTAAAGATTAGGTTATATGTAGACTTACATTAAATTAGATTTAGGTTTATTTTTAACTAGATTTACGTTTATTTAAGCTAGATTTAGATTTACGTTATATTAGATTAGATTTAGGTCTCCATAGACTGCGATGCCTGCATGAAGCGGGTGAAGAAAGCCCTCAATGGAATATAGGGTATTGCTGCCTTCACTCATGGTGGGCTCTGTCGATCCAAAAGTACTGGTGAAATGTCTTCAGAAGATAGGGAAGAAGGTGGATCTTCAGGGTGGCAAGAGTCACTACATCCCCGACACAATGACCATCTAGACAACCTCTAGTCATTAGACTTACGTTAAATTAGATTTAGCTTTATTTTTAGTTAGATTTACGCTTATTTACGTTAGATCGAGTCCACGCAAGAATTACTTACGGTTTAGGGTTTAGAGTTAGACGAACAGTGAAAAGATCTACTGTGAAAAGATGTTAAGATGCTGTGAAGTGCTACAGCTAGAGAAGAGGCAAAGGGGTTTTGTCCACTACATGCAGTATCATGTAGACGTGGGTGTGTAGATTTCTTGTACCCACAAATATAGGTATTGACCAATAAAGACGAGATTATAACCCGGTGGTTCTGATCTCCGTGCACCTCTAGACCGAGGTGTGCGGGGATTGGACATGACTAGAGAATGTGAGGTAAAGAGAGAGAGAGAGAGAGAGAGAGAGAGAGAGAGAGAGAGAGAGAGAGAGAGAGAGAGAGAGATAAGACGAAGAATGCCTATAGAATATTAAATTTTTTGTCCAGGTTATAAGTTTTTTATCCTCATTATGAGTAGCGACGAGGATGTGGGACCGTCCAACCGAAACACCTATCTCTCAACGAGGGTCTTATGTCCTTGTAATCAATGCAAGCATGCTGTGCGACGGACAAGACGTGTTTCTTTGCAGCACGTTCACGAATTTGGCGAGTTCGATCCATCTATTATAGATCGAGTTGTTGCCAATTATAACTTGTCAGACTCTGACGCTGGCCAACAAGCAGCAATCTTGCAACCCAATAGACGTGTTCGCAGGCGCTTTGGTCAAGCAGCATATGTGAGGCCACAAGATGTAGCCTCTGACAGCTCGGGGGATGATCATGCAAAGCACATTCCCAACGAGACAATGTTTGAGCCCGAGATTGATGAAATGATCGAGACGATCATGGATTCAGAAAGGCTTATCTATGATGATATGAAAAGTGAAGCCGATACGCCATTGTATAATGGAGCACGTATGTCTAGATTGAAAGCACTCCTGGTTCTTCTCAACATGCAGGCAAAGTTTGGATGGAGTGACACTAGCGTCACAGCGCTTTTCAGGTGATCTATTACAATTAGTTTACTTTAATAGAACTCTAAATGTATAATGATCTGATAGATTTTTACACGACTGTATCATATTTTTATGTTGTGTAGATTGCTGAAAGAGCACATACTACCAGCTGACAATGTGATGCCAGATTCCCGAGATGAAGCAAGAAAGATTTTGCGAAACTTGGGGATGGATTACAATTCTATCCACGCTTGTCCTAATGACTGCATTCTTTTCAGAGGAGAATACATAGACATGGAGAAGTGTCCGAAATGTGATTCCGAAAGATATTGAGTAGATCTCCACGGGACAAAAATTCCACAAAAGGTTTTGCAAAATTTTCCTCTGCTTCCTCGCATCAAGCATTTCTTCGAATGTAAGTCCATGGCCGCCCTAGCATCATGGCATGAGGAGAATAAATCTTCGGATGGTGTGCTACGAATTCCTGCAGATTGCGTAGCGTGGAAACATATAGATGGAACATGGTCGGATTTTGCCAGGGAAGCTCGAAATTTGCGCTTAGGCCTGGCTATGGATGGCGTAAATCCATTTGGTCAAAGATCAACATCTTACAGTGTATGGCCCGTTGTCATCGTCAACTGCAACATTCCCCCGTGGTTGACTACGAAGAAGGGGCACCTATGGCTAAGCTTGATTGTGCCAGGGCGATATAAAGTGGGGAATATGGATGTGTATCTTCGTCCACTATTGGAAGAGCTACAACAATTGTGGATTGGCATAGAGGTGGTGGATATGAGCCGACACACAGGACGACGTAATGCTTTGATCAGAGGCATTCTAATGTGGACCATGCATGACTATCCCGGGCTAACAGAATGCTCAGGTGATCTATTGACACTCCTCACTCAGACACTGTAAATCTTGTTTTTTCCCATAGTTGATCTATTATCATGTGTATACATGCAGGGCTTCAAACAAGCGGATACAGAGCATGTGTCACATGTGGACCTAGACTGAATGCACGTAGGGCACCCTCACTGAAGAAGCAAATCTACGAAGGTCATCAAGCGTATCTTCCAGAGAATCATGTGTTACGCGACGGCTTTTTGGGAAGAGAGCCACCAAGGATGTCTGCACAAGCATGGTTAGAGCAGAAGGAGATGTGCGATGACGGATTGCCTCCAGGGATGAAGAGACTATCTCTATGGTACGAGTTACCATACTGGCCCCGACTCATGATCAATCACTTGCTCGATCCAATGCACATATTCAAGAATGTGGGTAATCTACTATGGGACCATTTGACCGGCAAGAAAGATAGTTTGGGAGCCAGAGTTGACCTTAGAAATGTGGATCGTATGGAGCAATATTGGCCGCAAACAGCGTCTGATGGATCGATAAAACTCCCTAAAGCACCATGGATTTTCACAGGAGCCCAAGAACGCAAAGTAAAAGAGACCATTCGATCTTTGCGGACCCCCACTGGCGTAATGCACTCGCTCCGAACGTGTTTTACTAAAGAAGGAAAGCTTACCGGTTTGAAGTCACACGATTGGCATAAAATGTGTCAGGTACGTTCATAGTGGACTTTAATATCATTGCATAAAATGTGGACTTTAATATCTATGTTGCACATATTTTACAGTTTATTTTACCGGTTGCCATTGAGGGATGTTTGTCTCTCGACATCCGTAACACAATCTACAAACTTGCAAAGCTGGTGCAATGGATCTCACAAAAGGAGATCAACGTAGACTCCATACCATTCGCCAAACTAAATGCTGCGGAGCTTGTGTGCATGTTTGAGAAACATTTTTCTACTACAATGCTAACCATTCAGGTGCATCTTCTTGTTCACATAGTTGATGAGGTGGAAATAGCTAGCACAGTTCATTCCAGATGGATGTTCTTCTTAGAGCGTTTCATGAAAACGCTTAAGGTATATGTGCGTCTAAAGGCACGTCCGGAGGGTAGCATGGCAGAAGGTTGGTTGGTATCAAAGTCCCTAGTGTACATTGGAGAGTGGCTAGACGGATTTGATAAATCCCGGGACACGCTATGGCGAACCATAGATGATGAGCGCATATCTGGGATTGTCATGTGCAATCTCAGTGTTGAGAAGAAGATGACGGAAGATCTAGAGGCTAAAATCAACCGATTTTGCATGCTTCACAATCCAGTGATGCAAAAGTGGATTTCACAATATGAGGATGCAAAGCAAGAGCGACAAAGGGCACGAATCGAGTGGAGACGGGGAAGACGACCACCGATGCACTATCCAGCGGTTTTGGAGAGCCTACCAACCTTCATGAGCTTAAGATGGTTGCACAACCAATTGAAAAGCGCACAACAATGCGGTGACGAAGTGACTGAAGAAGAGTGGGAGTACTCTCGGGGTTGCGCGACCAAGGTAAGTTTGCAATGTACGACTAGCAGGTGACTTTATTTCTAAACGTTTGAACTGCCACTCATAATCTTTTTTCGTTGTAGTATAAGTCATACACAACAGCATGGTGTAAAGGTCGACATTTTAGGGTGGAACGAATCGACAAAAAGCGTTTTACTCAAGATTGTGGAACCATGGAAAAATTTGAATAGTCTAGTCGACGACGTTCCTCTGATGCAGATCCTGTGGTGGCGGAACTCATTTACTTCGGCACGCTGCAAGAGATTTTGAGGATCGATTACAGAGGATTTTTTGTCGACTTGTTCGACGTGCAATGGTTCAAGATAATCATGGAGGGTCGCAATGCTACTGTGCGTAGAGGAGAGTCTGGTTTTCTTGAGGTGGATTCTACTAAGAAATGGACTGACCTAAGAGACACTTTCGTACTACCCGAGAATTGTGAACAAGTAAGTATGTAAATAGTTAACATCCCCCTTTTACAAGTTATGTTCTTGAAAGCTCTCATGTAAGTTATGTGGCTCTGGCAGGTAATATTTCATCCTACAAAGTCTACATCAAACTGGTGGTACGTCATAGAGGTAGCCCCTCGTAGTGCAAGGACGTATGAAGGCTACCATGTGCCAATCACAACGACATCAATGGAGGAGATCAGAGAAGATGCTCAATCAGAAGCCGCTGCGGTGGTGCCAGACGAGCATCAAGATGCTACTACTCTATATGGGGTGCATGCAGAGGAGCTACAAAATGAAACAGAGGATATGTGTTTAAACGGAGAGCTCTATATAGATATAGGAAGTTATGCTGAGTTATGCGAGGATGAGAGAGAGATCTCTAAAGCCACAAATATTGTATTTGAACAATTTTGCTCCGTGTTGTAAAAGCTCTGGCTCTCTAAGTACCTTCCATGGTGTATAACGCTCTTTTCTACTCGCGCTCACATCTTTTGATTGAAAATTCTGAGTTTTCGACTTGCCTCTTCTATCACTCAATTCATTGCGTCATTGTATTTATATGCGTCATTACGTCATTGTATTTAATGGTCTTTGCGTCATTGTCTACTCTATTCATTCAATATTAAGTTTAAATATTCGTGTGTTTAATGCAGGTATGGATGATGAGGAGTTTCTTTCTTCTTTGTCACCGCAGCAGAGACAGTGATACGTGGAGCGTCATCGCTCTAGCGCATCATCGCGCGTTCCTACTCCATCCGCATCTCCCTCTCTTTCGAAGCATTCGGCGCGCTCCGAAGCTTCGGCGTCGACGAGACGAGCTTCACACTCGTCTAGACACCGGCGCTCTAGTGGTGGAGGTGGCGGTTGTTGTGGGGATTCCGCCACCGATGCCTCCACACCGCCTCGTGTTCGACGAGGCTCTTTACCCTCCCCTTCTTTGCCCGCCCCCACACCAGCCACAGCATCGCCATCTACGCCAGGTTTTGCATGGCTGACTGTTCCTAGAAGCTACACACCTCTACCTACTCCGCCAGGAGCCACCCCACTCGACACTCCTCGCTTCGGGGCCCAGACGCCGGTGGAGACACCTGATGTCCGTACCCCCATCGACACGCCGCTAGAGACCCCTGCCGGGACACCCAGGTTCACGCGTCACCGGCCAGAGGGATTGCCTTACTCCGTCGACATCAGCGGCGGCATCATCATGGATGATGACGGCAAGAAGGTGATCTTGCGCATGCGTGGTCTTTGCTCTCAGCTGTTTAGACACTACATACTAAACAAATGGAGTGAAGTACCATGTGATTTAAAAAACAGAGTCATCAGCATACTTCATGATGAGTTTCCCGTTCCAACACGGGATCAGCGCTTCAATGAAGACCTGATGAAGATTCGAATGCGCGAATACTGCAAACACAAGCGTTCCGAAGTGCAAAAAGCAATCAAGAATGGGTGGAACAGGCCAGATTGGTTGGCCAAAGAAGATTGGAAGAATGCGAAGAAAGCAGCGCGCGAGAATCCCGACAAGTGGAAGCAACAAAAGGATGCAGCCAGAGCGCGAGTAGAGGCAGGGAGCTCGCACCACTTGGGGAGCGGTGGATGGGCATCATTTGAGGCCGATTTTGTAAGTGTTTTCACATTGCTCTTTATTTTCGATAGTTTAGGGTTTATGAGTTTTTTAGTTCTAACATAATGAAATCTTTGTATGTTTTGACAGTGGTCGATGACAGGACGTGATCCCACACCGTACGAGCGCGAGTACGCAGGCAGGAAGGGCTTAAACGCCCTGATGGACATTCTCAGTTCTCGCGGCGGCATGGTTAGTATTAGGGTTTACTCTTTTTTATTTTTTGTATTGTTTTATAAATGTCATTATATGTTTATACTTACTGAAAGCTGTCTTATTGTCTTTTTTTGCAGAATCCGACAGATACGCCGCTTGGACGCGATGAGACGTCTGACTAGACGACGTCAGTTTAGCCGTACGGATTTTATACGTCTTTTTGAACCATGTATATTATTACATTTTTCACCGCAGTTCCTTTTGCCAATCAATTCTTTATGCCTATGATGTTGTACAATTGTCATTATTACATTTGCCAATCAATTCATTTTGCCTATGATGTGTACAATTGTCAATTTTGCAAACAATGCGTCTTGTGGGTGACTATTTTGGGTCTATTATCTACCCTTGCACTTTTTTTAAAAAGTGAATCAAGTACAATATGGTTGATGGGTGGCAGGGCATTCAATGCCCTGCCACCGAAAAAAAAATCTCTCGGGCGTCGCTATAAGCGTCGCTATTTATGGCTCTGTAGCGTCGTTATGAGCGTCGCTATAGTCTTCTGTGTAAACGTCGCTATGGGCGTCGCTATATGCGTCGCTATGAGCGTCGCTATATAGCGACGCATATAGCGACGCTCTTGTAGCGACGCTCGTAGCGACGATTTTAGAGACGCCGGGGGTTATAAAAACCCAGTGTATTTCTGTCGCTAACAGCGTCACAAGAGCACAAAACCTCTTGTAGTGTTCACATTGGGTTTCACCTCTTCAAAGTCAACTTCTCCTCTCTTCACATATACCTTTCATCGGGGGCACCATATCTTCTTAAGCGGAAGAGGACATGAAAACTTGGTGATGAATGGATGTTTCCAAACCTTCTTCATTTGGTTCTTTGGTGTATGGAGGTCGCAGATTGTGATGCTTCTAGTCTTCATCATAGATGAAAAAATTGTTGATTGCTACATGTGGATAATTCATCAATCTATACCAAAATCTATTCTCTTCCAATGTATTGGAAGCAATAGAAACCTTTGTCTACTATCTACTTATGTGGTAAACTATTCGAAATATCTTCCAATAGCAACTGGAAGCATGGATCAAGATTTCCTAAATCATGAAGGTCATAGAATTTTTAATTTGATGAGCCTACCCAGGTTGAATGAATTATATGAGCTACAGTTCAGAGATTTGCTCATACAAGCTCTTGAAAATCGTAGCAGATACATCAACTTTACATAGGAGGAAGAGCAACCAATCTTTTATATCACATTCATAGTGAGAGATGCAATGATGGACAACAATAAGATCTACAAGTTTCTTCAACCCAATTCAATAAATGATTCCATACCATACATCTCTCTTTGGAAAAGAAATTTCAAGATCTTTGATCATGGGGGGTGCTTATGGAAACTTTCTTAATGGAGGAGGTTTACTCAACCACTTCATTACATCCTGCTATTGGCTCTGAGAACCTTTTATATCACGCAATGTTTTTTAATCATACAACAAAGGTTATTCAAAGATGAAAGGAGACGAAGACAGACGCTACATGATCTACATGTTCTGTGATCGGATTAGTGGTACATGAATGTACCATTATCTAGGGGGGGGAGGGCTAATGATATCCATTTTTTGGATCTCCGTAATTGCCATAGTGAGTTACCTCACCCTACCAAAATCACCTAAACACTGTGGCTATTCTTACCTTTCATTGTACATAGGCGTGCGTGAGTTAGGGGGCTTTTCCCATATCTTCTTAAAACCCCCAGCTCGCTAGTCATTGGGCTAGTTGAGCCAAAAAAATAAATAAAATAAAATATATCATGGCCCATTTGTGTATATATATCTCATTGTACATAGGGCCTCGATATAGGGAATTTTCATAATTATTTTGGTATTTATTTAAATATTTCTACCTAGGTGTGTGTTATTTACCTATGTATGCTATGTACATTGACTCATCATTACTACAATTTTCTTACCATTTTGCATACTCTTCATTCCATATAAAAATATCTTCACACAAGCTTCTCCTATTTTTGGTGTGAATCCACTCCTACAAAAAAACCTCAAACATACTTTCCACCATCAGTCATTGCCTTTCACTAAATTTTTATTTCCTACAGGAACTCTTTCTTACTTCTTGTAAATAAATATACATCAATAAAATAAATGAGGACCCTCGTCATTTGATTCCTTATATTTTCATATATTTACTTTTTATATATTTATAGCCCACACTATTCTAGATTCCATAAATTGTTTCTATATACTAGATTGTGTTTTTTCATCATATCTATATATTATATTTATGCATAATCCACAACCATGCAGATTTCAAACCTCTAAGAATCAATTAGATCATCCTCTCGTGCAAGGAGGGGCTCACCTTTGGAGCCATGTGCAAATTCAAAAAAGGAGGGGGCCACTAAAAGACTTTTGCAGCATAGAAAACAGGTTTTTTGGTGAGATTTTTGGTGTCTATCTCCGATCGGAATTTGAACATGTGGTCAACGGAGAAAATGTATCCATAAGCTGAGTAATCACCTCAAATTTTTTCATGATTTTTGAAGCTACCACCGGTGAGATAGGATTTTTTGAGTGGACCCCAGTCTGCCCACTTTTCTCACAAAGTAACCCATAGTCTTCTCTCACCTCCTTTCCCACTTCTACACACACACACACACACTCAAACCTTCACCTTCCATATTTTCTTTCACCTTCTTCACCATTAATTTGCCCTCTTACTTCCATAGCTCTCATATGAGCTCTACATGTACATACACCATCTCTATGCCTCTCTCTATTACTTGCAAAGTACAATTCCATCTTACCCCTTCTCTATATACATAAAATTTAGCATGTAAACCATGCTTAACCTCTACAAATTGAAGATCTCATCAACTGAATTTCCATTTTCATGACGATAATCAACCTTGGCGGCGGTGGCGTAAACAGGAAAAGACGAAGAAGAGGATTGATAGTCATTTTGAGAACCTACACAAGTAAGTCAAAAAAATCTTCAAGCTTCACCATCACAAGGATTTCCTCACTTCATTCAAATATCTTACTTCAACCATCCACCTCATTCTACCCATTGTAAATATAACATTAACTTTCTAGTGATTACTAACACTAACCACTAACATACTAACACAAAATAGTCATTGACCTAGCCATGAAAGACACCTCACCTCAACACATGTGCATAGTAACTCTCTCTCTCTCTCTCTCTCTCTCTCTCTCTCTCCTTACTTAAAACTTTACTTTCACCTTATCTACCATCAATAATGCTCTTTTTTGAGCCCACATCCATGACTCAAGCAATCCCTTTCTAGAACACATTCCTCTCATTTTAAACTCCCATTTTTTGAAGCTCCACCCATCCAAATAGGAGTGTCTTTGTTTAACCAGGATGGAAGCTTAGTTTCAGCCAAAGAGACCGAATCAAACTCTTGTATGGGTTTTTTCAAGACATCTCTATAAGTTTGATCTTTTAGATTTACCGTTGTTATAGATCCCGCTTGCTTCAAGTACAGATCGTTGTTTTCCCAATCTTGGATAAGCCGTACCTGTCGCATGAAAGGTCTTCCCAATATGAATTCATAATTGAGTTTTTTCCCAAAGTCTACTATGGCAAAAGTATGTTGACATTCAATTCCACAGGAATTGACTATCACTTTTCAAGCAACCCTAATGGTCGCTCAATGTGTTCGTCAGCGAATTGCAATTTCATGTGAGTTTGTCTAATGGCTGGTTGTCCCCAGGATTCCAATACTGCTTTTGTGGCTATGGCTATGCCTGCTCCACTATCCAGTATTGCCATGGTTTCAATGTCATTATATTTCACAGGAAGGGTGGTGTTTCCTTCTTCCCCTTTGTAATATTCTTCGACTTTGTTCATTGGAATAGATTGAATCTCTTTGTTGTCCATTTCGTTTTTCAAATTTTCCAATTTTTTTGAGATTAGCCCCGTTATCTTCACTTTCTCTAGGGTTTCCTGTAGATCATTCCATAAGTATGGTCTGAGTTTTAACAGTTCTCTCAAGGTAAGAGTGCATTGGATGGGTGTAGACATGATTGAATGAATGTTTCCTACTTCTAGGATCAGTTCATCTCTTTTTACTTGAGTGGCCTTACACACTATGGATTCATTTTCGTTATCTCCCAGGTAAGAGGGCAATGTCTTCAAGGTCAATGGTTTTGACATTCCTGAAGCTTCAGATCCGCAATCCCCATACAAGAATTGTATGTCCACGTCCATATCAGGAGGAAAGTTGTGTAGCCAAACTTCCTCTATAGGAACTGACTTTAAAGTTAGGCTCCCATCATTGATATCTCTAACTTTTTCCCATAAGTGTCCTAGCCAGTCTTCCTCTTTGAATGGATTTTTGTCAGCATCTTCACCAACATGCACTATAAGTTCTGGTTCTTTTGTTTCAAGGTGGGGTTTTGCCACCACTTTTTCTTTTTCTTGATTATCTCTTAACACAAGCTCTTCCGGTTTTGAGATACTTTCAAGCTTGGGTTTTTTTTTTCTAGCATTTCTTGCGTGATTCTTACCAAATTTTGATAAGCTTCAAGCTTATCTGCTTCCATGTCTAGAGAAGGATAGTTTTTTCATTTGTTTTCCATGTTTTGGCCTGCTTGGTAGGCTTGCAAGGCTGCATTAATAGGCTCAAAATTTTTATCAACCAAGATGGATCCTCGAGATTTCACGGATGTTTCCTTGATGTCACTCCTACTTTCTTTCACCTTTTCCTGGAATAGCTTTTTTGCTTTCTCCTTGATTTCAATCTATTGTTTTTGTTTTCTCATCTCATATCTTTTGCTTCTGTTTCTTTTGATTCTTTGAGAGGAAACTTTATCATTTTCAAAATTATTAGAAGAGTTGTGTTTCTTTTTCTTGGCATGGGCTCTAGTGATCACCTTGATTGGAACGATCGGTTCACTCTCTGATGAGCTACTAGGTATCACTTGGATTACATTTACTACTATTTTACCTTTTTTTAAAGGATTTTTATGACAATCTTCTAGAAAGTGTCCTCCCTTTTTGCAACATTGTATGCAATAGGCTTCAATTGGCTTGAGGCTTTTGTCAGGCTCTGGACAGGCTTTTGCAGGCTCAGTACATTAATTTTTCCAATTATCATCTGCACCACAATTGTGAAAATTTTCCATTCTTGGCTTAATCATGGGTCTCACCATAAGAGGTTTGACACATTAGCTACATAATACATGGTGCGAGCTCTGGTGGAGCATAAGTCACGGTTTCTTCCATTGGTGGTGGATGTGAATTATACCAATCTGCTTCTACCACTATTGTAGATGGGCTAGGCTCTGCATAGGGTGTAACAGGTACTAATGCTTGTTCATCTATAACTCCCTCTGAATGCATGTACTATACAGGCACTGCATTATGTCCTGGACAAGGAGTTTGCATTAGAAAATTTCGGAGGTCATTTGGAGGGCCTTGTAAGAAATTGTATTTCTCTCTCTAAAAACTTTTTTTAAAATGCACTTGCACCCTGTGAGTACGTCCAAAAGGACAACCAGACACTCTAAAAAGTAGATTTATATTCCCAATTGTCCTTGAAAATGGTCACTTTTTTATTTAATGCGAGCGTCTTTTTCAGGAGGTAGGTGCGGCGCATTCAATGCAGCTTACGTCATCACTGAAAGTTGAAAAGTCACAAACTATAAAATAGTGATAGATTTTGAGGATTTTGACACCACCAATACATCCGGAACGCCAAAATACCCTGAAAACGAATGTCTACTTGTCTCATTCCGACATCCGGAGAGGCAAAAAATGTCAAAAAACCCCCAAAAATGGGCTTTTTACTTAAGGTGCGCCAGGAGGCATTCTAAAATTTTAGAATGCCCCTCTGCGCGCCGTTAGTACAAAGCTCCTTTTAGTGATTTTTGGACACTTATCTTTCCAAAAAGCCCCTTTTAAGAGGTTTTTAGACATTTTCCTCTCAAAAAGCTCCCTAAAAAAAGGAAAAAAGGGCCTTTTTACTAACGGCGCGCGAGGAGGCATTCCAAAATTTTGGAATGCCCCCTCGCGCGCCGTTAGTACAAAGATTTTTTTAGTGATTTTTGGACACTTATCTTTCTAAAAACCCCCTTTTTAGAGGTTTTTGGACATTTTCCTCTCAAAAAGCTCCCTAAAAAGAGGAAGAAAGGGCCTTTTTACTAACAGCGCGTGAGGAAGCATTCCAAAATTTTGGAATGTCCCCTCGTGCGCCGTTAGTACAAAGCTCCTTTTAGTGATTTTTGGACACTTATCTTTCCAAAAAGCCTCTTTTTAGAGGTTTTTGGACATTTTCCTCTCAAAAAGCTCGTTAAAAAGAGGGAAAAAAGGCCTTTTTACTAACGGCGCGCGAGGAGGCATTCCAAAATTTTGGAATGCCCCCTCGCGTGCCGTTAGTAAAATGTTCTTTTAGGGGTTTTTGACATTTTTGGCCTCTTTGGATGTCTGAGCGAGGCAATTGGACATTCATTTCTAGGAGATATGTGCGTTCCGGACGCATTGACAGTATCAAAAGTTTCAAAATCTTCCACCACTTGATAGTTTTGTGACTTTTTGAGTTCTAGTGATGACGTAGCCCGTATCAAATGCACCGCATCTACCTTCTGAAAAAGGTGCTCGCATTAAATAAAAGAGAGTGCTCGTCTTCAAGGACCACTAGATTATTAAATGAGGAGAGGGACACCTTTTATATTTTTGTTAATGTCAATCTATTTTTCTACGTAACGTAGGCTCTTCTCTCATTGGAGGATCTTATTTTCCTCTCTCTACCAAAAGGCCCTCCAAAAGACCTCCGAAATCTCCTAATGGTTGACCCAAGACAGGTTGAGGTATTTCCATACCCATTGGTGGTCTTTGAGCTTGGGCCATATTAGGTTGATATTTGTACATGGGTTGTCCTTGTGGCCCCATAGGCACGTATTGAACATTCCCATCATACTTTGGTCGGTAGTAGCACTCATTGGTTTCATGGTTGGTCCATCTACCCTTGATTGCACACCCTTTTTGTGGCCTAATAGGTTGTCCCTGTTGAAGTATCTCTTGTCCTGGTCCCCTCATCGGTGTTTTTTGCTCATATCACTCATCCTTTTAAGAATGTCTTCTATGGTCGAGAGTGGTGCTACAGCAGCAGCCGTTCCCATTTGTGTTGGTTTAGTGGATGTTGTTTTCTCACTTTGGTTATCCTTAGGGATATCCTCTTCCTTGAAAATATCACAATTGTCTCCTAAGTCAATCGCATCCGTGACACTCTCTTCTAGGGTTGTGTGCTTCCTGCTATATAGTATAGCATGAAGTTATTGTTTAGCAGTCCCTCTAGGAACAATGATACTAGTCGTTCTTCTGCAGGTAGCTATGGCCCTGGGCATCTGGCAATGTATTGTTTTATTCGAGTTGCACAATCCCTAACAGACTCACCATGTTTCTGTTTAAAGTTGTAGATTTGAGCTACCGTATTATGTTTGATCCTCGTTTTGAAAAAAGTAGCTACAAATCCTTGAGCTAATGTGTTCAAGTCCATGATTGACCTTGGTGGAATGTTTTGGAACCATGTCAATGCTTTTCCTTATAATGTCATTCCAAACCCCTTGAATTGAGTATGGAAATCAAATATATGTTCTGCTCTTGCCACTTGCTTAAAGCTTGCTAAGTGGTTGTATGGACCCCCTAACCCACTGTATTTTCTGACCCATTTCTAAAAATAAGCTGGTTTGACACGTCTGTTTGGTTCAACTCCCGGTCTCCTAGCAGTTGGTCATATTCTGAGTCCTTCAAACCAGTCTGTTGGAAATAGTGACTCATGTAGCCTTGGACTGGCCTTAATGTCACCCGATTTTGTACGCAATGAGGTGGTTTTTGGTTTCTTAACATTACTCTCATATGATCTCTCATGGTGTTCATCTCTTGGAATTATCTCTGGTCCTTGTCCCAATATCCAATCCCTTATGAAATATCCTTGGTATTTGATTTGTTCTACCTCCTCAGCAATCATCATAACAAAGTTGTTGTTATAAGTATCCCTAAACAGGTAGGTGGATAGATCTGCTGATCCCTTATCTTTGATCTTGAAGATATAGATGATCTTCATGGCCGTTAGTTGTCCTGATTTGGCATGCGAAGTCCACAGAAGATATTCTACATTTCTATCTTTCCAACAATAGACTCCGATCCTACGATTATCAATACTAAGCCGTTTCAAGGGCTTCAAGTCTACTTGATCGTATCCTTCGAATTCTAAGGTTGGTGACCCTTCTTTTGTTGACATATCTAGGATTATGGTGTCTACTTCTAGACCCTATTTGTCTGTCACGTAAGGGTTTTCAACTTGTAAATACTGAGTTCCGTTTCTGTCCATGTACCTTTTTCCTTGTTTGTTTACCCTAATCTCTTCTTAAAACTCAATACCATGATCATCAATCCGAATAGCATACTCTTCGTTAAGATCCAAGTAAACCTAAGCTCCATGGCAATTAGTCCTATAAAATGTGAGTATATGCTTATAGAGCATTGTCGTTCCGGTCTCTAAGTGAGTCGAGTAAGAAGACATTTTAGAAGTTCAGTCTAAGAAAGTTTCTGAGACTTCTTCAATGATTGTATGCAAGGAATTGCCTTGATTCATGCTTTCTTTGGTGGATACTCTACTAGAGGTTTCTCCGAATATGCCTTGATTTCCTAGTACACGACTAGATCTAAGGTTCATAAAGGCTGGTGAAACCCTGGATAGAATACTTACCTTTGGATTGACTTGTCGTCAATTTCCACTTGATTGGATTGCAACTTCTGTCAAATTGTCGATTCCTTGTCTACAGCCTGATTCCCGTACAATAGCAAAAATCAAAGGATTAATCTATAACCTGGAAACTCAGTGAACATGTACCTAGTGGTATGCTGACTTGGTCAAAAACATTGAAAAATGGGACAGATGTAAATAATCATGATTATTTACTTTTGATAACGTTTTACATCTTTTTGGTCAACTGAGCATGTACACATGTTTATCACATCAATATAAGCCTATGAACCAATTTCCATCAAGTTTGGACAATTTTTTTCCCAATTTACACTCAAGATTCAAAAAGTAAGTAGAAACTTTAGTTTTTACCCATATTTTTTGTCAGTTTAGTGATCCAAATATTTTGTGCCTTTCCAAAAGTTGTTTGTACACATGCAACGAGTCAATGGTATAAACCTTGGTCAAATCTGAGCTAAAAGGTTATAATCGCAATTATTAACTTCAGGCTTAAAATGGACACATTTTTGCAATTTTTGCAAAGACAGTCTTTATATGAGCTATGTTAAGCCTATGAATCAAGTCAAAACTTAATTTGGCCTAAAATGTCAAGAAAAAGTAAATAATTTGAGTTTTGGCCAACTCTTGAAATTTTTACCTCAAAGTGTTCTTGAGCTTACTAACTGGTTCAGACAACTTTTTAGCTTACTCTCCAATCAAATTGAGTGGTTTCGAGTCTTTTCGTGCTATTTCTAGTCGTAGACCTGAAATTTTGTAACTTCCAATAACAACTCACAATGATTCTTTCAGAGAGAGAAATGTTCTGAAATCCACCTCGGATCCTACTTACCCTACTCCTAGATTCTCATGCAATGGGGTTGTGGAAAGTGTCCACAAACACTCGTTTTCTCGTCTTTTATGGTTTTCTGAGCATTGATCTTAAGACTTGTTTCGTCTATCAACCATTCTCAAAATCCTAATCTAATTCTATAATCCTACAATCCTAAAGGCACTCAGCAAGTACGATTACCTCCAAGCTACCTCTTCACAGCAAAAGACACAAATTTTAGGCTATGGTTTCTAAAAGAAACTTTCGAACTCTAGGCAATCCTAGAGGAAGTTAAAGAATAACTTCACAAGATGCTCATATTTTTTCCTAGTTTAGGTCTCTTCAATCGCCGGTAGCGGCGCCAAATGTGGGACGCATGTCTAACCTCACCATCCTATCTTATTGCAGTAATAGCAAGAACCACAATTATATTGTCAATCCATGGGATGAAGCTGACTCAACTAGTGCATAGAGGCTACAAGAGGGTGTCAATCTCTCGGAAAACAGCTAACAACTCGCATCTAACTCAAGCTACAGTCAAGTGACTGAAATCACCAAAAGCCAATCGATCATTGACAAACAAATCACATCCATTACAGCATCCAATGACATCCAAACGTAACAAAACTTCTTGGACATGGTTATAAGACCTAAGCGCACATGCTTATGGTCTCAAACCACACTTTAGGTCAAGTTCCAAAATCGCGATTATTAAGAGCAGTGGATTTTTGACCTAGTCGTTTTCAACCCAAAGCGCATCTAAATGCTTAGCAATGATGCCCAAATACCCCTCCTATGCTTAGTTTTTTCTTTTGAAGTATAAATTCCTAGTTATGATGAAATTAGGTCACGGGTCGCCGACGCCAAAAACTACAAAATACTGTGATATGTTTATGTCAATGCGTAGAGATCTTATCTGCAGTTGCAATGCAACAAACATGACTGCAATATGACAATCGGAGAGGGAGAAGGAAGCACAAGAAGGATATGAGTGAGCGCCGTTAACTCCCTTTGTGTATTTCATTATACAAAACTTAATAATAACTTATAAAGATTGGCTTTTATACCTTAGCCAAGGTTTTTGGTGGTCAAAACTAATAATCTGGGAGTTCTACCAAAGATGGGTAATGAAAGGTTGATACAATCTGGAAGCTTGTAGCCTCAGCTTATTAATTACAGAGTTTATTCAAGAAAATGGGAGTTACAATATTCCCGATTTATCAAAAGAATAAGTGTTTTACAATGAAAACTTCGGGTATCCGTGGTATCTGTATTAGCTTGCTGCTAATAGTAGTTGATTTTTTGTCCTCTTCTAAGGCTATGGTTTGGAGGATCTTAAGAGAAATATCTAGAATTGGGCTCTCCCTTGTTTCTTTGGGCTATTCCACTTCCGCTTGTGTAGTCACTGGTGGGTGTTCCATCACGAAAGCTTCAAAGGGTGGCTCTTTTGAGGGATTCGCATTTTCAATTTCCTTATCTTCACAACTTGTTTTTTTGCTTGATCTTCAAGATTTTGATTAGCGTTCAATGGCTGTGCTTTTCCTTGTTTCTCTATCTCTTGAGCTATCTCCTCTTGCTAGTGTTTTTTCCTTGTTGAAAAAGGAGCAATTCAAGGAGACAAAGACCATGGTGTTGTTGTTCCATGAGAAGAAGCAAAAAAATAAAGACGTGGATATTGAGACCTCTCCCTTTTTCATCTCACTTGGGTCTCCTTATCAATTACATTCTAACTTCTAGCTTTATCTTTGGCCACTTTTTTTCCAATTGGCCTTCAACTTTCTTTGTTCTTTCAAAGGTTTCCTTCTCCCTTTGTTCTTGTGCCTCTTCTTGGTCCTATCTCTCGTTGGTGGGTAGTTGGTGATCTTTTCTTTATTTTTTCAAGCCTTGCTTTTCATTCTTCATCATCTAAATCCTCTTTAGATACATGTATCAATATCGTCTTGGATCTTGTCACTAGGGTCTTCTCTTGCTCTTCTACCTTGTTTGCTTCTTGGTTGCCAACTTTGGCAATTAGCCATACATTCTTATCTGGGGTAGGAGGTAGGTTATCAGTCTTTCAAATTGCATGATAAGCTATTTTGGTCAAAACTTTGGGGTCCCTAAAAAAATATGTGAGTTTGATTTCTTTCTTTGTACTCTTTAGTGTTGTTAGTACATAATGTGCATGATCTATAGTCATCATGACCAATGTTGACTTCAAAGCTAGTGTAAATGTAGAATCCACTACATGGACACCTTGTCAACATATCAAGATCAACATGTGGTATGCATGGATGACTTCTCATTTACATTTATCATTGGCACAACGTAGTAGACATGCGGATCATCACTAGTGGTACTACAACTAGACTTCACCAACATCATCTACCTACCAAGAGTGATGGCCACCCAATTAGCTAGCCAGCTCAATCACTAGCGTTTTCATATACACCATTGTACATACCTCTTTTTATGTTATATTTTCATGTTATGTTTTGTAGACCTTATCATCATTTTGAGTAGTGAAGAATAAGAAGCAGCTTTGTGTCTCCATCTCCATTGTGTGCTCTCTTGGTTGTGTGTATGGAATACCGTAGTCTTGGGAGTTCCATTAACCATGCAAGTCATAGGCTTTGAGTGGACCGCAAGGGTCACCTAGTGAAAATAAATTTGGAAGTGCATGGAGTGGAAGATTACATGGAAGAGTAAGTCCTACAAGTTCTTCAAATTTGTAAGCAAAGGTAAGGAGAAGGTTGATGATGCCACAAGGATTCCAAATTTAAGTGCAAATCATGATGATGATGATTCAAGTGGCTCATGACAAAGTCTTGATGAGGAGTTTGGCATACCCTCTATGAGGACTTCGATTGTAAGAAGAGTGCAGGCTGAAAGTTAGGCACTTGTTAGTGATCTTAAACCATGTAGATTTGGGAGAGTGAGAAATCCTATGTAGAGATTGACTTATGAAAATTATGTGGCTTGTCATTCTGCATTTATTGAAACAATTATATAGGATGTAGAGCCTACTTGTTGTAAGGATTTTGTTTGATATTCCAAGTGGGATCAAGCTATGGATGAGGAGATGGATGCTCTTGATTCTAATGAGATGTGGGAGTTAATGTCATTTCCAAAAGCTAAGAATGTGATTGGATGTAAATGGCCGGGTTTACAAAGTGAAGCATAATGCACATGACATTGTGAGTAAGTACGAGGCTAGATTGGTAGCCAAAGGTTATGCAGAGACTTATGGAATTGATTATGAGGAGACATTTATCCTAATAGTTAAGATGAATATTATTCTTACCATTATTGCAGTGTTTGTAGTAAAAGGTTGGGTGTTGCATCAAATGGATGTGAAGAATGCCTTCTTATGAGGATGTGAGACATTTTGGATATATACACAAGCCGAGGAGAGTACCTTATGGATTAAAGCAAGCAGCTAGAGCTTGGCATGATAGGATTGTAGCCTATTTGGTTACCATTGGTTTTTGTATGGCTGATGCAGATCACTCTTTATATGTGTGGGAGAATGAGATAGGTATTGGCATCTATGTGGATGATTTGATTGTTGGTGGAAATCATGAGGGTCAAGTTGAGCATGTAAAGGGTCTTTTCAATTAAGAACTTGACATGAAGGATATGGGGGAGCTACATTATTTCTTGGGCATTGACATTATTTGCATGAAAGAGGGCATATGGCTATCACAAAGGCAATATGGTTTGGATATGTTGTAAAAATATGGTCTGGCCAATTATAAGACTATTGCATTGCCCTTGGATCAAAATTTAAAGGTGCAAGCTGATGTAGGTGATGAGTTTGAGAATGCCACTATGTAGATGAAGATTTAGCTAGCCTTATCTACCTAACAATCTCACGACCAAATTTGAGCTACACAATTGGGCTTGAAAGACAACTTATGTAGGTGCTTGGGAAGCCACATTTGAAATTAGTGAGGTGCACATTGCACTATGTGAGGGCTACCTTGGATTAGGCACTCTTTTATGAGTTTGTCATGGATGTGCAACTCTATGACTACATAGATGCAGATTGGGTTGGGAATCTACATGATCGATGATCTACAATTAGCTTCATGTTTTCACTTGGGAGTGCTCCTATCACATGGAGCAACAAGAAGAAAACCACAGATGCTTTGTCAAGTACAAAGAAAAGGGGCTATGGATGACATTGTCACTTTGAATGTGATTGTCAAGATAGGAGGCAACAAACAACTATGGAACCACTAGCATGAATGCAGATGAACCCGAGGGGCTATTTGTGGTGCAACACATGATGAATACTATGTCTGCAAATGTGGAAAAATCTATTGAATACTATGTTTGCAGTTGTGGAAAAATCTAGTGATAATGTCTAGTATGTGGACTCTGGTGCATCAAATCACATGACCAGCCATGGTGAATGGTTTAAGGAAATGAAGACTTTATAAAATCTTGGTTATGTAGAAACTAGGGATGATACTACACGTCCTATTATGCATACAGGAAATGTGCCATTGTCTATGGTAGATGGTAAATTGAAGTACCTGGCTGATATACTATATGTACCCAGCACTACAAGGAACCTCATTTTTATTGGGTAAATGATTAAGCAGGGTTTACAGATCCGGTTTAACTCCAATGGTCTCAGTGTCAAAGAGCATAATAAGGACAAAAATTTGGTTTCACAAGGAAAGAAAGTGGGCAGAATGTTTACTTTGGATGTAAATGTGCCCAAAGTGAATATTGTCAAGTTTGTGCAAGGTGCAAGTGTTATTCTAGATATAGAGATTTGGCATAAATAGATTGGTCATGTAAATTTGCAGAGGCTGAAAATGATGCATACTAAAGAGATGGTTACAAATTTACCTACGTTTCAAGTTATTGAAGTGCAAAAAGTATGTGAAGCTTGTCAATTTGGAAAGTAAGCAAAAACATCCTTTTCTCATGATACTCATGTAAGCATGCATTGGATTTAGTGCATACAAATGCATGGATTCAGGTAGCATCTACAGGCATCTATGGGTGGATGTAGATACTATGTGACTTTCATTGACAACCATACGAGGAAGGTATGGGTCTACTTCATGAAGCAAAAAAGTGAGGTGTTTATGCATTTTCAAAATTTCAATGTTCTCGTTGAAAAATAGATTGGGAAACATGTAAAGTGCCTGAGGTCAAATGGATGGGCAGAATACTTTTCCAATGAATTCAATGGTTTTCTAAAAAATCATGGAATTCAAAGGTAGTTTTCATTAAGGTACACTTCGTAGAAAAATAATGTTGCTGAGTGGAATAATAGGATCATTACAGAAGTGGCTAGAGCATTGACGAATGAGAAGAACATGCCTCATTGTTATTGGGTTGTGGTTGTTGCTACAGGTGTCTACATTATGAACTTGACCCCTACTGCTATAGTACATGATATGAATTCTGAAGAAACACTTAGTGGTGAAACATAAGATGTGTTAGATTTTAAATCGTTTGGATGTATTGCTTATGTGCATGTTGCGGATGAAATAAGAAGTAATATTGATTCAAAAGAACGTGTTTATTGGCTATTCCCTTGAGCAGAAAGAGTACAAGTGCTACAATCCTATCATGCGTAAAGTGCAAGTGAGCAAGGATAACATTTTTTATGAAATGGCAAGTTGTTATGCTCATGGAAAAGATGATTTGGCTGGCGATGTAAGAGAGAATGTGGCTGCAAAAAATACAGGTCAAGTCTTGAGTGGGCCGCAAGGGTCCTCTAGTGCAAGTCATGGTGAGAATCCATGGAGTGACAGGTTACATGAAATAGTGAGTCCTGGGAAAACTTCAAATGTATCAAGGAAAGGAAAGGAAAAAGTTGATGATGCCCCCAAGTTGCCAAATTTGCGTGTTAACTATAATGATGGCAATAGCAATGGTTTTGTACAGAGTTTGGATGAGAAGTTTGGAATACCCCCTATGAAGACTCCGGGTATAAGAAGAATGTAAGTATGGAATAGGGAAGCTAGAAGTGATCCTGGACCACACATGTCAGAAAGAGCAAGAAATCATGTGTGGAGTTTGAATCATGATAGTTATGTGGCTCATCGTTGTGCATTTATGGTAAGGATTACAAAGGAAGTAGAACCTGTAACATTTAATGCACTGGTAACTTGTGTGTAGCAGAAATTGATAACATAGTGAGCATTTCATTAAGAACAAGTTCGTAATGAGCATAGAGAGAGTACTTAATTTGAGAAAGCAACCTATAAATTTACACCTAGCTAATTTGGCATTGACATACTTGAAATGAGATAGAAATAGAACAGTTGACAACAGTCAACAGTTGATCGAGCACTAGATTTACAAGGAGCCAGTCCCCCCCTCCATAAAGGCTTTGTATTACAGCTTCTCCCATCAAAAGAGACTTTTGTACAATATAATCTTTGTGTTCCTTGACAAAAATCGATGGTGCAATGAAGATGGAAGCTTCATGCACCAATTTAGGCTTGAAAAACACACCTAGAGTCTCTAGCCTCAGTCCCAAGACCTCACACACCTTAAAAAATGGTGAGAGCTAGCAGGGAATGAGGATAGATTGAGAGGAAGAAGATATATCTTAGGAGAAAGAAGTATTATCCTCACATAATCGCTTTAATAGCCTTGAGACACGTGTCCCCCTTTCCACTTTTGTGAGGACTTTAGGTAATTAAATCAATCAATTAAACTCTCATTAACCCTCTTAGTCTTCTGGCCAATAGGAATCAGGCAAGCCATTGGGCTGCTGGATGCTCATTGGACCCCTTGGTAGACTGATGAGATGAGCATGCCATTAAAGCTTGGCTCTTGGTTGGATTTGCATTCCATAGCCAAGAGTTGTTGGTGTAGGCCTCTACTTCTTAATTCTTGGAGAAGGAGATGGAGTTCTTCTTGCACACATGAGTTGTGCATGTGTAGCAATGTGTTGGAGTAAAATTCAGCCTTCCCTCTCATCTTGGTCGACTCCTCTTGCTATTTGCTCATGCTGGCATCCCATTGGCTCCTGTAAAGCTTAGCCAATCACAAATTAGCAGCATAGTTAATAGCCTTGAGACATGTGTCCCCCTTTCCCCTTTTGTGAGAGCGTTAGGTAATTAAATAAATCAATTAAACTCTCATTGGACCTCTTAGTCTTCTGGCCAATAAGAATCAGGCAATCCATTGGGCTGTTGGATGCTCATTGGACCCCTTGGTAGACTGTCCAATAGTCTTCTAGGGAGCTTAATTACTATTGATTCTTTTATCAAGCATTTTAAAATTGATTAGACTAAATTTACTCTAGCCTAATTCTCAGTGGTCCACCTCTATGGCCATCCAATAGGATTTGAGGGGAGGTTGGGGACAACTGGCCTAGGATCTTGACATCAGTATTCCCTTTCTGTAAAGGGGAAGCCTTGGAGTGTGTGTGTGTGTTTCTCTCTCATACCCTACTCTCATGGCTCGACCCCTCCTTGATAGGGATGTGGGAAGACTTTTTAGTCTTCCCATGACCATCCAATTTTCCCCTACATTGGCCTTTGGACAATTGTAATATAATTAGGATCCTTAGCCTATGTAAGTCTTAATGCAGCTGAACCTTAGGTCTTTTAAGCCCCATTGAAGCACATTGCTCTTTTGCAGACTGTCCCACTTTGGATCCCTATTTTCCCTCCTTTGGATCCATACAGATACCGGTCTGGTAGCCTTACCAATATTCGAGCTTTTACTCCCCTGGTACTTCCCCATATTAAATGACCAGTTTCACATGAGAAAATATTTTGGGAGAATTAGATATTATTTTTTATGATAGAACCCACATGTTTTGAGGATGAAAATTGGTGGCAAGCTATGGATGAAGAGATGGTTGCACTTGATACAAATGGAACATGGGAATCGGCGTCATTACCAAAGGAAAATAACGCAAATGAATATAAGTGGGTCTACAAAATAAAGCATAATGCTGATGGCCTTTTGAGAGGGTACAAGGCTATACTTATGGCCAAAGGTTATGCACAGACTCTTGGGATTTATTATAGGGAGATGTTCAGCCTTGTAGCCAAGATGGCTATCATTCATGTGTTTATTGCAATGCCTGTTGCGTTAAAACGGGTGTTGAAACAAATAAATGTAAAGAATGCATTTCTGAATGGAGACTTGGAGGAAACTTTGTATATGGAGCAACCACAAGATTATGAAAATATGAGATATGTGACCATGAGGTCCTTGAGGGGTCTCTTGGACCTCTATTCACTTAGTTCTGACCTCCTAAGGCCCTGTGCTTTAAAAGGCTATATCTTAAGCTAGAGACGTCATATTTGAGTGTTTTAAAGTGCTATACTAAGGTTTTTTGACGTTTTGGATGCATTCGTGGTATTCTTTTTGTAGTTTGAAAACATCTCGAATGTGTTTTCTCTCATCGCACATCACATCACTCATTAAGATTCATGGACATGGATTTATATGCACATTAAGTTGGGCTCTCGAAAAGCATTTTGTATGAGCATGCATTCAAGGGATCGATCAATCTTTTGCATATGAACTATGAAAAATAAATTCCAAAAAATTACTTATATATTTTTTTAGATTACCGCTCTCTATGTTGAGGTGGCGTTTTCTATAGGGCCCAAAAACTGAGTCCAAATTTCTCCTAATGCAAAAATTGATTTACGATCAAGGTATCATCAAGTATGCATTGGGCTTGCAGATATGATCCAAAATTGCATTCGAAACACGGTATGACACTATGAGTTTTTGGTTATGCCCTTCAGGTTGATCAATGCCCCAACTACTTTCAATGTCTTGAGACCATAGTTGGGCAAGTTTGCCTTTGAAGAAGAGAATTTACAACATCTAAAGCACGTGTTTGAAGTGTCACGAGAACATAAGCTATACACCAAACTTGAATCAACGTGTGATCTTTTTGAAGGAGGAGATTCACTATTTAGTCCATGTTATTCCAGCTGATTTGTTACACATGGATCAATCCAAAATGGATGCCATTAGAAGGTGGCTCTCTTCAGAAAATCTCAAAGAACTTCAAATTTTTTTGTGACTTGCAGGCTTTTTTCAATGGCTCATTAAAAATGATGCTCATATTGCAGTTTCAATGATAGAACAAATGAAGGCCAAGGCCAAAACGTTTTAGTGGGTATATGTCAACAACAAATTTTTCATGCTCTCAAAATGCATTAGCTACAACTCCTATTTTAGCTATTGTGGATCTATTGAATCCATTTGTTTTAGAAACAAATGCCAATAATTATGCTATCGAAGCAATACTTCTATAGGAGGGATGACCAATTGCATTCAAAATCAATAAGCTTCATTTAGCCCAACAAAATTGTTCTATTTTTAAAAGAGAACTTTATGCAATAGTGTCTTCTTTAAAGACATAGTAGCATTATTTGTATGGGACACAATTGGATATTGTGTTTGACCATGAAAGCATAAAATGGTCTACACAAGAATATAATTTGAAGGGTTGAAAGGCCAAGTGGTTGAGATTCTTCAAGACTATGATGCAAATCTTCGGTATCATGAAGGATGATATAATGTGGTAGCTGATACTCTTAGTCAAATGCCTACAATCAACTCGCTTCTCTTTATCAAGATACAAAGTGTAAGGGCCTCCTCCTAATAGCCTTTGCTTTTGACTATCACATTTAAACCATCACCTTTAAAAAGAAAAAGAAAAAATAATTTTAGAGTAAATTCGGGTTCAATTTAAGCACCAAAGTATACTCATGAGCCACTTCCGACTTACTCCATGGGAATACGGACATAATGAATGCATGAAAAAAAAGCTTTTCATTTTGAGAAAATAAACATAAAGAAAAAGATAAGCAAGGCAAAGATAAGGATAAGGATGAGGCAAGTAGCTTGTTGAAGATGTTTTGAGAAGCAAGATAAGTTAAAAAGACCTTATCGATAAGGAAGATAACATATCACGATAAGTAAAGGCACTTATCATAAATATGTATAAAAAGAGTACTTCTGTTCTCATTTTACACTTATCTCCTTCATTTTCTCAAGGTGAAAATTTGAGAGTCTTACCAAACGGCGAGCTAACATTCCCGAGCAAAGAAAAAACCGAGCGACTTTCTCACAAACATTGAGCTTTGTTATTAGCAACATCTCATGTAGCATTCTATCAATACTGGAAATAGTCCGTGCCAGTTTAGATCTCAGTCCACGCCTCCTCATCAACTACAGACATGTTTCCAGTAGTTTTTGTTTGTTTGTTTGAGAGAGAGAGAGAGAGAGAGAGAGAGAGAGAGAGAGAGAGAGAGAGAGAGAGCAGCTAGAAGCTTGAATTGAGAGAGTGCACCAGAAGCTTGAGGTGTGGTGAGAGAGTGCACCTCTGCCTGAATTGAGAGAGTGCATCAGAAGCTTGAGGTGTGGTGAGAGAGTACACCAGAAGCTTCATGCTTCCAACTGCTCTCTCTCTCTCTCTCTCTCTCTCTCTCTCTCTCTCTCTCTCTCTCTCTCTCTCTCTCTCTCTCTCTCAAACAAAAACTGAAAAAAAAACTGCTGGAAACAGTCCACGCCGGCGCGGACTGTTTCCGGTAGTTTTTTTTTTAGTTTTCGACGGAGAGATAGGGATAGATAGATAGATAGATAGAGAGAGAGAGGGGGAGAGAGAGAGAGAGAGAGAGAGAGAGAGAGAGAGAGAGAGAGAGAGAGAGAGAGAGAGAGAGAGAGAGAGAGAGAGAGAGAGAGAGAGAGAGAGCCCTTTGCCAGCACTATCATGCGGCATTCACATCTGCATGGCAAAGCCGGTACAGCCTTCTTGGTTTGACGTGAGAGTTTTATCTCAGCGCAAGCTCGTGTGTATCTGACGAAGCTTCAGTATGAGATGCAAGGAGTTTCTAGGGATCGACGAGAATTACGACTTGCTCAATGCCTTCGCTCTGAGAAAACTCGACATGAGTGATCTTATCAGTGGATAATGAATGAATCTGGCTTGGAGGGTAGAGTTAGTGGCAAGAGATTTGCAACAAGCGTCAATGCTACACTCAATCGATGGAGGACGTCTTGAAAGCAGATGTATCCATTTTCTTTTGGATGCTGTGGGCAGGCTTTGAGAGAGAGAGAGAGAGAGAGAGAGAGAGAGAGAGAGAGAGAGAGAGAGAGAGAATGTACATATTTGTGGCAGCAGGTTTGCCAACTAAATGGCAGTGAGTCCAATTGTATTGTGAGAGAGCTTATACTACTTTGGAGTTATTGGTAATGAGTTATTATAATAGCCCACTTTGTGTTGCTCACTTGTTCTAAAGGTGTGCCTAGGACCTCAGTGTTAGGTACTGAAGGGCAACCTTTTCTTTGGAAAGACAGGCACTAGGAACTTGGAACGGCATATTTTCATTCTAAATGCCCTTTTAATGACAAAATATCACAAAAATTACAAGTCAATTTTTGTAATTATGCAGTGTGCTCGGTGAGAAATATTGGTAGATTGTCTATTTAATGTCAAAACAGTCTACCACATGAAGCCTAAAACACGCTTTTGTTTTCCATTGTACGCTTTCCGTTTTCAATGCCATAGCATGTGACCCGCGAGTTGTTGCGGCCTAATAAATGACACATGTTCTTCAAATGCTATCTTCCCTTCTAGTTACAAAATAATCATTGCTTTATTTCTCTCCTCATCGTACGACGTATACCCTCTGATGTGGAAGCTGCCCTGCCTAATGGCCCATAAACTCATCCTTATCAATAAAACTCAAATGGGAGATCCTCAGTTGTTCTAAGGTTGTTGGTGCTCACATAGGTCCTGCATCCACACTATCTCTTCTCAAAACAAATCACGCTCTCTCTGGCGGAAAAATTCTGGCCCCATTTACTTCAAGCTTTGCACCAATGTCCCTTTGAGTATGAATCAACAAAGGATGGGCACATTTGTGGCTTCTGCACCTTGCCATAGTAATGAGGCATGATGGAGTATGGAGTGCGCATGTTTAAACAAACTACTGGAAACAGTACACGCCGGCACGGATTGTTTCCAGTAGTTTTTTTGTAGTGTTTGGACGGGAGAGGGAGAGAGAGAGATAGAGAGATTTTTGAGCTTGCAGATATCATACAAAGAGAGAGCTCTAGACTGGTGAGCAAGCAAGAGAGAGAGATTGAGAGAGTGATTTCTTGGCTCAATACTAATATCGTGAAAATTGTGTCACAGCTTAATATTGTGAAAAATGCGCTCGCTTAATATCGTAAAAATGTTTCGCAGCGTAATATCGTGCCGTAATTGCTGTTTTCCAAAAATGCGAGAAGGCAAGGGGAAAATGAGAGCATCTCTAGCACAAATGTAAAGAATTTCATTGGCTCATTGGGATACAAAAGAGAGAGAGAGAGAGAGAGAGAGAGAGAGAGAGAGAGAGAGAGAGAGAGAGAGAGAGTAGGCATGGAGGAGCGCCAGAGGTATCCAAAAGACATAAAAAAAAACCTCTTGAAAGAGTCGGCATCCAAAAGACATCAAAAAACAAAAAAAAACTCTTGAAACAGTTTGCTCCGACGTGGACTGTTTCAATAGGTTTTATTTTTATTTTTTAGAGAGAGAGAGAGAGAGAGAGGCTTTCAACGACAACTAATTGTAACTTGTGCTTGTGAGCCAAGTGGGAATGTGAATAAAAATGGAGTAGTGGAAAAGACGATGGCATTGCATAGAGAGAGAGAGAGAGAGAGAGAGAGAGTCAACATGGTGAAGGATGTCCAAAGGCATACTACAATAGTAGAAGACTTCAAATGACACCCCAAGATTGACTGCAATACCATAAGGCTTCCAAAGAATTGAGCTCCTTGCTTATCCTACCAAAGGAATTAAAAGAGTAGATATAGGTATACATCCTAGGGAAAGCTTAGTTGAGGGTGGGTGGTTCAGATATGAATCTCCAGTCGTGACCAAATTGGCATCCATGATTCTTGCCTGACACCTTTTACTTTCCTTCGTAAGACCTACAACCCTTTGAAAAGGACTCAGTTGCTTGCCTTTGACCCTTCTTTTTCCTCTAGTAATAGTTGTCTGACATTTGCTTTCTTTGAACGACACAATCACCTCATAAGCTATTAAGTGCCCTTAAAATCTTCACAAATATGCCTCTCTACAAAGAATATCATAAGGTGGTGAGTCCTATTGGTTTTTTAGTTCCACACTTGTTGTCTATAGCAGCTAGGCAAGCAATTAATGCCCTTGCAAGGCAATATGTGCGCCTATGTACAAAAGCTATGGAAGTGGCGGATACATGCAAGCGATAGGGTGGATGCAACTAGTGCTGTTTGGGACACATTGCAAAAGAGACCACTGCTAGCGAAAAACAAAGGTAGGGCGTAGGGCATCACATTGTCGGTGCTAGTACGAATCCTCATGAGTAAAGAGTTGAGAGGCTATGGGTGGTGCAATTGCCATTATTACTAGTATTGACGCTCGTGGATGGTAGCACTAGTATTTGGATATTCCAATTTTCATATAAGTTGCGAGTTGGGTAGAGAGAGAAAGGGAGGGGGAGGGGGGAGGTGTTTAGGGATAGCTAAGCTATTGTATGTCTTTTACTATGCAAATGCCTTTTATATAAAAATTTAATATAAATCATGTTTGGCTCTGCTCAGTTTTATCATTGCTCGAAAAGTTTTGCTCGGAGTTTGGAATTCCCCAAATTTGAGAGTAAGCTTGAGAAATCCATAGCCAAGCCTCTTTCACAAACACCTCCTACACACCCCCCCCTCCTCAAGAGAAACCATGGCCAAAACCCTAATCAAGTTTGTCAACACTTGATCTTCTACTTCACATTAACTTGTACCTATCCTTTCTCCTAATTAATCTCAAGATTTCCATAGCTTGATCTCTCTTTTACCTCTTGCCATTCTCTCATTCCAAGTGGCATAATCGGTGGTCTTCAAGAAATGTGAAGAGGGAAAGAGCTGACTATGTCAAGTCGCTTCTTCAATACTCTGAAGCAAAGAGAAGGCTCTAGTACACACACACACACACACTAAGGTAATATTTTCTTGTTCTCTTTATGCTATTACACTTTCTTGAAACTGATTTACTCTTTTACTTACTAAACTTCATGCTTATATGCTATTACACTTTCTTGAAAGTGGTTTATTTTTATACTTAGTAAAATTCATGCTTAAGCTCTCACATTTTCATAAGAAAGTCTTTTTGCTTGGGAATAAGAAATAACTTCTTAATTTTATTGTTTTTCTCTAATTATGGTTCATTACTAATCATAACTAACCATGTTTCTAACAACTAACCACCATGATGTTATTTCAAGTTCCGTTATTTTAAATTTCTTAGACTACCAGATTAATATGGCATAGAGAGAGTATAAAGCACTCTCTTTAACCATAGGTGACTAGAGGTCATAATTATCTAAATATTTCAAGCTGCATGGTTTCAAGTCTCTTATATTACCAGACTAATTTTGACATAGAGAGAGGATACCCAAGTCAATGACTTTGAACCAAAGATGAATTAGAGAACTCCCACCAGTTGATCTTGGAAGATTGATGTTCTAATTTAGTCTGATGACTTCAATTGGAAAGTTGGACCGGTAAGCAAGGGTGCTTCAAGGCTAAGGGATCAATATGAGAGAAAGTGAATCTTATCACCCCCTTGAGTTGGCATCAAAGAGAAAGAGGAGTCTTGTCTTGGTGTCACTCTCAAGTAGGAGGGATGTCAGAGATCACAGTGTATCCATTTGGAGATGGTACAACTGGTGGTCCCCAAGCATGGCCCTAAGAAGTGGTATTAGAGCGTAGTTTCTATCCTTGGCTTGGTAAACATTTTTAGTATGAACTTTTGTAGGAAGAGAGTGAGGTATTTGTTGAGCTTATATGTGAAGCTACTCAATATATGGCTTCTCTATATATGGCACCCAGGTCCCCTCTATATATACATCATCTCATGTGTGTATTCTACACACTTTGGGGTTCTACTTCTGTGTTCTCTCCTTCTCTCAACATGGTATCAGAGCAGTACGTTTTTGTTTTCGATTTTTCTCCTGATCAAAATCGATTTTGCAGAAACTACTTGCGCAAGGGATCGGAATCGATGTGGTCTACAACATTGCAGAAGGAAGTTTCTTCAAATTCTGCACCGATTTTGAGTTATCGTTCACGGACTGCGTACATACCTAAAAAACAGCTTCCACGTTTTGTTTTTGATTTTTCTGCTAATTGAAAACGATTTTGTAGAAACTACTCGCAATGGAGACCGGAATCGATGTGGTCTACAACTTTGCAGAAGGAAGTTTTTTCAAATTCTGCACCGATTTTGAGTTATCGTTCGCGGACTGCGTACATACCTAAAAAGCAACTTCCGCTTTTTGTTTTTGATTTTTCTGCTAATTGGAAACGATTTTGCAGAAACTACCCGCTAGGGATACCGGAATCGATGTGGTCTACAACTTTGCAGAATAAAGTGTTTTCAAATTCTGCACCAATTTTGAGTTATCGTTCGCGGACTGCGTACATACTTGAAAAGAAACTTCCGCTTTTTGTTTTTGATTTTTTTGCTAATTGAAAACGATTTTGCAGAAACTACTCCTAGGGAGAGCGGAATGGATGTGGTCTACAACTTTGTAGAAGGAAGTTTTTTCAAATTCGGCACCGATTTTGAGTTATCGTTCGCGGACTGGGTACATACCTAAAAATCAACTTCCACTTTTTGTTTTTGATTTTTCTGCTAATTGGAAACGATTTTGCAGAAACTACCCGCCAAGGAGACCGGAATCAATGTGGTCTACAACTTTGCAGAAGGAAGTGTTTTCAAATTCTGCACAGATTTTGAGTTATCGTTCGCAGATTGCGTTCATACCTGAAAAGCAACTTTCGCTTTTTGTTTTTGATTTTTTGCTAATTGAAAACGATTTTGCAAAAACTACCCGCTAGGGAGACTGGAATGGATGTGGTCTACAACTTTGCAGAAGGAAGTGTTTTCAAATTCTGCACCAATTTTGAGTTATCGTTCGCGGACTGCGTATATACATAAAAAGCAATTTCCGTTTTTTGTTTATTATTTTTCTGCTTATTGAAAACGATTTTGCAGAAACTACCCGCGTGAGAGACCGGAATCGATGTGTTCTACAACTTTGTAGAAGAAACTACCACTATGGGAGACTGGAATCGATGTGGTCTATAACTTTGCAGAAGGAAGTTTCTCTAAATTCTACACCGATTTTGGGTTATCGTCTCGGACTGCGAATATGTTTGAAAATCAAAATTTTACTTTTTGCTTTTGATTTTTCTCATAATTGAAAACTTCTCAATTATATTTTTCTTCATCAATCATATATTTGTTACTGACGTAACTTTGCTGCAGAAGCCAGTTACACATCGTTCCGATTCAGTCGAGCCGTTGATGATCGTCCAAATTCTATCGAGCTACTGTTGGTACATGATCTTTTGTTATATGATATACTCGTTCATTGATTCTCGTATAATTATTCTTTTAGAGATATAGTTTACGTCGTTTTATTGATAATTTCTCATTGATACCATAGTGATTTTGATGGTACCATGATGATGTTTTGTTAATACTTTGGTCATGGTGATTTTCGTTGATACCATGATGATATGTCATTGATACCATGGTTATTCTCGGTGGTGCCATGATGATATTTCATTGATACCATGGTTATTCTCGGTGATGCCATGATGATGTTTCGTTGATACCATGGTTATTCTCGGTGATGCCATGATGTTGTTTCGTTGATTCCATGGTGATTTTTGTTGATACCATGACGATGTTTTGTTGATACCATGGTTATTCTCGGTGATACCATGATGTTGTTTCGTTGATACCATGGTTATTCTCGGTGATGCCATGATGATGTTTCGTTGATACCATGGTTATTCTTGGTGATGCCATAATGTTGTTTCGTTGATACAATGATTATTCTCGGTGATATCATGATGCTTTTCGTTGATACCATGGTCATTTATTCATTTTTATTGATATAATGATGATATTTTGTTAATACTTTGATGGTATTCATTGATCACTACATTGATAAATGTTGTTTTATGTAGTATATACACATATCATTTGTATCACGTAATCACACATTTTGTACTTTTACGTTTATACTTTATGTACCATATGTTGTCGTGCGTATATATGTCGTCAAAAGAGTGGCGTCGCGAACCATCTCTTATGGCATTGTGAACGTAATTATTTCATTAACGATGCTAATAATTTTCATGACATGTTCTTTTTGGAGTCTATGATCTATGTAGGATTGATCAAAGAATTGATTTTATGAAGACAAACTTGGTGACAATAAAAGATTTATGAAGATATGTTTGGTGATGCCATATTGATGACAACATGAAGACATGTTTGGTGATGCGATATTGATGACAAGCTACACAGCAGATTCACGGAGACACTTTTGATTACAAGCTAATCGATAGCTTTTATACCTCTTTATTGAACCTTTGTATTCATTATTGTATTTGATAGGATAGGAGTAATGTAACTCCTCATAAAACATTCATTGTAAAAGGAGTGATGTAGCTCCTCGTAAACATTTGTATATTTAATGATTTTTATAATATAACGGTGGGTGTATATAGAGCTGTGGGTTTTTTCCTTGATCCCCCAAGGGTTTTTTCATCCACAGTTAGGGACCCTTATTTGAGCGGGGGTGTTGAGCTTATATGTGAAGCTACTCAATATATGGCCTCTCTATATATGGCACCCAGGTCCCCTCTATATATACATCATCTCATGTGTGTATTCTACACACTTTGGGGTTCTACTTCTGTGTTCTCTCCTTCTCTCAACAGTATTGACAAAATGACATGGGAATATCAAGAAGAGATTCAAGTTCTCTAGTTTGTGTAAGGATAAATGGAGATAGCAACTGTAGAAAAGAATGAAGAAAAGAAAGAGGGCATGATAAAGAAATTTGTCTACATCATCTTTCATACCAAAGAAAAGAATTAGGAAATCTGAAAATATGGGAGGCTGAGTACAATATAACTAGAATAATTCCTTGGGGACCATTACTATGACTTGGATAATCTCTATCTAGAAATAATGATAGAAAAATATGAGAGTAGGTCCCAAATATTCATGTTGTACCGTTCTTGAAAACAAATTGGCATTGTAATTTGGGCTCGCAAGTCATTTTTTTATCCAAGTCTATCATCTTATATTTTGCATTACTATGAACCCTAGAGATTTTAAGGCAATCCTCTGAAAAACATGAATGCGAGAACTTAGATTTCTTTAATAAAAAAAGTTGAAGAAGTGCTTTCCTTGACCGTTAATTATTTCCCAAATATAAATTTTGGGTGAGATAAAGAGAATCCATCTTTTAAATGGATGACTTTTAAATAATTTTTAATCTACCCTTGAGTATTTGAGAATTTTTTTCCATAGCCATAAAAATATGCCACATAAACTCCCAAGAGATAGAGCTTCTCGGGACTCGCTTGTAGCTAACACTTTAAATTTGGTGCTTCTTGATACACAAGCACCGCCAACACCTCAAGTTGTCCTTGTACTAAATTAGATGTCGCTTGCTACAACACTCCTATTAGACTTTGGACGTGATAAGAATCTGAAGGCCCTGCTCAAATCTGTGCAACCACGTTCATTTTTAGGGACAGGTGATGATGTGCCTAATCAAATAGAAGAATGGATAATATATATGGTTGAGTACTTTTCTCCTGTCAGGTACAATGCAGTTGGACAAGGAATAATGGGGAGAGCTAAGTTGTAATGACCAATAAAAATATGGTGGAAGCTCAACTACCAATCTCGCCAAGTAGAGGTGAACCAAAGCTGGATGAGTTAAAGCATCATCTCAAGGAGAGATATCTTCACCTAGACTATTCCACCACTAAGATGAATGAGTTTCTTTCTTGCAATCTGTGAAACAAGTCTATTGAAGCTTACTATGAGGAGTTTGTCCGACTTGCTCGATTTGTTCCTCTCATGATAGAGGAACAAAAACAAAGTCGCTTCATCCTTGGGCTTGGAGAAGATGTGGCTCTCAAGGTAGAGTCCCTTCAACCTACCTCACTCGCAGATGATCTAGTCCGGGCCAAGTCAAATCATATGAGACGTTTTTAGAGAGGCACTATAACCAATAGGAAGCAAGAGTTTCCTTCCTAGCCCACTCAGCCTTGCCAAGCAACCAAACTACCATTTATACCAAAGCCAGCTGTCCAACCCCAATCACCACTACAATTTGTTCATGTGAATGCTCTTCCAAATACTCAGAGGGGAAGGAAAATGCATTGCTATGAATGCCTAGAATGTGGTCATAAGAAGGCCCAGTGCCCTAAAAAAAATGACCCTAGTAAGTCAAGCCTCCATGTTAACCTTCAAAATCCACCCAATCAAGGGGGCCAATTGAAAAACCTTGGATCAAGAGGAAGAAATCCAACCCAAGTCAGAAATCCTCCTACCACTCATTTTTGTTCTCAAAGACCAACCGTCAATCCACCTAGATCAGCAATAGTAAACCTTGTCTCCATAAAGGATGGGATAGATGAACAAGACAATGTTTATGCTACCTTGGATACTAGACTTAATCGTGATCAGCAATTCCCCATCCTGGAGACTAAAGAAATGTATGAGGATGGAGCTAGAGAAAATTTAGACATTGAGGAACTGAATCTCCTACATAGAGGATAGTTTAGGAGGTTTTGGTCAAGTTGGAGGGCCTTAGTGGAACTTTTTGTCTTGGCTTGTTTTATCCCAAGGGGGGATCATTTCCGCCAGACTTGCATGCTTTTTTGGATTCAGATTGGGCTGGTTGTTTTGACACATAAGTGTCCACAAGTGGTTTTTGTTTCATGCTTGGCAGTTCATGTATATCATGGTTGAGCAAGAAGCAACCTACTATGGCCACTTTGAGTTGTGAGGCTGAGTACAGGGCAGTCTTCATAGCTACGATTGAGTGTGTATGGCTCAAACGCCTTATGGCTGATTTGGGTGTTGGACAGGACACTGCCAACACTATCTACACTGACAATTAGAGTGCATTGGCAGTTGCAAGGAGCTCAGTTTTTAATGCTCGCACAAAGCACATTGAGGTGCATTACAACTATGTCAGGGAGAGGCTCTTAGCAGGAGAGATCAGCTTGGCTTATGTGCCAACACAAGACAACCTTGCAGATCTTTTCACAAAGGCATTGTCTCGTTAGAAGCTTGAAGCTTTCCGCAAAGCTTTAGGCTTACTCCCCTTTGTGGACTGATCATGTCCTTAGGGCATGGAACTTCCCTTTACTCATGTGCCATCTCTCGTTCACCACATCACTCCAGGGGGGATTTGTTACCATATACATGTGGTAGTGATGTGTGTGAACACACTAGGATCACCGGGGCATATTTTTCCTCTTTAGGAGGTTTTTCCCCCGTGCATTGTATATACGCCCATCACTGTAGGGCTACCTATCTTTTCCATTGCACACTAAGTAACACACTTTCTATTGTGTGCCTTGAGCTTCCTTCATCTTCTCCAAGCTGTGTGCATTTCTTTGCAACCTAATTAAAACAGATACCTAGGGAATGTGCGGATGTGCATAGATGAACTCACTAGAAAAGCTGACGCTATACTTCTTGTTGAAACTTGGGAGTATGATGCACAAAGGAATAATGGTCTCAAAGAATACAATGTAAATTCCTTGATGTAGTCAAAGAATCTCTAGCAACAAAGAGATAAGGGGGGGGGGGGGGGGGGGGGGAGGGGGGTAGAATGTATGATTACTAAAGGGCTAGATGATTCTATATCAATAGTAAAATATGACAAGCACAAATGTTATATATGGAAGAATTTGTGACACCAAAAAAGCGCACCTTTTTTTGTAACCGATTGCTACATTCTGCATCATAATTCCCCCTTTTATGCTTGCATAGATAGAGATCAACCATTTGTTTATTAAGAGGGATAAATTTCTTATTTTAAAGTCCATGGTGATGTTATTTTCTTTGGGGATATAACTTCCCACACAAACATTACAACATGATACATAACAATTTGATATGCCATACATTTCAAGGGAGTTGGAGGAAGCTCACATGTATAACCGTACTTCAATGGATGATAAAGATCCGGATCACTATAGAAAGATTATTTACACATGTACATTAATACAAATATATTTATTGACAATGATATATCTTTATCAAGAAAAACTATTAGATTTACATCTAGAAAACACAACGATGATAGTGTGACTTTATGCTACTCTCTGAAGCCATCATGTATCACATAAAGAGTTTTACACTTTGTCAATGAACCCGGAATCATACCATTGGATGTTATGTAATGGCCTTACATGTGGAGAAACAACTAAACATAAAAATATCAGTCAAAATGAAGAAAACATACTTCTTTGTACAAATTTCAAACAAGCACCAATGTATATTGAAATGGTGAGTAAAAGCTATGGATTATGAAGCTCCATCAATATGATGCAACATTGAAAACTAATGAAAAATTTTCAAGAAAGTAATTTGTTCTTGTGTGGAAGAGTGCTTCTCCATAAAGAATGTCCATGGTATGAAATCGAGGGGTTCACTATACAGGACCCCCCTATATAACATGCGTTTGTGGGGTATTTAAAAAACTCATCTTTTAACATTTCTCAATGAATAAAATGACCCCTTATTTTAGGGAAATTTTCCACAATTGAATATAAAAACCCCTTGTTTTAATGTATTATTGTTAAATTGCCTAAATTGTTTGCATTTTAAAATCCCTCATATAGAACTCACACTATACATTAACATGATTGCATAGTGCACCCCCCGAGGGTATGAACAAGGTTAGATCATGGAAGAGTGGAGAGAAAAAGGATACACAAAGGAGGGTAAAGTGTGGAGGCTACAAAGATGAAGGGTGAGAAACACAAAAGAGGTAAAGGATAGAGAGAGGATAAAGGTAGAGGGTGATAAGCAGAGAGAGATAGGTACCATTGATTGTGGTCTTGCATTATCAATGGTGTTGGCCACTACTCTATTGTCCAATGGAATTTCTATCTCACGCTTCATTCCATCATTGGTTTTGTCTTTTTTGGGCTCAAATTTTTTGTCCCTTTTGTGGATTAACCCTTTCTATTTAGGGGTGTTTTGTTTCTCTGGCTCCATTAGAGCTTGACCTATCTTTATGAGCCTTTTTCACAATTCTAGTCTCTATTTTTCAGCTTTAGGGTGCAAATAAGTCAACCATCTCTGTTCCAGTGCTTGGTTGGTTTTCAATCTAGCCTCAAATTCTTGAAACATAGCGTCTAACGGATCTAGGAGTTTTTTTATCAACACTAATACTCTTGACGATAACTTTCTTTTTTATTTGTTCCCTGTTTTCCTTTTCTTGTTTCAGCTACTCTATGGTTTGTTGTAGCTTGGTTTCTAAGACATTTTTCTCTTTTAGCCTTTTTTCTTTCATTTTATCTTGTTTGTCCTTCCATGATTTTATTTGAGTCCTTGATAAGTGTTAGGTTTAATGGCCATGTGTCCGCCCATCACTAACTGCTACTAATTCTAAGTGTACAGATATACACTTGTGTGAGCCACTAACACTATGTAGAGTGGTATTGTCCCTAACACTATGTGTGTGGCTATGGTGGTGTGTGTGTGAGTGTGTGTTTGTGTGTTCCTCTTCCTCTTTGCTATGTTCCCGCCTCCTCTCCTTCATCTGGTTCAGAGCGGTTTCATTTCCAAAATCATTTCCACTAGTGCGCACACTTTCAAGAGTGCAAATAGGGTTTTGATTTTGGCATCACCAAGCTCAGCATTTCGAGAACGTTTCCATCAAGTGTCATGCGGTTTTACACCCCTTTCAAAGCCATTCATGCCATTAGAAACCTCATTCTTGCTATGGTTTAGGAGCTATGTTTTTCAACTCTCTTTTGGTAGTTTGTGTTGTAGAGTTTTCAATAGCCATTACACGTACCATTGTTGCACTCTGTTCCATCTACAAGAGCCCACGGCTCATTCGGAAGTGTGTAGCCTCTTTTGGAGTGGCCTCATATACACACATAGAGTGGGAGTTTGACGGCATTGTATTCTTTGACAACAGGTACAGATACATGTACAAGTACAGGTACATAGAGCAACTTGGTTAACTTCCTCTATGCTTCTCAACCTTGATTTTGGCTGTAGCTACGACACTGGTATCAACTCACAGTCTACAGGTTATAGTGCTTGCAATATTTTGGTTCCAATGGGAGCAGTTTTTTATGAGTACATGCATATGTTGGCACTTTTGACAATGTTTGAGCTCTTTTAAAAGCGATTTGACTCCCCGCAGGGATATTTCTTTACATGCACATGCTTTTGGTGCTTGTTTGAGCGTCATGATAGACTTGTACGTCTTTTTGGATACTACCATTGTATGCTTTTGTGGAGCCATCTTTTGGCTAGTACAACAGTCCCGGCCATTTTTGAGACTTGGTCCGGATGATAGTCATTTCTGAGACTTGGCTATACGTTTTATTGCATAACCTACATTGTTGAGGGTCGATAGAATGATGTTTTCATTGAGCTTGTATATTCTCAAATGTGGAGATACCTATGGTGATACAGGTAGTTGGAGCATCTCTTACAAGGCCTCGCCATAGGACATGTATAGAGACTAGAGTGGTATAGGTGCTTTTGACACCGAGTTGGCAGTCTATGGTCAGTTTGATAGTTTATGTGCCTTAGTTGGTCTCTATACAGTGTGCTTTTGAGAGGAATTGCCCTCTTTTATGCTTTGTGAGTGACATACTTGGTCATTTTATCTCGTATTTTGGTTGATATAGTCTTAAATACAAAGGAGACTCTATCAAAAATTTCCTAGAATCTTTTGGTAGTTTTGTCACCATGTCTACTAGAAAATATCGTGACATTTATGACATAAAGGAGTTTGATGGCATTAATTTTCAGCTTTGGAAGAACCAAATGCATGATGTGCTTGTCCAAAAGAAGCAAAAGTTGTCTATTGCCTATGCGGCTAGAACTAAAGATATGCATATGACTCTGTTTCAGTTGGAGGAGCTTGATGAGCTATGCAGGTCTATGATTAGATTGCACCTTGGTGAGTCGGTCTACTTTTCAGTGTTAGAATGCGAGACTGCTCATGCTTAATGGAAAAAATTATGCGACGCTTGCGAAAAGGATACGGCTAGCAATAAGGTTCTCATGATGCGAGACCTTTTCAGCCTTCGTATGAAGGAGGCAGCTAGTGTTTCTAGCCATATCAATGATTTTGATTCTGTTTTTCCCCAGATTAGTGCACAGCACATGACCATTGATGATGAGATGAAAGCAATCTTTTTGCTTTGATCGTTGCCACCCTCTTGGGATATCTTTTGCACAGCTGTTGGTAACTCTGCTCCTAATGGTACAATAAAGTACGATGATGTTACTAGTGCACTTTTGTCAGAGGATATGCGTCGGAAGACCATGACTAGCTTGCATTATGGAGAATCTCATTATGTGCAAAGGGATGATAAGCAATGTAAGGGCCGTTCTTCGCAACGTGAGTCCAAGAAAGAAGGCAATAGAGATGAAGCAAATGATAGATCAAAGTCTCGTGGTCGCCGCAATGTTCAATGCCATTATTGTGATAAGTTTGGTTACATAAAGAAGGATTTTTATGCTTGGAAGTGTGACAAAGAGAAGGGAAAAGGGAAAGGCAAAGATCATGATGATAAAGAGGAGAAACCAAAGAGTTCAGTTAAGATTGAATAATTGAACATAGTTCAGGATGACAATGATGCACAAGAAATTAATATGTTGAATGAAAATAATGATGTCTTTTATGATGCATAGGAAACTCTATCTTTGCACTGCTCTATGCCAGTTGAAATCCTTGTTAGTGGTGAATTATCCCATACATGGATTCTTGATTCGCGTGCTTCATTGCATGTCACATCGCATAGGCATTGGTTTACTACATACGAAAAAACCATTGGCTCTGTTACACTTGGTGACAGTTACTCTTGTGACATTGTTGCCATAGGTGATATTGCCATGGTCATGGCAAATGGGGTCAATTTTATCATCCATAATGTGCATATGTTCCAGCCTTGACATGCAATCTGATTTCGGTGGGACGTTCTGATGACTTGGATTACAAAGTCACTTTTTATCAATAGTCTTGGCGTATTGTGAAGGGTCATCTCATTATAGCTCATGGTTCTAAAGTTGGTTCACTTTATCCTCTTTATGTATCTGATCAAAACAGTGTTCTTTTCGTAACCGAGCTTCCAACCGTGGCTTTGTGGCATATTTGGTTAGGACATACGTCAAAGAAGGGCATGGAGACACTCTCTCGTTTGGGCTACTTACCGTCTTTGTCAATTTTTGATTTTCCCTTTTGTGAGCACTGTCATTATGGAAAGCAAACACGGACACATTGTACACATTCTTTTGACAAAGAAAGAAAACCCATAGAGCTTGTGCACAATGATTTATGTGGGCCTATGCCTTCTAAATCCCATGGTGGTGCGTCCTATTATGTTACATTCATTGATGATGCAACACGGCATATTTGGGTTTACACCATGAAGTCTAAAGATGAGACCTTCCTATCTAGTGTTGAAACTCATTTTGAACATAAGTTGAAAGACTTGCACTCAGACAATGCTAGAGAATATGTCTCCAAAGAGTTTATAGAATTCTGTTCAAGTAGGGGAAGTAAGAGTGAGTTTACAGCTCCTTATATTGATAGCCATTTTTTGGCTCTCAAAAATTTTGTTTTATGAGCCACTTCACACAATAAAAACACCTTAGCACGATGCATAAGCTTGCTCCTGCATTGTACATAGGCGTGTGTGTGTTAGGACTCTTTTCCATATTTTCTAAAAATCTTCATGGAGCTAGTCATCAGGTTAGGTTAAGAAAATAAAAGTGTATAATATATTTCTTATACAGGACCTAAGCATAGCATTATTTTCTCAATTTTTTTGGTAATTGTGTAAATATGTCGACCTAAGTGTGTATTTTTTCTAAATCTCTTTGCATCCTTTCATGGCATGAAATATTTCTATGTTAGTGTGTACATACCCCATAATATTTATTTTTACAAAATAAACCCATGCATTTCATCCCGCACCCTTGTGGAAGTCGAAATTTGTTTCTACATTGTCACTCACTTTCACTAGATATTTTCTCACTTGCATATTTTACTCTTTCACCCAAATACAAAATAAAATACTCCTATCATGATATTCCTTCATTGGTCATACACATTTTTTTCCATACACCATGTGCTCATAAAGACAAGGGCTAGGAAAAATCCAAGCACTAGGTCTATCATGTACAATTGTTTTTTATTCTTCAAAAATCATCATCCATGCATGTGGCAAGGTCCACTTGGATTCCTTAGGTCATGGCATGGCTCATGGGGGGGTCACCTTTGGATGTATAGGGATAATTCAACCAAAAAGGGTCCCACATAAGCACCTTTGCAGTCCCACAATACACAGCTTTTAGGGCGAATTTTGGTACCCTTTTATCATCTGAATCAACAAAAGTTGTCAACATACAAAATGTAGCTTGTGAGCTGAATTATTTTACATAAATATTTCATCATTTTTGGAGAAAAGGATGAATTCTGGTGAATTGTTTGGTGCGACACAGTCTGTCCATTTTATGTACACAAGGATCCTCTCACTCTTCTCTCACATTTTCACACTCCCACCCACATACACACTCATCCCTCTCCATCATCCTTTCAAATGTACAGATTTCCCTGCCTCTCTCACCTTCTTCACAATGTCTCCTTCCCCTCTTACCACCCTAGTCTTCTACATACACATATGCTCTCATACCGCTCTCTACTACCCCCAAATTACAATTTCATGTTAATTCCTCTAAAAGGCATGAACTTTTAGCACTTTATCCTTGCATAACCTTTGAAAATAAGAGGTTTTTCATCAATAATCCTCATCTTCATCGTGGAGATCAACTGTGAAGGCGGTGCAAGAAGCAGAAGTAGTAGAAGAAGAAGAACCAGCGTTCATTTTCATAAGGGTGAGTCCATAGTTCTTGGAGGTTTCATCAATCGCAAGAGATCATCTACCTCAGTCACCCTTGGTTCCTTGACAATCAAGTCATCATCACTTTTGTAAATATGCCACTAACAGTTTTTAGTGATCACTAACAACTAACCCTTCTTGTAAATTGCACCTTCTACTATCTACTAGAGTAGGCACCTCCAAGTTACTCACCTCTCTCTCCTTTCACTCTCAATAATTCTTCCCCTTGAGCCCACATCGATCTGGCTTAAGGGATAAGGAAGACCCACTCCCATTTAAAAAATCAAAATATTTCCTAATCTCTTGTTTTGTCAATAAAATTGATTAGAACTAATCCTAATCAAAGCTTCCAAAACCCTATAAATAGAACCCATCTCTCCTTGAAAAAGGCATCTCTACACCATTGCACACTAGATCGAGCGTAGCACACGCCAGTTTTATCTTGGTTGTAAGGAGAGAGAAAGCTTTCTATACACCATCACTTTGGTGCATAGAAAAGCTTGAGCTAGTTGAGTGAGTGCGAGTAGAAGATATCTTTCTACCATTGTTGTATCTACCCCAACATCAATGAATTGGTAGTTTTGGATGCAATTTCATGTTGAAGCTAGGTTGTACATCATCTCTCTCTCTCTCTCTCTCTCTCTCTCTCTCTCTCTCTCTCTCTCTCTCTCTCTCTCTCTCTCTCTCTCTCGTGTTTTAGTGCATGAGAGTGTTCCATTGGTGTTAGGGTTAGTGTAAAGTCCTTACTTAATTTTGGGTTGCTCTTACAATTCTCCCTTTTGTTTGCGTCCTAGTTTGGTTTTTTAAACTAGGTGGTGCCCCTTGTGTAGTTGGGTTTTGGTTGTGGGTTTGTTGTTTTGTTGTGCTTGTGGTTGCCCTAGCCCCAATTGAGCAGCAGGTATTTAGAGGTCACCTCTATTGTTGCTCGCCCCGGACCGCCTCAATTTTAGTGCCCTCACGGAGGACGAGCGGTTGTGTTAGCATACACAAGGTAAGTCTTCAAAAACTAGTTGTGTTTACATGAACAATCCACCACCTCCTAATCCTGCTCATGCAATTCAAATTCATCAGTTTCATTGGGTGCAAGGGATTAGGATAAATGTTCGCATTGATAGGAAAATATTTTTTCAACAACGTATTGTATTCCTCTTTGGTGCTGAAGCATTAAGAGATATTCTACAATCCCCAAATCCTATTATACTCCCACTTGTAGACTATGATGTCTCTTTTGATATGCATGTGTTTATCTTGTTTTAGCCAGGTTAATGAATCAAGAGGACTTGTATCGTACATTCATTCCTTTGGCTAGACAAGACGTGCATGTAATAGTTGGCACAAAGTTACAATTTCAACGTGTTTTCTGTCGTATGTTTGAACCTAACAAGTAGCGGCTATCAATGCCTCAGTCAATCCGTTCATTTTGCCATTGATTCGCTATGATCTAAGCTTTGATGTTTACATTTTCATTCTACTTTGAAATTTGATTTTGCAAAACAAAAAATAAAAAAAAGAAAAAGAAATTTTTTGAGTAAAACCAACAACACGGATACAGCTAGGCAAATGAGTGGCTACCCCTTGTTCTTTGGAGAGCCTGGGGAGGAGGCAGAATTATTCTTAGCAAATTTCAAAATGTCTTGCCGTATCAAGAAGATAGTAACTGATCAAGAACGTGTAGAAAGTTTGAGGTAGTCCTTAGGGATGATGCTAGCACTTGGTTTGACTCTTTGCCTGAGGAAGTTAAGGGGAATTACACGGAAGTTTTGAACCGTTTCAAGAAATACTTCTTTGATCCCCAAAACAATCAAAAATTATGGCAAGACATTGTTTCTCACAAGCAAAAAGACTTAGATGACTACTACTTGTACAAGCAAGAGTTTCTACGTCTTTGGGCTCTATGGATACGAAATGTTGCTAACCCTGGTGATGGTGCAGAATTTCTAAAGAAGGAGAGGTTCATAGCCGGACTCTTTCCTGCTGACCTTAAGGTAAAAGTTGAGGCGGGTGCACCTGCTACCTTTGATGCAGCTGAAATTAGGGCTGCTGAGAAATATAGGAAACTCAATTGCTTAAGGGGAGAGGTTCCAATAGAAGGTCTTAGACCCAAAGGTAAGTCACAAACATCAACATCTAGAGAGCTTCTTGAGGTAACGATGAAAGTGATTAAGAAGTTAAATGAATCTTTAAGCAGCCTATCAATTCACCTTGCACAAGCTGTAGGTCCAAAGGGACAAGCAAAGAAGTCTGAAGAGCGAGATCCATGACCTAGGAGAGTCTTGCAATGTTGGAATTGCAGAGAGTCTGGACATGGGATGTATAATTGTCCTTGGCCCCGTGGGGAGCCAGGAGACCTAACTTGAATTACCCAGTGATGAATGCAGGTGAAGGAGCTGGTCAACAACCCAGGCTTCTACAAAGGTTAAATGGACCAAGACCACCTCCACAAGGGGTGGAAGGAATTCCACCTTTGCCTGACCCAAATGTCAATGTTGTAGAAGTCACACAATCCAAAGAGGGTGACATTGAAGCATTTGGCATCAAACATGCGCGGGGAAAAGGTAAGGAAAAGGAAGGAGTAACATCACAAAGTGACCAAATGAATTGCGCATGCCCAAATGAATGAGGATATTACACCTGTGCTAGATTGCTATATCAAGGGAAAACTAGTTAGGAAAGGTCTAGTGGATGGGGGCGCACAAATTTGCATCATGACAGAGGACCTTATGCAGAGACTAGGCATGCACATTCATGAGACACCTGAAATAAAAGTGAAAATGACAAATAATAGCAAGGCTAGGTGTTTGGGAGTTTGTAAGAATGTTTATGTGGACGCTTTCGGCATTAAGAAGGCTGTTGATTTCTATGTTATGTCTACAAGGGGAAATGGCTATCCATTTATCCTAGGTAGACCGTGGCTATTGAGGATGCGAGCTTTGCAGGATTGGGAAAGCGGAAAGTTGATTTGTAGGAATGACAATCACAAGAAGGTTGTCTTTGACATGAAGGAGCAACGTCAAGAGGAGCTCCAAAAGGAATCTTCTCAAAGTGAAAGCAGGGATGATTGGACCGATGACACCTCAGAAGAAGAAAGCAGTGGTAGCACTACGGAGGAGGAGTCATCCATTGATGTCATGGGTGTAAGTTTTAGGCCAAATAATGAAGAGACATCTTGCCAAGGCTTAAACGAGGTAGGCCCCAAGGAGAACCAAAGTTTGCATGATGAAAAAATGCTAGATGGTATGTTGTTAAAGACTCTTACTTGGGAGGAAAGAGAGGTTCAAAAATGTGCTATAAAAGTTTCCTAGGCTTTTTGCTAAAGATTACACAGATGTTCTTGGAGTGGATGTCATTCAACACAAGATCGAGCTAAATCCAAAGGCCAAACCTAAAGCACAAAAGCTATGAAGGTTAGGAGTCATGAAAGAGCAAGCACTACTCAAAGAGGTGAGGAAGCTTCTAGCAGCAGGGTTCATCTACCCCGTAGAGAAGTGGGTCTCTCTAGTTGTGGTCACCCCGAAAAAGAATGGCAAGTGGAGGGTATGTGTCAATTATAGTCTGCTCAACGAGGCAACAAAAAGGGACATGAATGCACTTGAAAAGGATTACATAGAAGTAAAATCTATGATGCTTTCTCTTGTCTTTGCAGTGAGAAAGTTTAAATCCTACCTCCTACCAAAACCCTTTATCATAATCACCTACTGAAAACTTGTTTCCTTGGGTGTCATCTCAAATGAAACTAAGTCCCAGGATTTCAAAATGGATCATGGAATTGCAAGAGTTCCAATACTCTTTCAGAGTAGAAGATAGTGTACGTGCACAATTAGCAGGGATTCTCACCTATAGAGTGCATGAAAGGAACATCAAGGTGCCTGAAGTAAAAACCCTACCCTTACCACCACCGAGGCATTTACCCAATGCATTCACCTAATGCATTCACCTTGTTCTTTGATGGAGCATTTAAGAAGGCTACAAGAAAAGCAGGGGGAGGGCTTGTGTTGCTTGATTCAAATGGTGAGGTTGTTATGAAAGAGCATGTGAATTTGCCCGGTTCCACGAGCAACAATGAAGCAGAGTATGACATACTAATCCATGGTTTGCAGATGTGTGTTTCTCAAAAGATATGGTGTTTCATGGTAAAAGGGGATGCACTTCTCATTGTGAAGCAAATTTTAGGTATCTGGGCTTGTAAGAATGAAAGGCTAAGGCAAAAGGTTCATGCCATCCATAAACTCTTCAATCAATTTGAAGAAGTACAATTGTATCATATTCCTAGGAAACAAAATGAAGATGGTGATTTGCTTGCCCAAAAAGCAGTTGCATGTGTGGAGGGTGAAGTGCAAGTCATCATGGCAGCAAACAGTGATAAAGCAACCAAGGTACCAGGGGATGGAGTCATTCGCTCCCATTGTTAAGAGGGCCAGTTTCCAGAGGGCTTCACAAAGGCTCAAAAGCGGAGGCTCATTAAGAAGGTGAGTTCATGTTTGTTTTTGGAAGGTGCTCTCTACCAAAGGGGAAAATATCAAGTTTGTAGGAGAATACCGACAACCAAGGAGATTCCAGCCATTCTTGAAGGTTTGCATGAGGAAGCGTGTGGTGGTCATTTTGCACAGGAACTCACTGCAAAAAAGATTTTTCTTGCCGGGTATGTTTGGCCAAGCTTGCACATTGATGTTCAACATTGGTGTAAAAGCTGCCGCAATTGTCAGAATAATGGAAACAAGCACCTGCTACATGGTCCATGTCAGTTAGTCCTTGCAAATGGTCCGTTTGAAAAATGGGGCATTGATGCTATGGGTCCATTTCCTAGGACTAAAAATGAAAAATTGTATATCTTGGTGGCCATAGACTACATGACTAGGTGGGTAGAAGCTCAAATTGTGGCAAGAGTAAATGAGAGGACAGTTAGCAAGTTTGTGTACACTCACATTTGTTGCAGATTTGGCATACCTTTGGAGATTGTTTCTAATAATGGTCCAGGATTTAGGAAGGGCTTGCTCACAGAAGTTTGTGATGAGCTTCACATTCTACATCGGCATAGCACACCCTACTATCCTCAGTCAAATGGTTTGGTAGTGAAGGCTAATGGAATCATTGCAGGAATCATCCAAAAGATGGTAAAGAACAAGACAAAGCTATGGGATGACTTCTTTGATGGAGCATTGTGGGCCTATCGGACTACCTACAAGGCAGCGATAGAGTTCACACCCTTTCACTTAGTCTATGATCAAAAAGATTTGCAACCCATCGAGCTCAACATTCCAACGATGCGACTTCATGGAAAGGTGGAACAAGGAGAAGAACAGCATGGGAAGATTTCCTTCTCACCCTAGCAGAACTAGAATGGAAATGGGAGGCGGCTTATGAGTGCTATAAAAGAAAGGCTACGCAAATAAAGGACAAGCTCGACAAAAAGGTCAAAGACAAAGGTATCAAAGAGGAAGACCTTGTACTAAGGCATGAAAATCGACCAGATTTGATGCCAAATTTGAGACCAGATGGTAGGGACCATACATTGTCAAGAAGATCTTCAACTCTAGCTACTATCAGCTCCTGGATTTGGATGGAAAGGAGCATGCTAAGAAGGTAAATGGCTACCAACTAAAGCCATATTTAAGCCGCCTCCTTCTAAATGACTTAAAGAACCAACAATGCAAGGAGAAGCCTAGGGAGGTATGCTGCTACTATTGCTCTCTCTCCCATCAAGAAAAGTCATGCTCTTCATATGTGAAACATCAGAATGAAAAAGTAACAAGGGACAAAGTAATGATGGATGAAGCACTACATAACCACCCGCAATTAGCATTCCAATGTGCTCCGAATGATGGTACATGAATATACCATCATCCAGGGGGAGGGCAGAATGATAGCCGTTTTTTGGCTCTCAAAAATTTTGCTTAATGAGCCACTTCACACAATAAAAAAACCTTAGCACGATGCATAAGCTTGCTCCTGCATTGTACATAGGCGTATGTGTGTTAGGACTCTTTTCCATATTTTCTAAAAAATCTTCATGGAGCTAGTCATCAGGTTAGGTTAAGAAAATAAAAAATATATATATATATATTATGGTCCTATTCGTGTATAATATATTTTTTATAAAGGACCTAAGCATAGCATTGTTTTCTCAATTTATTTGGTAATTGTGTAAATATGTAGACCTAAGTGTGCATTTTTTCTAAGTCTCTTTGCATCCTTTTATGGCATGAAATATTTCTATGTTAGTGTGTACATACCCCATAATATTTATTTTTACGAAATAAACCCATGGATTTCATCCCGCACCCTCGTGGAAGTCAAAATTTGTTTCTACACTGTCACTCACTTTCACTAGATATTTTCTCACTTGCATATTTTACTCTTTCACCCAAATACAAAATAAAATTTGTTTCTACACTGTCACTCACTTTCACTAGATATTTTCTCACTTGCATATTTTACTCTTTCACCCAAATACAAAATAAAATACTCCTATCATGATATTCCTTCATGGGTCATGCACATTTTTTTCCATACACCATGTGCTCATAAAGACAAGGGCTATGAAAAATCCAAGCACTAGGTCTATCATGTACAATTGTTTTTTATTCTTCAAAAATCATCATCCATGCATGTGGCAAGAGCCACTTGGATTCCTTAGGTCGTGGCATGGCTCATGGGGGCCTCACCTTTGGATGTATAAGGAGAATTCAACCAAAAAGGGTCCCACATAAGCACCTTTGCAGTCCCACAATACACAGTTTTTTGGGCGAATTTTGACACCCTTTCATTATCCGAATCAGCAAAAGTTGTCAACATACAAAATGTAGCTCGTGAGCTGAATTATTTTACATAAAGATTTCAGCATTTTTGAAAAAAAGCACGAATTCTCGTGAATTGTTTGGTGCGATCTAGTCTGCCCATTCTATACACACAAGGATCCTCTCACTCTTCTCTCACATTTTCACACTCCCACCCACTTACACACTCATCCCTCTCCATCATCCTTTCAAATGTACAGATTTCCATGCCCCTCTCACCTTCTTCACCATCTCTCCTTCCCCTCTTACCACAGTAGCCTTCTACATACACATATGCTCTCATACTAATCTCTACTACCCTCAAATTACAATTTCATGTTAATTCCTCTAAAAGGCATGAATTTTTAGCACTTTATCCTTGCATAACCTCTACAAATCAGAGGGTTTTCATCAATAATCCTCATCTTCATCGTGGAGATCAACCGTGAAGGCGGCCCAAGAAGCAGAAGTAGAAGAAGAAGAAGAAGAACCGACGGTCATTTTCATAAGGGTGAGTCCATAATTTTTGGAGGTTTCATCAATCTCAAGAGCTCATCCACCTCATTCACCCTTGGTTCCTCGACAATCAGGTCATCAACACTTTTGTAAATATGCCACTAACATTTTTTACACTACAACAGAAAAAGGTGTCATCGATGCAGATATCGACGCACAGCGTCGATATCTGCGTCCTTGTAAAACTATCGCTATTTGCATCACTATCTGTGTGCAAAGGCTTTATTTGCGATGCAGATATAGACGCAATTATAGACGCTGATAGCGACGCAGATGTGGACGCAGTTATAGACGTTGATAGCGACGCAGATATGGACACAGATATGGACGCTGATAGCGACGCAGATATGGACGGAAATATAGACACATATATCGACGACCATAACAAAAAGAAAATTTCTTGGGCAGAGGGCATGTAGCCTGGCCTGTGCCTAGTGAAAAGATGGACACAGCCACAACCAAACTTCTTGCTCTCTGCCCAAGAAAGCGAGCAGCACCAAAATCAACCGTGCTCCCGCACGCAGAAATTTCGGCAGAGTTCCCTTTGTTTTTACATAAACTTTTCAAAAAAAAACCATATCATGTATACGCCTCTTACATGCTATCTATGTAGGATCTCACATGAGATTTAAGGCCAATGAAAGAAATGAAATGAACTTTGTGCAAAACCATAACCATACCAACTTAAAACCATAACCATAACGAACTTAATTTGTGCAAAACCATAACCAAATTAAGACCATAACCAGCCATAACCATATTGATCAAAACCATAATGCAGATAACCATAACCACAAACAAAACAATAACCATAAGCATAACCAGAAAGTTAAACATAACCATAAACAAGCCATCCTTCAGCCATGCTACCCTCAAGACGAGCTCTTTGACGAACGAACCCCTTTAAAGTCTTCATGAATCTCTCCAAGAAGAACATCCATCTATTGTTGACGGTTCCAGCAACTGCAACTTCATCGACCACAAGCACAAGCAAATGCATTTGGATGGTAAGAATGTTCGTTGGAAAATACTTCTCCACCATACACACTGCTTCGATTGCATTCAAGTGAGCTACATCTATGCTGTCTTTTCTTATCTCTTTTGATGAGATCCAACGCACTAGCTCACTACTTTTATAAATGGTACATCTGATGTCATCTGTCAGACAATCTTTTATGGCAATTGGTAAGATAAACTGTAAAAATTTGTGCCAATCATGCGACTTAAGACCACTAAGATTTTCATCTCTAGTAAAGGCCGTTTTCAAACATCACATGCACCCAGTAGGAGTTTGGAAGAAGATATGGTCTTCTTCACTTGTTGCTCTTCAGCACGACTCAAAACCCATGGACCTTTTGGAATAACATTCGCTCCATTGGACTTTAGTCGAGGCCACATCTCTGGCATTCGACCCACAGCCTGTAGGTCATCTCTTTGAGCTTTGCTCTCCCTTTTTCAAGTAATGGTTTTCCATATAATCTCTCCCACATTCTTAAAAATGTGAATTGGGTCGAGCAGATGATTAATAAGCAAATCACTCCAGTACGGCAGTTCGTGAAAAATAGACAATCTCTTCATGCCGGGTGGGTTAAAATCTCCACTTTGTCTAGAGGTGCACGGAGATCAAGACCACCGGGTAAATCATGTCTTTATTGGTCAAATTAAAGCCTATATTTGTGGGTGCAACATACGTACACACACACAGACGTGCTCTTCAGACAATCCATGTAAACGGTCTCAAGAGTTCTCGTTTTATCTTCGGATTCGGATTTGACCTATGACTTGTGTATTTGGCGTTTTTTCTGTCCGTTTGACCTATGGCTTGCTATACACGCTCTTAAAATTTCCTAAAGACTACCTAATTGACTACGGATGGTTTGGTAACCGTAGAATCAGTTTTCGAAGTTCGTTTGCGTTTTTTTGTAGAAAAACATAATCGGATCTGATCAATCCCTTGTGTATTTGGCGTTTCTTGACATTGCTTTAAAACTACCTAATGGACTATCGATGGTTTCAGTAGGCATAGAAGTCATTTCCAAAATCCGTTTACGTTTTTCTGTAGAAAAACGCAATCGGATTTGACCTACGGCTTTTGTATTTAGCGTTAATTCAAACCCATTGACCTACGGCTTGCCATACACGCTCTTGACATTGCTTTAAGACTACATAATGGACTACGGATGGTTTTGGTAGGCTTAGAAGCCATTTTCGAAGTTCGTTTGCATTTTTTCGTAGAAAAACGCAACCGGATTTGACCTACGGCTTGTGTATTTGGTGTTTCTTCTATATGTTTGACCTACGGCTTGCCATACGTGCTCTTGAAATTGCTTAAAGACTACCTCATGGACTACGGATGGTTTCAATAGGCATAGAAGCCATTTTCGAAGTCCATTTGCGTTTTTCCGTAGAAAAACGCAACCGGATTTGACCAACGGCTTGTGTATTTGACGTTTCTTCTATCGGTTTGACCTAGGGCTTGCCATACATGGTCTTGATATTGCCTTAAGACTACTTAATGGACTGCGTATGGTTTCGGTTGACGTAGAATTAGTTTCCGAAGTCTGTCTACGTTTTTCCGTAGAAAAACGCAATCGCATTTGACCTACAGCTTGTGTATTTGACGTTTCTTCTATCCTTTTGACCTACGGCTTGCCATACACGCTCTTGACATTGCCTAAAGACTACCTAATGGACTACGGATGATTTCAGTAGGCATAGAAGTCATTTTCCAAATCCGTTTGTGTTTTTCCGTAGAAAAACGCAACCAGATTTGACCTACGACTTGTGTATTTGATGTTAATTCAAACCCATTGACCTATGGCTTGTCATACACGCTCTTGACATTGCTTTAAGACTACTTAATGGAATACAAATGGTTTCGGTAGGCATAGAAGCCATTTTCGAAGTCCGTCTGCGTTTTTTCGTAGGAAAACGCAACCGGATTTAACCTACGGCTTGTGTATTTGGCGTTTCTTCTATCCGTTTGACCTACGGATATTCATATGCGCTCTTGAAATTGCCTAAAGACTACCTAGTGGACTATGGATGGTTTCAATAGGCATAGAAGCCATTTCCGAAGTCCGTTTGCGTTTTTTCGTAGGAAAACGCAATCGGATTTGACCTACGGCTTGTGTATTTGGCGTTTCTTCTATCCGTTTGACCTACGGCTTGCCATACACGGTCTTGACATTGCCTTAAGACTACTTAATGGACTATGGATGGTTTCAGTAGGCTTAGGATCAGTTTCCGAAGTCCGTCTGCGTTTTTCCGTAGAAAAACGGAATCGAATTTGACCTACGGCTTGTGTATTTGACGTTTCCTCTATCGGTTTGACCTACGGCTTACCATACGCGCTCTTGATATTGCCCAAAGACTACCTAATGGACTACGGATGATTTGAGTAGGCATACAAGTCATTTTTCAAATCCGTTTGCGTTTTTTCGTAGAAAAACGCAACCGGATTTGACCTACGGCTTGTGTATTTGACGTTAATTCAAACCCATTGACCTACGGCTTGCCATACATGCTCTTGAAATTGATTTCAGACTACTTAATGGACTACGAATGGTTTCGGTAGGCATAGAAGCCATTTTCGAAGTCCGTCTGCGTTTTTTCGTAGAAAAACGCAACCGGATTTAACCTATGGCTTGTGTATTTGACGTTTCTCCTATCCGTTTGACCTACGGATATTCATACGCACTTTTGACATTGCCTAAAGACTACCTAATGGACTATGGATGGTTTCAATAGGCATAGAAGACATTTCCGAAGTCCGTTTGCGTTTTTCCGTAGGAAAACGCAACAGGATTTGACCTACGGCTTGTGTATTTGGCATTTCTTCTATCCGTTTGACCTACGGCTTACCATACATGGTCTTGACATTGCCTTAAGACTACTTAATGGACTATGGATGGTTTCGGTAGGCTTAAAATCAGTTTCCAAAGTCCGTCTGCGTTTTTCCGTAGAAAAACGGGATCGGATTTGACCTACGGCTTGTGTATTTCACGTTTTCTCTATCGGTTTGACCTACGGCTTACCATACGCGCTCTTGACATTGCCTAAAGACTACCTAATGGACTACGGATGGTTTCAGTATGCATAGAAGCCATTTTCGAAGTCCATTTGCATTTTTTCGTAGAAAAACGCAACCGGATTTGACCTACGGCTTGTGTATTTGGCGTTTATTCAAACCCATTGACCTACGGCTTTCCATACACGCTCTTGACATTGCTTTAAGACTACTTAATGGACTACGGATGGTTTTGGTAGGCATAGAAGCCATTTCCGAAGTCCGTTTGCGTTTTTTCGTAGAAAAACGCAGTCGAATTTGACCTACGGCTTGTGTATTTGGCGTTTCTTCTGTCCGTTCTACCTACGGCTTGCCGTACATGGTCTTTAAATTGCCTTAAGACTACTTAACAGACTACGGATGGTTTTGGTAGACGTTGTATCAATTTCCGAAGTCCGTCTGCGTTTTTTCGTAGAAAAACGCAAACGGATTTGACCTACGGCTTGTGTATTTGACATTTCTTCTATCCGTTTGACCTACGGCTTGCCATACGCGCTCTTGACATTTCCAAAAGACTACCTAATGGACTAGCGATGGTTTTAGTAGGCATAGAAGTGATTTTTGAAATCCGTTTGCGTTTTCTGTAGAAAAACGCAACCGGATTTGACCTACGGCTTGTGTATTTGGTGTTAATTCAAATCCATCGACCTACGTCTTGCCATACACACTCTTGATATTGTTTTAAGACTACTTACTGGACTATGGATGGTGTCGGTAGGCATAGAAGCCATTTTCAAAGTCCGTTTGCGTTTTTCCATAGAAAAACGCAACCGAATTTGGCCTACGGCTTGTGTATTTGGCGTTTCTTCTATCCGTTTGATCTAGGCTTGCCATACGCACTCTTGACATTGACTAAAGACTACCTAACGGACTACGAATGGTTTCAGTAGGAATAGAAGCCATTTTCAAAGTCCGTTTGCGTTTTTTCACTGAAAAACGCAACCGGATTTGACCTACAGCTTGTGTATTTGACGTTTTTTCTGTTCGTTTAACCTACGGCTTGCCATACACGGTCTTGACATTGCCTAAAGACTACTTGATGGAATACGGATGGTTTAAGTAGGCATAGAAGCCATTTCTGAAGTCCGTTTGTGTTTTTCCGTAGAAAAAGGCAACCGGATTCGACCTATGGCTTGTGTATTTGGTGTTTCTTCTATCGGTTTGACCTACGGCTTGGCATACACGGTCTTGATATTGCCTTAATACTACCTAATGGACTATGGATGGTTTCGGTAGGCGTGGAATTGTTTTCCGAAGTCCATCTGCGTGTTGACAGGCATATCAGAGTGTCAATTTAGTAGTTAGTTGGAAGTGCTTCATCGGATGTAGTCAGTCGGATGTTGCTTTATCGGATATTTAACAGTTATGATTTATCAAGACTAAGGTTGTTATTACCAGTCTGTTTGTATGGTGGTTATAAGTTGGTTTTGTGAGTTGTGATGGCGCAATTGTATTCAGAGATGTTGTAGCTCTTCTTGATCAATGAAGTACTCTTGTTTCTTAATTCTGAGTTATCAATTTCTTCTATCTCTTATCTTCAGTATGATGTTAGTATCTCTGTGTATTATTTCTGAGTTATGAGATGCTGAGAGAATTGTGATGAACTAGCATTTTTATGTGTTGATGAACGATAACACATTTGGCGATCCTGCTGGTTCAGTTCTCGTGGTTGAGGACGTATGCAGTTATCAGGTATTATTCTTCGGTTCATGAATCTCATTCTGGTGATAATGCATGTCCGAGCGAGGTAGAAGAATCTCTCGTATATATTACACATGGGCTCAAGTCAGAGCAGGCAATATAGATCCATTCCACTATGAGGATGTGACTGTAGATGAAGAAACTGATCCACAACCTCAAGAACGGCTGGTAAATTCTGGTGAGGAGGGTTCTGGAGCAGCAGAGGACAGGGCTGTGAGGCAACTTGTGGGGGCACTACTCTTGACAGGAGGACCTGCACGAAGTAGAAGGCGACTCCAATTTGACCCATTGCAAGGTTCTAGCAGGCAAAGACCTGTAAGACTTCCAAAGACCATCCCCATGGCTCAACCACCTCCTAACCCATAGATCAAATCAGCCAAGTTCAGAGGGAAGCCCAAAGAGGATGCAGATTGTCATGTAGCACAATTTGAAACCAGGTGGCAAGCAAGTGGATACCAGGTGATGTTTCCAGATGCTATAAAATTACAGCAATTTGCAGCTACCTTGGAAGAAAAGGCCATGAGGTGTTTCAACCAATATGGTATGGCTCACTTTACTATTTATGATGCACTTAGTTTGTCTTTTCTACAAAGATTCCGGAAGGAGAAAACTCCTACAGATATTTTAAGGAAGTTACGACGCATCAAACAGGGGACAATGTTGGTAGAAGATTTTGCTCAGAGATTTAGAATATTTGTTGAGAGATTGCAAGGAAATGAAAGGCCAACTAATGAAATGTTGGCTGGCTACTTTCTCAAAGAATTGAGGAGTGGTATTAAAAATGCAGTGGCCAGCATTGACATTGCAGGAGGTTTTGATAATTTGGTACAGGTTGCTTCTAGAGTTGAGAAGAGGCTTGGAATGACAAAGTCTAGTAAGAGAGGAGACAAGGAATCTGAAACGGGTTCAGAGTCGGAAACATCTTCTTCTAAAGAATCGGATACTGGCAGTTCATCTGATGAGGAGGAAACAAAGAAAAGGAAGAGTCATAAGAAGAAGAAGAAGAAGGACCAAACAGGGGGTGAAGTTGATTTAGTTCAGCAATTAAATAATATTGGCTATTCAGTCATAGCACCTAAAGAAAAAAGGTACTGTGAGATTTGTGAAAGAGATGGACATACCACTGCTCAAGCAAAGGGGTAAAACAGGTACAGGTGCTGGGCGGGGTACTGCTTCAACAGAGGCAAATCAGGTGGCTCCATTCAGAGGAAGACCTCCTGGACAGGGATTTCAAAGGGGACCTGGAAGAAACCAGGATAATAACCAAAGAAGGCCCCAAGGAGTTATGCCTTGTGTATATCATGGTGACCCTACACATTGGGTTGGCATTCGTTGTGCCTTATGGGTAAAACATCGTGAGGAGAGAGGTGTTCCTGTTGTTCCATTTAATCAGGAGAACCAGCAAGCAGGTCTTCCACAACCACCTCAAAATCAACCACAGGCACAAGAAAATGTGATCATTATCGACATTCCGATTTATCAGGGTACCCCTAATGAAACAACAACAATACTTCCGCCTGAAGAGTATGACAATGTGGAGAATGATTGTCAATATCTAGATAATATGGAAGATGAAATTGATGTGCTGGTTGTGACAAGATCCAAGGCTAAAGGTCCTATTGATTGGGAACAACAAAAAGGGGTTAGAGATCAGGTGCAGAAGCAGGTTCAGAAGGAGCAGCAAGGTCAAGACTTGGAGGATCATGCAGAATCTTCTGATGCACCAATACAACAGAAAAAGCAGGTTGAAGTACCTGAAGCAGATTGGTTTGAGGTACTAATTAACTCTCCTTTACACTTGTCTTTAGACCAAATGCTTTCTATAGTACCAGCATTTAAAGATAGATTGCTACATAAGTTACTGGGAAAGCACTATGAAAATCCAATGCAGCAGAAAGAGGAGCCAGGGGTGAATAGCATTCATCCTTTTGATGTGGATTTCATGGTTCCAGTTATCAAGGTGACTTTACAGGACAAGATATTTGAGGAGGTATTGCTGGATGGAGGATCTGGTGTCAATATCTTACCTGAGTTAGTTTATCTCACAATGGGCTTAGGGAGATTGGAACCAACACCTTTCCAAGTTAAAATGGATGATCAAAGGAGGGTTCAGCCAATAGGCATTTTAAGGAACTCTTCTATTCAGATTGCAGGGATGCAATTTCAAGTTAATTTTGTTGTTCTCAGAATGAAGGAGGGTGATGCTTCCTATGAGATGTTGTTGGGAAGACCTTGGTTTAGGTTAGCCAAGGTGAAACAGGATTGGGGTGAGAATCAGGTAGTGCTCACCAAAGGGAAACAGATAATCAGCATACTTATGTTGGGAAGAAAGCACATTCCTGGAAAAGAAATACCCTTGTTTGCTCAATCAATCAGTCTTGTTGAGGAAGTAGAGGATGATGAGGAGGAAGCCTTTTTGCAGGCTAATCCGACTGTCATACTCGTTTTTGAAGTTGATATTGAGGGAATTTTGCAGAAAGATCAGGAAACAAAGGAGTTTTTTGATGAACCTGTCATGGGACAGGAAATTCAGGGTTCTGACATACTAAAGCTGATGGATCAGAGTGTATCAACTAGGGTCAAAGAGGAAGTTCAGCAGGAGGAGAGGGATGCCAGAGATATGGTGGAAAAGATTTACAACAAAAGATTTGGAGGATCTAAAAGGGTTCAGCAAGATGAACTGAAAGAATTGAATTTAGGGACTGAGGAAGAACCAAGGATGGTCAAGGTTAGCATTTATGTGGATGGGGAATTCCACATAGAGTTATGGCAGTTATTGCTGGAATATAAAGATGTTTTTGCATGGGATTATGCAGATGTAAAAGTTATTGATCCATTGCTGCATCAGCATCACATTAATCTAAGAGAAGATGCCATTCCAATTGTCCAACAGAGATATAGGATGAATCCCAAATTTGCACAGCAGGTTAAGCAGGAAATTGATAAATTACTGGCAGTTGGGTTCATCAAGCCTATTCATGAAGTTACTTGGTTATCTCCAATTATTGTGGTACCAAATAAGAATGGGAAGATTAGGGTTTGTGTTGATTACAAGAAGCTAAATGCAGCCACTATTACAGATCCTTTCCCAATGCCCTTCTGTGATGATATCTTAGATGCAGTAGCAGGGAAAGAGATGTATAGTTTCCTTGATGGTTTCTCAGGGTATAATCAGATTAAGGTTGCAGAGGAGGACCAACATAAAACATCCTTTATTACAGATTGGGGATCCTTTGCATCTACTGTCATGAACTTTGGCCTTAAGAATGGACCACCGTCCTTTAATTTTACAGCTTATAAGACATTTGAATCTTATTTGCAGGATTTCATGAGAGTGTTTGTAGATGACTTTTAAGTTTTTGGTCAAAGGGATTTACACCTTGAGAATTTGAAATTATGTTTTGAAAGGTGTAGGATGTTCAGATTGTCCCTTAATCCCTACAAAAGTGTGATGGCTGTCAGGAGTGGTGTGCTACTGGGTCATGTGGTCTCTCAGGAAGGGATGTCAATAGATGTGAAGAAGATCGAGGTAATACAATCAGCACAAGCACCTGGCAATATCAAGGAATTGAGCAGATTTGTGGGACAAATTAAGTGGAACAGCAGGTACATCATATATCTGGCTAATGTATGTATGCCTCTTACCCATTTAACCAAGAAGCATGTAGAGTTTGTTTGGTCTGAGCCACAGGAAAAATCATTTCAGATTCTCAAGAAAATGCTCTCAGTTGCTCCCATATTACAACCTCCAAATTGCGTATTGCCATTTCATGTGTTTGTTGATGCCTCGGATATAGCCATTGGAACTGTTTTAATGCAGGAGAAGACCCAAGGGTGGTTCCGACCTGTGTACTATGCTAGTAGGGTGCTTACATCTGCTGAGAAGAACTATGCAGTGACTGAGAGGGAGGCATTAGGGATGGTTTATGCTTTAAACAAATTCACACATTACCTCTTGTGCAATAGGGTCATATTCCATGTGGATCATCAAGCATTGCTTTATCTTATTAAAAAGCCTTTACTTATAGGTAGATTGGCAAGGTGGATGCTATTGTTACAGGAGTTTGACTTCCTTATTGTTCATACACCTGGCAAGGAACATGCAATAGCTGATTACCTAAGTCGGATAGAGACAGGGGAACAACCGACAGGGATTCCGGATCAGTTGCCAGATGCAGATTTATTTGAAGTTCAGAGTTCCATTTCTGATTCATGGTATGACCAAATGCTGGTGTTCCTGACTGATGGTGTTATGCCAACAGGGTTTACAACAGACCAAAGGAGAAAATTTGCCTTAACAAGCAGACCCTTTTTAGTGATTGCTGGAGCATTATACAGAAAAGGGATTGACTAGGTCATTAGAAGGTGTGTACAAGATTTTGAACAATCAGCTGTGTTGCAAGAAGCCCATTATGGAGCAGCAGGAGGACATTTCTCAGGGGACATTACAGGAAAAAAGATCCTCCAAGCTAGTTTGTGGTGGCCAACTGTGTTGAAGGATGCTCATTCCTATGCAAAAAGCTGTGTGGTGTGTCAACAGTTTGGTCAACCTGATTCTAGAGACCGAATGACAGATCATCCTATACTGCCATTAGAGCCATTTCAAAAATGGGGTATGGATTTTGTAGGACCAGTCAAGCCTACAACAAGTAAGGGATGCAAGTACATTTTAGTAGCTACTGACTACTGTACCAAGTGGGTGGAAGCTGTGGCATTGAAAGATAACAAAGCTCAGAGTGTGGCAAAGTTCTTGCATCACAACATCATGACCAGGTTTGGATGTCCAGTAGAGTTGGTCAGTGATAGAGGTACACATTTTTTGAATGAAGTGATTTCTGAGTTAACAAAAACCCACATGATAATTCACAAGAAATCTATCGCTTACCATCCCCAAGCTAATGGACAGGCTGAGAGTACTAATAAGAATCTTATAAAGATTCTGAAAAAGATTGTACAGGAGAATAAGAGGGATTGGGATGCAAAGCTGGATTCTGCTCTGTGGTCATTCAGAACGGCTTTCAAGGTGACAACATGTATGACCCCATTCCGATTGGTGTATCGCTTGGAAGCTGTAGTACCAATGGAGTTTGTGGTACCTAGTCTGAGGATTACTCCTGAGAAGATGACTCCAAAGCTATCAATTTTGCATAGAAGCAAGTATTTAATGCAGCTAGAAGAAGACAGGTTGATCAGCTCCTATATAATAGAAGTCATTCAGAGAAGAAGGAAATCCTGGGTCAGCATGAATGTCAAGTTTAAGGTTTTCCAGGAAGGTGACTGGGTAATGCGTTACAACTCCATGTTAGGTCCACATCCTGGGAAGCTCAAATTAAGGTACAAGGAGCCATATCAGATTTTGACAGACCTAGGTCAAGGAACTTTTATTGTAGAAGATGTTTTTGGCACAAGGGTAGAGAAACCTGTTAATGGATTCAGGTTAAAAAAATTTCAGGGCAAGCCACCCCATTTGGATTGGCTCAAACCTGCTATACCAGAGGTTGCATTTTGTGAAATGGTGGAGTTCTCTTCAGGTACTATGGACCAGGTCACTGTTGATCTATCATCACAGTGCATAGGCTTTGCATTCAGGTCAGGGATCGAATTGTACTACATCGGAGTTTTTTGGCTCGGAGTCTATTGGGTCGGAGTTCACCTGATCCGATTACTTAAACAATGTTTAAATTTCAAAATTAATTTGCATCGAAAAGGGTGCAAAGTCCCTTCCACTTAACTCCATCATACGAATTAGGGAAGACATCATTACCTCACACACTTTTAGAGGCCTTAGCGCTTGTGCGATTCACGTAAGTAGCGCGCGCATGCATACTCCACAACTTGCTAAGCTTTCTACTACTTCTGCTTCCACTATGCCTAAGCCTAAACCTGTTTCTGTCATGAGACCATCGCCAGAAGATGAGCAAGGGGAGGCTGGTAAGCTACGCCCTCCCAAAAAAGGAGTAGTGCTCAGAGTTGATGTATCTGACCCAGAAGACGAGGTCGAACTGCTGCCTGAGGAAGAATCAGGACCAATGTCATCAAGCAAGATGTTGCAAAGTTTAATGGAGCCTTTCACTGATTTTAGAGTGGAAATTGACTGTCAGGCAGAACAAAATGAGAAGTGGTTGAAGGCAACAGGTTTATATGATTTTACTACTCTACCCTGGGGCCAGTGGAAAGGGAACATTTATGCAAAAACTCAAATGGATCTGTTACAAAAATCCAAAGGTGCCATTTCTGAGAAGATACATCTTAGTCCTGGTGTGTTAGCTCAGGTATTTCAGCTTCCCTTTACCTCTGTTACTGCAGTACCAAAATGTTCAGATGAAGATATGAAAAAATAATTTGGAACAAGAGAAGGAGGTAGGCAGTACTTTATGTTGAAGAATGTTGAGTATTGGAGGAGAGAACAACTGAAATGGTTTTTGTAAAGAGTTTGTTTTCTAGCTAAATATGACTACATGTCTAAGGAAAACTGGGCACCACTGTATTTTGCTGAAAATGGGGGGAAGGTCAGTTGGGCACATTGGGTGTATGATAAGATTCATGCAGAAATCTTTACCTCGGATAAAAGAAAGACCCAGTTGAGTAGCAGGTTAGCAACATTTCTGTCTTCTTTGTTTGCTTTTGCCCAGAAAGTTGATGTAGGGGAGGTCACAGTTTCTCTCATTACTCCTATCAATGAGGTTAGTCCTGGGCCGGAACAGGGGAGAATATCTGACAAAGCAGAGATTAGTAAAAGCATGGATGAAAAGATGAGGACCATACAGGATTTTATTGAAGCAGGATACATTGAGGATGAGGCCAAGATGGGGTTGGCTAGTTATGAGCATAAACTACTTATGGGGGATTTGCTCAAGAGTTTGGATGTTGAGGCACAAACTCCTAGTAGGGTTATAAGCAAAACTTTTAACATGCAAGCTAGATAGTGCTTTGCATGAGGTGGCCAAATCATTAGATTTCTCTCCAACTGGTCCTAGCACTTCTGCTAAATCTGATTTGCTTATTACTGATGTACCAACAGCTCTGAAGATGTTGCAGGAATTACAGGGATTTGTAAGGTATCGGCAACACAATATGGAGGAACAATTACAAAATATAGCTGAATCTGGTCTATCTAAAGTAATGCTGCACCAGCAGTCGGAGTTGGTGGAATCTTTGAAGCATGAATTGGTAGAGCAGAAGGAGAAGCATCAACAAGAGATGCAGGTTCAGCTGCAACTACATCAACAAGAGGTAGAAAAGGTTAAGCTCTCCTTGGGAATGTTTCAAGAATGGACTAAGGACTTGGAAGGCAGAGTCAATTCTGAGCTGGATAAGATGTCAGGCAGAAATACAGAGTTGCACGTGGAGAATGAAATGTTACAACAAAGGTTGAAACCTTTGGAAGCTCTGGAAAAGAAAGTATTAGCCCAAGAAGATATCAATGTTTCTGGAGTGCTCATGGATGAAGGGGATCTCAATCTGGTAAGGCAACAGTTGGTTGAGGGGATGCAGGATGTTTGGAAAGCAATGAGAGAAAGGCTGACATTAGCTATCAAGTATCCCTATGAGGCTGTGAGATCAGGTTTCATCAGTTCTCATGAAGCTGCCTTATTACAGACAATGGAATCTCTGAAGAAGGAAAAAGATGTTTATCAGGAGCAGCTCCAGGAGTTCAAGGATAAACAGTTACACGTGGATGAAGAATTCATTATACAAGGTGGTTATGCACTTAAAAAACTAGTGCATGTTTCTGTTCAAACACTGCAAGCTGCTGAGGAAATTCAGAAGTCAAGTGGAGAAGCTTTGATAATGGAGGTTGAAAATCAGAAGGAGATTACAGATGCTGCAAATGTTGAAGTTCCAGAACTGAGTGCAGCAAAGAATGAGGAGATTGTGGTGACTACAATCCAAGAAGCTGATGCTGAAATAGTTCTCAAAGATATGTTTGAAGTTTAGGGTGGTCAGGAATCATTTTTGTCTATCTCTTGTTGATCAAGGGATATGTGGATTCGAGTCGGATTTCTGAGAAATCCATGTGTTGACAGGCATATCAAAGTGTCAATTTAGTAGTTAGTCGGAAGTGCTTCATCGCATGTAGTCAGTCGGATCATAGTTAGTCCGATGTTCCTTAATCGGATATTTAACAGTTGTGATATATCAAGACTGAGGTTGTTATTACCAGTCTGTTTGTATGGTGGTTTTAAGTCGGTTCTGTGAGTTGTGATGGCCCAGTTGTATTCAGAGATGTTGTAGCTCTTCTTGATCAATGACGTACTCTTGTTTCTTAATTCTGAGTTATCAATTCCTTCTATATCTTATCTTCAGTATGATGTTAGAATCTCTGTTTATTATTTCTGAGTTATGAGATGCTGAGAGAATTGTGATGAACTAGCATTTTTCTGTGTTGATGAACCACAACACTGCGTTCTTCCGTAGAAAAACGCAATCACATTTGACCTACGGCTTGTGTATTTGACGTTTCTTCTATCCGTTTGACCTATGACTTGCCATACACGCTCTTGAAATTGCCTAAAGACTATCTAATGGATAACGGATGGTTTCAGTAGGCATAGAAGTCATTTCCGAAATCCATTTGCGTTTTTCCGTACAAAAACGCAACCGGATTTGACCTACGGCTTGTGTATTTGGCGTTAATTCAAACCCATTGACCTACGGCTTGCCATACACGCTCTTGACATTGCTTTAAGACTACTTAATGGACTACGAATGGTTTCGGTAGGCATAGAAGCCCTTTCCGAAGTCCGTCTGCATTTTTTCGTAGAAAAATGCAACCGGATTTGACCTACGGCTTGTGTATTTGGCATTTCTTCCATACGTTTGACCTACGGCTTGCCATACGCGCCCTTGAAATTTCCTAAAGACGACCTAATGGACTAAGGATGGTTTCAACAGGCATAGAAGACATTTCCGACGTCCGTTTGCGTTTTTCCGTAGAAAAACGCAATCGGATTTGACCTACGGCTTGTGTATTTGAAGTTTGTTCTGTCTGTTTAGCCTACGGCTTGCCATACACGGTCTTGAAATTTCCTAAAGACTACCTAATGGACTATGGATGGTTTTAGTAGGCATAGAAGCCATTTTCGAAGTCCGTTTGCGTTTTAATTTCCGTAGAAAAACACAACCGGATTTGACCTATGGCTTGTTTATTTGCCGTTTCTTCTATCCGTTTGACCTACAGCTTGCCATACACGGTCTTGACATTGCCTTAAAACTACTTAATGGACTATGTATGGTTTCGGTGGGTGTAGAATCAGTTTCCGAAGTCCGTCTGCGTTTTTCCGTAGAAAAACGCAATCGGATTTGACCTACGGCTTGTGTATTTGACGTTTTCTCTATCCGTTTGACCTATGGCTTGCCATACGCGCTCTTGACATTGCCTAAAGACTACCTAATGGACTACGGATGGTTTCAGTAGGCATAGAAGTCATTTTCGAAATCCGTTTGCGTTTTTCGTAGAAAAACGCAACCGGATTTGACCTACGGCTTGTGTATTTGGCGTTAATTCAAACCCATTGACCTACGGTTTGCCATACACACACTTGAAAATTCTTTAAGACTACTTAATGGACTACGGATGGTTTTGGTAGGCATAGAAGCCATTTTCGAAGTCCGTTTGTGTTTTTCCGTAGAAAAACGCAACCGGATTTGACCTACGGCTTGTGTATTTGGCATTTCTTCTATCCGTTTGACCTACGACTTGCCATATGCACTCTTGACATTGAATAAAGACTACCTAACAGACTACGGATGGTTTCCGTAGGCATACAAGCCATTTCCGAAGTCCGTTTGCATTTTTCCGTAAAAAAACGCAACCGGATTTGACCTACGGCTTGTGTATTTGACGTTTCTTCTGTCCATTTAATCTACGGCTTGCCATACACGGTCTTGACATTGCCTAAAGACTACCTAATGGACTACGGATGGTTTTCGTAGGCATAGAAGCCATTTCCGATGTCCGTTTACGTTTTTCCGTAGAAAAACGCAATAGGATTTGACCCACGCCTTGTGTATTTGGTGTTTCTTCTATCCGTTTGACCTACAGCTTTGCATACACAGTCTTGATATTGCCTTAAGACTACCTAATGGACTATGGATGGTTTCGGTAGGCATATAAACAGTTTCCGAGGTCCGTATGCGTTTTTCCGTAGAAAAACGCAATCGGATTTGACCTACGGCTTATGTACATGGCGTTTCTTCTATCTACTTGACCTACGACTTGCCATACACTCTCTTGACATTGCCTAAACACTATCTAATGGACTACGGATGGTTTGAGTAGGCATAGAAGTCAGTTTCGAAATTCGTTTGCGTTTTTTCGTAGAAAAACGCAACCGGATTTGACCTACGGCTTGTGTATTTGGTGTTAATTCAAACCCATTGACCTACGGCTTTCCATACACGCTCTTAACATTGCTTTAAGACTACTTAATTGACTACGAATGGTTTCGATAGTCATAGAAGCAATTTCCGAAGTCTGTTTGCCTTTTTTCGTAGAAAAACGCAATCGGATTTGACCTACGGTTTGTGTATTTGGCATTTCTTCTATACGTTTGACCTACGGATTTCCATACGTGCTCTTGAGATTGCCTAAAGATTACCTAATGGACTATGGATGGTTTCAACAGGCATAGAAACCATTTTCGAAGTCCGTTTGCGTTTGTCCGTAGAAAAACGCAACCGGATTTGACCTACGGCTTGTGTATTTGACATTTGTTCTGTTCGTTTAACCTACGGCTTGCCATACATGGTCTTGAAATTTTCTAAATACTATCTAATGGACTATGGATGGTTGTAGTAGGGATAGAAGCCATTTATGAGGTCCGTTTGCGTTTTTCCGTAGAAAAATGCAACCGCATTTGACCTACGGTTGTTTATTTGGCGTTTTATCTATCCGTTTGACCTACGGCTTGCCATACACGGTCTTGATATTGCCTTAAGACTACTTAATAGACTACATATGGTTTCGGTAGGCGTAGAATCAGTTTCCGAAGTCCGTCTACGTTTTTCCGTAGAAAAACGCAATCTTATTTGACCTACGGCTTGTGTATTTGACGTTTCTTCTATCCGTTTGATCTACGGCTTTCCATACGCGCTCTTGATATTGCCTTAAGACTACCTAATGGACTACGGATGGTTTCAGTAGGCATAGAAGTCCTTTTCGAAATCCGTTTGTGCTTTTCGTAGAAAAACGCAACTGGATTTGACCTACGGCTTGTGTATTTGGCGTTAATTGAAACCCATTGACCTACGGCTTACCATACACACACTTGAAAATGCTTTAAGACTACTTAATGGACTACCGATGGTTTCGGTAGGCATAGAAGCCATTTGCGTTTTTTCGTAGAAAAACGCAATCAGATTTGACCTACGGCTTGTGTATTTGGCGTTTCTTCTATTCGTTTGACCTACGGCTTGCCATACGCGCTCTTGAAATTGACTAAAGACTACCTAACAGACTACGGATGGTTTCAGTAGGCATAGAAGTCATTTTCGAAGTTCGTTTGCATTTTTTCGTAAAAAAACGCAACCGGATTTGACCTACGGCTTGTGTATTTGACGTTTCTTCTGTCCGTTTAATCTACAGCTTGCCATACACGGTCTTGAAATTGCCTAAAGACTACCGAATGGACTACGGATGGTTTCAGTAGGCATAGAAGCCATTTCCAAAGTCCGTTTGCGTTTTTCCGTAGAAAAATGCAATAGGATTTGACCTACGGCTTGTGTATTGGGTGTTTCTGCTACCCGTTTGACCTACGGCTTTGCATACACTGTCTTGATATTGACTTAAGACTACCTAATAGACTACGGATGGTTTCGGTAGGCGTATAATTAGTTTTCGAAGTCCGTCTGCGTTTTTTCGTAAAAAAACGCAATCAGATTTGACCTACGGCTCGTGTATATTGCGTTTCTTCTATCCGTTTGACCTACGACTTGCCATACACACTCTTTACATTGCCTAAATACTATCTAATGGACTACGGATGGTTTCAGTAGGCATAGAAGTCATTTCCGAAATCCGTTTGCGATTTTCCATAGAAAAACGCAACAGGATTTGACCTACGGCTTGTGTGTTTGGCGTTAATTCAAACCCATTGACCTACGGCTTGCCATACACGCTCTTGACATTGATTTAAGACTACTTAATGGACTACGGATGGTTTCGGTAGGCATAGAAGCCATTTCCGAAGTCCGTTTGTATTTTTTCGTAGAAAAACGCAACCGGATTTGACCTACAACTTGTGTATTTGGCGTTTCTTCTATTCGTTTGACCTACGGCTTACCATACACGCTTTTGAAATTTCTTAAAGAATACCTAATGGCCTACGGATAGTTTCAATAGGCATAGAAGCCATTTCAGAAGTCCCGTTTGCGTTTTTCCGTAGATAAACGCAACCGGATTTGACCTACGACTTGTGTATTTGACGTTTGTTCTGTCCGTTTAACCTACAACTTGCCATACACGGTCTTGAAATTTCTTAAAGACTACCTAATAGACTACGGATGGTTTTAGTAGGCATAGAAGCCATTTTCGAAGTCCGTTTGCGTTTTTTCGTAGAAAAACGCAACCGGATTTAACCTACGGCTTGTTTATTTGGCGTTTCTTCTATCCGTTTGACCTACAGATTGCCATACAAGGTCTTGAAATTGCCTTGAGACTACTTAATAGACTACGTATGGTTTCGATAGGCGTAGAATCAGTTTCCGAAGTCCGTTTGCGTTTTTTCGTAGAAAAACGCAATTGGATTTGACCTACCGCTCGTGTATTTGACGTTTCTTCTATCTGTTTGATCTATGGCTTGCCATATGCGCTCTTGATATTGCCTAAAGACTACCTAATGGACTATGGATGGTTTCATTAGGCATAGAAGTCATTTGCGAAATCCGTTTGCGCTTTCCGTAGAAAAACGCAACTGGATTTGACCTACGGCTTGTGTATTTGGCGTTAATTCAAATCCATTGACCTACGGCTTGTTATACACGCTCTTGACATTGCTTTAAGACTACTTAATGGACTACGGATGGTTTCGGTAGGCATAGAAGCCATTTCCGAAGTCCGTTTGTATTTTTTCGTAGAAAAACGCAACCGGATTTGACCTACAGCTTGTGTATTTGCGTTTCTTCTATTCGTTTGACCTACGGCTTACCATACGCGCTCTTGACATTGACTAAAGACTACCTAACAGACTACGGACGGTTTGAGTAGGCATAGAAGCCATTTCCGAAGTCCGTTTGCATTTTTTCGTAGAAAAAAGAAACCGGATTTGACCTACGGCTTGTGTGTTTGACGTTTCTTTTGTCCGTTTAATCTATGGCTTGCGATACACGGTCTTGAAATTGCCTAAAGACTACCTAATGGACTAGGGATGGTTTCAGTATGCATAGAAGCCATTTTCGAAGTTCGTTTGCGTTTTTTCGTAGAAAAACGCAACCGGATTTGACCTACGGCTTGTGTATTTGGCGTTTATTCAAACCCATTGACCTACGGCTTTCCATACACGCTCTTGACATTGATTTAAGACTACTTAATGAACTAAGGATGGTTTCGGTAGGCATAGAAGCCATTGCCGAAGTCCGTTGCGTGTTTTCGTAGAAAAACGTAACCGGATTTGATCTACGACTTGTGTATTTGGCGTTTCTTCTATTCGTTTGACCTATGGCTTACCAAACGCGCTCTTGACATTGCTTAAAGACTACCTAATGAACTATGGATGGTTTCAATAGGCATAGAAGCCATTTCTGAAGTTCGTTTGCGATTTTTCGTAGAAAAACGCAACCGGATTTGACCTACGGCTTGTGTGTTTGATGTTTCTTCTGTCCGTTTAACCTACGGCTTGCCATACACAGTCTTGAAATTGCCTTAAGACTACCTAATGGACTACAAATGGTTTTAGTTGGCATAGAAGCGATTTATAAAGTTCATTTGCGTTTTTTTGAAGAAAAACGCAATCGGATTTGACCAACGGCTATGTATTTGACGTTTCTTCTATCCGTTTGACCTACGGCTTGCCATACATGGTCTTGATATTGCCTTAAGATTACTTAATGGACTACGTATGGTTTCGGTAGGCATAGAATCAGTTTCCGAAGTTCGTCTGCGGTTTTTCATAGAAAAACGCAATCGGATTTGACCTATGGCTTGTGTATTTGACGTTTCTTATATCGGTTTGACCTACGGCTTGCCATACGTGCTCTTCACATTGCCTAAAGACTACCTAATGGACTACGGATGGTTTCAGTAGGCATAGAAGTCATTTTCAAAATCGGTTTGCGTGTTCCGTAGAAAAACGCAACCGGATTTGACCTACGGTTTGTGTATTTGGCGTTAATTCAAACCCATTGACCTACGGCTTGCTATACACGCTCTTGACATGCTTTAAGACTACTTAATGGACTACGGATGGTTTCGATAGGCATAGAAGCCATTTTCGAAGTCCGTTTGCATTTTTTCGTAGAAAAACGCAACCAGAATTGACCTACGGCTTGTGTATTTGGCGTTCCTTCTATCTGTTTGACCTACGACTGGCTATACGCGCTCTTGACATTGCCTAAAGACTACATTATGGACTACGGATGGTTTCAATAGGCATAGACTCTATTTCCGAAGTCTGTTTAAGTTTTTCAGTAGAAAAACGCAACCGGATTTGACCTACGGCTTGTGTATTTGACGTTTGTTCTATCCGTTTAACCTACTGCTTGCCATACATGGTCTTGAAACTGCCTAAAGATTACCTAATGGACTACGGATGGTTTCAGTAGGCATAGAAGCCATTTTCGAAGTCCGTTTGCGTTTTTCTATAGAAAAACGCAACCGGATTTGACCTACAGCTTGTCTATTTGGCGTTTCTTCTATCCGTTTGACCTACGGCTTGCCATACACGGTCTTGAAATTTCCTTAAAACTACTTAATGGACTACGTTTGATTTTGATAGGCATAGAATCAGTTTCCGAAGTCTGTCTGTGTTTTTCCGTAGAAAAACGCAATCAGATTTAACCTACGGCTTATGTATTTGACGTTTCTTCTATCCGTTTGACCTACGGCTTGCCATACGCACTCTGGACATTGCCTAAAGACTACCTAATGGACTACGGATGGTTTCAGTAGGCATAGAAGTCAGTTCCGAAATCTGTTTGCGTTTCTCCGTGGAAAAACGCAATCGGATTTGACCTACGGCTTGTGTATTTGGTGTTAATTGAAACCCATTGAAATACGGCTTGCCATACATACTCTTGATATTTCTTTAAGACTACTTAATGGACTACGGATGGTTTTGTTAGGCATAGAAGTCATTTCCGAAGTCCGTTTGCGTTTTTTCGTAGAAAAACACAACTAGATTTGACCTACGGCTTGTGTATTTTGTGTTTCTTCTATCTGTTTGACCTACGGATTTCCATACGCGCTCTTGACATTGCCTAAAGACTACCTAATGGACTACGGATGGTTTCAGTAGGCATAGAAGCCATTTTCGAAGCCCGTTTGCGTCTTTTCATAGAAAAATGCAACCGGATTTGACCTACGACTTGTGTATTTGATGTTTCTTCTATCTGTTCGACCTACGGTTTGCCATACACGATTCTTGGCATTGTCTGAAGACTACTTAATGGACTACAAATGGTTTTGGTATGCGTAGAATCAGTTTCGGAAGTCCGTCCGTGTTTTTCCGTAGAAAAACGCAATCGGATTTGACCTACGGCTTGTGTATTTGGTGTTTCTTCTATCCGTTTGACCTACGGCTTGCCATACGCGCTCTTGACATTGCCTAAAGACTACCTAATGGACTACCGATGGTTTCAGTAGGCATAAAAGTCAGTTCTGAAATCCTTTGGCGTTTTTTCGTAGAAAAACGCAACCAAATTTGACCTACGACGTAGAAGCCGTTTATGAAGTCCATTTGAATTTTTCCGTAGAAAAACCCAACCGGACTTAAAAAACGGCTTGTATTTTGGACGTTTCTTTTATCTGTTTGACCTACGGCTTGTTATATGCGCCCGCCCAACCTTTTTTGAGGAGGAAGCTTGTCTCTAAGAGCAATGACGGCGCTGTTGTTGCTCCCTAGAGGACTTTCATGTATAAAGGTGAGAGTTGAGCTTCGAATGTATTTTGAGCTTGTCAAATGAAGTCAAAGAAGCTCAAGAGGAGTGCCACATGTCGGCCAGTTATTAAAAATGCTAAAGGAGAGTGAGAGAGAAGCTCTATGGAGCGTTGTGATGGTTTTTTGAGCAAGCAATGAGCCACCATCTTTGCCTTTTGTGTTTTGTCGCTCCTCCCTTCCCCTTTTCTTCTTCTATTTTTCTCTCGTACTAGCCGCGGCGCCGACGAAGCGTGTGTACGCCCGGGCCGCTGGTTCTTTGCGCACACACACACACACACACACACACACACACACACACACACACACACACACACACACACACAGAGAGAGAGAGAGAGAGAGAGAGAGAGAGAGAGAGAGAGAGAGAGAGAGAGAGAGAGAGAGAGATTGTGTGTGCTTTACATGCTGTCACTAAGAATGCCGAATGATGATGGTAAGATGCAAACGTTTCCGTTGGTCATGTAGGGATATGCAAACTTTTTGTTAATGTATTTAAAGCTTTTTTATTCTATTTTTGGATATACAAACCCTAAAACTAATTAACTTTAACCCTAAAATTAATTTCAAGGAACCCTAAAATACAATTAACAATAATAAATTTGAATATAAAATCAAATAACAATAACAAATTAAAATTAAACAACAATAACAATTTGAATTTTAAAATTAAATAACAAGTTTAAATATAAAATTAAACCAAAATTAACATTAATGTGTGTGTGTGTGTGAGAGCAATGAGATTGTGCACTCACATACACTCGTATGTGTGCACAAAGCCTCCGGAGTAGCTTTCATATCTGCAAAAAAAAAAAAACACACACACACACATTGTGTTACACACACACACACACACACACACACACACAAAATAACCAAAAAACACTACAAGAGGTTGTGTGCTCTTGTGACGCTGCTAGCGACGGAAATACACTGGGTTTTCATAACCCCCGGCGTCGCTAAAACCGTCGCTAATAGCGTCCCTACGAGAGCGTCGCTATATGCGTCGCTATATAGCGACGCTCATAGCGACGGTTATAGCGACGGTTATAGCGACGTTTACACAGACGTCTATAGCGACGCTCATAGCGACGCTACAGAGCCATAAATAGCGACGGTTATAGCGACGCCCGAGAGAATTTTTTTTTGGGTGACAGGGCATTGAATGCCCTGTCATCCATCAACCATATTGTACTTGATTCACTTTTTAAAAAAAGTGCAAGGGTAGATAATAGACCCAAAATAGTCACCCACAAGACGCATTGTTTGCAAAATTGACAAGCGTAAAATTGACAATTGTACACATCATAGGCAAAATGAATTGATTGGAAAATGTAATAATGACAATTGTACAACATCATTGGCATAAATAATTGATTGGCAAAATGAATTGCGGTGACAAATGTAATAATATACATGGTTCAAAAAGACGTATAAAATCCGTCTCATGATACATAAGCTATGAGAAACCCTAAACTAATGCTATCTAGCTACGGCTAAACTGACGTCGTTTAGTCAGACGTCTCATCGCGTCCAAGCGGCGTATCTGTCGGATTCTGCAAAAAAAGACAATAAGACAGCTTTCAGTAAGTATAAACATATAACGACATTTATAAAACAATACAAAAATTGAAAAGAGTTTAACCTAATACTAACATGCTTGCGCCGCGAGAACTGAGAATGTCCATCAGGGCGTTTAATAGCCTTCTTCATAGCGTACTTGCGCTCGTATGGTTTGGGGATCACGTATCTTATGTCATTGTCAACACATACAAAGATATAATTTGTTAGAATTTTAAAAAACTCATTAAAAGCCCTAACTATCGAAAACTAAAGAGCCATTGCGCAAAAACACTTACAAAATTGCCTCAAATGATGCCCATCCACCGCTCCCAAGTGGTGCGAGCTCCTGCCTCTACTCGCGTCTGGCTACATCCTTTTGTTTCTTCCACTTGTCGGATTCTCGCACGCGTCTTTCTTTGCATTTTCCAATCTTCTTTGGCCAGCGAATCTGGCCTGTTCACCCCATGCTTGATTGCTTTTGCACTTTGGAACGCTTGTGTTTGCAGTATTCGCGCATTCCTATCTTCATCAGGTCTTCATGAAGTGCTGATCCTGCTTGGCACGAGAAAAACTCATCATGAGTATGCTGATGACTCTGGCTTTTAAATCACTTGGTACTTCACTCCATTTGTTTAGTATGTAGTGTCTAAACAATTGACAGCAAAGACCACGCATGCGCGAGATCACCTTTTGTGTCATCATCCATGATGTGCGCCGCTAAAGTCGACGGAGTAAGGCAAGCCTGCCGGTGACGCGTAACCTGGGTGTCCCGGCAGGGGTCTCTAGCGGCGTGTCGATGGGGTGACGGACGTCAGGTTGTCTCCACGGCGTTCTGGGCCCGAAGCGAGGAGTGTCCAGTAGGGGGGCTTCTGGCGGAAAAGTAGGTAGAGGTGTGTAGTGTAGGAAAAGTCAGTTTGCGCCGAACCTGGCGTAGATGGCGATGTGTGGCTGGTGTGGGGGGGGGCAAAGAAAGGGAGGGTTAAGAGCCTCGTCGAACACGAGGCGGTGTGGAGGCCATCGGCGGCGGAATCCCACAACAACCGCCCCCCGCCCCCCACTAGAGCGTCGGTGTTGACGAGTGTGAAGACGTCACGTCGACATGAAGCTTCAGAGCGCGTGAATGCTCTAAAAGAGAGGGGATGCGGATGGTGTAGGAACGCGCGATGATGCGACAGAGGATGACGCTCCACGTACCACTGTCTCTGCTGCGGTGAAAAAGAAGAAAGAAACTTCATCATCCACACCTGCATTAAACACACGAATATTTAAATTAATATTGAATGAATAGAGTAGACAATGACGCAAAGACATTAATACACTGACGTAATGACGCTATAAATACAATGTCGCAATGAATTGAGTGATAGAAGAGGCAAGTCGAAAATCAGAATTTTCAATCAAAGATGTGAGCGCGAGTAGAAAAGAGGTTATACACCATGGAAGGTACCTAGAGAGCCAGAGCTTTTACCACGGAGCAAAATTGTTCAAAAAATACAATATTTGTGGCTTTAGGAGATCTCTCTTCTCATCCTCGCATAACTCAGCATAACTTGCTATATCTATATAGAGCTCTCCGTTTAAACATAATCTCTGTTTCATTTTGTAGCTCCTCTGCATGCACCCCATATAGAGTAGTAGCATCTTGATGCTCGTCTGGCACCACCGCAGCGGCTTCTGATTGGGCATCTTCTCTGTCTCCATTGATGCCGTTGTGATTGGCACATGGTTAGCCTTTCATATGTCCTTGCACTACGAGGGGCTACACTAGACGTACCACCAGTTTGATGTTAGACTTTGTAGGATGAAATATTACCTGCCAGAGCAACATAACTTACATGAGAGCTTTCAAGCACATAACTTGTAAAAGGGGGATGTTAACTATTTACATACTTACTTGTTCACAATGCTCGGGTAGTTACGAAAGTGTCTCTTAGGTAGTCCATTTCTTAGTAGAATCCACTCAAGAAAACAGACTCTCTCTACGCACAGTAGCGTTGCGACCCTCCATGATTATCTTGAACCATTGCACGTCGAACAAGTCGACAAAAAATCCTCTGTAATCGATCCTCAAAATCTCTTGTAGCGTGCCGAAGTAAGTGAGTTCCGCCACCAGAGGAACATCGTCGACTAGACTGTTCAAATTTTGCCATGATTCTACAATCTTGAGTAAAACACTTTTTGTCGATCCGTTCCACCCTAAAATGTCGACCTTTACACCATGTTGCTGTGTATGACTTATACTACAACGAACAAAGATTATGAGTGGCCGTTCAAACGTTTAGAAATAAAGTCACTAGCTAGTCGTACATTGCAAACTTACCTTGGTCGCGCAACCCCGAGAGTACTCCCACTCTTCCTCAGTCACTTCGTCACCGCATTGTTGTGCGCTTTTCAATTGGTTGTGCAACCATCTTAAGCTCATGAATGTTGGTAGGCATTCTCATCACTAAAGATGTGAGAGTTAACTTCCGGCGGTGACGCTGCCTCATCTCCATCCACATCTGACGACAGCAATTGGCCCTTTGGACCGTTCTTGCTCTTGTTACTAACTTTGAAGTTGCTGTTGAATGACTAGAGGTTGTCTAGATGGTCATTGTCGGGGATGTAGTGACTCTTGCCGCCTGAAGACCACCTTCTTCCCTATCTTCTGAAGACATTTCACCAGTACTTTTGGATCGACGGAGCCCACCATGAGTGAAGGCGAGTAATAACCTATATTCATTGAGGGCTTTCTTCACCCGCTTCATGCAGGATCGCAGTCTATGGAGACTAAATCTAATCTAATATAACGTTAAATCTAACTAAAAATAAACCTAAAATCTAATCTAATTTAACTTAAATAAACCTAAATCTAATTTAACGTAAGTCTACATCTAACCTAATCTTTAACGTCTTTTAGGATAGTTTCCTACGACGTTATACCTCTCTTCTTCTTGTGTGTGTGGCGCGGTGTGTGGTGTGGATTGTGTGTGCCAATAAAAAGAGATAAATGGTATAACCTTTCTATCACCATGCAAGTATGATAGATTGGTTATGCCATTTCCCTCTTGAATATAGGTCTTGAGTTCAACTCCTCGTCGGCTAGATCTTTAGATCTTTTAATTTTAATTAGTTTCCTACGACGTTAAATTAGTTTCTCTCTCTTTCTCTCTCAATGTGTGTGCGTTTTTTTGTTTATGCATGTTTTCTCTCTCTTTTCCTCTCTTAATGTGTGCGTTTTTTGTTTATGCATGTTCTCTCTCTCTTTTCCTCTCTCAATGTGTGCGTTTTTTGTTTATGCATGCTCTCTCTCTCTTTCCTCTCTCAATGTGTGTGTGCATTCTTTGTTTATGTATGTTTGTGTGCGTTTTTGTTTATGTTTGTACTCTTTCTCTCTCTCTCTCTCTCTCTCTCTCTCAAAAACACTATGTGTGTGTGTGTGTGTGTGAGAGAGAGAGAGAGAGAGAGAGAGAGGGAGAGAAAAAGAGGGGAAGGGAACATGAGAGTGAGGAGAGGGAAGGAGCATACCTGGCTCTCCTTCCTCTCCTCGTGTGTGTGTGTGTGTGTGTGTGTGTGTGTGTGTGGAGAAGAAAGAGAGAGAGAGAGAGAGGGAGAGCGTTACCTGCTCCTTGCTTGAGTGCGCCGAAAAACTCAGATCTGAGATCTGAGTTTTTGGGCGCTCTCTGTTATTTTTTTAAGCCCAGCCGGCGTCTCTATGAGCGTCGCAAATTTACTTGTAAATTTGCGACGCTCATAGTGACGCCGGGATTTTTTTTTTGAGCGTCGCTAGTATGAATAGCCTCTTGTAGTGAAACAAGGATAAAAGGCTTACCTGCAGCAAGTAGAGAAGATGTGATGGTGTTTGCCCAAGCCCGTAGTAGTCCAAAGGTGGAGATCTGGCCGCGAGTTGAGCGAAGAGAGAGAGAGAATGAGTGTTTGGAAACGCGCAGAAAATAAGCCCGCCGTTTCGTTTTTACCAGTCGGCGTCGGTATACGCTGCTGTATACGCATCGATATCTGCGTTGGTATATGTGACGGAAATTGAAAATTGATTTTTTTTAAAAATCTGAGCTCCCTTCAATATTGCCGATGCACATACCGACGCCCGCCAATGACGTCGGTAAGTTGGCGTCGGTATTCAAGTGATCTCTAGTAGTGGCTCTCTCTCTATATATATATCACTCTCTATCTCTCTATTTCTCTCTCTCTGTCTACGTACCCTATCTCTCGTTCTCTATCTCTCTCTTGATCTCGATCTCTCTATCTCTCTTTCTCTCTCTCTCTCTCTCTCGCTCTCTCTCTCTCTTCTCTCTTTCTCTCTCTCTCTCTCTCTCTCTCTCTCTCTCTCTCTCGCTCTCGCTATCTCTCTTTCTCTCTCTATTTCCCTACTTCCCTATCTCTCTCTCTCTCTCTCTCTCTCTCTCTCTCTATATATATATATATATATATATATATATATATATATATATGTATATATATATAGAAATCTCTTTCTCTCTCTCTCTATTCCCTATCTCTTTCTCTCTCTCTATTTTCCTCTCTCTCTCTCTCTCTCTCTCTCTCTCTCTACTTCCCTATCTCTCTACTGATCGAACAAGCGACTGAGCTAGGGAGATCCAGACGCCCACAACTGCGGAGGACTACACAACATCGACAAAGGCTGCATGAGAGGATCCAGGTCACTTTGGCTCGACATGCACAACGCCCGATCAGACTACTGACCATGGAGGAGATTGATGAGATCCGCCAACGACAGATGCTGGATCTCCTATGATCTACCTATCCGAGCTAGCTAGCTGTTTTAGCCGTTTAGTCCACACCCAACAGTTTAGGATTCCATAATATTTTATTTTATCATTTTGTCATCTTTTTACTCTGATTTTGTATCAGATCCACCACATTGTAACTTTCTTGTCTCATAGGTCACTTTGGCCTTTCGAGGACGTTAATATAACATTTCATTTCATTTCATTCTTTAATTTTTCTTTCTTTAATTTTAATTTCCTACGCATACATTAAAACTCTCTCTCTCTCTCTCTCTCTCTCTCTCTTTGATTACCTACACACACACATTTCTCTCTCTCTCTCTCTCTCTCTCTCTCTCTCTCTCTCTTTCCTACACACACACACACACACACTTCTCTTTCTCTCTCTCTCTCTCTCTCTCTCTCTCTCTCTCTCTCTCTCTCTCTCTTTCCTACACACACACACCACTCTCTCTCTCTTCCTACACACACACACACCGCTCTCTCTATCTCTTTCTCTCTCTCTCTCTTTCCTACACACACACACACACACACACCGCTCTCTCTCTCTCTCTCTCTCTCTCTCTCTCTCTCTCTCTCTCTCTCTCTCTCTCTCTCTCTCACACACACACACACACACACACACACACCACTCTCTCTCTTTCCTACAAACACGCACACCGCTCTCTCTCTCTCTCTCTCCTACACACACACGATGTAGAGAGAGAGAGAGAGACAGGGGTTGGGGGGAGAGTGACATAATACCTACGCAACAGGTTTTGGCCAAGATTTGAGCAGGCAAAAATAGCCCCTGTGCCGCGGGTTTCCCTTTTTTCCCCCAAATTTTTTTGCATCGCAAAATGCGTCGATATACGCGTGGCAAATAATGCCTTTCCACGCGTATATCGACGCGCATTGTGACGCATATATCGACGTGCTCTAACTACATCTATATACGCGTGGAAAGGCATGGCCATCGATATATGATTCATCGATATCTTCATGTTATGTTGTAGTGTTAGTGATCACTAACAACTAACCCTTCTTGTAAATTGCACCCTCTACTATCTACTAGAGTAGGCACCTCCAAGTTACTCACCTCTCTCTCCTTTCACTCTCAATAATTCTTCCCCTTGAGCCCACATCCATGTGGCTTAAGGGATAAGGAAGACCCAATCCCATTTAAAAAATCAAAATATTTCCTAATCTCTTGTTTTGTCAATAAAATTGATTAGAACTAATCCTAATCAAAGCTTCCAAAAACCTATAAATAGAACCCATCTCTCCTTGAAAAAGTCATCTCTACACCATTGCACACTAGATTGAGCGTAGCACACGCCAGTTCTATCTTGGTTGTAAGGAGAGAGAAAGCTTTCTATACACCATCACTTTGGTGCATAGAAAAGCTTGAGCTAGTTGAGTGAGTGCGAGTAGAAGATATCTTTCTACCATTGTTGTATCTACCCCAACATCAATGAATTGGTAGTTTTGGGTGAAATTTCATGTCCAAAGGCTCACGCTTCTCCTCCAATTTGGTTTTGCAAACTCATTCAGCTTCATAAGGTGACTTATTTCATTGAAGGTTGTTGTTATGTTTCTAGTCCTTGAGATTCATTGGCTATTGTTTGTTGGCTACCATTGTAAAAGGGTGGATGGTGAGAGGGCTCCCATAACCCTAAGACAATGTGCTAGTGATGCTATAACCAAATCTTGTCACTTGAATCCGCAAGCTCTAGGTGCCTTCTTGGGCAAATCATAAGGTTGAAGCTAAGTTGTACACCATCTCTCTCTCTCTCTCTCTCTCTCTCTCTCTCTCTCTCTCTCTCTCTCTCTCTGTCTCTCTCTCTCTCTCTCGTGTTTTAGTGCATGAGAGTGTTCCATTGGTGTTAGGGTTAGTGTAAAGTCCTTACTTAATTTTGGGTTGCTCTAACAATTCTCTCTTTTTTTGCATCCTAGTTCGCTTAAATTAGGTGGTGCCCCTTGTGTAGTTGGGTTTTGGATGTGGGTTTGTTATTTTGTTGTGCTTGTGGTTTCCCCAGCCCCAATTGAGCAGCACGGGAGCCTTGAGGGGTGTTTAGAGGTCACCTCTTTTGTTGCCTGCCCCGGACCGCCTCAATACCCCTGCCCAAAATGGTTTTGCGGAACGAATGAATAGGACCATCCAAGAGCGAATTATGTCTATGCTATCACATACTAGTTTACTACAAGCATTTCGGACTGAAGCATTTTACACAATTGTGTTCTTGATCAATAGATCACCACATGCTTCATTACAATTTCATGTACGTTTGGAGTTATGGTCAGAACATAAATTGTCTTATGAAAAACATATGCACATGGACCCAAGGAGTTGCATGCTAAGCTAGATCCTAAGTCCAAGAAATGCATCTTCATTGGCTATGGTGTAGATGGTCAATTTGGCTATCATTTATGGGATCCAAAAGCTCAATCAGTGATCCGTAGCATTGATGTTGTCTTTAATGAGACTAAGATGCATAGACAGCTAGTGAAAGATGTTGAATTTGGGAAAGTGATGTTTTTTGATGTATCACCTCCTATCCAGCCAGCTCTTGAGCCCATTATTACATAGGCTAGTACAAGTTCTGATTAGCCGTAGAGATCTCAAAGTCTCACATCCACCAAAATGTTTTTTTCCAAGTGTGGATTTTGATTTGTTGATAGATAGTGGTGAGCTTTCTTGTTACAAAGAGGCTATGCTAGCCAATGATAAGGTCCATTGGGAACATGCTATGAAGAGAGAGCTATCCAGTATTGCAAAGAAGAAAACATGGGAACTTGTTCCATTGCCAAAAGGTAGGAAAGAACTGCCTTGTAAATGGGTTTATAAGAATAAGATTGAAAATTACAAAGCTCATTTAGTGGCCAAAGGTTTCAAGCAAGAATATGGTGTCAATTTCTAGGAAACATTTTCTCTAGTGGTCAAGATGACCACACTTAGAATGTTGCTTGCTTTAGTTGCCACTGAAGATATGGAGCTTGATGAAATGGATGTCATTGCATGTTTCTTACATGGTGATCTCAAGGAAGAGATTTATATGTAGCAACCTGAAGGGTTTGTGCTAAAGGACAAGGAACATTTGGTCTGTAAGTTTCTGAAGAGTCTCTATGGCTTGAAGCAATCATCCAGACAATGATATCAAAAGTTTGGTGCATTTATGCATTCCCTAGGCTATAAGAGCAGTAATGAGGATCCATGTCTTTCCGTGAAAAGACAACCCAATGGACAACTTATTATGCTTATCCTTTATGTAGATGACATGCTTATTGCTTGTCATTCCAAGAAGGACATTGGTGACTCAAAAACCAAGATGAAAAGTCAATTTGACATGAAATATTTGGGTGAAGCCGTTTGGTTATGCGGATTACTCATGACCATAAGAAGAGGTTGTTGTACCTTTCTCAAAAAGAGTATGTGGACAAGGTTCTTGATCGTTTCAACGTGCAGAAGGGGAAGGCTTTGAATACTCCATTTCCTGCATATTTGAAACTTAAAAAGAACGACTGTCCCAAATCTGTTGAGCAAAAAGCTGTGATGGATAAGGTTCCTTATGCTTCAGCTTGTGGTAGTCTCATGTATCATGGTGGCTACAAGACCTGACATTGCACATGCAGTGGGATTTGTCAACAGATTTATGTCTGACCTTGGTAAAAAGCATTGGAATGTTGTCAAGGCAATTCTCAGATAGTTAAGTGGCACTGCAGATAGACAGTTATGCTATGGTCATGGAGAGTCATCCATTCAGGGATTTGTAGACAGTGATTATGCAGGCTGTGTTGATAGTTGTAAATCAACAATAGGTTGGATTTACACATTTGCTGGCTCTTCTATTTCTTGGAGATTCATTCTTCAATATTGTACATCCATTCCTACCACAGAGGTAGAGTATGTTGCATTAAGTGATTCATGAAAAGAGAAGCTATTTGGCTTACTCGCCTAGTGAAAGATCTTGGATTGGAACAGTATACACCAATTCTTCATTGTGACAATCAAAATTCTATTGCCTTGGCTAGTTTTTTATTCCAAAACGGAACACATTGATGTGCGTTATCACTTCATTTGTAAATACCTAGCAAACAAGATCCTTGATTTAGTGAAGATTCCTATGTCAGAGAACATAGTGGATGTACTCACTAAAAGTCTCTCTAGCCATCAGTTTTTGCACTATTGTGAGTTGATGCACATTGGGTGACAAGTGGTTCTCTTCCATTCGTATGGTCTCCCACGTTGGCCATCAAGTGGGAGAATGTTAGGTTTAATGGCCATGTGGTCGCCCATCACTAACTGCTACTAATCCTAAGTGTACAGATATACACTTGTGAGAGCCACTTACACTATGTAGAGTGGTATTAGGCCTAAGTGAATAATATAGAGAAGAAAGAAAGGGGACACATAGTGTGTGTTGACTCTCCCCCTTCAACCTGTGTGTGGCTATGGTGGTGTGTGTGTGTTTGTGTTCCTCTTCCTCTTCCACTGTGCTTTTGCTCCTCTCCTTCAATAAGCTCTCAATCCTTTTATGAATACGCATCTTATGTTCCTCCTTGACATGTTTTCTACTATCAACTTCTTGAGCTTGAGCTCTAGTCACCACATTTATAGGAACCGTGGGTTCTACCTCAGACCTACTTGAAGAAGGTAACACTTCTACAAAATTCATTGTTGTTTTCCCCTTGCTATCAAGATTTTTGGAACAATCCAAAAGAGAACGAGTGATTGTACATCCATTACAAAAGACAAAACTCTCTTTACGTTCACCCTTGTGTGGACAGATCCTTGCCCAATGATCACTTCCACACTCATAGCATGCTCCTACTTGTTGGGATGTTTGTTGTGTAGCCAATGGTTGTTCTTGCCTAGTAAGAATGGTCTTCAGTCCATAACCTTGACTGGCTATGAACGTTAGGGTCTTCTTGTTCATGGTATAATAACTTTTCATGGGTTCTAGCACATAATCTACCACTCTACCATCATTCACAAGAGGTGGTTGCTACCCTAGCATATGTTGTAGTCTTGGCTGAGTGTTACACCATGGGGTGGGATGGTCCCCTCCATAAGTGTTGCATCTACTCATTTGTTCTTGCCATACATATGGGTTCTGACTATAGCCTTGGTTAAGTCTTCTTACCACTTCCTTGACCAATTGATCAACATTGGTCAAATTTTGAACACTCCACTTCATTGTGGATCCCCTCATCATTAAAAAAGCACCTCTAGTTGGAATTTTTGCATCTTCTATCACCTCTTCCTAGGCCTTATACTTGTCAACTAGTTACAAAGCTTCTCTAGTGACTTGCTCAAATTTCATGCATGCTTTCAAATGAGGGTCCTTCTTGAGATTCTCATTCCTCAAGCCCTCTATTAAAACAACACACACTCTCTCATCTTGTGGTGTGGGACATCTCTCAAGGTATTGCTTGAATTAAATCAATGATTTCTTCTCTTTTTTGTTTTCTCTTGAAAGTGTCGATGTGGGACACAATATTGTTCTTGATTCCCCTTTTATAGAATACTCTGTGAATTCTTGGAAGAGTTGTTCAATGTTTGAAAAATCTTCTCTATTTAGTGGTTTGAGCCACGTCAAGGCCATTCCTTCAATGTTAGCCCAAATCCTTCATTCTAGGTATGAAAATTTGCAACCTATTAGCTCTCAAAACTTGTTTGAAGAGTGAAACATGAGCGTATGGATCCCTTGACCCATTGTACCTTGTCTTGACACATTTTGTCACCTGAAATGGTATCATTTGTTGTTGTTTAGTCACCAATCTAACTAATTAGGGATCTCTTGCACAAATCTCTCTTGCTCTCTCTTCTTGTCTTAGAGAAAATCTTGGTGGAATCCTCTCTCATATATGCTATGGTTCCGTTTTTGAAAATCTATGTTTGAATCCTTGTGTTTTGGTCTCAAAGATCGTTGTTATTCTCACACTTGGCTATAAGTATGTAGAGGTTGGAGTAGCCTTATATGTATATCTTTCTAGGTTTATTGGTTCAACAAGTTTGTACTCTCATCCATACTTATCTAGCATTAAAACTTGCAGTCCTTTGGCATTTTCATATGTGAATGCATAGAGGTTCTTATGCTATGTCAACCCTCTAGAAATGGGTTCTACATACTTGTAGAAGGTATGTTGATCCTTGTTTGTGAGCCTATACAATCCCTCATGAGTGTAATCCATCAGAACTCTCATGGATTCATTGGTTTGAAAAAACCTCACGCTAGGTTTTTTGATTAGCAGATGCTTCTCCTCTAGGTCTTCATCAATTTTCACTCCCATATTTCCAGGCACAAGTATTTGAGTCGAGGTGTACAATGATGGGTGATTCATTTAATGAGCGGAGAATGAGCAGCTAAAAGTGAGCGAGGGTGAAAAGTTAGAAAAAACATGGTAAGGCTAAATAATAGCACCAAAAGAATCCAATACAAAGCAACAAAATGAATCTTTATTATAAACTCTACTTGAACACTACATGAGAAAATATTTATTTTTAGATTACCACGACGTCATATTCTATTATTTGCGAGTCATCTCAAAACCTTGGGGTAGATGCTTATCAATCCGTATATCACTTGGGTTCAAGAGGGTATTAAGAATATCGCCATACACATACTCTATTTACACTAAGAGCCTATTTTAAGAGCCCCCTCTTCCCATCCCCTCTAATGTATAAACGTATACATTTTGGATAGTTAAATCCTCTCAAGATAACACAATTGATATGAAACTTACACTAATCTCTATGTCGCCAATGAAAATGCAAGGTAGTAACACATATAAGTTCATGCATGTTATGAAATCAAGGTGAATTTTGAACCCTTAAGACAATACTTCTTGTTTCATACTAATTACTTTTAACACCATGAAAAACCCCACATACATCCTTTTTTTTTAGGTGTGTATATCTTTCACGATGTGTATAGATGATCTCACATGAAACTGCCTAACTAAGAAATATTTATTTGGTAAAAAGTTTTGGGATTCCTACAATTTTTTTGGGAAATATCCTATAATTTTGACTTTTCATTTTAAAAAAAAAGAATTCTTGGTATCCCCACAAACTTATGCACAATTTCACATGCATCAACCACGTACATACATCCTAGTTGCTTTCGAAGCAGCTTCTACTCTTGTGTGTAGTTCAATGTTTATTGCCTTCTTCTCCATGCTGATAGATGCATAAATTTTAATCATGGCTCCCCATTTTTGGAAAGCACCTAGAGAAATAGAACAACCTTGAGAATAATCATAAGGAGGAATCAACAGAATTACTCTGTTGTCTTTATAAAAAATTATCGCCATATTTTTGTGTATGGTATAAAAAATACACAAAAAAAGTGATTGCATTGGGGAAAACCCAAGATCTGTGTGGACTCCAAAAAGTACAAAGGCTTCCTCACATTGCACATTTGTTGATAATTCCTAGTTTCTTCCCCATTTCCCTCTTCCATGAGGGCTCATCCTAAATAATAAGCTCATCCAGTTATAGCTGCTTTTCGGCTCTCCGTAATTTGCCATAGTGAGTTACCTCACCCTACAAAAATCACCTAAACATTGTGGCTATTCTTACCTTTCATTGTACATAGGCGTGCGTGAGTTAGGGGCTTTTTCCATATCTTCTTAAAACCCTCAGCTAGCTAGTCATTGGGCTAGTTGAACCAAAAAAAAATTCAAAAAAATATTATATATTATGGCCCATTTATGTGTATATATCTCATTGTATATAGGGCCTGGATATAGGGAATTTTCATAATTATTTAGGTATTTATTTAAATATTTCTACCTAGGTGTGCATTATTTGCCTATGTATGTTATGTTCATTGACTCACCATTACCACAATTTTCTTACCATTTTGCATACTCTTCATTCCATATAAAAATATCTTCACACAAGCTTCTCTTATTTTTGGTGTGAATCCCCTCCTAAGAAAAAACCTCAAAACTACTTTCCACCATCAGTCATTTCCTTTCACTAAATTCCTATTTCCTACAGGAACCCTTTCTTACTTCTTGTAAATAAATATACATCAATAAAACAAATGAGGCCCTCCTCATTTGATTCCCTATATTTTCATATATTTACTTTTTATATATTTATAGCCCACACTATTCCAGATTCCATAAAGTGTTTATGTATACTAGCCTGTGTTTTTTCATTATATCCATATATTATATTTATGCATAATCCACAACCATACATATTTTCAAACTCTAAGAATCAATTAGGTAATGCTCTCATGCAAGGAGGGGCTCACCTTTGGAGCCATGTGAAAATTCAACAAAGGAGGGGGCCACTAAAAGACTTTTGCAGCATAAAAAACAGGTTTTTTGGTAAGATTTTTGGTGTTTATCTCCACTCGGAATTTGAAATGTGGTCAACAGAGAAAATGTATCCATAAACAGAGTAATCACCTCAAATGTTTTCATGATTTTTGGAGCTACCACTGGTGAGATAGGATTTTTTGAATGGACCCCAGTCTGCCCACTTTTCTCACAAAGTAACCCACAGTCTTCTCTCACCTCCTTTCCAACTTCTACACACACACACACACACACACACACACACTCATTCCTCTCAATCTCTCACTCAAACCTGCACCTTCCATGGTTTCTCTCACCTTCTTCACCATTAATCTCCCCTCTTACTTCCATAGCTCTCATATGAGCTCTACATGTACATACACCATCTCTATGCCTCTCTCTATTACTTCCAAAGTACAATTCCATCTTACCCCTTCTTTATATACATAAAATTCAGCATGTAAACCATGATTAACCTCTGCAAAGTGAAGATCTCATCAACCAAATTACCATTTTCATCTCGATAATCAACCTTGGCAGCGGTGGCGTAAAGAAGAGAAGACGAAGAAGGGGATCGATAGTCATTTTGTGAACCTACACAGGTAAGTCAAAAAATTCTTCAAGCTTCACCATCACAAGGATTTCTACACTTCATTCAACCATCTTACGTCAACCATCCACCTCATTCTACCCATTGTAAAGATAACATTAACTTTCTAGTGATTAATACTAACACTAACCACTAACATACTAACACAAAATAGTCATTGACCTAACCATGAAAGACACCTCACCTCAAGACATGTGCATAGTCACTCTCTCTCTCTCTCTCTCTCTCTCTCTCTCTCTCTCTCTCTCTCTCTCTCTCTCTCTCTCTCTCCCTCCTTACTTAAAACTTTACTTTCACCTAATCTACCATCAATAATGCTCTTTTTTGAGCCCACACCCATGACTCAAGGAGACAAAGAAGGCCCGCAAAACATTCAAAAAAATCATAATCCTGATTTGCTAGCTTGTAAATTAGGATTTCCAATAATCTTAATGAGAGATCTCCAACCTATAAATAGGCCCCTCTCTTTGTTGTAAAACAACCTCCAATATCTCACATAGCACCCCAACACTCTATGCGTGAGGAGAGACTTAGGTGTAGCAACCACTTTGTGAGCTTCACTTTTGGTGTAAGAGAAGATTTCAAGCTACACATTGCAAGTGAGAGAGCGTGAGTTCAAGAATTTGAAAACCACTTTTGTATATGCTCCTCCATCATCAATAAATTGAGGTTTGGTGCATCAAAGGCATGATTCGATGTTAAAATCTTCATCCTTTCATTTATGCAATATGGTTTGGTGAGTTCAAGGTGACTTATGTATTTTGAGTTTCTATCAATTGATCTTGTTTTAGAAAGTGTTTTAGTGTGTTTTGATTGCCAATTTTGTGTCCATTGTAAGAGGGTATTGTGGTGAGAGATCTCCCACACCCTAAGACAGTGTGTGTGTATGGAAATGTTTACCATTCACTAAGCATTGACAAGCTCTACGATAGCATCAATAACAACCATTTCCATTTGCAAGTCACAAATAAGGTATCATGCAAGATCCCTTCCTCTCTGACTTTCCTTTTCTCTAGATCTCCTTGGTTCATTTTGTGCGTGTCTTGTTGTGAGGTTTCTTGTGTGTGTTTTGTGGAACATCTTCTTGGTCGTGACAAAATCTCTCTTGCGTCCTAGTTTGCATACCATAACTAGGTGGTACCCCTACTATGGGTTTGTTGTTGTGTTGTGCTTGTGGTTGCTCTAGCCCCAATTGAGGAGCACGGGAGCCTTGAGGGGTGTTTAGAGGTCGCCTCTCTTGTTGCCCGCCCCGAAACGCCTCAAATTTGGTGCCCCCACTGAGGAATGACTTTGTGCTTATTGTTGTTGCATTGCATGGATGCTTGAATTTTAGCATAATCAAGTGGATTATATGAATGATGAAAACTTCTATGACCTAGTTTAATTTCAAGGCAACAAAAATTGATCTAGAATATGGTTTGGATTAGCATAACATAAGAATGGAAAAACATTTTCACATAGAAATCTAGAATTCATGTTGAAAGGTCTTTCAAAACTTTGTGTACTTAGTTGATGTCATGAGAGAAAATGATTGTTTGGAACTAATCTTTGTGTGGTTCTAGCATTGAGAGACTATGACACGCTATACCTTTGACGATATCCTAATCTTCTTCGGAAATCTAGAAGAAGATGTTGATGATTTTCTTGCTGATTTTAGAATGGTTTTCTATATCCTTTGTAAAAGGGATGACATTGAAAAAGAGGATTTTTTGTTGCTATGCCTTAGAGACAACACTGAGCAATGGTTTTGGAGTATGTCTTCTCAGATTGAAGATGGATATATCCGAATTTCCAAAGCTTTGAAGACCAAATTCTCTAAAGTTACAACAACGAAGAAAGCATGGGCTTCATTAGGGAGACTTCAACAACATGGTGAAGACTACTATGCTTATCAGGATATTTTTTCTCGTCAATGGGGAGGATGTGGATTTAGTTTACATTTCCAGATTATGTAAAAAAGGAGAAATTTATTTCGGGTTTGTCTTCTTTCCTAAAGACGTTACTTGTAGTGGACCCTCTACCTTTGAAGAAGCTGTCACTATTGCCCGAAGGAAGTTTCACAAGTACTTCTACACCAAAAATGGTTTCCATCATGCTAGAAGAGCCAACCATCATGAAAGTGTTTCTATCAAGGAGACATCTCCTTTTCCATACTTGTCTCCTTCTACTCCGGCAAATGTTGAAGAAGATATTTACATGTCAACTGATTATTCAAGTGCTAAAGTGTGTGGCCGAGATTCAAATGTGGCATCTCTTTCTTCTACCTTTATCACAAACATGAAAAAATCAACACAAGATATCTCAAATGGCATTGATGGTTCAATAGTGGATACATCCAACCTTTTGGAGGGCCAAATTCTAGTCAGAGCAGAAGAAGATTTTGTGCTACATGAATCTATGGAGAATGAAGACCTTGAAGGTAACCTTGATCTTAGGGTATGTTCTGAGAGTGTGTCTTGTCTAAAAGAAGAGAGTGACGAAGAAGATGAAATCATAGGTGGGGAGATCATAGACCACATTGGTGATAAAGAGATGATTGTGTACATGGAATGCTAACTCCAAAAGAAAGTAGAAGAGTGTGAGTTGAATCCATCTGAGGATAATAATCAAGAAGTGTTTGAAGATGTTGAAAAGCATTGGTATGACCCATGTATGTTAAGCATGGAGGAACCTATTATGCAAGAAGCCAAAGTTTTCACAAAATAAAAAAGTAATCCATCAACCTTTGAGGTGGTACAATGTGAGGAGTTACAACCTTGCCAAAGGTGGGGTCTTAGAAGGGGATTAAGAACATGGGAGAGTAGCAAAAAATAAAATCATAAAAGGAAATTGTCAGAAGGGTATCATTCTCTCCAATGGTGTTTTAGTGGGTGGCTTTTCATTCATGGGGACAATCTCTTAGTAAGAAAATCCAATATTTTGAAGCCCCAATCAGCTTCACATTGGGTTTCACCTCTTCAAAGTCAACTTCTCCTCTCGTCACATATACCTTTCATAGGGGGCACCATATCTTCTTAAGCGGAAGAGGACATGAACACTTGGTGATGAATGGATGTTTCCAAACCTTCTTCTTTTGGTTCTTTGGTGTATGGAGGTTACAAATTGTGATGCTTCTAGTCTTCATCATAGATGAAAAAATTGTTGATTGCTACATGTGGATAATTCATCAATCCGTACCAAAATCTATTCTCTTCCAATATATTAGAAGCAATAGAAACCTGTGTCTATTATCTACTTATGTGGTAAACTATTTGAAATATCTTCCAATAGCAACTAGAAGCATGGATCAAGCTTTCTAAATCATGAAGTTCATATAATATTTGACTCGATGAGCCTACCCAGATTGAATGAATACTACGAGCTACAGTTCAGAGATTTTCTCATACAAGCTCTCGAAAATCGTAGCAGATACATCAACTTTAAACAGGAGGAAGAGCAACCAATCTTTTATGTCACATTCATAGTGATAGATGCAATGATGGACAACAATAAGATCTACAAGTTTCTTCAACCGAATTCAATAAGTGATTCCATACCATACATCTCTCTTTGGAAAAGAAATTTCAGGATCTTTGATCTTGGGGGGTACTTATGGAAACTTTCTTAATGGAGGAGGTTTACTCAGCCACTTTTTACATCCTGCTATTGGCTCTGAGAACCTTTCATATCACGCAAGGTTTTTTAATCATACAACAAAGGTTCTTCAAAGATGAAAGCAAACGAAGACATATATTACATGATCTACATGTTGTGTGATCGAATTAATGGTACATGAATGTACCATTATTTGGGGGGGGAGGGCTAATGATAGCCGTTTTTTGGCTCTCGGTAATTGCCATAGTGAGTTACCTCACTCTACCAAAATCACCTAAACACTGTGGCTATTATTACCTTTCATTGTACATAGGTGTGCGTGAGTTAGGGGGCTTTTCCCATATCTTCTTAAAACCCTCAGCTAGCTAGTCATTGGGCTAGTTGAGCCAAAAAAATAAATAAAATAAAATATATTATGGCCCATTTGCGTGTATATATCTCATTGTACATAGGGCCTGGATATAGGGAATTTTCATTGACTCACTATTACTACAATTTTCTTACCATTTTTCATACTCTTCATTTTATATAAAAATATCTTCACACAAGATTCTCTTATTTTTGGTGTGAATCCACTCCTCAAAAAAAAACTCAAACATACTTTCCACCATCACTCATTGCCTTTCACTAAATTTTTATTTCCTATAGAAACTCTTTCTTACTTCTTGTAAATAAATATACATCAATAAAACAAATGAGGGCCCTCCTCATTTGATTCCCTATATTTTCATATATTTACTTTTTATATATTTATAGCCCTCACTATTCTAGATTCCATAAATTGTTTATATATACTAACCTGTGTTTTTTCATCATATCCATATATTATATTTATGCATAATCCACAACCATTCATATTTTCAAACCTCTAAGAATCAATTACATCATGCTCTCATGCAAGGAGGGGCTCACCTTTGGAGCCATGTGCAAATTCAGCAAAGGAGAGGGCCACTAAAAGACTTTTGTAGCATAAAAGAATAGGTTTTTTGGTGAGATTTTGATGTGGTCAACAGAAAAAATGTAACCATAATCTGAGTAATCACCTCAAATTGTTCATGATTTTTGGAGCTACCACCGGTGAGATAGGATTTTTTTAGTGGACCCCAGTCTGTCCACTTTTCTCACAAAGTAACCCATAGTCTTCTCTCACCTCCTTTCCCACTTCTACACACACACACACACTCAAACCTGCACCTTCCATGGTTTCTCTCACCTTCTTCACCATTAATCTCCCCTCTTACTTCCATAGCTCTCATATGAGCTCTACATGTACATACACCATCTCTATGCCTCTCTCTATTACTTGCAAAGTACAATTCCATCTTACCCCTTCTCTATATACATAAAATTTAGCATCTAAACCATGATTAACCTCTGCAAATTGAAGATCTCATCAACCGATTTTCCATTTTCATCATGATCATCAACCTTGGCCGTGGTGGCGTAAAGAGGAGAAGATGAAGAAGAGGATCGATAGTCATTTTGAGAACCTACACAAGTAAGTGAAAAACTTCTTCAAACTTCACCATCACAAGGATTTTCTCACTTCATGCAACCATCTTACTTCAACCATCCACCTCATTTTACCCATTGTAAATATAATATTAACTTTCTAGTGATTACTAACATACTAACACAAAATAGTCATTGACCTAGCCATGAAAGACACCTCACCTCAAGACATGTGCATAGTAACTCTCTCTCTCTCTCTCTCTCTCTCTCTCTCTCTCTCTCTCGCTCTTTACTTAAAACTTTACTTTCACCTTATCTACCATCAATAATGCTCTTTTTTGAGCTCACATCCATGACTCAAGCAGACAAAGAAGGCCCGCAATGTTTTGATATTCAAAATAATCATAATCCTGATTTGCTAGCTTGTAAATTAGGATTTCCAATAATCTTAATGAGGGGTCTCCAACCTATAAATAAGCCCCTTTCCCTCTTGTAAAACAATCTCCAATATCTCGCATAGCACCCCAACACTCTATGCGTGAGGAGAGACTTAGGTGTAGCAACCACTTTGTGAGCTTCACTTTTGGTGTAAGAGAAGCTTTCAAGCTACACATTGCAAGTGAGAGAGCGTGAGTTCTAGAATTTCAAAACCACTAATGTATATGCTCCTCCATCATCAATAAATTGAGGTTTAGTGCATCAAAGGCATGATTGGACGCTCAAATCTTCGTCTTTTCATTTATGCAATATGGTTTGGTGAATTCAAGGTGACTTATGTATTTTGAGTTTCTATCAGTTGATCTTGTTTTAGAAAGTGTTTTAATTTGTTTTCATTGCCAATTTTGTGTCCATTGTAAGAGGGTATTGTGGTGGGAGGTCTCCCACACCCTAAGACAATGTGTGTGTATGGCAATGTTTACCATTCACTAAGCATTGAGTTAGTTTTGGACAAGCTCTACGATAGCATCAACAACAACCATCTCCATTTGCAAGTGACAAATAAGGTATTACGCAAGATTCCTTCTTCTCTCTCTTCCCTTTGCTCTAGCTCTCCTTGGTTCATTTTGTGTGTGTCGTGTTGTCAGGTTTCTTGTGTGTGTTTTGTGGCACATCTTCTTTGTTATGACAAAATCTCTCTTATGTCCTAGTTCGCATACCATAACTAGGTGGTGCCCCTACCTTGTTTGGGTTTGGATGTGGGTTTGTTGTTGTGTTGTGCTTGTGGTTGCTCTAGCGCCAATTGAGGAGCACGAGAGCCTTGAGGGGTGTTTATAGGTCGCCTCTCTTGTTGCCCGCCCCGGACCGCCTCAACAGGACTTGTATTTCTTTCTAAATTACCATGGATTGGTAGACATCAATCTACATGGTCTAAAAATAGCAAACACCTTCTTGTGTCTATGGCTTATGATGGAGTCGATGGATTGTAGACAAGGTTTTATGCTTGATCATGAGTTCTAATCAGCATTGGATCTGTGTTTCACATTATCAAAATTGCATGAGATGCATGCATTCAATCAAGAATTGCATCACCCACTTCTTTATACAAAGGAAGTGAATTCTTGTCAATGCTAGCTTAGTTGTCGTAGTCTTGCTTGTAGGACATGCTTGCTTTGATATCATGCCCTACTTTGATACATTGGACAGACTAATTTGAAATGCAATGTCCTGTAACAAAACTATCTGTAGCAGGTGGTTGCTAAGGATATTTCTAATTTATTCCCAATAAAATGAATAAACTGCACATAGCTTTTGAATTTGAGCTATAAAGACAATCTTTGGAAGATCTTGAATGTTCTTGAAATGCAAACAACACTCTTGGCGCATCTTGAAAATGAAGTTCAAGAATGTAAGCGCTCTCTTGTGGACATGAATGTATTGAAAGAGCGCTTGAGGAAAGTTGAGAGTGATCATGTAGTGAAAGAGGAAACGATAGACACAATACAGCATGATGTATATGAGATGAGAAATGCATCCAAATCATGGGCTGATATATGTAAGGATAATGTGGTTTCTATATCTCCTATCATGCAAGCCATTGTTCAAGAAAAGAATGTAGAGAATGTGGACACTCAAGAATTGTAAGAATGGCAAAAATGCTCAAAGAACATCGTCATTGTGGAATCAAGGAGGAAAGCATGGAAACACCCCAATCTCTTGCGGTTGTTATTGAAGAGTTTTTTGCTGCATACTTTGGCATGTCTAGAATCATGGCTTATGGTGCACATCGAGTTGGAAAAAAAGGAGTCCCTCACTCGGGAGAAAGACCTATTGTATGTACCATGACTGATGAGGTAAAGAGAAAGATCATCCTTGATAATAGTTGGATCTACCTCAAAAGAACGTGTTGTAATGTATATGAGGATCGCACTCTTATGCAGCAAATGTACGTCACAAAGCATATGAGGAAAGAACCAAGAAGGTCAAGGTGTCATATCAATAAGAAAAGTTGCTTGAGGAGGATGCAAGTCCACCCAACAAATAGGGACACATGATCTATGAGACCAACTCACGCTTGAAAATAAGCTTTTGTAATTGTCATGGAATGTGGGAATTGGCATTGATGAGCTTACTAATGATTCCAATGTGATACTTCTTGTCAAAACATGGGAGCATGATGCGCAATGAATTCTTGGATTTGACAAATATGATGTGTATTCTTTGATGTGGACCAAAAATGCCTTGTAACGTAGAGGCCAAGGAGGCATAGCATGTATGATCAAAAAGGGTTTGAAAGATGTTTCCATTGTCAAAGAAAATAAGTATAAACGCTACTTATGGATGAAAATCAGTCCACCCAATGGTCAAGTCATGTTTGTGGTGGGTTGCTACATTCCTCACTATGACTCCAACTTTTATACTCTCTTGGATATGGATAGAGATCAATCCTTTGTTGAATTAGAGGAAGACATTGCTCATTACAAGGATTAGGTGAAGTCCTTGTCTTTGGAGACATGAATGCTTGCACAAATACGTTATGACACGACACACAACAAGTCGACATGCCGCATGTCTCAATAAGAATGGATGACTCATACATGTATAATTGAAGTTCTAATGATGCAAAAGAATTGGATCGCTATGGAAAGTCACTTCTACATACGTGCAATAGTACCAAAATGCTCATTGAAAATGGTGTATCTTTATGGCAAGGCACCAATGACTTTACATGTAGAAAGCACAATGGTGATAGCGTGATTGACTATATGTTGTTTTTGGAAGCCACTCTAGAATGCATACAAAGCTTTTACACTTGGTGAATGGAATCCGGAATCGGAACATACGATGCTATGTATTGACCTCAAGTGTGGTAAAAGACCCGAGCATTTAGCCTCCAATCATGATGTGAATCGTTCGTACCTATGTCTAGACTTCAAACGAGCACTTATATATGCTGATATGGTGGACCAAATGCTAAGCATGGCAGAGCATCAAGAGAGGCCACCATTAGAATGAAAGTGGATAGTTTTCAAAGAAGTAATTTTCTCTTGTGTGAAGGAATGCTTTTAGGTGAAACACATGTCTTGCAAAAGATCTAAGAAGGGTAGCACCAAGAAGAAATGGTTCGATGTGGAATGTAATCAAGACCAAAAACACTTGCTAAAGTTGGATGCAAGCAAAGACAAGGAAGGTTACTTGGAATGTTCATGCACATACAAAGCACTCGTTCAAAAAAAGAGGAGAAGGTGGGAAGTCCAAAAACAACTTTTAGCGTAAGATAATGCACATGCATGTGGCAAGTTTTGGCAAAATCTAAAAGGAAAGCGTGTTGAGAGCTTTGGTGACTTGACTCTTGAGGATATGTATAGCATTGCAAGAACCTCTATGAGCAACACAATGTTGATAAGATGGAGTGTTGTATAGCTCCCTTCCATTTATGCCTCCCTTCTTTACCATTGACGATGTATGTTGCGCGCTTGAGAAACTTGCTACTGGCACGGCAAGGGACCTTCAAGGTGTCAAGGCTGAAATAATTAAATGGACAAGCAAGAAAACACAATATTTGATATGTGATATGTTTAACCTTGCACTTCAGCATGGCATGTCTCATGATTGGAGTGAAAATTGGATCAAACCTTTGCACAAAGGAGGAGATGTAAACAATGTGAACAACTATCACACTATAATGGTTGGTTCTTTGATGGCAAAGAAGATAAGTGAATGGGCTGAAAAGAATGGCAAATGTGCGCTAGGCCAAGCAGGTTTTTGAAAGAATCATAACACTATTGATCACCTTGTCACTCTTCGAGCTCTTATGAAAGCGTCTCAATTGAAAGGAAAAAAGTTGTATTGTTGCTTTGTGGATTTCAAGAAATCTTTTGACATGGTACCGCGAGGAAATCTTTGGAGATGTTCTCGTGCTGTGACATGTACATAGTGGGAACGCATGCTACAAGATCTATCTTGTAACTTTTTAGATACATAATTACATTTTCTATAATGTACATATGCACAACCATGTATAATAATAAGCTTTCTCTCTCATCCTATTATTTATCTCAAGGGTAACGTATTCTTACTTCACCATCAAAAAGTACTATAAAACGTGAATAGACTTGGGGCAAAAAGCATTGATTATTTATTTTTACTATGTCATTATCATCTTACACCCTAGCTAGATCCTATATTTAGGGTAAATTTTAATATATAAATATTTTATGGTTTTTTCATATTTTTCTTATATTTTTTTAAAATAGCTACTAGGAGGGAATCAAATCCTAGTGGGACAGTAGGTGGCATGATTTCAAAGATACACTTATTTTAATGCATTATTGTAAGCATGATTATAAAACTTTGTCAAGGAGAAATGTCATGCTTTCATATGGCATGAGGTGTCCATTGGATTCAAATAAAAGTCTAGGCTAAGGGGACCACAAGAAGACTTTTGCTGCCAAAACTGTATCCTATTTTGATGAATATTTTACACAAGGTTCCAATCCGATTTGAAAAAAGTATATAAAATGGGAGTCGTAGCTAATAACCTGATTTTCTACCCATGTTTTTACTTTTTTATTTGGAGCCACGATTGAGGAGATATGATCAAAATACTGGACCCGAGTCTGCCCACATCATGCAGAGACATCTCATTTCCAACTTTTCCAGTTTTTGTTCACACTGGCTCTTCTCTTCTTGTGTAAACCCTTGGGGGTTACCTTCATCTGTAAAAGGGACCTCTTCTTCCTTGAAAACCATTGAAGCATTCAAACCATTGATGAGAGGAATTCATGAGGGAGTGAGTAGTAATGCCTAATTGTACTTAGCCATTAACATAAGCCTAAGCCTACACTTTCTCCTAGAGGAAGGCTAGCCATTCTTGTAACCTATCCTTGGAAGATCAACTCTAATCAAAGAAGGTCTTGGACTTGGTGTATCAATCAAAGTTGAATTCTTCCCTCTTCTTCTTTCTCCATCAAAATTGGTGCCGATGGGTTTGACAAGTAAGACATGTTCTACATTGATATTTTGTTGATTTCTTGTTGTTTTCTTTTTCATCTCTAATCCAACATATATATATCTATCTCATCTCTTTAACCAAACCTATCTCTATCACTCTTAGAAATTCATTCTCTATACAAATTATAGGTTCTCCTTGCTATAGGTACATCTCTCCCTGCAGTATCCTTATTGCCTACGGGCAAGAATAGGGCTTGGGAGAGAAACTTCTCATCTCTTCACTTCTCTCATATCTACATTTCTCACATATTATCCTAGATGAATAATCCACATGATGAGAATTTCTATCGCTTCCACTATGTGCGATCTATTAGAATTAACGTATGGATTAGCCGTAAAATACACTTTCAACAACGTATAGTGTTTCGCTTTGGCCCAGAAAGGCTCAATGAAATAATTCTTTCACCGGATCCCTTCATACTACCTCTTATAGACTATAACTTTTCTTTTGACGTAAGTGTAGTTATCTTGCTATGAACCAAGAGGATTTGTACACACAATTAATCCCAATCACCAAACAAAACATATATATTATGGTAAGCAAAAAACTACAATTCCAAAGAACATTTTTTAGCTTGTTTGGTCGGCAAAGATTGAACGCCATTAACTAATCTATTAATCCTTTCATATTACCCATGATACGATATGACTATAGCATTGATGTTTTCATCTTTGTGTTGTTTTGATATTGTCTTTTGTGTTCTTTCTTTGTGTGTGTGAGTGCAAATAAAGAGTGGGGCTTCTTTGATTGCACTTCCTTCCAAACCCTAGTCTTCATGGCATCTATGGTTTAACTCCTTCATATAGTATTTTGGAGTTCTCTCACAAACTCTCATAGCCAAAAGCCCGGTGCTTTCCTAGCAAGACCACAAATTTCTTGACATATTTTTGGTGAACCCAATGCGCATCTGCCAGGGTGAGAGTTTTTGGGTAACCATGGCTGATCATGTTGAGCAATAGGGTATGAATTTTTACCCAGCAACAATGCAAATGTTTCAAGCATTTGCAATGTTCATGCAACAACAACATGCCACTGAAAGAAGGGAGATTTCAGCAACCAAGTCCATAGAAGCGGTCGTTAATAGAATGGATCGGTTAAATGGCAAAGATGTAACCAAGTACTTACGCGAGTATGTGAAGGAGATGAAGCTACATCGTGTGTCAGAAGGTGAGATGATTCAAAGCTTTGAGCTAGTTGTTGCTCCAGAAATTAGGGAACATGTTAGGGCAATTAAAGGTGGGCATGGGAGAAATTGGGAAGAACTCAAAGTAGCTTTAAAGGAGGAATATTTCATTGAGGATTCTAAGAGAGTGACAAAAAGGACATTCTTAGAATGGGTAGTCAAGCCAAATCAAGCACTATCAATAACGGAGCTACTTAGGGAATTTGAGCGGCACTATGCACAACTCACCAGGACAGAAAGGGCCACACTAGATGCAGAGAAGACAGATCTTTTCTTACAAGCTGCAGGTAAAGAGTTTCAAGAAAATTTGGAGCTTCTTCTTGAAGATAAAGATACTGAGCAAGGACTAAAGACCGATTGGAATGAAGTTGAAGGTGCTGTCTCACTGCTTGCCAAATGACAAAGAAGAAGGGACAAGATGGTTGTAAACACTACAAGTCCTTCCACCTCAACTTCTGACAAAATGGTAAAGCCTACTTTTATCGCTCCTAAGTTTGATGAGTCTATGCTAGATGAGCTTGTGAAGGAAATGCATGACTTGAAGGTGAAGCTTGCAAAGCCTGAAGGAAAAGGACAACTGTCAGGGCCACCTTCTAGGCAAAGGCAACAGCCCAAAGAAGGGTTTGTTAATAGATGTATTTGGTGTGATAGTATAGACCATGTAAGAAAGGATTGTGATGATTTTAGTGATGCTTTGTCAAAAGATGTTGTCTTTTTTAAGGATGGTAAAATACACTTAAGAGAGACAGGTCTACCCTTGAGAACTAACTTTGGAAAGGGGGGAATACAAACCTTAGTTGAAGATATGGAAACTAACCATGCCACCTCTTCAGTTGAGGCAACTACTTATGGAGTAAAAATTGAGCATCTTAGTGATGAAGAGGTGAGTGACCATCATGGTCAAATTTGGCCAAATGTCATGCAATTAGCTAAAAAGGGAAAGCTTACAAAAGAGATTCTACATGAAGCAGGTGATTGTATACGTCTAGAAATAGGATGGAATGATCCAGTGGACTCATTCTCAGTGCATGCCTACATTACAAAATGCCAACAAAATGAGACTATTGTAGAAGAGAAGCGCGGACGTGAGAATGCTCATGAAGGACCATCAAAAAGAGCTTCTAGAAGTGGGGGAAGAAAGAACTCATTGCCTTCTCAAACATCCTCGACACAAGGAGCATCTCCACCTGAAGTACTCATGGAGGATTCTACAACAAGAAAGAAGAAAGAGCCAACAAAAGGTAAGACAAAAGGCCCAACTTATAAACTACAATCTGATATTGAGGTTGCTATAGATTTAAAGAAAGTATTGGAGGAAAGGATTTTGAATAGCCAGATTGAGTTCACTCTGGGAGAATTCCTTGGCATTGCAAAGTGTGAATTCCACGAGGAAATCATTGACATCATCAAGAGAAAGAGGCAAACTCTTGCTAAGGTTGCTCGTCCACAGGTTGACGGAGAAACCTTGAAGACACAAGGGATGCAATTGCAAAATAAGGACGATGATGGAGCTGTGGTAGGATGCTACCAATATAGTGCGAGAGTGAAGCAAGTGCATTTCTCAAATGATGATGAAGAAGTTGAAGCTATTCCTAGGAGCTACTATTCACAAAGTCCCTAGGCAAGGGCTACTACAGAAACTTTGTTCAAGGTAGGTGATCTTGAAGAGCCATTTGTTGCCTTGATTGACCATGGTTCAGAAATAAACATAATTTCAAAGAGTCTCTACAACAAGTGCAAATGACCGATGGACACAAATCAGGGTTGGATGGTAAAAGTGGCAAACAATTCATCCAGTGAATTATATGCAGCATGTCCAGGTGTGAAGGTGACAATAGGTGATGTAAAGATTGACCAAAACTTCTTTGTACAGGATACATGTTCATATCATCTCATCCTTGGATAGCCCTACATTGTGGGATTTTGAACGGAAACAAAGGTAATGGACGTGGTTCAACATATACTAGGATACGCAACAAAGATGGTAAACGTGATGTCCAATTTCTTACAGTTTGAGTAAACCATGAAAGAAATCGTGGAAACTTTAAAGAACATCCTCTACCAAAGGTGAGCAAAGAGTTTCATGATCATAGGGAAATGATGGGTTTTGGCCAAGTACCATTGTCAAGCGGGATTGCATTGGTACAGAAAGAAAAAGGGTCTCACCTGATCCAAAAATAGGTGAAACTTTCTCGATGAGCTCTTTGGTAACAAGGAATGGATCAGTATGTTTTACAAAACTTGAAGATTTGAAGAAATGTGAGAGGCAATATGTACATAATGTACAAATAGGCATGAAAAAGAGTGGGTTGTTAGAGCCTACTGAAAATGTTTTGGGTTTGTGTGAACAAGTTTCTTTTGTAGATATTATGGGTGAGCTTGATGCTATAATGGGGTCTAGTTTGCATCTTGAAAATGAAGTTGTGGAAGTTTGCTCTATGGAAATGTATGAAGTAATAGAATCCTTTAAAGAATACCAAACAGTTGGCCCAGAAGTCCATGTTGAAACTAAATACAAGAGTGTAGCAAAGAAGGTGAAACCAGTAGTTTCACCCTTACCACCCAACAAGAGGGAAAATATTGAGCAAGCTTCTTTGCAACCAAGTTTAAGGAATCCTAAAAAGATCGGGCATACCTTCACAAAGGAGTCTTTCCAAGAGTTGCAGATTGGTCGCGAGGAGTTTCTAACACAAGAGGAGACAAAGTCCTTCAAAGAAATGCATTCAAAGCATGGTAAGGCTTTTGCATTTGAGCCACATGAGATAGGATATGTTGATCCTTCTATTGTAGCTCCTATCGTAATTTTCACAATACCTCATGTGACTCGGAATCTGTGGTCTATTCCGGTTCCAAAGGCTCATTTGCCAAAGTTAGTAAAGCTACTTAATAAGAAAATCAAAATGGGAGTCTTGGAGCCTTCTTGTGCTCCATACTCAAACAGGTGGTTCACAGTTCCAAAGAAGAATGGTTCTCTACGCTTCATCCAAGATATGCAGCTAGTGAACAAGGTGACAATTAGAAATGTAGGTACAGGTCCAATTGTGGATGAGTTTGCAGAGGCGTTTGTAGGGAGGGAAATCTACTCAATGGGGATCTCTACTCAGGGTATGATCAATTTCAGCTTGCAATTAAAAGCAGAGACTTGAAAACCATGAGGAAACCTTTGGGGTTGGTAAGGATGTGTACCTTGCCATAGGGAGCAACCAACTCGGTTGCACATATGATGAATGGGATGAATAAGGTCTTACGTGACTTTATTCCTCAAATCACAATGCCTTTCATTGATGATTTGCGTATCAAAGGATGTGAAGAAAGTGAGAAAGATGAAGCTTTCGATCTCAGGGGATGTCGCAGGTTTGTGGTAAATCACATAAATGATTGTGATAAAATTCTATCTAGGTTGGAGGAAGTGAATCTTACTTTTTTGTCAGGGAAAAAGTCTATGTTTGGTGTCAATGAAGTGCTCACTGTGGGGCACATGTGCGGACCATATGTTAGGAAACCTTGTCCAACAAAGGTAGATGCCATCCAAAGAATGAAAGAAATGTGCACTAGCATGATTGATGTTAGAAGGTTGCTGGGAGCATGTGTCTTTTATGTTATTTGGATTCCACATTATGCACATGTAGCTGATCCTCTTTATCAGTTGCTTAGAAAGAATCAAAAGTTTAAATGGACAGAAGCACATGTAAAATCCATGAAAAAGCTAAAAGAGTTGCTCCCTTTGAGAAATGTAGACTATGAGTGTTTGCGGGTCGCCACGACGGACGTCCATAGGATAGCTCTCAAGAATTAACATATTTATCAATACAGGGGAAGCAACTCGGATGAGGCATGGAAACTCACTAGGGTGTCAATCCTAATGAAGTGAACTCAAAGAGATGCAACTACTAACTCTACAAGTAATTCAAATGCATTACCGCCAAGTAATCTGCCTATGTTCTCCTACACCGTTCTTCAGTCATCACATCTGTTTACGATGCAAATCATACTGGAATCGTACGAAACTTGCAGGGAAGCTACAAGCGGTTATGAGGAACATGTCCTATCACTGTCACAGCATTCTGGAGAGGTACAACGATCGTGATCGTTCGTCCCAAAGTCAAATAAAATAGCGAACATGTGATCCTAATGGGTCGTTTTAGGGTCCCTGAAGCCCCTTCTAGGGTCAAAACAACATAAAACAAGCATATAGACACTCAAAACAGTGATTTAAGGCCTCAAACTCGTAATTGAAAACCTACACCGAATCTTGAATAATTACGCTTGAATGAAAGAGCAAGAGGAGAGGAACACAATGCAATAAACAAATCTGAATTTGGATTATCGTAGCCGCATTGGCGAAGATTACAAGTTTGAACAAGACGGAGATCTCCAACGTACGCTGTCTTCTCAGTTCTCCATTAAAAGATTATCCTCCTACTTACAAAAAATGACCTTTATAGATTAGGTCTTTACAATTGGCTTGTCCGGCCATAAGCTCCTAAACTTCTAACTGGCTCTCTAATATACAATTTCTCCCATAAGAGTAATCATACATCCTTTGACAAATTCCCGGCTTAGAGATGCTTCCTTAGAAAAGAATTTCACAATGATTTCTCAGAAAAATATGATCCTTCTGTAAATGGTCGCTTGTTGCTTCATCCGCCAAACACTCCCTCCTTCCTTATCCTTGCACGCCCTTGTGCATGTTCAGTGCTTTGGCCGTTTATGTGGCTCTAATGAAGCAAGTGTCGCGGAAAAACTTCTTGATTGTAGGATGGGTTCCAGAGCTTCTTGATGCTGTCTGAATGGATTTTCAGATAAGGTGTGTTGGTATGCTACATACCTTGCCTTGAGGTCCTTCACCATAGGATGGAAAATCCTTGAATCCATTTCGAAGAATCCTGTGACGAAGGCCTCTTCAAATGTCTGCAAGTAGTGTGAGGGCAGGTACATTAGCCTGGAGTACATGGCCTTCAAGATGTGTCGTGGTGGTGAATCTTGTAGATTCCAGCAAATGCCTCAGTGTCCCTCCAAGAACAGATTCCACGGATGATCGTCACCTTCACTGTCTTTAAACACCTGGATGCAGGTGACGATCATCCGGGCTATCTTTACTAACATTTGGCACGCCAAGTCAGGGACATCCTGCAACAATGTGACTGTCCAATTCAGTGTGCTGACCATGTAGGCCACAATAGGAGGTTGCTGCGCTGTCAAAATTGGGTAATTCTGCTTTTGATGCCTTGACCCTTTCCATGTGGCGAACCCTTTCCATGTGCGTCTTCTAGGGACTGGGCAGAAAGTGGGATCTATTTGTATATGTTGAGGAGCATTGTGGTAATTTGTTAGATCCTGTGGCCTTTTGTCCAACCACTTCTGCCTCCACTTGGGGTGGTCATTGATGAGCAACTGAGCTTCTTCCGCTGTTAGTGCAATGCTTTCGTAACCCCCATCTTTGTTTCATGGCAAGGCTGGCCGCATCTTTTCTTTCCACAAAATTGCTTCATGGCATAGTAGAGGAAACGGGAGGTACTCATGGCCAAATCCTTCCACCTGCTCTTCTGGTTGTAAGTATGCCAGGGCTGCTGACTCCAATATCTTCTTTTCATAGAGAATGTACTCCTTTGTTGCCCCTCTGGCATGTCCTGAATGCTCTCATTGAGCTCATCTCTTATATCCAGATCCGGACCTTCAAATTCATGCTCTTGTTGCCCATGGTGTGATGTTCCAGGTAAATCTGGCACTTGTTGTCCGAGCAGCAGTTGTGGTTGAGTCTGGGCTTTGTCTTCTTTGATTTGTTGTTGAAAAAGTAGATCTTCTTTTTCCTTTAGCAGCGTGTCACCAATCTGCTTCTGAATTTGTAGTTCGGTGCTTGCTTGAGCTAGTTGCTACTCCATTTCTTTTATCTTTTGCTCATTTGCCGCCGTCTGGGCCACCATTTCTGATACGTGCAACTGCCTTTGAAGCTTTTCTTGCTCTAGATTTGCTTTTAGTGCCGCTATAGTGTTCACTGTGGTGGCATCGTCAGATGTGGAGACCAATGCCCCAACAGGTTCCTAATTCGCCATCAAAGTTGTCATAGTGCCTTTGACAGTATTGTATGAGCTGCTAAGCCTCTGAAATCTTGCGCTCTCATAGGCAAGCTGCTCTGTTGCTTTCTGTACTCTTGCCGTCACTTCTTGGCACTCCTTATCTTTGGCTGTCAAGTTTGTCCTGTCGTCCACCAAGTCTTTGATGAGAGACTGAGCCTATTGTCGCTCAAGGTATCTCTCCTCCATTATGCGTTCTAGTTGCGCCCTTAGGCTTTCTAACTCCTTTTGCTGGGCCTCCTCTACCTACCTTTATTTTTCACTTAGCACCACGTGTTGACATAGGAATTGCCGTTCTAATTCCCTTAGAGTTTGCTTGTAATGAAAACCAATCACTGCCTGGCAGGCTTCATGGTATTCGATTGCTTCTGTAGGAGGTATAAACTCCTTTTGCGAGGTTGAAGGGGGAGGAGTTGGTTTTTTTTTGTTCGATGGAGAAGGGGGAGGAGGAGGAGATTTGGGCAAGGGAGGAGGTGATTTGGGCAAGGGAGAAGGTGGGATTGATTCTTCTCATACGTGCCTCTTTTTTGAAGTCTCTTCCCTTGTTGCGAGGCAGATGCTTCCGCTTTTCTCTTCTTTAAAATTCTTATGATTCTTTGGCGGGTGAGATCCACCGCCCGTCACGCTTCCAAATTCCTTTCTCTTTGGATCTTCTTTAGCTGCTCTGCCTGGTTTGTTTCATTGGAAGCATCTTTCTCCTTCGTTCCTTTAGTGGACTGCGAAGAGATGTCCACTTTTGCAGCCTTTTTCTCTGCTTCTAACCTTTGCTTCTCCGCACGCATGCGAGTTGCATTATCTATTCTTTCTTGCCTTTCCCTTTTGAATCTTCTTTTTTGTGCCTGTTGTGTTGCAGCTGCTCTAGCCTGTCTGTCAGCCCATAACTTGGTTCTTCTTTCCTCGACTCTTTTTTGAACTTCCGCATATGCTTTTTGCATGTCCGACTGCGGTACTGCACTTCTCTCCCCTCTTTTTCTCTCGAGCGGCTTTGTGGAGTCTTCCTCGTTGCTTTCTTCAAAATCTGATGGCCCTTTGTCTTTCGACTCTTGAGATTTCCCTTCATCATCTGTCTCTGTTTTTTCTTCATCACTCGATCTTTTGTTGGTGGCCTTTGCTGAGCGCGATGATGTCGCGCCAGTGGTCGTCCTTACGGAGTGAGCAACCAACTTAGCTTTTTGGATCAGGGCCATTTGAAAATTGGCAGCTGGCAAATCTTCGATCATTCCCAAAGCCTGGTATACTATTCTGGTTAGCATCGGCCATGCACTCATGTAGATTTTTTTTTTTGTCGAGCTTTTCAAATTTGCTTCAATCAGGTTTTCCAGAATGTAAGAACTATAGTCGCAGCGAATGGTTCTATTTTCGGCCGTCGCTAGAGCCATGACCACGGCAATGTGCAGGATTGGCTCGGTGTAGCAAGGAGGCTTTTGTACTCTGAAGTGCTGAGATATCAATCTCATCGGCAATTCCAGCTCTTCGTAAATCATGTCACTGTATTTGTATTTGTTTCCTTTTGCTTTGACGAATGCCTTCTCATTATCTAGTGACTTTGTCTTCGCCAACAAATCTTGTTGCCCTAGGAGGAAATGCAAAGCTTCATTGATGATTTCTTTTGTGATCTTTACTTTCACCTTCGTTCCATCCTTGTCCGTGAGCATTGCCTGCCCATCATATTGTATCGAGCACATGAGGTCGTGGGCCCTCATGTAATCTGTTCCCCATGGATGTAACCTAAAAAATTGCTCCAAATGCACAGCTCGGACTGCCGCTAATACCTTCGGCCTTTGGTGAAGATTCCATATCTCCCGTGGCATGATAGTTGTCTTTACCATGTCACCATTAGCATCCTTAAATTTTGAGATGAATATGTGGGCAGGGATTTGAGCAAGTATTTCATCCGAGAGGTGAGCCTTTTCATTTGTAGCAAGCTCCTCCACTTCATATGGTGCTGCTGTCCACTGCCTTTCTTTCTTTTGGCGAGGCATTCTGTGAAATCTGGTGTGAAATGCTGGCTCCGACCGTCGGTACGGGGTAGAAATGTGGCCGCTCGCTCTAGGTCAAAAAGCTCTCTCCTTCTCTCTCAAACTGTGAAAATGAACAATGAGCTAGAGTTTGGCCTACCTTGCCTATATCTTCCCGAGATTTTCGTGATTCAGGGTTGATTTTCCTCACCTTTGATCCCGATATAATCTGCATACCACTTGTGGGTCGAACAGCTTGTCGTTCCGGCGTTGTATGACCATTTGAAGTGATTTCGGCGAAATGTAGTCATGATTATTAAGGCTGAAATTTGACATCTTCAGATTAGCTTCATATCTCCCATGCTTGATAACCTTATCATGATACTTCAAAGTTTGCTAGATTTTTTAATTTTTGATGTTTTATTAACGAAAATCAAACAAAATAAATTGAAAATAATTATTAATTGGCAAAAGTTAGCCAAAATTATTGTACTCACCCCTAAGCATATATTTTCTCTAGAAGCATCCCAATGCTCCGGATTTTTTCATTACAGCTCATTATTATGCTGGTCGGATGATACAAGGATGCTAAAAATGCCAGGTTTTGATCGAATATGCTCGAAACTGAACTCTAAATAATGAAAAAAACACACACATTATATACATATATACATGTTGGACCCCTTAATGGCCCTAACTGTTGCTAGATTCATCAATTACTCCCCCCTTCCTTCTCTGAGTCGTCCCGAATGATGGTTGGGTGCATGTGCATGGGTTTTGGAATCTGTGTCTATGCATGGCCGTGTAATGTGGCCCTATTCTGATGTTTGAGACAATGCGTTGGGTAACAATGTGCTGTGTAAGATGCGGGGACTGAATGTAGTTTTCAGTGGCTTTCGATGGCGAGGGTAGCTGTGTATGGAACAGAAGAGCTTGTAGTTGAATTTCTCTTTCCCTGATTGTTGGTGTTGTGATGGAAACTATTTTTGGAACCCATTTGTATGCGGTTTGTTGCATCTTTACAGATTCTACTTTAGTTTTCACAAGTTTCCAGTGACATTTTGGAGGTTTGGGCTTCTTGTTTTGAGTTTTGGGTTTGCTTTTGAGCTCTGTCGATGAAACTTTAGTTCTCTCCAGTTTTGGTTGCCATTTCCACTTTGGAGTAACTTCTGAAGGTCTTGAAGATGATGCTGCTTCCGTCTAGAGTTTGTCCTTAGGTAGCCAGATCTTGCTCGGTTTGTTGGTCAACAATCTTTTCTTTATCCAGACCTTCCGAAGAACCTTTGGTGGTGTTTTTGGCTCATTAGCCGGCTGCTTTTTGTTGATGGGGATGCTGGGCCACGAGTGATCTGTTTTGGTGAATGGAGTCATGTACACGTTAGAGTCGTGTGTGTACCTTAACGCATGTTCTGACCATTCAGTGACTGCATTGTACGTTCTCATCCATGGAACTCCCAAGCATATTGATTCTCTGATTTATCTGTCTTTCATTATGAAAAATTGATGAGGACAACTATTTCCATCAAGATTGATTGGTAAGTTTACTATCCCCAACGTTGGCATTGTTGCATCGTTTGCTGCTTGTAGATCACGTGTGGATTACACAAGGGGTTCATCTGTAAGCATCCTGTAAGTGGAGAAGTTGACCGCATTGAATCTTGCTCCTGTGTCAATCAATGCTCGTTGATATCTGCCATGCGGGAGTCTGACATTGATGCGAACATCAATTCCTGTTTCCCATTGCTCATCAGTTTGAATTATAGACAAAGGAATTTGAGCCGTGTCTGCTGGTTGAGGAAGTCTTTGTTGTTGTAAGGTTTGTTTTCATTTTAAAATCCTGACTTTGGCCTCCTCCTGTGCTTGAGCTTTTGTTTCCTTTGCTTTGTTTTTGCACTCCTTCGCAGCGTGTATTTTGGCAAGCATCTCTGTGGTGAGTGGCAGGTTTTATTTCTTTAGTCTGCAACCACTAATCCAGTTAGGCATTTCCTCTCCCTCTAATGTCGCAAGTTTAATTGCACCGCTAGATGATATGCCATGAATCACATAGGGTCCATTTCCTCGCTTTTTGAGTTTCCGGGAATGTTGTTTCAGGGTATACATTAAGATGTAATCCCCCGTAGCAAATTCCTTGCTGATAACATGTTGATCAAAGAATGATTTCATGTTTCGTTTTTGCACGTAGATTGATGCAACTACTCTCAATCTAGTTTCATCCAGTTTTTCTAGGACATCTACCTGATTGGATAATTCATGGCCCGTCCATTCTAATTGTTTAGAGACTCGAAGCGTGGGGATAACGAATTCAAGTGGCAAAATTGCTTGAATTCCGTAAACCATGTTGAACGGAGTCATTCGGATTGACGTTTTGTAAGCTACTCTATATGCCCATAAGGCTGAATGGTGAGAATTATCACTAAAATCTTATTCGTACTTTCGGCTTGGCTGTTCGCTTGTGGGTGATAGGGAGCAGATTTCCTGTGAATTACCATGAATTCATCCAATAGGAATTCGATCACCTCATTGATGAATTGAGTTCCTCTATCGCTCACTAGCTGAATTGGTAAGCCATATCTGGTGAAAATGTTCTCATACAAAAATTGTGCTGTCATTTTTGCATCATTTCTGGTTGTCGCTTTGGCTTCCACCCATTTTGTTAGATAATCTGTTGCCACAATAATTTATTGAGCGTGCGTTGTATATCCCAGAGGCGCTATCGGTCCTACAAAATCTATTCCCCATTTCGCAAACGCTCTTGCCCCCATCATTGACCTTAAGGGAATATCATCTCGTGCTCTAGGAATTTTTGTTTTTTGGAAATCGTCACATCGTTTCACAAACTCTTTAGCGTCCATGAATAGCGTAGGCCACCATATGCCTGCAATAAGAATTGCTTTGGCCGTTTTGTCAGCTGAGAAATGTCCACCAGCTTGTCCGCCGTGTGCTTGCTCTAAGATAGGAATGTATTCCTCTTCAGTTGCGCACATTCTCAATTGATTGTCTTTCCCCTCTTGTAAAGAGTGTCTTCAATCAGTACATAGTTTTCTGCCTCTTTCATGATCGTTTTGATACGTGATTTACTCTTCCCTTCAGGCAGTATCCTGGTGGTGAGGTATTCAACAATGTAGTTACTCCATCGGGGTGCTACAGATAATCTGAATAGATTCGCGTGCTCTATTGGATTTTGAAGTGTGCATTTAACGCAAGATTTGACATGCATATGAACACTATCTCGCATTTTTGGCCAATACACACCCATTCTCATCAATATTTGATACATCTATGCATGCCCATTGTGAATCCCGGTTGTTTGTACATGAGCTTGGTTTAGGTACAATTCCTGTTCACTCGATTCAACACAAAGCCTAAGGATTTGATCCGATCCCTATTTGTATAGCCTGCTCGCCAAAATTACCAATGATCTGGTTGCTTCAATGGTAGATGGTTGTCTTGTCACATTCATTCACCCGATAGTCAACAAAGGAACTACATCCTCGCTCCATCTTGGAACCATTTATATGTTGAAAAGATATGCATCTGGAAAATCATCATCAACTCCTATAGAGCTTTCTGTTAGGAAATAAGACGTAGCTAAATAGATAATTGAGTAGATTACTTAATGGAGAGAGACAGATTTATATACATGAGATTATAGAGTAGAGAGAGAGAAAGAGAGAGAGAGAGAGTACACACGATATACGTGGTTCACCCAATGTGGGCTACGTCCACGGGAAAGCAGCCACTCAATGGATTTAGTGCTTCAAAACAAGAAGTAGTTTACAAAGGGATTATACCCTTAATGGAGCTCTCGCCTTGCTTCACTCTCACCACCTCACACTCACCTTGTTGCATCAACTTCACACTATGAAATGTGTGTAGAAATGGCCTCCTTTTATAGGCCAAAAGGGCTACCCTCTCTTATGAGAGACAGCCATGTGTAGCCGCCCTTGTGCGAATAAGTCCAAATCGGACCCTCCAATCCGCCCATTTGTGGCCGCCCTTGAGAAGACAAGTTCGCCATTGACTTCGGCCACCGGCCATTGAATTTGGCCACCGGCCACCGACCATTGACTTCCGACCACCGGCCACTGGCCATTGATTTCCAACCACCGGCCATCGGTTATTGACTACCGGCCACCGGCCAATCGAACGGTTGTTTTCTGACCACTTTTTGGCCGCCGTCCGGCCATAATATTCTGGCGAAAAAGAATATCCTGGCGCCTAGTGGCAAATAGAGGTCCTTCTGGTAGAGATAGTCTTCAATCTGCATCTTCCAATGTTGGTAGTTTTTGCCGTTGAACTTCTCAATCTTGAGCTTCCCTTCCTCCGCCATAACTCCCACTCAATTCAAGGAATCCTTTCCTTGAGATAATTTAGCTACGAGCAAACCTTGCTCTGATACCAGTTGTTAGAAAATAATACGTAGCTAAATAGATGATTGAGTAGATTACTTAATGGAGAGAGATAGATTTATATACATGAGATTATAGAGTAGAGAGAGAGAGTACATACGATATACGTGGTTCACCCAATGTGGGCTACGTCCACGGGAAAGTAGCCACTCAATGGCTTTAGTACTTCAAAACAAGAATTAGTTTACAAAGGGATTATACCCTTAATGGAGCTCCCGCCTTGCTTCACTCTCACCACCTCACACTCACCTTGTTGCATCAACTTCACACTATGAAATGTGTGTAGAAATGGCCTCCTTTTATAGGCCAAAAGGGATACCCTGTCTTATGAGAGACAGCCATGTGTAGCCGCCCTTGTGCGAATAAGTCCAAATCGGACCCTCCAATCCGCCCATGTGTGGCCGCCCTTGAGAAGACAAGTCCGCTTTTGAATTCGGCCACTGGCCACCGGCCATTGACTTCCGACCACCGGCCATCGGCCATTGACTACCGGCCACCGGCCAACCGACCGGTTGTTTTCCGACCACTTTCCGGCCACCGGCCGGCCATAATATTCCGGCGAAAAAAAAAGTCTCAGGGGCCTCCGCCCCCGAGGCCTTTAAAGTTGCCCCTGATTCTTGTCCGTGAAAATTTTGGTTTCCGGTGAGTGATTTTCCTTCACGTACGATGGCTTCTCCTCATAATGGGGGCCTTACAAATGTGTGCTTTTACCACAGAAAATTACAAGGGTAAATCAGCTCCATACTTAACAATCTCCCACTTGGAGACTGATCTCCAAACCAAACCTGTGACTGCTTTCCATTCTGGCTTCTTATCCTTGAATGCTGATTGAAGATGAGCAAAAGCTCAACTTCTCCTTGTTGACCACCTTTGTAAACATGTCTGCAGGATTTTCACTTGTATTCACCTTTCCTAGCTTTAGTTGTCCCTCTTCCAAAAGAGTGCATATGAAGTGATATCTCACCTCAATGTGCTTTTTCCTTGAATGAAAGGCTGAGTTCTTCGCAAGATGGATAGCGCTTTGGCTATCACTGTACAAGACACAATTGTCTTGTTTGAATCCAAGCTCTTCTAAGAATCTGTGAAGCCACAGAATTTCTTTGCTTGCCTCCGTCATTGCTACATACTCTGGTTCCGTGGTAGAAAGTGAAACCACTTTCTGCAGCTTTGAAGCCCAGCTTACTACTGTGCCTCCAACAGTGAACACATAGCCAGTAGTGCTCCTTCGAGTATCTTTGTCACCTGCCATATCTGCATCAGCATACCCTTCTAGAAAAATATCGGTTCCTCCAAAATACAAAGCATTTGTTGTTGTCCCTTTTAGATACCTAAGTATCCACTTCACAGCTTGCCAATGCTCTTTACCTGGGTTGTCCATGAACCTACTCACAACTCCCACTGCATGTGCAATGTCTGGCCTTGTCCAGACCATAGCATACATTAGAGAACCTACCGCTGCAGCATATGGAACTTTAGACATATAGGCTATCTCCTCTTGTGTCTTTGGACACATATCCTTCGTTAGTTTAAAATGACCAGCCAAAGGTGTAGAAACTGGTTTTTCTGCAAACCTTTCTAATACCTTCTTGATGTAATCTTCTTGAGATATTGTCTTCTTCATCCTGTCCCTTGATATTATCATACCAAGTATCCTCTTTGCAAAACCTAAATCTTTCATTGAAAAATATTTGGACAGCTCCTCTTTTAGGTCTTTGATGTCCTGCATGTTAACACTTGCAATCAACATGTCATCAACATACAACATTAGGATGATGAATTTCCCATCTCCCAAATTCTCCGTGTAGACGCAGTGATCCGAGTTGCATCTTGTGAATTCATGATCCAACATCCATCGATCAAACTTCAAGTACCATTGTCTTGATGCTTGCTTTAAACCATACAAGCTCTTCTTTAATCTACAAACCATTTTGTCCTTACCTTTTACTTCATACCCCTTTGGTTGAAGCATGTAGATTTGCTCCTCTAAGTCACCGTGAGGGAATGCCGTATTTACATCCATTTGCTCGAGATTTAGATCATGAGCAGCCACAAGGCTTAAGACAAGCCTAATTGAGTTCATTTTTACAACAGGAGAAAATATTTCATTGAAGTCAATACCTTTCTTTTGAGAAAAACCTTTTACCACAAGCCTAGACTTGTACCTTTTCTTCCCACCTTCTTCTTTCTTTAGCTTGTACACCCATTTGTTTTGAAGTGCTCGCTTACCTTTAGGCAACTCAACCAACTCCCATGTTTGGTTGCGATGTAGTGAGTCCATCTCCACTTGCATGCTCTTCGTTCATTCTTCTTTGGATTCATGTTGCATAGCTTCTTCATATGATTCCGGCTCTCCAGAATCTGAGATCAAGAGATGGTTGAAGGAAGGAACAAACCTTTCTGGAGGTCTACTTGGTCTTGTAGATCTTCGGGGAATAGGTTGAGGCTCCTCATTTGGTTGATGTTGTTGCACATTGTCACCGTTTGCAGTCCTTGAGTCTTCACCGTCCTCAAGCTCCATGTACTCATCAATTGTTTCTTTTTTTTGTTTTCTTTCCAAGTAATCTTTGTACATATTTTGTTCGTTAGAAATTACATCCCTACTCCTTAAGATTTTACCATCTTCAGGATTCCATAGGCAATACCCAAAGTCTTCTTCTCCATAGCCAATGAAGAAACACTTTTTGGACTTTGCATCTAACTTTGATCTTAGGCTTCTATCTATGTGCATGAAAGCCTCACACCCAAACACTTTGAGAAATGCATAATTCACCGGTTTACCTGTCCATGACTCTTCTGGAACTCCCCCATCCAATGCCGTTGAGGGTGACCGATTGATTAAGTACACAGACGTACTTACAGCTTCTGCCCAAAGCTCAAGCGGTAGGCCTGCATGTAGCCGCATGCTTCGTGCTCGTTCCATGATTGTCCTGTTCATCCTTTCCAAAATCCCATTTTGTTGAGGCATCCTTGGGGTTGTCCTTTGCCTCCGAATGCCATTGCTAGCACAAAAGCTTTCAAAAGCTTGGCTGCAATATTCGCCTCCATTGTTGGATCTGAGGCATTTAACTTTGGTATCTGTTTCATTCTCCACAAAGGCTTTCCACCTTTGAAATATGGAAAATACATCGGATTTATTCTTCATGACATAAACCCATGTTTTTCTAGTCGCATCGTCTATAAATATTGCATAGTACAATGAGCCACCAAGTGATGGTGTACTTACAGGACCCCAAACATCAGAATGAACCAACTCAAGTTTTTTATTTTTTCATTCATTTGCTGATTTATGAAATTTTACCCTCTTTTGTTTACCATAAACACAATCTTCACAAAACTCTAAGTCCACTTCTTTCAAACCTGGTAGAAGCTTCTTTTTTTGAATAATTTGCATTCCTTTGGCACTCATATTCCCAAGTCGGTAGTGCCACACTGCACTGTCAACTTTTGTAGTTGCTGCACAAGCTGAAGGTTGCGTGCTAACAGTACACAAGTAAAGTGTACCGATATTTTCACCCTTGGCAACCACCAAAGATCCCTTTGAGATCTTCCACCGTTTGTTTCCGAATGCAATGTTGTGACTTTCATCGTCCAATTGTCCTGTAGAGATCAAATTTTTGCGAAGAGAAGGAACATGCCTAACATCTTTAAGCTTCCATTCATTTCCGTTAGCAGTTTTGACAGAAACTGTACCTTTGCCGACAATCTCACAAGCTTCATCATCTCCCAAGTATACATACCCAAAATTACCTTTGGTGTAGTCTTGGAAATGTTGCTTGTGTGGTGTCACATAGAATGAAGCCCCGGAATCTACTATCCAGGAATTAGACACATTGTCTAATGAGAGAATTAGAGCATCTTGCTTTACTTTACCTTCCACATTGGCCTATGATGTTGGCTTGTTGTCTTGAGACTCTGTCTCCTTCTTCTTCTTGGACCAGCAATCCTTCTTGAAGTGGCCCTTCTTGCCGCAGTTCCAACATTCAAGAACTGAATTTGTGCGTGACTTGCTCCGCCTTGAGCGATCACGACCCTTTTCGTTTTTGAACCTCTTCTTAAGCCTTCCTCTTGTTTCCTCTGATAGTGCAGCACTTGATGATTCTCCTGTGCTTCTCCTTTGCATTTCTTCGCTTAGGAGAACACCCACAACATCATCAAACTTAAGAGTATTTGTGCCAGAGAAAGAATTACTTACAGCTATCACAAGGCTTTCCCAACTATCCGGTAGAGATGATAGTATAAGGAGAGCTTGCACTTCGTCATCAAAATTGATTTTCACTGATCGAAGTTGACTTATGTTTGTGTTAAAGTCATTTAGGTGTTCTGCAACTGAACCATTCTCTGCCATCTTTAGATTGAACAAGCGCTTCATAAGAAATACCTTATTGGATGCCGATGGTTTCTTGTAGAAGTCGTCAAGTGACTTCATCAAGTCCTCTGTGGTCTTCATCTCCGAAACATTGAAGGCCACCGTTGACGCCAAGCTTAACCGGATTGTTCCCAGTGCCTTTCGATCAAGGACAATCCATGCTTCATCTGCCATTGTTGCGGGCTTCTTCGCAAGACCGCCTAGTGGCAAATAGAGGTCCTTCTAGTAGAGATAGTTTTCAATCTGCATCTTCCAATGTTGGTAGTTTTTGCCGTTGAACCTCTCAATCTTGAGCTTCCTTTCCTCCGCCATAACTCCCACTCAATTCAAGGAATCCTTTCCTTGAGATAATTTAGCTACGAGCAAACCTTGCTCTGATACCAGTTGTTAGGAAATAAGACGTAGCTAAATAGATAATTGAGTAGATTACTTAATGGAGAGAGACAGATTTATATACAAGAGATTATAGAGTAGAGAGAGAGAGAGAGAGAGAGAGAGAGTACACACGATATACGTGGTTCACCCAATGTGGGCTACGTCCACGGGAAAGCAGCCACTCAATGGCTTTAGTACTTCAAAACAAGAAGTAGTTTACAAAGGGATTATACCCTTAACACTAGGTTGGTAATGGGACACTTTTATGTCCTAGGACACTTTTATGTCCTGTTAAGTGACCATTTTCCTTGAATTATGTCAAGAGTTTCAAAATCGATTTTGAGGTGCTATCTGTCTAGAAAGTTGTCTCGTGAGCTGAAAAAAACTCGACATTTTTTTAGAATATCAATTCCATCTTTTACCTTGTCCTTGCACAACATTTCAGAACCTAAACTGTGTGAAAAAACGGGTCCTGTTTTTGGCTTTTTTCAACTTTTTGCAACTATACCACTCTAGAATTCATGTTTGTGAGGTCTATAATGCTAGAGAACTATGTTTAGTAGTCCTCAACATGTCCTGATGCTTTTAGGGAGAAATAAATGTTAAAGTTGTAAGTTATGACCAAATTACAAAAATTGTCAAATCCTGTTTTTTAGCCAATTTTAGCTCTTCTATGATTTTTTTGGTGGCTTTCATGATATCCAAATGCAGTTTTGATTTTCTATGTCGCTTATTCTAACATAAATCTAATATTCCTTGAGTTTTGGGGCACCTAATACCCTATTTTGCATAGTAGACAATGGTGGATGATTTTTTCAATTATAGAAGAAAACAAAACATTCTATTATATCAAGTATATCTTTTTCAATATTGTTAGTTTCTTGTGACAACTACATGCATTTTGTAGGTAGTAACCATATCTAGTCATAAGGATCAAATTTCGCTAGATATTGAATAGTTTCTATGGGATTCTACAACTCATAATGCTGAACCCAGTTTTTTCATGTTTGCTGTATTTAGCACTTCATCTTTGTCCCCAAGATTCCCCTTGGTAAGAAATGTATTATTATTTTGACATGCTCCATGGCTCCTTGTGAACCTAAAGGACAATAGGGAACTAAGAAAAAATGCATATATTATTTGTATTGAGTGTGGCTATAGAAACTTGGATGATAGGTTTGCAGAATCGTACAAATTCAACTTTTTTGTACCTATTTCTTTTGGCAAAACAAAAAATAGTGAGTGAGAAGCAATCATAGGTTCTGATCACCAACCCATTGAAGTTAACTAGGGAATTTATCTCAAGTCCTACAAAAATCCCTAATCTTATTTTTATGCAACAAAACGTGAGAAATGATTGTTTTGACGAAAATGTACTGGTCCATCAACTTTGGAGGCTTGGTGTGACCAAAAGATGAGAAATTTTACAAGTTTCTTATTTTTTCCATGTGTAATAGGCATTGAACTATAACCTCATGAAAGGATTTTACAAAATGAGTGGATCTACTATGGTTTTTGAGGTTTTTTTCAAAACCCTGAAAGGACACTTTTATGTCCTGTTAGGTTACCGACCCAGTGTTAATGGAGCTCCCGCCTTGCTTCACTCTCACCACCTCACACTCACCTTGTTGCATCAACTTCACACTATGAAATGTGTGTAGAAATGGCCTCCTTTTATAGGCCAAAAGGGCTGCCCTCTCTTATGAGAGACAGCCATGTGTAGCCGCCCTTGTGCGAATAAGTCCAAATCAGACCCTTCAATCCGTCCATGTGTGGCCGCCCTTGAGAAGACAAGTCCGCTTTTGAATTTGTCCACCGGCCACCGGCCATTGACTTCCGACCACCGGCCATCGGCCATTGACGACCAGCCACCGGCCAACCGACCGGTTGTTTTTCGACCACTTTTTGGCTGCCGGCCGGCCATAATATTCCGACGAAAAAAAAGTCTCGGGGGCCTCCGCCCCCAAGGCCTTTAAAGTTGCCACTGATTCTTGTCTGTGAAAATTTTGGTTTCCGGTGAGTGATTTTCCTTCACGCACGATGGCTTCTTCTCATAATGGGGGCCTTACAAATGTGCGCTTTTACCACAGAAATTTACAAGGGTAAATCAGGCTCCATACTTAACACTTTCTCCATGCATCATTCTAGATAAATGATCCGCTCTTTGGTGTGTAGTTCCTTTCTTGACTAATACCGTGAAGTCAAACTCAAGCAGTATGATGAACCATCGAACAATTCTCCCCGTACGGCAAGGTTTGTTTACTAAGTACATCAGTGCTTGGTGATCAACGAAGAATACAAATTTATTGGAAAGTAAGTAGTGTCTAAACTTTTTCACCGCATAGACCATACCCAATCGCTCCCTCTCAGTTGTTGTGTAATTCTTCTCTGCATTGTTCAATTGTCTACTGGAGTAACTATTGGAAAATCCATGTTGTTCTCTCCAGGTTGTGCAAGTATGCATCCTATTGCATACGCTGATGCATCTACGTGGATGTGAAATATCTTTTCCCAATCCGGAGCCTTCAAAATTGGAGCGGTAATTAATCTCTGCTTCAATGTTTGAAAAGCTTTCTCGCACTCATCCGTCCACTCAAATTTAGTTATCAGCGCATAAAGTGGTTTTGCAAGTATAGTCAAATAAATATTCCGGGAAAGGTTCTGGGAAATAAGCCTCGTCTTCTACGGATCTTTCCATAACACATTCCTCTTTGATTATGTCTCCACAATCAGATGCTGCACACATCCAGACATGTGCTTTCATTTGCATCCATGCAGGTATTTCGTTTTCATTTACAGTGGTTGAATTAGATTCTTGCACTGGTGTTTTTGCAACGTCTCTATAGCTGTGATCCTTCATGTTGATTTTCGTTATTAGCTCTTCGTGCCTTAGGTAGATTTGGTCGTAACCCCAATCTTGTATCATTTTGAGTTGACGCTATGAGTGGGATGGAAACACACAGAACGCCTCTATAACTACCCGACACACACTCTTGGGAAGATACACACACACACTAGGGGGCACCACTCGGCTGACACAACACACCTGGCCGAGACAGGACACACACCGATGGAGTGAGAGGAGAGAGACTATCCATTTTCCCACTCCGCACAGTGACATACACACACACACACACACATATATACAAAAAACTCAGCTCAAAAGAGGAGAATTTTTTATGTTTAGATACAATAGAGCTTGGGCCAACACCAATGGGGAAAATAGCTCACACAATATGAGTACAAGATACCAGATACAATCACAAATTGGAGCAGAAGCTTTGCTCATAGGAGAAACTTACACAGCCAAAATAGCAAAAAAATAGTGAGGAATTTGGAAAAATGGACAGCTCCATCGTGTCCAGAACCGCGCAAAACCCCAGTCTACAATGTCAAAGTGCTCAAATCCAACATCGGATGAGCAGTTTACGACCAAAACAGGCTCCAAAAATCCCAAAAACACACCTTCGGCTCTTTCTCCTCTCTTCTCCACGTTTTTTCTAGTCTTCTCTCTTGTTTTTTCAGTTCCCACACTTATCTTTATTAGTTGCGCACCCTTGGCCTTTTAGATGACCTCAAACGGACCCCGAATAGGCCAAAAACTGACCTCGCAGTGCATAGTTGTCACCTTTTTTGCATCATCCGCACACCTGGCACTCATTTCTTTTCAATAATGCGTCTCACAACCACATGAAGTGGCCCCAAAAAGTGGTACTAATGATGAACTTTCTGTATAACTCTCACAAGAAAAAACCCACGTTGTGTCCGTACTTCTCCACGTGCAAGTATTGACCCCGTTTGACCTCCTGACGCCACTAGATGCCATCTGACGCACCTGCTTACCTCATGTTGTCGGCCCACGGATAGCGTCCTTGAGAAGTTTTACGTGCTACCAACTCCTCATTATTGTAGAAAAAATACACTGCTACTGATGACCATGAGAATCAATGCACTATGTACACCCTGTCCTACATGTACACATGTGGGCCCCACGTAACCACCTGGCTATGGAAAATAGACAAAACTTTATTCGATGCACCATGCATGTATATGTACATATGCGTAATTCCTTGCTCCAAGAAACTCCTGACAACGCATAAATGGTCGTCCCAAAATAATGTCAAAGTTGTTTGTTTTCCCGAAATCCACCATAGCAAAGGTGTGCTCATAGTTAATTCCACACGAAGTTACAACTATTTGGTCCAGGTTTCCCAATGGTCTCTCTACATACCCATCTGCGCGTTGTAGTTTCATTCTCGTTTTCCTGAGAGCTGGGAGGCCCCATTTCTCCCAGATTTGCTTTGTAGCAATCGCCACTCCCGCTCCACTGTCTAGGATAGCTATCGTTTTTATATCCTGATATTCAACAGGCAAGGTTGTGTTACCCTCCTCGCCTTCACAGTAATTTCTGACCTTGTTTATGGGCACTGGTTGGGCTTTGGGTTGACCTTTCCATTTGTTTTCTTCTCCCGTAGGGTTTGTCGGAAGAGAAATCTTTACTCCTTTGTGCTTCAAATGTTTCCCCATGTCTTCCCATAAGTGTTGTATGACTCTCAAGAGTTCAGACAACGTGATTGTGCATGTTATGGGTGTCGACATCATCTCTTGAAGACTTTTTGAGTCAACCATATGTGGAATAGTTCTCATCTGGGATGGAACTAACCTTACTCCGATTGTGCCTCATGTTCACCTATAAATGAAGGCAGGGTTTTCAAGGATTGGGCTTTGCTTTCCACCGTAACCTTCATTCCCGCATCCCCATACAACAATTGTATATCGGCTGGATAAAATCCGTTATCCAGTTAATTTCAGGAACTGGAGCAGACTGTAACATCGCGCTTCCGTTCTTTCTGTTTCTAATGGTTTCCTATAAGTGTTGTGGCCATTGTTATTCAACTTCTGGAATTGGCATCATTGTCATTGACTTAGCGTCATCAGTCGTGTTCGACACCACTCGATGATCCAGTGACAATATTGTTTCAGGCCTGGGTTCGTTTACTTGTTTTGGTTCATCGCTTTTTAGTTTTTCTCACTCTTTGTGAATCAACACTTCTTGTTCTAGGGTTCTAACCATCTTAGGTTCCATCAACGCTTGGGTTGTCTCAATGAGGTGTTTACACATTTTCAAACCCTTCGTTTCCACTTCTGGTTGAGGATAAGTTAACCATCTATGCTCTAAAGTTTGGTTTGTTTTTAGCCTTGCTTCGTACGCTTGTAATAGAGCATCTAACGGCTCTAGCACTTTGTCAACCAAGGCTGATCCTCCTGAGGATGCTTTCCTCGGCTTGTTGTTAACCTCAATAGTTTTACTCTCTGTCTCTCTTGTTTGAGTTGCTCCTTCGTTTCATGCAGTTCGTTTTGCATGGCAATTCGGCTATTCACCCTTCTTGTTTTCATCATGTCTCGATTCGCAACTCTACCCTTTCCTCCACGGACTCATTTTCCCTTAAGTCTTTGGATGGGGCTCTGGTTATCATTGATTTGGATCATGGGATCGGTTTCTGATCCGCTGCTTGCACTTGGTATCACCCCCACAATATTCATAGTCGCTTTTCCCTTGTTGTCCGGATTCTTTGGGCAATCTGACAGTATGTGATTCACACCACATCCGTCACAAAACCCAACAATTTTCACTCTTTCGGCTTTGAAAGGACAGTTACGCTCCCAATGATCCGTACTTGCACAGTTATAGCACTGTCCTATTGGTGTTTGATTTTGAGGAGGTGGTCCCATAGGTTGTTCTGCTCTATTAGAATATCCTCTTGGTTTGTAATTCTGGTTCGCAATGAACATTAACTTTCTACCAAATATTGATCTCTCGAAGGTTGTGCTACATACGTTGGTGGTGCCATACCCTCGCTATTTCCCCATGGTTGATAGGCTTTGTCTGCATACATTTGTGATTCAGGTTCCGTTGCATAAGGCTCATTCGGTTCCTCATAATAAGAAACTTGAAGTGTACTGTTTGTTCCTGGTGATGCTTCACAAGGTTGAGCATACCTAATTATGGCACTATTTTCCTGTGGTAATGGAGGTTGTTGACCCAACACAGGTTGAGGTCTGTCTGCTACTGCTACCAGATTCATATTTGGTCCAACTTGATACCTTGGAGGAGGTGGTTGGGATGGTCCTGCTGGAGGTCCATACGGTCTTTCCCTCACATAGTTTTTGTTATAAAAACACTCTTCCGTGCTATGATTTGTCTATTTTTGTTCTATGGCACACCATTTCAGTACTCATCCATTCACCACTAGTGCTTTCGGCTGTTGTGTGCACCACGGCATCAGATGATCCCCCCCACATATGTCACACTTCCTCGTCTAAGACTGTCTCATCACCGGATTTGATCTCATATGTTGCTGCATTCTCTTCGTTACCTCCTATATCAATTGATCAGCTGTCAACATCAAGGATGCCTGAGCATCTTTCTTGGTAGAGGGTTCGCTTTAAATCGATGAAGAGCCACTGGTTACTGAATCAGTATCCTCTGACACCTCCCCATATGCCTTGCAGTTATCGACAAGATATAACGCTTCCCTTGTAACCTGTTGAAATGTGCTACAGGCCTTCAAGTGAAGGTCCTTTTTCAAAGTTTCATTCCTAAGTCCTTCAACGAAGAGCACATACAATCTCTCGTCCTGCGGTAATTCCCTCCTCGGGCACCTCTCGATGTATGGCTTGAATCTCAAGGTTGCTTCCTTCACTTTTTCATTCTCCCTTTGTTTAAAAGCGTATATCTACGATACAATATTATGCTTTATACCCCGTTTTGAGAATTCTTCCGCAAACTCGCGCAATACATGTTCAATATTTGGACAAGTCTCAGGGTTTAAAGGTTGAAACCATGTTAAGGCCGTCCCTTCCAAGGTCAGCCCGAATCCCTCGTATTCAGTATGAAAATCAGTGACACTACAAGAGGTTGTGTGCTCTTGTGACGCTGTTAGCGACGGAAATACACTGGGTTTTTATAACCCCTGGCGTCGCTAAAACCGTTGCTAATAGCGTCGCTAAAACCGTCGCTAATAGCGTCGCTACGAGAGCGTCGCTATATGCGTCGCTATAAGCGTCGCTATATAGCGACGGTCATAGCGACGGTTACACAGAAGTCTATAGCGACGCTCCAGAGCCATAAATAGCGACGACCGAGAGAAATGTTTTTTGGTGACAGGGCATTGAATGCCCTGCCACCCATCAACCATATTGTACTTGATTCACTTTTTAAAAAAAGTGCAAGGGTAGATAATAGACCCAAAATAGTCACCCACAAGACGCATTGTTTGCAAAATTGACAAGTGTAAAATTGACAATTGTACATATCATAGGCAAAATGAATTGATTGGCAAATGTAATAATGACAATTGTACAACATCATAGGCATAAAGAATTGATTGGCAAAATGAATTGCGGTGAAAAATGTAATAATATACATGGTTCAAAAAGACGTATAAAATCCGTCTCATGATACATAAGCTATGAGAAACCCTAAACTAATGCTATCTAGCTACGGCTAAACTGACGTCGTCTAGTCAGACGTCTCATCGCGTCCAAGCGGCGTATCTGTCGGATTCTACAAAAAAAGACAATAAGACAGCTTTCAGTAAGTATAAACATATAACGGCATTTATAAAACAATACAAAAAATAGAAAAGAGTAAACCCTAATACTAACCATACCGCCGCGAGAACTGAGAATGTCCATCAGGGCGTTTAAGCCCTTCCTGCCTGCATACTCGCGCTCGTACGGTGTGGGATCACGTTCTGTCATCGACCACTGTCAAAACATACAAAGATTTCATTATGTTAGAATTAAAAAACTCATAAACCCTAAAATATCGAACATAAAGAGCAATGCAAAAACACTTACAAAATCGGCCTCAAATGATGCCCATCCACCGCTCCCCAAGTGGTGCGAGCTCCCTGCCTCTACTCGCGCTCTGGCTGCATCCTTTTGTTGCTTCCACTTGTCGGGATTCTCGCGCGCTGCTTTCTTCGCATTCTTTCAATCTTCTTTGGCCAGCCAATCTGGCCTGTTCCACCCATGCTTGATTGCTTTTTGCACTTCGGAATGCTTGTGTTTGCAGTATTCGCGCATACGAATCTTCATCAGGTCTTCATTGAAGCGTTGATCCCGTGCTGGAACGGGAAACTCATCATGAAGTATGCTGATGACTCTATTTTTTAAATCACTTGGTACTTCACTCCATTTGTTTAGTATGTAGTGTCTAAACAGCTAAGGGCAAAGACCATGCATGCGCGAGATTACCTTCTTGCTGTCATCATCCATGATGATGATGCCGCTGAAGTCGACGGAGTAAGGCAAGCCCTTTGGCCGGTGACGCGTGAACCTGGGTGTCCCGGAAGGGGTCTCTAGCGGCGTGTCGATGGGGGTACGGACGTCATGTGTCTCCACCGGCGTCTGGGCCCCGAAGCGAGCAGTGTCGAGTGGGGTGGCTCCTGGCGGAGTAGGTAGAGGTGTGTAGTTGCTAGGAACAGTCAGCCGCGCAAAACCTGGCGTAGATGGCGATGCTGTGGCTGGTGTGTGGGGGGGCAAAGAAGGGGAGGGTAAAGAGCCTCGTCGAACATAACAACCGCCACCGCCACCACTCGAGCGCCGGTGTCTAGACGAGTGTGAAGATCGTCTCGTCGACGTCGAAGCTTCGGAGCGCGCCGATCGCTCCGAAAGAGAGGGAGATGCGGATGGAGTAGGAACGCGCGATGATGCGCCAGAGCGATGACGCTCCACGTACCACTGTCTCTGCTGCGGTGACAAAGAAGAAAGAAACTCCTCATCATCCATACCTGCATTAAACACACGAATATTGAAACTTAATATTGAATGAATAGAGTAGACAATGACGCAAAGACCATTAAATACAATGACGTAATGACGCATATAAATACAATGACGCAATGAATTGAGTGATAGAAGAGGCAAGTCGAAAACTCAGAATTTTCAATCAAAAGATGTGAGCGCGAGTAGAAAAGAGCGTTATACACCATGGAAGGTACTTAGAGAGCCAAAGCTTTTACAACACGGAGCAAAATTGTTCAAATACAATATTTGTGTCTTTAAGAGATCTCTCTCTCATCCTCGCATAACTGAGAATAACTTCCTATATCTATATAGAGCTCTCCATTTAAACACATATCCTCTGTTTCATTTTGTAGCTCCTCTGCATGCACCCCATATAGAGTAGTAGCATCTTGATGCTCGTCTGGCACCACCGCAGTGGCTTCTGATTGAGCATCTTCTCTGATCTCCTCCATTGATGCCGTTGTGATTGGCACATGGTAGCCTTCATACATCCTTGCACTACGAGGGGCTACCTCTATGACGTACCACCAATTTGATGTAGACTTTGTAGGATGAAATATTACCTGCCAGAGCCACATAACTTACATGAGAGCTTTCAAGCACATAACTTGTAAAAGGGGGATGTTAACTATTTACATACTTTCTTGTTCACAATGCTCGGGTAGTACGAAAGTTTCTCTTAGGTCAGTCCATTTCTTAGTAGAATCCACCTCAAGAAAACCAGACTCTCCTCTACCCACAGCAGCGTTGCGACCCTCCATGATTATCTTGAACCATTGCACGTCGAACAAGTCGACAAAAAATCCTTTGTAATCGATCCTCAAAATTTCTTGTAGCGTGCCGAAGTAAGTGAGTTCTGCCACCACAGGATCTGCATCAGAGGAACGTCGTCGACTAGACTGTTCAAATTTTGCCATGATTCCACAATCTTGAGTAAAACGCTTTTTGTCGATTCGTTCCACCCTAAAATGTTGACCTTTACACCATGCTACTGTGTATGACTTATACTACAACGAACAAAGATTATGAGTGGCCGTTCAAACGTTTAGAAATAAAGTCACTTGCTAGTCGTACATTGCAAACTTACCTTGGTCGCGCAACCCCGAGAGTACTCCCACTCTTCTTCAGTCACTTCGTCACCGCATTGTTGTGCGCTTTTCAATTGGTTGTGCAACCATCTTAAGCTCATGAATATTGGTAGGCCCTCCAGACCCGTCGGATAGTGCATCGGTGGTCGTCTTCCCCGTCTCCACTCGATTCGTGCCCTTTGTCGCTCTTGCTTTGCATCCTCATATTGTGAAATCCACTTTTCAATCACTAGATTTTGAAGCATGCAAAATCGGTTGATTTTAGCCTCTAGATCTTCCGTCATCTTCTTCTCAACACCGAGATTGCACATGACAATCCCAGATATGCGCTCATCATCTATGGTTCGCCATAGCGTGTCCCGGGCTTTATCAAATCCGTCTAGCCACTCTCCAATGTACACTAGGGACTCTGATACCAACCAACCTTCTGCCATGCTACCCTCTGGACGTGCCTTTTGATGCACATATCCCTTAAGCGTTTTCATGAAACGTTCTATGAAGAACATCCATTCTAGAATGAACGGTGCCAGCTATTTCTACCTCATCAACTATGTGAACAAGAAGATGCACCTGAATGGTTAGCATGGTAGTAGGAAAATGTTTCTCAAACATGCACACAAGCTCCGCAGCATTTAGTTTGGCGAATGGTATGGAGTCTACGTTGATCTCCTTTTGTGAGATCCATTGCACCAGCTTTGCAAGTTTGTAGATTGTGTTACGGATGTCGAGAGACAAACATCCCTCAATGGCAACCGGTAAAATAAACTGTAAAGTATGTGCAACAATGATATTAAAGTCCACATTTTATGCAATGATATTAAAGTCCACTCTGAACGTACCTAGCACATTTTATGCCAATCGTGTGACTTCAAACCGGTAAGCTTTCCTACTGTAGTAAAACACGTTCGGAGCGAGTGCATTACGCCAGTGGGGGTCCGCAAAGATCGAATGGTCTCTTTTACTTTGCATTCTTGGGCTCCTGTGAAAATCCATGGTGCTTTAGGGAGTTTTATCGATTCATCAGACGCTGTTTGCGGCCAATATTGCTCCATACGATCCACATTTCTAAGGTCCACTCTGGCTCCCAAAGTATCTTTCTTGCCGGTCAGATGGTCCCATAGTAGATTACCCATATGTGCATTGGATCGAGCAAGTGATTGATCATGAGTCGGGGCTAGTATGGTAACTCGTACCATAGAGATAGTCTCTTCATCCCTGGAGGCAATCCGTCACCGCACATCTCCTTCTGCTCTAACCATGCTTGTGCAGACATCCTTGGTGGCTCTCTTTCCAAAAAGCCGTCGCGTAACACATGATTCTCTGGAAGATACACTTGATGACCTTCGTAGATTTGCTTCTTCAGTGAGGGCGCCCTACGTGCATTCAGTCTAGGTCCACATGTGACACATGCTCTGTATCCGCTTGTTTGAAGCCATGCATGTATACACATGATAATAGATCAACTATGGGAAAAAACAAGATTTACAGTGTCTGAGTGAGGAGTGTCAATAGATCACCGAGCATTCTGTTAGCCCGGGATAGTCATGCATGGTCCACATTAGAATGCCTCTGATCAAAGCATTCCGTCGTCCTGTGTGTCGACTCATATCCACCACCTCTATGCCAATCCACAATTGTTGTAGCTCTTCCAATAGTGGACGAAGATACACATCCATATTCTCCACTTTATATCGCCCTGGCACAATCAAGCTTAGCCATAGGTGCCCCTTCTTCGTAGTCAACCACGGGGAAATGTTGTAGTTGACGATGACAACAAGCCATACACTGTAAGATGTTGATCTTTGACCAAATGGATTTACGCCATCCATAGCCAGGCCTAAGCGCAAATTTTGAGCTTCCCTGGCAAAATCCGACCATGTTCCATCTATATGTTTCCAGGCTGCGCAATCTGCAGGAATTCCTAGCACACCATCCGAAGATTTATTCTCCTCATGCCATGATGCTAGGGCGGCCATGGACTTACATTCGAAGAAATGCTTGATGCGAGGAAGAAGAGGAAAATTTCGCAAAACCTTTTGTGGAATTTTTGTCTTGTGGAGATCTACTCGATGTCTTTCGGAATCACATTTCGGACACTTCTCCATGTCTATGTATTCCCCTCTGAAAAGAATGCAGTCATTAGGACAAGCGTGGATAGAATTGTAATCCATCCCCAAGTTTCGCAAAATCTTTCTTGCTTCATCTCGGGAATCTGGCATCACATTGTCAGCTGGTATTATGTGCTCTTTAAGCAATCTACACAACATAAAAATACGATACAGTTGTGTAAAAATCTATAAGATCATTATACATTTAGAGTTTTATTAAAGTAAACTAATTGTAATAGATCACCTAAAAAGCGTTGTGACGCTAGTGTCACTCCATCCAAACTTTGCCTGCATGTTGAGAAGAACCAGGAGTGCTTTCAATCTAGACATACGTGCACCATTATACAATGGCGTATCGGCTTCACTTTTCATATCATCATAGATAAGCCTTTCTGAATCCATGATCGTCTCGATCATTTCATCAATCTCGGGCTCAAACATTGCCTCTTTGGGAATGTGCTCTGCATGATCATCCCCCGAGCTGTCAGAGGCTACATCTTGTGGCCTCACATATGCTGCTTGACTAAAGCGCCTGCGAACACGTCTATTGGGTTGCAAGATTGCTGCTTGTTGGCCAGTGTCAGAGTCCGACGAGTTATAATTGGCAACAACTCGATCTATAATAGATGGATCGAACTCGCCAAATTCGCGAACGTGCTGCAAAGAAACACGTCTTGTCCGTCACACAGCATGCTTGCATTGATTACAAGGACATAAGACCCTCGTTGAGAGATAGGTGTTTCGGTTGGACGGTCCCACATCCTCGTCACTACTCATAATGAGGATAAAAATCTTATAACTTGAACAACAAATTTAATATTCTATTGGCATTCTTCGTCTTATCTCTCTCTCTCTCTCTCTCTCTCTCTCTCTCTCTCTCTCTCTCTCTCTCTCTCTCTCTCTCTCTCTCTCTCTCTCTCTCTCTCTCTCTACCTCGCATTCTCTAGTCATGTCCAATCCCCGCACACCTCGGTCTAGAGGTGCACGGAGATCAGAACCACCGAGTTATAATCTCGTCTTTATTGGTCAATACCTATATTTGTGCGTACAAGAAATCTACAGACCCATGTCTACATGATACTGCATGTAGTGGACAAAACCCCTTTGCCTCTTCTCTAGCTGCAGCACTTCACAGCATCTTAACATCTTTTCACAGTAGATCTTTTCACTGTTCGTCTAACTCTAAACCCTAAACCGTAAGTAATTCTTGCGTGGACTCGATCTAACGTAAATAAGCGTAAATCTAAATAAATGTAAATCTAACTAAAAATAAACCTAAATCTAATTTAACGTAAGTCTACATCTAACCTAATCTTTAATGTCTTTTGGGATAGTTTCCTACGACGTTAAAACTCTCTTCTTCTTGTGTGTGTGTGTGTGTGTGGGTAAACCTAAATAAACCTAAGTCTAATCTAATATAACATAAATCTAAATCTAACGTAAATTATGTTATATTAAAAACAAAGAACTAAACTAACAGGGATTATAAGAACCTTAAAACTGATTTAACACATAATTTTTCACATAACTCGGCAAGAGTTGGCATTCTCCTCACTAAACATGTGAGAGTTAACTTCCGGTGGTGACGCTGCCTCATCTCCATCCACATCTGACGACAGCAATTGGCCCTTTGGACCGTTCCGGCTCTTGTTACTAACTTTGAAGTTGCTGTTGAATGACTAGAGGTTGTCTAGATGGTCATTGTCAAGGATGCAGTGAGTCTTGCCGCCGTGAAGATCCACCTTCTTCCCTATATTCTGAAGACATTTCACCAGTACTTTTGGATCGACGGAGCCCACCATGAGTGAAGGCAGCAATACCCTATATTCCATTGAGGGCTTTCCTCACTCGCTTCATGCAGGCATCGCAGTCTATGGAGACCTAAATCTAATCTAATATAACGTAAATCTAAATCTAGCGTAAATAAACGTAAATCTAACTAAAAATAAACTTAAATCTAATCTAATTTAACTTCTTCTTGTGTGTGTGCACGTGTGTGGATGTGTGTGCCAATAAAAAGAGATAAATGGTATAACCTTTCTATCACCCATACCAAGTATGATAGATTGGTTATGCCATTTCCCTCTTGAATAATAGGTCTTGAGTTCAACTCCTCGTCGGCTAGATCTTTAGGTCTTATAATTTTAATTAGTTTCCTACGATGTTAAATTAGTTTCTCTCTCTTTCCCTCTCAATGTGTGTGCGTTTTTTTGTTTATGCATGTTTTCTCTCTCTTTTCCTCTCTCAATGTGTGCGTTTTTTGTTTATGCATGTTCTCTCTCTCTTTTCCACTCTCAATGTGTGCGTTTTTTGTTTTTGCATGCTCTCTCTCTCTCTTCCTCTCTCAATGTGTGTGTGCATTCTTTGTTTATGTATGTGTGTGTGCGTTTTTGTTTATGTTTGTACTCTTTCTCTCTCTCTCTCTCTCTCTCTCTCTCTCTCTCTCTCTCTCTCTCTCTCTCTCAAAAACACTATGTGTGTGTGTGTGTGTGTGAGAGAGAGAGAGAGAGAGAGAGGGAGAGAGAAAGAGGGGAAGGGAACATGAGAGTGAGGAGAGGGAAGGAGCATACCTGGCTCTCCTTCCTCTCCTCGTGTGTGTGTGTGTGTGTGGAGAAGAAAGAGAGAGAGAGAGAGAGGGAGGGAGAGCGTTACCTGCTCCTTGCTTGAGGGCGCCGAAAAACTGAGATCTGAGATCTGAGTTTTTGGGCGGTCTCTGCTCAGATCTGAGTTTTTCGGTGCTCTCTGTTATTTTTTTTAGCCCAGCCAGCGTCGCTATAGGCGTCGCAAATTTACAAGTAAATTTGCGACGCTCATAGCGACGCCGGGATTTTTTTTTTGAGCGTCGCTGTGTGAGCGTCGCTAATATGAATAGCCTCTTGTAGTGTGATCTGTTCTGCTCTTAAGACATGCTTGAAGAGTGATACATGGGCATATGGATCCCCCGATCCGCTATACTTCTTGCGCATGCACTTCACTAGTTGAGATGGCGTGATCCGTCTATGGTTTGCGGTCAATATCATTGCTCCCATGTCTCAACTTAATCGTTCTTGTGCTTCAGGGAGGTCGTAGGTTTCTCTCGTTGGCTCCCCCGCCCCAAATCTACTAGTAGTAGGCAAATGTGATGGGGTGGCTGCAAATGTTGGACTTACAGCCGTGTGTGTAGAGATAGGAACCGCACTACCTCGATTCGTAGCCATTGATTCTCTGGAATGTAACGTTCCCATGGGGCTTGGCATCGAATAATGAGGTCGACTGAAAGAATCAGCTACATGAGTCCTCCCTCCACCTGTGGTCAACGGTTCTGGCATGACAGTTGTAGGTGCTGGTCTTAGCGGGATTGGAGTGACATAATACTGATGAAGTGGTCCCCCAAAGTACATATATCCTTCCAATTCTTTTTTATCGATTGCTGCATATCGTCTTCCATACTTGTCGTATGCTGCAATTTTCATTTCCGCTCCCTCTGTGTAGGTGAAGACATAAAGTCTTTTCCGCTCAATCACCTCTCCGACGTAGGGTTCCTCGCATCTATAATAGAGATCTTGCTCTCCATTATTATACTTGTATAACCCCTACTAGACATTATCCGTGCTGATTCTCAATGTTTTGTTCTCTCGCCTTAATCTCGCATTAGGTAAGCTCATTGTTGGTATCTTTTCCTCGTGTTCCTCATCTATTTTGGCTTTTGTGCCCATCAATACCCACTTGTCTACAATGTTAGGATTCAGGACTACCAAGTACATGATACCCTCATCATCTAGGTACCTGTCACCGCTATAGCTCACAGGCACTAAGTCCCTGAACTCACTTGGTCTATCTTCTATTTTCACACAGTAGTGGTCCATACCATCTTTGTATATCTTGGCACCTTGCTTGTTGTGATATTGATACTTGATGAACAATAGCTTTTGTGTGGTCGAGGGGTCTGATGGTCCTGCTGCCATTTTTTCTCTTCCGTTTAGTTTTAATTGTCCCAAGTATTCTGTGAAATACTCGAAAGATCTCTCTGAAGAAGTATCGGAGACGCCTTCTTCAAGGATCGACTCTAATGGTCGTACTATCCCTTGGTTTACACTCTCCTCCGTTGATGCAACACTCGTTTGATCCGCTAAATTTAGGTGTCTGGTGTTGATTTGTTTTCCCGATCTCAAAAACATGAAGAAAGTGGGATTTACTGACTGAATCCAAACCTCTTACATGGAGATGGAAATATCTTCCAATTCCTGCGACTGCATGGGTTGTTACTTGATCGGTCTCTGCAAATGAATACACTGGATGGCTATGAGATCACTATATCATTCCAACTGTGAGCAGATTGAACACTTCAAACTGATCTCAACACAATTTTTCTTGCAGACTATTGACAATATATCCAATTTGAGTTTTGACAACTCCTGGTATCTTAAATCTAGGTCTATGAGCAGGTAAAAAATGAGTTGGATCTGGGCCAGAGGTACACCGATCCCGATCGTACTTCTGAGCCCAAATCAGATGAAACTTCACCAGATTGTTCACTAGGCTATTTTAAGACTACCTACCAGACACTTTTGTATTTGGACTCAAAAAAGTCAAGTTTTTACCATTTCTTGGTTGGAAGTGCCCGTTTTTCCAAATTTATCAGTTTGACTGGATTTTGATGTTTGATTTGGGATTTGAGAGATACCTGGGGTTGTTCTGTGTACAAGCTATCTGTAGGAGTACGAGCGGAAGTGCGACGCGAGAGAGAGTGCGAGAAGAAGAGCACGACGATATGGTGAACTCGCTCTACTGTAATGTGTAGAGCATAGTGAGTTCTTATTAGGTTTTTACAAAAGAATATGTGTACATACCTGGTGGCCCGCCCACTTACCTGGGCGACCACATTGGGCTTTATACCCCAACAACCTCCCACTTAAAGTCCAATGTGGTACTTTAAGTGTGAGAGAAGCTACTATACAAGCTAATATACAAGAGATGTAGAGAAGTGATGTACTACCCTACACCTAACGGCTTGCGAAAATGCGCAAAGCTCTCTCAGGGAAGTCCTTTTGTAAGTAGATCAACAGGATTTTCTATGGTGTGAACTTTGAGAAGCTGAAGTTTCTTATCCTCGAGCATTTTCATGATGAAATGATACTTCACATCCACATGCTTTGTCTTTGAGTGATAAACTGGATTGCGAGCCAATTGTATAGCACTTTGACTATCACAATATCACACAGGCATCTCTTCTTCGATTCCCAAATCTGTAACTAGTCGATTAAGCCAAATTGATTCTTTGCATGCCTCTGATGCTGCAACATATTCAGCCTCTGTAGTAGACTGAGTAACACAATCTTGTAATCTAGAACGCCATGATACTGCTCCACCAGCCAATGTAAAGACATACCCTGACGTAGACCTTCGGTTGTCTAAGTCACCTGCATAATCTGAGTCTGTAAAAACCTTTACACTTAGCTCCTGACTCCCATAGCATATACGCATACCCTTTGTAGCTTTCAGGTATCTCAATATTCCTTTCACTGCCTCCCAATGTTTCTTGCGTGGGTTTGACATGTATTGACTTACTACTCCCACTACAAATGCAATGTCTAGGCGAGTAGAAATCATTGCATACATCAAACTATCCACTGCAGACACATATGGAATCTTATCCATTCCAGCCTGCTCTTCCTCAGACACAGGACAATCTTGTTTGCTAAGTTTCACATATGGTGGCAATGGAACACTCAGTGCCTTTCCCTTCTCCATATTGAAACGTTGCAAAACCTTGTCAATATACTCTATTTGAGATAACCAAATCAACTTCTTTGATCTGTCTCTCTCAATGCGCATACCAAGTATATGACTTGCCTCACCCATGTCTTTCATGTCAAACGATTTTGCCATCTTTGACTTCAAAGCTAAAATTTATTCCAAGTGCTTGCCAGCAATCAACATGTCATCCACATACAAAATAAGGATAAGCCAACTACCATCCTTAGCCTTCTTTGTATATAGACAGTGATCGAACTCACTACGTTTGTAGCCTTGAGAAAGAATAAACTTGTGGAATTTATGGTACCATGCCCTCGGTGATTGTTTTAAGCCATAAAGACTCTTTAACAACTGGCATACCCAATCTTCCTTGCCTTTGTCAACAAACCCTTATGGCTGATGCATGTAAATTTCCATATCTAAATCACCATGCAAGAACGTTGTCTTGACATCCATTTGGTGCAACACCAAATCTAATATGGCAACCAATGCAAGAAAGCATCTCAATGTAGTCATCTTGACCACCGGAGAGAAGACTTCATCAAAGTCAATGCCTTGTTCTTGCTTAAAGCCCTTGGAAACAAGCCTTGCTTTGTACTTTGACTGACTATCATGAGCGGTGATCTTATACATGTAAACCCATTTACAAGGTAGAGCCTTTTTGCCCTGTGGTAATTTAACTAGCTTCCATGTCTTGTTTTTATGCAGAGTTGTCATCTCTGACTGCATGGCCAATTGCCAATTCCCGGAGTCCTTCATTTGCACTGCTTGCTTGTAACATGAAGGCTCATTGCAATCAGTCAACATGACATAGTTCATAGATGGAACAAATCTATTAGGAGGTCGCATGACACGTCCAGATCTACGCACAATAGGTGGCTCAGGCTCAGCCACAACCTGTGGTTTCACTCTATCCTGTCCTTGCTCCTCTTAAGCCCTGACATTTTGTCTTGCACGTGCAGGTCCATATTCTTGGAAGAAAACTCTTCTAATCTCCTCAACCCTCTTTGTTTTAGAATGATATTTGGATTCATTAAAGTGAACATCATTGCTGCGAACAACCTTTCTGGATTCGGGATCCCAAAGTCTGTACCCCATCTCACCAGAATTACCATAGCGTAGAAAGATGCACTTTCTACTCTTTGGCTCAAGTTTGTTCCTAAATTCCTTTGGAACGTGAGTATATGCCTCATAGACAAAGACTCTGAGATGCTTGTATGAGGGCATTTTGCCTGACTATACCACCTCTGGCACTGAATCCTTCTGCAAAACCTTGCTAGGAGATCTATTTACAAGATGAACAGTTGTTGATACAGCTTCAGCCCAAAACCCATTTGGCAGTTGTACATTAGACAACATACTTCTGACCTTCTCTTGTATGGTCCTATTCATCCTCTCAGCAACACCATTTTGAGGAGGATTGTAAGGAGCAGTAAGTTCATGTTTTATACCTTTTGACTCACAAAAGTCCTGAAAGGCCTTTGAAACATACTCTCCACCATTGTCAGTGCGTAAGCATTTAAGCTTCTTGCCACTCTGATTCTCCACAAGTGTTACAAACGTTTTGAAAACACTAAATGCTTCATCCTTGTGCTTGAGAAAGTAAACCCATACTTTCCTTGTACTTTTCTTTGGTCCTTCCCCTGACAACTAAGGCTGTTCGTTTGCCTTTGTCCATTGTCTTTCTATCGGTTTCTTCAATAAACAGACTTCCTTCTACACCTGCTATGTTCAAACCATCTGGAGGTGCATAATTACTCAAAGCTGTGCGAAAAGTGTCCCAACTTTCCGGCAATGTGATCAATAGGAACATAGCTCTAACAGGTTCATCAAACTTGACACCTTGAGCTGACAACTGACTATAGATTGTGTTGAATTCATTCAGATGATTGGACATAGGTGTCCCTTCTTTCATCTTCAAGTCAACAAGCTTCTTAACACTAGGTTGGTAACCTAACAGGACATAAAAGTGTCCTTTTAGGGTTTTGAAAAAAACCTCCAAAACCATAGTAGATCCACTCATTTTGTAAGCTCCTCTCACGAGGTTATAGTTCAAGGCCTACTACACATGGAAAAAATAAGAAACTTGTAAAATTTCTCATCTTTTGGTCACACCAAGCCTCCAAAGTTGATGGACCAGTACATTTTCATCAAAACAGTCATTTCTTATGTTTTGTTGCATAAAAATAAGATTAGGTATTTTTGTAGGACTTGAGATAAATTCCCTAGTTAACTTCAATGGGTTGGTGATCAGAACATATGATTGCTTCTCACTCACTATTTTTTGTTTTGCCAAAAGAAATAGGTACAAAAAAGTTGATTTTTTACCATTCTGCAAACCTATCATCAAAGTTTCTATAGCCACTCTCAGTACAAATAATATATGCATGTTTTCTTAGTTCCCTATTATCCTTTAGGTTCATAAGGAGCCATGGATCATGTCAAAAGAATAATACATCTCTTACCAAGGGGAATCTTGGGGACAAAGATGAAGTGCTAAATACAACAAACATGAAAAAACTGGGTTCAACATTATGAGTTGTAGAATCCCATAGAAACTATTCAATATCTAGCCAAATTTGATCCTTATGACTAGATATGGTTACTACCTACGAAATGCATGTAGTTGTCACAAGAAACTAACAATATTGAAAAAGTTATATTTGATATACTAGAATGTTTTGTTTTCTTCTATAATTGAAAAAATCAACCATCGTTGTCCACTATGAAAAATAGGGTATTAGGTGCCCCAAAACTAAAGGAATATTAGCTTTATGTTACAATATGCGACATAGAAAATCAAAACTACATTTGGATATTATGAAAGCCACCAAAAAAGTCATAGAAGAGCTAAAATTGGCTAAAAAATAGGATTTGATAATTTTTGTAATTTGGTCATAACTTACAACTTTAACATTTATTTATCCCTAGAAGCATCGGGACATATTGAGGACTACTAAAGATAGTTCTCTAGCATTATAGACCTCACAAACATGAATTCTAGAGTGGTATAGTTGCAAAAAGTTGAAAAAAGCCAAAAACAAGACCCGTTTTTTCACACAGTTTAGGTTGTGAAATGTTGTGCAAGGACAAGGTTAAAGATGGAATAGATATTCCAAAAAAATGTCGAGTTTTTTTCAGCTCATGAGACAACTTTCTAGACAGGTAGCACCTCAAAACCCATTTTGAAAATCTTGACATAATTCAAGGAAAATGGTCACTTAACAGGACATAAAAGTGTCCCATTACCAACCTAGTGTTAAGCCAGTATACCTGTGAAGCTGCACTCTGTTTCTCATAAAGATCACTCAGCTTTAACCATGCTTGATAAGCCGACATCTCGTCTGCTACATTGAAGTAAACGATTTCTGCCAAAGTTAGCATAATGGTATAAAGTGCCAATTCATCCATTTCGCTCCATTCATCTTCGTCCATATCTTCTGGTTTTATCCCCTTGAGCTTTATAGGTTTTATCTTCTTCTTTTGTACCAACACATGCCAAATATGCTTCTTCCACAATGGGAAATTGGTTCCATCCAGCTTCTTGATATTGTAAAGAGCAGTGTCCTATGATCCAGCCATAGCTACGCTTCACAGTAGTTTACTTTCCTAGGAAAAATTTAGCAGAGTTTCCCCTGTAAACTGTCCTCTGAACCAATATCAACCTATCAAATGAACCAAGAAAGCTTCAGATTCTGTAAAAATTTTGGCAGAGTCTCCTTTGTAAAATGGCTCTGGTGTACTAAAAACAGACCAAAAAACAGCTCAAAAAACCACTGTCTCTCTAACACTGTAAGCTGTGGGTAAACCTGTCCTGCACCTGTACTGTCTCTGACTGTCCTGTCACTCTCCTGTAAGCATAGACTGCGACAATGCCTCAACGGCAGTAAAGAAAAGATGCAATCCCAACTGTCTAACTCACAGTCAATACATCCTAGCTGCCTATCTAAGGGTGCTCGAGGGATCGCTCCAAGACCTGTATCACCGAAAGGATCTCAACATTCGAGAATCCCCCAGCTCAATAAAACCTCACTCGACCCTCAACAAAGGCTGCAGTAAATCTGACAGTACATAGACTTCCCACAAAGTCATACATCCACAAATTTCCCACTGTATGCTGTAACCGCTACGACGGTTGTTTGCTGCGTGACTCACAGTCAGCAAACCCTCAACAGACATACATCATCTCTGACAATACATCCCATGTGGAAGTACCTGCAATGTCAGGATGAAATCTGAAATATCAAGCAGCAAACACAAGCTACCTGATGAACTAGTGGATGTCGCCTACAGTCTGTGTGTAGATGCACCCGTGTCATATGCGACACGCCTCCAAGAACTGTGAGACATCCTTTGATGTGTAGACAACCACAAATCAACACTCTGGGAGTGTCGATATCCTCAGCACTTGTAGTCGTAGGCCGAAAACCCCAAATTTGCAGAGTCGGATCTGCACCCGCTGAGACCACGTAGTCGAAAATGGCCTGCGCAGAACTTTGTCAAAGCCGAACGATGACCGAGATGATCTCAGAATGAAATTCTGAGCACACCAAGCCCTACGGCCTACCCACAAGATTTGGGGCCGTGTCTTTGTCTGTCAAATTTCACTCCAATCTGAGCTGGTGACTCTAGCCTCCTGCAGTGCTTCCCCGAGCCTCGATCCGAGATCTGATACCAGTTGTAGGAGTACGAGTGAAAGTGCGACGCGAGAGAGAGTGCGAGAAGAAGAGCACGATGATATGGTGAACTCGCTCTACTTTAATGTGTAGAGCATAGTGAGTTCTTATTAGGTTTTTACAAAAGAATATGTGTACATACGTGGCGGCCCGCCCACTTACCTGGGGACCACATGGGGCTTTATACCCCAACACTATCCCTCTGTATATTTCCTTCTTAGTTTTGATGTGTTTTGGCCTATTGAAAGTCAATTTCTAATCCAATTTAGCAACTTTTGACTTGGATCTGTGTTTAGATGGTTTGACAGGTATTTTGAGGTTTTTGGCTCTAGGTCCTTTAGACTTTTATGTTTGTATACATCTGGGGATACCATAGATGAAATCTAGTAAAAATCTGACACTTAGGTACACCGATCGCGATCGTACTTCTTAGCCCAAATTAGACCAAATTTGGCATGCTTGTAGACACTGATGTTTTAAGGCTATCCCCAAAGTCTTTTTGCATTTGGATCACTAAAAATCAAAATTTTGCAGTTTCTAGGTCTGTCAGGCTAGTTTTACTCAAGTGGCATGATTTCCTTGGTTTTTGATGTTTTTGGGTGTGGTTGCTTTAGACAAACTTGTTTAGAATCTTATCAGGAAGGCACATGTTAAATCTTTTCCAATTCTGACATTGAGGTACATCGATCGCAATTGTAGTACCTGGGCCAAATCTGATGAAATTTTGTGGGAAGTGTTTCCTAGTGTTTTGTGCTACCACTTTGTGATTTGAATCAATATCAACCCTGTTTGGTCAGATTTTCATAATTTCAGAGTCTTATGGCTTTTTTGGCCAAAGTTATTGTTTTTTGGTTTCTCGACTCTTACTTTTGCCCCAAATCTGATTGGAATGTGATTTGCTTATCCTACTCCTAAGTACAAAAATGAAAAAACATAAGAAAATGAATCGAACTAAACAAACACGACGGATTTCGGGTGAGATTTCAGTACTCAATCGAATTAGAGAAATTGAAGAGTAAAAATGCTTTAACACTCTGACTCACAGCTCCCTAAATCTCCTAAGAGAGGATCTAGCCGGTCCACTGGCTCTAGACTCCACTAAGCTCTAAACCCTTGTCTAGCAGCCTAACTGAGGTGTAAAATGGATTTGTGGATTGATCTTTTTTAAGGAGTCTAGCTGCGCACTCGGTCACTCATCACCTAAGGTGCATTCCTCGGCAACGGCACCAATGTTTGCGGGTCGCCGCGACGAACGTCCATAGCATAGCTCTCAAGCATTAACATATTTATCATTACAGGGGAAGCGACTCGGATGAGGCATGGAAACTCACTAGGGTGTTAATCCTAATGAAGTGAACTCAAAGAGATGCAACTACTAACTCTACAAGTAATTCAAATGCATTACCGCCAAGTAATCTGCCTATGTTCTCCTACACCGTTCTTCAGTCATCACATCTGTTTACGATGCAAATCATACTAGAATCGTACGAAACTTGCAGGGAAGCTACAAGCGGTTATGAGGAACATGTCCTATCACTGTCACAGCATTCTGGAGAGGTACAACGATCGTGATTGTTCGTCCCAAAGTCAAATAAAATAGCGAACATGTGATCCTAATGGGTCGTTTTAGGGTCCCTAAAGCCCCTTCTAGGGTCAAAACAACATAAAACAAGCATATAGACACTCAAAACAGTGATTTAAGGCCTCAAACTCGTAGTTGAAAACCTACACCGAATCTTGAATAATTACACTTGAATGAAAGAGCAAGAGGAGAGGAACACAATGCAATAAACAAATCTGAATTTGGATTATCGTAGCCGCATTGGCGAAGATTACAAGTTTGAACAAGACGGAGATCTCCAACATACGCTGTCTTCTCAGTTCTCCATTAAAAGATTATCCTCCTACTTACAAAAAATGACCTTTATAGATTAGGTCTTTACAATTGGCTTGTCCGGCCATAAGCTCCTAAACTTCTAACTGGCTCTCTAATATACAATTTCTCCCATAAGAATAATCATACATCCTTTGACAAATTCCCGGCTTAGAGATGCTTCCTTAGAAAAGAATTTCACAATGATTTCTCAGAAAAATATGATCCTTCTGTAAATGGTCGCTTGTTGCTTCATCCGCCAAACACTCCCTCCTTCCTATGTTCTCCTACACCGTTCTTCAGTCATCACATCTGTTGACCATGCAAATCATACTGGAATCGCACGAAACTTGCAGGGAAGCTACAGGGGGTTATGAGGAACATGTCCTATCACTGTCACAATATTCTGGAGAGGTACAATGATCACGATCGTTCGTCCCAAAGTAAAAAAAAATAGCAAACAGGTGATCCTAATGGGTCGGTTTAGGGTCCCTAAAGCCCCTCCTAGGGTCAAAACAGCATAAAACAAGCATATAGACACTCAAATAGCGATTTAAGGTCTCAAACTCATAGTTGAAAACCTACACCAAATCTTGAATGATTACACTTCAATGAAAGAGCAAAAGGAGAGGAACACAATGCAATAAACAAATCTGAAGTTGGATTACCGTAGCCGCAATGGCGAAGATTACAAGTTTGAACAAGATGGAGCTCTCCATCGTACGCTGTCTTCTTAGTTCTCCATTAAAAGATTATCCTCCAACTTACAGAAAATGACCTTTATAGATTAGGTCTTTACAATTGGCTTGTCCGGCCATAAGCTCCTAAACTTCTAACTGGTTCTCTAATATACAATTGCTCCCATAAGAATAATCATACATCCTTTGACAAATTCCCGGCTTAGAGATGCTTCCTTACAAAAGAATTTTACAATGATTTCTCAGAAAAATATGATCCTTCTGGAAACGGCCACTTGTTGCTTCGTTTGCCAAACACTAAGTGTCAAAGGCCAGTAATTGTGACAGTAGACACCAGTCCTACAGGAATTGGATGGACAATAGGGAGAGATGACAAAGAAGGACACATGTATGTGGTGAGATTTGGAGCAAAGGTACTAAGTGATGGCCAAAGAAACTATCCACTAATAAAGAGAGAGTTATGGGGTATGGTTACTGCCTTGAAAAATGGAAAAGAGTACCTAATTGGTGCATTTGTGGCTGTAGAAATAGATTGTCTACCAGTTCTTGGGATGATTACAAGCTGCTCAACACCGGACATTGCTATGTTGCAGTGGATTGCCTACATTAAGTCCTTAAACCCTAAGTTTAAGCACATTGCAGGTAAAGACAATACAATGGTAGATATGCTATCAAGCGCAAGGTATGAAGATGAGTCACATATGATTGATGAAGGGAGATGATGTGGGCACAAAGTTCTATTCCATCTCTCATGTCAAAAAAGGTAACAATTTATGCATGACTAATCCACTTGAACTGTTCTTGAAAGATCTTTATGAAGGTGATTGGCTTCTTATTGGAAGCTACTTGAGTACTCTAACAAGATGATTGGTCTAAACATGAATTCAAGAGCATACGCAGAAAAGCATATGGCTATTTTTTGAGGGATGGTTACTTGTGGAAGCATCCTAAACAAAAGGGTGCTACACCACAAAGGTGTTAGAAGCGGCTAACGGCTACACCAATTATGCACCAAGTTGTGGATGTGCCATAGTGCACAATATTTACTTTTCATTGTATAGGGATAAGGCTCATTTAGGAGTTCCAAAGTTGTATGAGTTTAAGCTAGAGAGCTCACTTTATCCCATAGTTGAAGGGTTTGAGGCCCAAAACTATAAAAGAGCCCTATGCTTAATGAGAGGTCATTCTAGAGTGGTCCTTTTGAGAACTCTCTCCCTAGAGTAGCTCTTGATGGCCTAGCCTTTGAGCTTAATGCCCATGTTTACAAGGCTAGTGCTAATCACATGTAATTAGTGTAATCCTCTCTTAATTCATCTAGTCTTTATTATGTTTTCAATCATGTTTCTCTACTTTCCTTCATTGTTTTGAAGTGTTGATCTTCTCTAATCTAACTCTTACTTATGCTAATCTACTCCGATTAGTGGAGTCCTTATCTAACTCTCTCGATTAAGCAGAGTGGGCGTACTCGTGATTGAGGGATTAGAGTTTTCCTCTAATGGTGTGCTTGTGTGTGTAGGTTTAAGAATCCTTGAGCTTAATTTGACTATGTGTGACTTAATTTGGACACCATGATTGGCATGGTTGGGGTGGCTGACTTGAATGCGATCTTGTGTGCTTAATCGCCAATGCATGTAATTAGAGTTGTGCTTGAGAGATTCCAAGATTAGTGTGTTTCACTTCGTTGCTTGATGTGTGTAGATGATTGCTTGTATTGATGCTTGTTGTGAGATTAGCATTAGTTTATTTGGGATGATTTCTATTTGCATTGGAGGATGCACGCTCTTGAATCCTCTCAATCTTTGCATCCGATGACGCTCTCACACATTCTTTGTGTGATGCCTCCAGGCCCTAGCCGGGTCATGCTCTCTCTTTCCGGATTGATAGATTTTGTGGGAGATTGCCTATGCTATGACGAGCATACAACATTGGCGCCCTTTGACGATCATTACTTGTTCTTATGTTTTGCAGCTCAACATTTCTTCCTTGGACTTTCTTTCTACGATGTCACTGTGTCTTGCTTCACCGGGACATGAGGACGTGCGCGAAATTAGGAAGGGGGGAGTGTTAGCAGCGGCTAATGGCTACACCAATTATGGACCAAGCTGTGGATGTGCATAATATTTACTTTTCATTGTATCGGGCTTGGACTCATTTAGGAGTTCCAAAGTTGTATGAGTCTAGGCTAAAGAGATCATTTTATCCCATAGTTGAAGGGTTTGAGGCCCAAAACTATAAAAGAGCCCTATGCTTAATGAGAGGTCATTCTATTTAGAAGGGTAGTGCTAATCACATGTAATTAGTGTAATCCTCTCTTAATGAATATTAATTATGTTGTCAATCATGTTTCTCTACTTTCCTTCATTGTTTTGAAGTGTTGATCTTCTCTAATCTAACTCTTACTTATGCTAAGCTACTCCGACTATTGGAGTCCTTATCTAACTCTCTCGATTAAGCGGAGTGGACGTACTTGTGATTGAGGGACTAGAGTTGTTCTCTAATGGTGTGCTTGTGTGTGTGTATAGGTTTAAGATGCCTTGAGCTTAGTTTGATTATGTGTGACTTCATTTGGACACCATGATTGGCATGGTTGGGGTGGCCGACTTGAATGCGATCTTGTGTGCTTAATCATCAATGCATGTAATTAGAGTTGTGCTTGAGAGACTGCAAGATTAGTGTGTCTCACTTCGTTGCTTGATGTGTGTAGATGATTGCTTGTATTGATACTTGATGTGCGATTAGCATTAGTTGATTTGGTATAATTTCTATTTGCATTGGAGGATGCACGCTCTTGAATCCTCTCAATCTTTGCATTCGATGACGCTCTTACACATTCTTTGTGTGATGCCTCCAAGCCCTAGCCGGGTCATGCTCTCTCTCTCTCTCTCTCTCTCTCTCTCTCTCTCTCTCTCTCTCTCTCCGGATTGATAGATTTTGTGGGAGATTGCCTATGCTATGGCGAGCCTCCAACAAAAGGGTTATATGTAAAAAAGAGACTCAAGTAAAGCTCATGCAAGAGTTTCATGAGAGTATATGGACTGGACACAGGGGTGTGTGGGCAACCTTCTCCAAGTTGAAAGAAAAATACTGGTGGAAGGTATGTATAAAGATGTATCTCAATTTGTAGAGTCATGTGTAACTTGTCAAATGTATTCAAATGTTCGACATCAAGATGGATTGCACCGTAAATATCCACTAGCCATGCACTATAAATGGGTTGTGGATCTAGTCACGATGCCTTTACGACTCCGGCATATGAGATACTTGGTTCTTGCACGAGAGGACCTAACTAATCAGGTTGAAGGAAGAGCATTAAGAGCTAAAACCATAGAAGCCGTGTGCAAATTCCTTGTCGATGAGGTGATTTGCCGTTATGGTTGTGTGGGAAAGATCACTGCAGATAGAGGTGAACTGGATGCCACAAAAGCAAGGGAGTTCTTTTCCAGATTAGGAATCAAGATTTCTCTTACTACAACTTACAACCCTGAAGGCAATGGAAAGAGTGAAAGAGGGCATCCTCCTATCATCAAATCTTTGGCCAAGGCTTGTGAGGGAAGAGGTGGTGAGTGGCCAAAATTGTTACCATATGCTTTATGGGCTGATTGTACAACACATAGCTCAGTAACTTGCTACATGCCTGTGGAGCTAATGTATGGTCAAAAGCTAGTGATGCCGATTGAAGATACAATTCCCACATGGAATGTACTACCTTGGCAAGAGGGGCTTAGCAGGGTAGATCTCCTTGCATTGCACATAAGGCAACTAGAGAGAAGACCTGGAGACATTGAGGTTGCAAAAGAATGACTAAAAAATGCAAGGTTGAAGAACAAGGACTACTTTGATCAACGACATCGGCTCAGGAGCAAAGAAATTGACAAAGGTGACTCGGTTTTAGTATATGATAGTAGCCTTGATAATCAGCACACAGTCATGCGTAAGTTTTCAAAAAGATGGTTTGGACCATATGTTGTAAAGCATGTGAATGAAAAGGCTACTTACAGCTTGTCTGAACTAGATGGTACAGAAGTAAAGATTCCCATCGCAGGAAAAAGGATCAAAATGTTTAAGAGAAGAGGAGACAATGATCCAAAAGATGTTGATGAGGAGGAAGATCAAAACACAGGTGAAGATCAAAGTGAAGATAAAGCTTTGGAATCATCCAGTGAAGAATAAAGCAAGGAAGATGAACAAGAGGTCTGATCTTACAAAGAGAGAATGTGGCACATACCGGAGGATGTGCAAGTTTAGAGGGGATGGATGTCGTGTTGTGACACGTACATAGTGGGAACGCATGATACAAGATCTATCTTGTAACTTTTTAGATACATAATTATATTTCCTATAATGTACATATGCATATCCAACTATAATAATAAGCTTTCTATCTCATCTTATTATTTATCTCAAGGGTAACGTATTCTTACTTCACCATCAAAAAGTACTATGGAAGAAAACGTCAATAGACTTAGGGCAAAAAGCATTGATTATTTATTTCTACTATGTCATTATCATCTTACACCCTAGTTAGATCCCATTCTAGGGTAAATTTCAATATATATATATATATTCTATGTATTTTTCATATATTTCTTATATTTCTTTTTAAATAGCTACTAGGAGGGAATCAAGTCCTAGTGGGACACTAGGTGTCATGATTTCAAAGATACACTTATTTTAATGCATTATTGCAAGCATGATTACCAAAATTTGTCAAGGAGCAATGTCATGCTTTCATATGGCATGAGGTGTCCATTGTAATTAAATAAAATTCTAGGCTAAGGGGACCACAAGAAGACTTTGGCTACCAAAATTGTACCCTATTTTGATGAATTTTTTACACAAAGTTCCAATCCAAATTGGAAAAAGTATATAAAATGGCATCGTACCCAATGAACTGAAATTTTTGCCCATATTTTTACTTTTTTATTTGTAGCCACGGTTGAGGAGATATGATCAAAATACTGGACCCCAATCTGCCCACATCATGCAAGGACATCTCATTTCGAACTTTTCTAGTTTTTGTTCACACTGGCTCTTCTCTTCTTGTGTAAACCCTTGGGGGTTCCCTTCACCTATAAAAGGGACCTCTTCTTCCTTGAAAACCATTGAATCAATCAAGCCATTGATGAGAGGAATTCATGAGGGAGTGAGTAGTAATGCCTAATTGTACTTAGCCATTAACATAAGCCTAAGCCTACACTTTCTCCTAGAGAAAGACTAGCCATTCTTGTAAGCTATCCTTGGAAGATCAACTCTAATTGAATAAGGTATTGGACTTGGTGTATCAATCAAAGTAGAATTCTTCCCTCTTCTTCTTTCTCCATCAAAAATGGTGCCGAAGGGTTTGACAAGTAAGACATATTCTACATTGATATTTTGCTGATTTCTTGTTGTTTTCTTTTTCATCTCTAATCCAACATATATATATCTAATATCATCTCCTTAACCAAACCTATCTCTATCACTCTTAGAAATTCATTCTCTCTGCAAATTTTAGGTTCTCCTTGCTATAGGTACATCTCTCTCTGCACTATCCTTATTGCCTACGGGCAAGAATAGGGCTTGGGAGGGAAACTTCTCATCTCTTCACTTCTCTCATATCTACATTTCTCACATACTATCCTAGATGAATAATCCACATGATCAGAATTTCAATCGCTTCCACTCTATGCGATCTATTAGAATTAACGTATGGATTAGCCGTAAAATACACTTTCAACAACGTATAGTGTTTCTCTTTGGCCCAGAAAAGCTCAATGAAATACTTCTTTTACCGGATCCCATCATACTACCTCTTATAGACTATAACTTTTCTTTTGACGTAAGTGTAGTTATCTTGCTATGAACCAAGAGGATGTGTACACACAATTAATCCGAATAACCAGAAAAAACATATATATTATGGTAAGCACAAAACTACAATTCCAAAGAACAATTCGTAGCCTGTTTGGTCGGCAAAGATTGAACGCCATTAACTCATCTATTAATCCTTTCATATTACCCATGATATGATATGACCATAGCCTTGATGTTTTCATCTTTGTGTTGTTTTGATATTCTCTTTTGTGTTCTTTCATTGTGTGTGAGTGCAAGAGAGAAACAGTGGGGCTTCTTTGATTGCACTTCCTTCCAAACCCTAGTCTTCATCACTACGAGAGGTTGTGTGCTCTTGTAATACTTTTAGAGACGAAAATACATTGGGTTTTTAAAACCCCCGAAGTCGCTATTAGCGTCGATACGAGGATGCCGCTATACGCGTCGCTATGGCATTCGCTATAAGCGTCGCTATAGGCGTTGCTATATAGCGACGGCTATAGCGATGTTGCAAAGCCATCAATAGCGACGCTGCAGAGCCTAATATAGCGACGCCTGACATGAATGTTTTTTGGTGGCAGGGCATTGAATGCTCTGCCACCCATCAACCATATTGAATGTTTCATTTGTCTACCTTTGAAAAAAAGTGCAAAGGTAAATATAGACCCAAAATAGTCACCCACAAGACAATATAATGATTAACTCCATCATCCATAGTACGTATTGTTTGCAAAATAAAGATACAAAAATGACAAGCGTGAATTGATGAAAGTAAATCAATGACAATTGTACACAACAGTAAAATCACTTGATTGTTAATCATTGCAAATGTAATAGTTACAAACCATTGCCATTATTTAAAAAATATGCATCGTTTTCAAAAAGACATAGTTTATACATGGTCTCATGATACATAAGCTATGACAAAAAGAAACTAATGCTATCTAGCTATGGCTAAACTGACATCGTCTAATCAGACGTCTCATCGTGTCCAAGCGGCGTATCTGTCGGATTTTGCAAAAAAAAAAACAATAAGATAGCTTTTTGTAAGTACAAACACATAGCGATGTTTATAAAACAATACAATAAATAGAAAAGAATAAACCCTAATACTAACCATGCCGCCGCGAGAAGTCAGGATGTCTATAAGGGCATTTAACACTAGTCCTGTAAAAAATCAACCACTTTTGTGGCTTTTGTAAAAAAATTCTCAACACTATGTTAGTTATCTAAATAGAAAATGGTTTCAAGGAATTATGACAAACACTCAATATGAGTTGATAAAAAATAGTACAGAGCTAAATGAAGGTCTAAAGGTGTCTTTCCATTGTCATCTTCTACAACTAATTTGTGTATATGGACAAATTTTTTTAATTTTCTTTTGAAAGTAAATCAAATCATTGCTAAGCAGGCCCAAAATTCTTTGAAAAATCCCTCAATAGGTATGTGATAGATATACCAAGCTTTTTTAACTCATATAAAAAGATTGCCGACATTTTTTACTTCTCCAAGTTAAGTGTTGAAGTGGAGTTTTATGTAAAATTTACTAATTTTAGAAAAGTAAAATTTTTTATTTTTAAGATTTTCATGTAAATTGTGTATTTAGAAACCTTTTTTATATCTTGAACCCATATTTAAGAAGTTTCATGAAATTTTGATGTCATATACAAAAGTTATGTTTCATTTACTAGAATCCTAATGTGATCCATTTTTGTGGCTTCAGCCACTTTTGTGGCTCATTACAAGTCTAGTGTTAAGCCCTTCATGCCTGCATACTCATGCTCGTACGGTGTGGGATCACGTCATGTAAACGACCACTGTCAAAACATACAAAGAATCCATTATGTTAGAATTTCAAATCCCATAAACCTTAAACTATCGAACATAGATGCGAAAGCACTTACAAAATCGGCCTCAATTGATGCCCACCCGCCGCTCCGCAAGTGGTGCGAGCTCCCTGCCTCTACTCGCGCTCTGGATGCCTCCTTTTGTTGCTTCCACTTGTCAGGATTCTTGCGCGCTTCTTTCTTCGCATGCTTCCAGTCTTCTTTGGCTAGCCAATTAGGTCTGTTCCACCCATGCTTGATTGCTTTTTGCACTTCAGAACGCTTATGCTTGCAGTATTCGCGCATTAGATTTCAGTATTCGCGCAGTATTTGAAACGCTTATGCTTGCAGTAGATTTGCTTCTTCAGGAAGGGCGCCCTACGTGCATTCAGTCTAGGTCCACATGTGACACATGCTCTATATCCGCTTGTTTGAAGCCCTGCATGTATACACATGATAATAGATGAGCTTGAGAAAAACCAAGATTTACAATTTCTGAGTGAGGAGTGTAAATAGATCACCTGAGCATTCTGTTAGTTCAGGATAGTCATGCATGGTCCACATTAGAATGCCTTTGATCAAAGTATTCCGTCGACCTGTGTGTCGGCTCATATCCACCACCTCTATGCCAATCCACAATTGTTGTAGCTCTTCCAATAGTGGACGAAGATACACATCCATATTCTTCACTTTATATTGCCGCGGCACAATCAAGCTTAGCCATAGGTGCCCCTTCTTCGTAGTCAACCACGGGGAAATGTTGTAGTTGATGATGACAATGGGCCATACACTGTAAGATGTTGATCTTTGACCAAATGGATTTACACCATCCATAGCTAGGGCTAAGCGCAAATTTCAAGATTCCCTAAAAAAATCCGACCATGTTCCATCTATATGTTTCCAGGTAGCACAATCTACAGGAATCTGTAGCACACCATTCGAAGATTTATTCTCCTCATGCCATGATGCTAGGGCGGCCATGGACTTACATTCGAAGAAATGCTCAATGCGAGGAAGAAGAGGAAAATGTCGCAAAACCTTTGTGGAATTTTTGTTCCGTGGAGATCTACTCGATATCTTTCGGAATCACATTTCGGACACTTCTCCATGTCTATGTATTCCCCTCCGAAACGAATGCAGTCATTAGGACAAGCGTGAATCGAATTGTAATCCATCCCCAAGTTTCGTAAAATCTTTCTTGCTTCCTCTCGGGAATCTGACATCACATTATCAGCTCGTAGTATGTGCTCTTTGAGCAATCTACACAACATAAAAATACGGTACAATTGTGTAAAAATCTATCAGATCATTATACATTTAGAGTTTTATTAAAGTAAACTAATTGTAGTAGATCACCTGAAAAGCGTTGTGATGCTAGTGTCACTCCATCCAAACTTTGTCTGCATGTTGAGAAGAACCAGGAGCTCTTCCAATCTACACATACGTGCTCCATTATACAATGGCATATCGGCTTCACTTTTCATATCATCATAGAAGCCTTTCTGAATCCATGATTGTCTTGATCATTTCATCAATCTTGGGCTCAAACATTGCCTCGTTGGGAATGTGGTCTGCATGATCATCCCCCGAGCTGTCAGAGGCTACATCTTGTGGCCTCACATATGCTGCTTGACCAAAGCGCCTGCGAACACGTCTATTGGGTTGCAAGATTGCTGCCTGTTGGCCAGTGTCAGAGTTCGACGAGTTATAATTGGCAACAACTCGATCTATAATAGATGGATCGAACTCGCCAAATTTGCGAACGTATTGCAAAGAAATGCGTCTTGTCCGTCGCACAACATGCTTGCAATGGTTACAAGGACATAAGATCCTCGTTGAGAGATAGGTGTTTCGGTTGGACGGCCCCACATCCTTGTCACTACTCATACTGAGGGCAAAATCTTATAACCTGGCCAAAAAATTTAATCTTCTATTGGCATTATTTGTCTTTTATATCTCTCTCTCTTTCTCCCTCTCTCTTTGTTCACACTGTAAACTACCTCACATTCTCTAGTCATGTCCAATCCCCGCACACCTCGGTCTAGAGGTGCACGGAGATCAGAACCACCGGGTTATAATCTCATCTTTACTGGTCAATTCCTATATTTGTGGGTACAAGAAATCTACAGTACACCCATGTCTACATGATACTGCTTGTAGTGGACAAAACCCCTTTGCCTCTGCTCTAACTGTAGCATTTCAGAACATCTTAACATCTTTTCATAGTAGATCTTTGTTTGTAGCATGCAGGTACGCCATTCTTGCAATGTAGCTGATGTATGCTCAAGGCACTTAATTCTTAATCTAGACTTGACAGGATGTGGTGTGTGTGTGTGTGTGTGTGTGTGTGTGTGACCCTTGAAATCGTCATCTTGCATCACTAATTTCTGTATAGGCTCAATTTGCTCTTCCATCCGCTGAACATGACGGCTTATTGTATGGTAGCAACAGTCAAACATGCAAGTGGAATTGCTGGTCCGCATGGACTGTCGAGGCTGTGAGCGCAGGAAATTTTCTCGCCATTTCTTCTAACCTTATCTTAAACGATTTTCTTGCCATTTCTTCTAACCTTAAATAACCTAAATCTAATCTAATATAACATAAATAAACCTAAATCTAATCTAATATAACGTAAATAAACCTAAATCTAATCAAACATAAATCTATCTAAAAATAAACATAAATTTAATCTAATTTAACTTAAATAAACCTAAATCTAATTTAAAGTAAGTCTACATCTAACCTAATCTTTAACGCCTTTTGGATAGTTTCCTACAACGTTAAAACTCTCTTCTTCTTGTGTGTGTGTGTGTGTGTGTGGGTGTGTGTGTGCCAATAAAAAGAGAAAAATGGTATAACCTTTCTATCACCCAAGTGTGGTAGATTGGTTATGCCATTTTCCTCTTGAATAACAAGTCTTGAGTTCAACTCCTCGTCGGCTAGATTTTTAGGTCTCTTTAATTAGTTTCCTATGATGTTAAATTAAACTCTCTTCTTCTCGGGTGTGTGTGTGGGTGTGTGTGCATGCCAATAAAAAAAGGAGAAAAATGGTATAACTTTTCTATCACCGAAGTGTGATAGATTGGTTATGCCATTTACCTTATGAATAACATGTCTTGAGTTCAACCCATGTCGACTAGATCTTTAAGGTCTCTTGGGATAGTTTCCTACGATGTTAAGCCTCTCTTATTCTTCTTATTTTCTCTCTCTCTCTCTCTCTCTTTGTTTTATATATATATATATATATCTCTTTTCCTCTCTCAATTTGTGTGTGCATTCTTTGATTATGCATGTGTGTGTGCACATTTTTGGTTTATGCATGCTCTCTCTAACTTTTCCTCTCTCAATGTGTGTGTGCTTTCTTTGATTATGCATGTGTGTGTGCCTGTTTTTGGTTTATGCATGCTCTCTCTCTTTTCCTCTCTCAATGTGTATGTGCTTTCTTTGTTTATGCATGTGTGTGTGCATTTTTTATTTATGCTTGTGCTCTCTCTCTCTCTCTCTCTCTAAAAAAAACACAATGTGTGTGTGTGTGAGAGAGAGAGAGAGGGAGAGAGAAAGAGGGGAAGGGACCATGAGAGTGAGGAGAGGGAAGGAGCATACCTGGCTCTCCTTCCTCTCCTCGTGTGTGTGTGTGTGTGTGAGAGAGAGAGAGAGAGAGAGGGAGAGAGAAAGAGGGGAAGGGAACATGAGAGTGAGGAGAGGGAAGGAGCGTACCTAGCTCTCCTTCCTCTCCTCGTGTGTGTATGTGTGTGTGTGTGTGTGTGTGGAGAAAAAGAGAGATAGAGAGAGGGAGAGCGTTACCTTGCTTGCTTGAGCGCGGGTCAAAAAATCAGATCTGAGATCTGAGTTTTCGAACGCTCTCGGTTATTTTTTTAGCCCTGTCTGCGTCGCTATATGTGTCACTATGAGCGTCGCTATGTTACAAGTAACATAGCGACGCCTATAGCGACGCATATAGCGACGCCGTGATTTTCCCTTTTTGAGCAGCGCACTACGGGCGTCGCTACTATTAAGCACGTCTTGTAGTACATGGCATCTATGGTTTAACTCCTTCATATAGTGTTTTGGATTTCTCTCACAAACTCTCAGAGACAAAAGCCCCGTGCTTTCCTTGCAAGACCGCAAATTTCTCGACAACGTATGCAAAGCCTTCAAGTGCCGAGAGAATTTATACATGCAGTCTTTCGCATCTACCAAAAAGTGAGATGTCGACTACGTATTGGAGATGGAATTTCTAAATTTTTTGCAAGCACCATTGGTGTCAAGCAAGGATGCCCACTTTCCCCAACCCTCTTTGGGCTACTCATTGATGAATTGGAATGCATGGATCTTGATTTTATGCAACAAGAAGTCATAGAAGAGTTTAAGATCGGAAATGCGGTTATCATGCTTTTGCTGTATGCTGATGATGTAGTGCTCTTGGCATATACCTTAGAAGATGCAAAAAAGCTTATGAGTGTCTTGGAACGCTTTTCCCTACATAGCAGCCTAATCGTGAATGGATCCAAAACCAAGGTTATGCTTGTAAAGACCCTCAATGATGAAAATCCACGCATTGTATACAACAATGAGCAACTTGAAGTGGTAGATAGCTTCAAGTACCTTGGCCTTGAGGTTCCATCCAATCATAGATTGAAGGATTGTGCAATGTGTCACTTAAAAGCCGGAAAGAGGACTTATTATGCATTTGAGAACATATGCAATGCTGAAGAGATCAAGTGTTGGGCTCTCAAAAAGTACCTCTTTGACACATTGGTTACACCGATGCTTGTTTATGGAGTGGAGGTGTGAGGTGGTAGCATCGGGAAGTCTACTTGGAAAGGGTTTGAGAATGTTTAAAAGCGTTTTCTCACCAACTTTCTCCAAGTCAAGACACAAACACCCTACACGCTCGTACTTCTTGAGTCCGGATCACTTCCTATTGAGGTCTTGGGCATGCAAAGGGTTGTGGAGTACATTCTTAAGACACAACATAGCCCTTTCTATTGACTTCCTAGAGTCACGTATGAAGCAAGTCAAAAGGTCCAAACGACATGCAGGAGAAAAATACTAAGCTTGGGGTGGATGCTTGACATCAAGAAATGGTTTGGAAGATGGGATGCATGTATCATGGTCAAGGATGCATCGATCAACTCCCAAGTTAATGAGGCCTTCTTACAACACCAATGTATCACGGCTTGGGAGAAATCCGGAGGTTCTCGCTTCAGCCATTATATCACACGCATTGCCCCAAAGTACAAATCTCTCTTCTTATCCGAACGCGGTGACCGAACCCATCCCTACATCCTTGAGCCCATCCCATTGAGTATGATCCACACCATTGCCTCCATTCGTCTTCACTCCCATTCTCTACGCTGTGAGACAGGACGTTGGGGCACTGGCGAGGAGTCTCATCGACTTTGCACCTTATGCCCTTGTCAAGTGCGAGAGAGTGAGTACCACACACTACATGAGTGCTCAGCTTTTGACCACATTAGGTCCTCTTTTCCCCATATATTGAGCCATGTGCTCTCCCTACATACCTTCCTCTGCCAACCACGATGTGGAGTCTCTATTTTGACGCTCATTTCAGCCATTTTTGAGCATCAAGAGTCACTTATGACTTCCACTCACACCACGTGACATGTTCATTTGATCCCATAGGTCATATTCAACCTCCGAGGACGATAACAGAACTATCTATCTATCTATCTCTCTCTCTCTCTCTCTCTCTCTCTCTCTCTCTCTCTCTCTCTCTCTCTCTTTATGAAAGCTGCTTTGCTTTTTATTAATGAAGGCCAAGTCCTTATTTTGAGCTACATTGCACAACCACTGCTTTTCTTATAGGCTATGTATTTGGAAGTATTACTGAAAAGATGGAAGGGGCATTGGTACTTGTATGATGGACGTCATTGTTGGGACCCTCTTGTTCTAGCTCTCATTAGCTCACAACAAAGACAAGCCTCTTCCTCTTCTACTCAACTGAATCTCTGGTGCGAAAGTCTTGGGGGTGCAAATCACATTGTTGAAGAAGGCGAGATGCAAATCTAGTAGATCTCTTGCAGAGCACGACATTGATCATTGGAGTGGATGCACTGTAGATTTTGGTAGCATCATTGGCTAGGTTCCACACTACTCCATAAAATCCTCACATGCTGGAGACACATGATGCACCACTCCCTTTACCAGCTAGCAGTGTTGGTGCTTGTTGAGATGTGAACCGACAGCACGAGCAGCAAGGCCGTTGTTGTCATTTTGTAGGCCATATTACTGGCTTCTAATAGCTAGAAGCAAGCACGTTGTATGTATGTATGCATAGAGATTAACTAGGTCTCTCTCTCTCTCTCTCTCTCCGACTCTTTTGACCAACATATCAATAGTTATGAGGGAACCATATGTGGCTTCCATGTTGTTTGCATGCACGTTTTTTGCCTTGAAAAAGCACGTACAAATTCCCCCAATTCTTTGTCAAAAATCTTGCTTTGTGCATGCACACACAACTTGAGTCTCTCTCTCTCTATTTCTCTCTCCCCCCCCCCCCCTCCAAAAACTCCAAAACTGATGTAGTGCTAGGTTTTGATGGTTTCTACTTCATTTTGTATTGACTTTATCTATGTAAAAATTTGTATTTTGATCAAGGTCAACATGGACATTACTGCAGCTTAGGAATTTCCTGCCATTGTTGTTGCTCAAGGAAGCACATCTAGCTTGGGCATAGGTGTGTACAGAGAGGGGGAGCACGAGGAAAGTCTGGTGGAATAAGGCATCAAGGTCAAACAGATAGGCTAGAGGCGGAGTTGCAATATTAGAGTGGATCAAGAATACACCCTGACTATTCACGGGGCCATATTGTATTGTGTTTGGAAACGCAAGAACAAAGGTCTCGGTGAGATTCATTTGATTGCGTCTTCACCAACCCCTAATGATTTGCATTTCCAAACAAAAGTGTAAAGGGCTAGGTGAGGTTGATTTTCCAAACTCTTAAGTCGCCCCTATTGATTTGCATTTTTAAACGCAAGTGTGAAAAGCCTGGTAACATTGTTTTGAAACAAACATTTGACACCCAACAAAATTGAGGAAAATTGTATCTCAATTGAGTCTTGACCCCGTATTGAAAAGGAAAAGACACGCTTGGACTTTAAACACTGGAGACAACCCTCAATGAGATTGATTTTCCCGCGGTCACCAAATTCATGATGAAAATTTGAAGGGTGCCAAATTTTTGGCATCATCATTCAAAAATGTATCTTTATCAAACCCCATTCATTTACACTTGAAAAAGACAGGTTGAAGAGCCCATGGCGAGTTTGTTTTTATGGCCTTATCATCAAGAGTTTTTTGTTTCACAAGATAGTTTGGGTTGCATTTTGAAAAATGCAAGTAGGAAGGGCACAAAATTAGGAAGGGCGCAAAATTTTGACAAATGCAAGTAGGAAGGGCACAACAATTAGGCCCCTACACAATAGGTTAAGCTGCCATAAACAAGTTGGGCTCCTTATCAATGCTCTCGATAGACGGATCTGAAGCCAAAGATTTAATTTTTTGAAGCAAAAATTGAAACAATGGATCTTCAATATTTCTTCTCTATCGGTGAAAGAATGCACGTCCAACATTCAAGAACACTTGGGCAAGTGGTTGGTGGCAATTGAATTAGTGAGATAGATTGGATAGGCAAGTGTGTCTAAAAGTTGAAGATGAGAAGGAACCTCTTTTATTGGGCTATGCCCCTTCGAGGGAACAACCTACATTTGTTGTGTGAATAGGTTGAATTCAATTGCTAGTCCTAGAATACAATGTGTTGTCTACATTGCACCAATCTAGAGAACATTTCAAAACTCAATCACGAGGGGTATAAGAGACATGAAGCAAAGGTGAGTTGCTACAATCATGTGAAAGCTTGATTGTCCTACACAAAAATGTTACAAGAGTCACCATCAAGTGTAGGAGGTTCAACCATCTTGTAATGGAAACTCAACAAACCTAAAAAGTATGAATAAAGATTGACTTCCTTGACCATTGCTAAACTAGGCCATACCACCTAATGTTTTGAGATACAATGCAATAGAGTATGATAAAGATAAACTCAGCTCAATCCTCAGCCTATAGTTGTGTACATGGTAAGAGAGTAAAGAGGGCCTAAAGGAGAAGAAGAACTTTAAAAAAACAGCCCCCTTTGATTCCTAAAATAACAAATTGGTATTCATAATAGTTTTGCTCATATTTTACTTGATTAATGGGGAATGTCTATACAAGTACATAGACAAAGTTTGAGTTATGGTTAAATTTTTAAAAATTACAAAATCATACTTTACTAATGTAAATTTTTCACAAATTTAAATCAAAATTTTGTCTTCCCAATATCCTTACCTTGAGTGCTTGATTTGGCTCAAGATTATGTCAAGAAACATTATGCCAATACGCTGCAAAGTGCATCAATCTTGAGCAAAAATTGTTCAAATGTTTGTCACTCAAAGGGGACTTTGATATACAATTATGAGGGTTTTAATAAAACTCTAACTTATAAGGAGGGAAACTATGTGAATACTCTTGAAGTGATATTTTAAGATCACGAGCTACATAGTTTGAAGGACTTTGGATTTGTTAGTATTGATGTAGCATAAAACTATAAGAACACAAAGAAGAAATGGCCACATGTTCAATACAATTGCATCTCCAATAAATTAAACAACAGCTCATGACTTTGAACAATCATTTGGAAAAACTTGATGGTGTTGGGTAGTGACGTGTCTTCTCATAAAGCACTTAAAAATGTTTGTGCTGAAATATTGATGTAAATCTCAACCATTACCTTCTCACTCTGTTATTTTTTGAATCATTTCCAAATGCTTTGCAAAAAAATTTAATGAAAAAGTGCTAAATATGATTGTATAAAGCAATATGATTTGTAGCTACGCCCATGATTGCCTCTTCTATTATAAAGAAAGGCCTTGTAGAGGATTATGTGTTGACTTTTCCATCATCTTTTTGATCCCTTTTTGTGGTTTTCCATATGAAATTACTAATCATGTTGAAAATTTAGTCAGATTGTTTCATCTAGTATACCATGCCAAGTGCGCTCTCTCCACATGGGCTCTCACTAAGCCATACCATAAAGAATCATTGAATTTTGACTTGAAAGACCAATTGAGCTCAAGAGATAGAAGATAGGATGCAAAATATCTCCTCATCAAACCATCGTAGAAACCATTTCCCAAAGTTTTTGAGACCCATTTGAGCTCTATGGAAACAATGTACTATGCACAAAGTGCACATGTAGGGAAGACAAAATGCACTAAAATTTTCATCTAAAGCATGTACATTTTTTGAGGTAAAAAGTGAAAAGTCTGGTAAGATTATGGAAACTAGGAACATAAAAATGTGCCATTTTTTCTATCTCTTTCTTTATTCGCTCACTTTTTATCCCTCACTCACTTTTTATCACTCGTTAAATGATATCACCCTATAACTATTGGTGTGGCTACCAATGAGGTGTATATTCAATTGGAAAATATCCATGAGCCATGCCTTGAGGCACGGTATTGTGTGTCTGATGCGTCTCCATGTTTTCTCTCAATGTCACTATCGAAGGTGTTGCAACATTTCTTGTGGTTTGCATATCTTTGAGTTGAGTAGAAAACCCTAGTGGGGGATGTTTTGTCATGGCTCAGGCTCACTCAATACTCCCAATATGGTCTTTGACAAGACCATCTTGGTTTAATGAAACTTATCTCATTTTGTCTCTTGCTAGGTCTCTCAAAAGTCAAGTCTTTGTGAACCTTTGGGCCATGGAAATTGGTTTTGAGTAGCCTAAAATTTTGGAAGTAGGAAATTTTTTAAAAAGCTTTTATCTTAGCTTATTTGACTCAATTTGGAGTTGTGTATCAAAAGTTAGAGCAATTTTGGTGAGCTCCACTTTAAACCTCTACCTAAAATATGAGACTACCATACTGAAGCAAGAGGACCAGACACTTACAAAACTACCAAAGAAGGATTTACAGATACCGAAAAATACCAAGAACTTTCACGAATACGACAAATTTTCAAAGGATCTCAAAACTGCTAGATTTGCCATAATCTACAAATAATAAAAAATTAACTGAAGTAGCAAAAATTCCATAAACCACCATATGTATTAGAACTACCAAGACATGAGCAAATATAAGTTATTAAAAAGCTTCCAAAAATACCAAAGCCACTTTCTCAAGGCATGGATGTCAAGAAATACTTGCTCCAGATCAACTTCCTTCTCAAGCTTCTTCATGTCCTCATTGTTTTGAATTTGATGAAGCACACATCGACTAGCTTCCAAATCAGCCACCACCTCTCTGATGTCCTCATCATTGCAAGGGTTTTCCTGCATTAGTTTTGAAATCTGCAGTTTGTAGTACTCTATGCCATCTTTTATCTGCTTTGCAATAGCATTGTAACCCTCTGCTCTCAACAAACTTTCCTTGTTCAGTTGTGGAGATGATTTCAACTTCTTGGATGCAGCTGCACATGTCTGAGGCACTCTCTCAACAATACTTTCTAGGTTTGTAACATAGTCAGGTGTCTCTATGTGACCGTGTAGGGTGTCTATCTCTGTACAAACATTACTACCACTTTGTGTAAGACAAGGATTGCTAATAGATGACGGGTGGCCTCTGTGGGAGGCTTGTTTTCCATTCTCCAAGTTTTGACCTTTCGTTCCAACCCTCTTGGGCGGCTGGCACACATACTAACTACACTCTCTCCAAACCTCATCCATGCAACCTTATGGCTTGCATGGTCCTTTGTTGCTGAATGGAAATTCTTGAAAGCAAAGTAGCATGAAAACTTTTCACTGACCTCCCACAAGATGGAGGGGCTTGGTATACCTTATGGAACAAGAAGTTGCAATATTCAACCAGTCTTGGCTGCACAAGATTCAAGTAAATACTTGCATTCTTCTAGTAGAATTGCTTGAAAACAATCATCATTGGTCATCAGGGAAGTCTTCTTCTTTAAGACCCTTTAGAAGCACACCCTCCATGCCAGATCATACTCCTTATGTAGCTCTTCGGTTGTATAGCAAAACTTGATCAGAAGAGGGTTTTCTCCATTTTGTTTTTGCCTACAATGTGGAAACATGTTTCAATAATGAAAAAATCAACACAAAGATTCTAAACTTCTCTTTAGCACATGGATGACCTTGCCAATGCAAAGTCTAAAATTGTGCAGTACCAAAACTGTAAAGTACAAAATCTGGTACTATAAAGTGCCTCAATTTATATGTTAACCTTCACTTGTCTATAGAGCTTTAAATTTTTGTTTGGCTCCTACCACATATACTCGCATGCATGTAATGACCCAAAAAAAATTGGAGAGCTCTCAAGATACCATACACACACTTGCATGCATACATTTTTACAAAAAAATAAAAAGATTGGGCTCAAGACCTCAAAATCTTCAAACGACAATAGCTACCTTTCATGAAAGAAAATCATGAAAGTGAAACAGAACAACAGTGTACGTATGCAAAGGAGGAACACAAATCCTAGACTTTGTAGAGGATTGAGCCTCATTCTCACCAAAAAATGCTCTAGAATTAGTTGATTTCTCCAGAGAGAAATCCCCCTTGCTAGCTCTCGTATTTGGGGTGTTTGTGCTCCGAGGAGATTTTGTACTTGTGAGGGGGGACCTTGCATCCATGGAATATTATTCTTCCCCTTGTTTGGAGAAGCCTTGAAAACATATTTCCTTACAAGCATCCTCATAGTTGCGATGGTGCAAAGTCTAAGAACTCGCTAGCTGCACAGCATAATGAAGAACGTGCTTCCTGTGAGAGAGATGCAAAGTCTTTGCTCGGAAAGGATTAACAAAGGTGCTCTGTGAGAGAGGTGTAGATCCGCTGAGAGGTGAAGAGTTGTTGCAAGGTTCATGGTCTAGTGAGTGATGTGGGACAGAGAATGGTAGTGGTCACGTCACATGAGTGCAAATTTGCAACTCCCATCGACAATTGCACCCACGTTTTCTTTGAAACAAGTGGTGTCTCAATTTTTTATACATTTGTACTTTCAAAGTCCTACTCTCTAAAAAACTAATTAATACATTCCCTCCTACACTACATAAATTTAGAGGACAAAAAGGTTTGCATTGAAACAACCTGGAAATATGTAGAAATACCAACTAGGTAGTAACAAAAAAGATCCTTTTTTGTACCACCAATGCATGCTTTTAGCCTAGTGTCGAGAGAGATGGGCACTTGTTTGCTAAAATGGACAAACAACAAGGATTAAGTTAATAGACTTTGATTATTATGCTCATCTCTTCCAGCATGAGGGACATGACTTAGGTATGCTCAACTTGTCTAGCTGGAGCCTAAGCCTAAAAACTACCACTCTTAAGTATGGATTTTATTAAGACTTGAATATTTTGGACTAATGCTTTGCTCAATTCATAGCTTAGTAGCCTAGCCAAAGAGTGTGTTTTGCACCCTCACAACTTGGCTTTTTACATTATTGTGCTTACCACAAATATTTCCTCTTGTACAGGTAAAAAAAGTGGATCATTGAAGGACCAAATTGGCATTGAGGTTTTCTTTTCCATACTTGTGTAATCAAAATTGATTCTATAGCTATATTGATTGGATTACCTTTGTAGATTCTTTTTCAGTGACCCTGTCTAGATAAAGGTCTTGCTGAGCTTAAGAGATACTCATGTAGCTTATCTGTAAGTTCAATTGGCCTTTGGTGGATTGGTAGCCAAATATATAGAGCCTATGCAGAATCATTGTGCAAACCATTTAAAAAATAATAGTTACTAAAAGAGAATTATAGTGTGAATTAAGGGCCCTCCTAAAATGGGCTCTTGTAAAAAGAGCCCTTATAAATATAAGATCCAGTCACTTGTCACTTTGGAATTTCTTCTCAACGGGTGATCTCCCACCACACCCCATGGCGTGCAATAGTTAAACCATCAAAAAACATCCCGTGCTAACGGAAACACTCTCCATGATTGCAAGAGGTCGGTGTGTCTTTGAAACACAAGAAAACACACTTGGCCATTCTTGGTGCTCATCAGCAATTGGGAAAGGTAGTTACGGAGAGGGATCATTGCAGGCTCATGAGACACAGACAACAACAAGCATAAGGGAAACCACATCAAAGAGTCAAGCAACACACTAAACTTGTTTAGATGTCAAGGTTAACCTGCATGACTCTTGGATGAATACCACCGATAGTCATCGTCATTGGTGCACCTTGGTGGATACCCATATCTCTGTGAGTGATACTAGAATTTTACTACACCCAGCTAGTCTACCTCCAGGGTGATGGCACACTTATCTACTTACCTCACTCACTAGCAGTTCATACTAGACCATTGTACCAATTCCCCTTTTATGTTTCATTTTCCTTTATGTTTTGTAGACCTCTTATCTTTAGTTTGTCAAGAAGAATAAGTATAGTTTCTTGTCTGTGTGCATGCTTGCAAGAGCTCAAGCTCTCTTCTTCTCTAGCCAACCAAGGCTATGCATAGACACGATTGTTCAACCCATGCACAAAGTCGTCCCAGAGTAAGCTGGTGCACCCAAACTATGTCGACCTGTGGAAGTTTCAACAACAGGGATATGGAATCACACAGGTTGATGGTATCGTACTTTGGCAGGATTCAGATGTATGTTGGAGCAAATCTCAGTGTGATGTGTATGCAAGTTGCAGCCTTTAACTGGTCAAGTTGTGATTTTGGAGCTCTACTAGTCGGGATGCTTACAAATGCCTAAAGCTCGGTGATTGATATCTTTATCTGTAGCCTCGGTGGTGCTTTACAACTCGGGTTTTTGGCTTGTCATTCAGAGTTCTAGGAAGGAACCTATGCCAGAATGAAGGTCAAGCTCCATCTCTTTTGAATTGTTGAATGTAGCATTGAGCTCGAGGTCGAAAGTGATCATGGTGATCGTCTCTTCACTCGGTGGAGATCTCGACATCGGAGGATCGACTCTGGGAACGATTTCTATTTACTTGCGTCCATGATGGCCTTGAAACAAGAGCATGAAGCCCCATGTTGAGGTATGCGGAGCTAAGCACAATTACTCGGTCGTGGCTTGCTTTGCTCGCGGGAACATGGTCCAAGTCATAAGTCAAAAGAAAAATAAATATTTTCTTAACACTAGGTTGGTAACCTAATAGGACATAAAAGTGTCCTTTCAGTGTTTTGAAAAAAACCTCCAAAACCATAGTAGATCCACTCATTTTGTAAAATCCTTTCATGAGGTTATAGTTCAAGGCCTACTACACATGGAAAAAATAAGAAACTTGTAAAAATAATCAGTACATTTTCATCAAAACAGTCATTTCTTACGTTTTGTTGCATAAAAATAAGATTAGGGATTTTTGTAGGACTTGAAATAAACTCCCTCGTTAACTTCAATGGGTTGGTGATCAGAACATATGATTGCTTCTCACTCACTATTTTTGTTTTGCCAAAAGAAATAGGTACAAAAAAGTTGAATTTTTACCATTATGCAAACCTATAATCAAAGTTTCTATAGCCACGCTCAATACAAATAATATATGCATGTTTTCTTAGTTCCCTATTGCCCTTTAGGTTTATAAGGAGCCATGGAGCATGTCAAAAGAATATTACATTTCTTATCAAGGGGAATCTTGGGGACAAAGATGAAGTGCTAAATACAACAAACATGAAAAAAATGGGTTCAACATTATGAGTTGTAGAATCCCATAAAAACTATTCAATATCTAGCCAAATTTGATCCTTATGACTAGATATGGTTACTACCTACAAAATGCATATAGTTGTCACAAGAAACTAACAATATTGAAAAAGCTATACTTGATATACTAGAATGTTTCGTTTTCTTCTATAATTGAAAAAATCAACCATCGTTGTCTACTATGCAAAATAGGGTATTAGGTGCCCCAAAACTCAAGGAATATTAGCTTTATGTTACAATATGCGACATAGAAAATCAAAACTGCATTTGGATATCATGAAAGCCACCAAAAAAATCATAGAAGAGCTAAAATTGGCTAAAAAACAGAATTTGACAATTTTTGTAATTTGGTCATAACTTACAACTTTAACATTTATTTCTCCATAGAAGCATTAGGACATGTTGAGGACTACTAAAGATAGTTCTCTAGCATTATAGACCTCACAAACATGAATTCTAGAGTGGTATAGTTGCAAAACGTTGAAAAAAGCCAAAAGCAGGACCCGTTTTTTCACACAGTTTAGGTTGTGAAATGTTGTGCAAGGACAAGGTTAAAGATGGAATTGATATTCCAAAAAAATGTTGAGTTTTTTTCAGCTTATGAGACAACTTTTTAGACAGATAGCACCTCAAAATCCATTTTGAAATTGTTGACATAGTTCAAGGAAAATGGTCACTTAACAAGACATAAAAGTGTCCCAGGACATAAAAGTGTCCCATTACCAACCTAGTGTTAAAAATAGTCTTGCTAAAAACCGAGCTGCAGTTGATAGAAGGTGGCACCATCTAGGGGGAGGGCACTGTCTGCATGCGGGCTGAAGGCCGCAAGTGCCTGCAGGGGCTGCAGTTCTATGGGGGGCCAAGCCGGCTGCATAGGGGAACCCGGTAGTTGCTTGCAGAGGAAGGGACCTGCAGGACCGGAAACTGCATGATAATGAGGGCCGCTAGTGATTGGGGAAAGGCTGTGAGGAGTTGGAAGAACCGGGGGGGGAGAGGCTTGCATGAGAGGGAGGCTTCCGGTCAGGGGTGGCTCAGACTGCAGATTACTGGATAGCACAAGAGCAGGAGGGTGTCCCTTGGTATTGCAGAAGGTGGAGGAGTTCTTTAAGCGATTTCTAAGGTCTGCAAGAGCATTACAGAGAGGGTGCTTCATGGTCCTGAGGAGCTGGTGTGCAAGGATGCAACGTTTAACAAGAGAGTTTTGAAGCCCTAAGTACTTGGAGGCTGCCAGGGTGAGCAAGAGGGGAGGAGCTAGTGTCGTAGGGAATTGTTGACGAGGGGAGGAGATCTACTTGTTGAGGGGACGACTTTCCATGGGAGTCCAAGGGAATGAGAGCTACGAGTTGTAAGGAGATGGCGAGCAAGGCCGTCAACCTTCTGGACAGAGGAGCTTTACAATAGCCACCGAGGGGCTGAAGGCAAGGGGTAAGTGGCGGCCATAAGTGAAGTGACCAGCCGATGTGAAGAGGAGGAATGGAGACTCCATCATTGTACACCTTCTTTTTAAAATATTTTGAAGAATTTTTTCCTGTGATTGTTACCCACTCTATTCTCTCCATTTTTCCTCTCTCTGAGGGAAGGTTCGTGGGTGTATTTCTTATGTGAGTAGTGTATCATAAGAGCAAGCTTGTATAAGGAATTGTGGGTGTGCTAGTGGTCGTGGAAGCATTCATATATGTTGACACATATTGGACAACTTACCTATAGTATAAGATACTATGAAGAATTAAGGAGTAACTCCATGCTAGCATGCTGGGTGGTTGGGTATGTGCAGTCAGGGATGTTCAAGTTCGGGCCTGGATAACAATTGTTAGCAGATTGGGTCTTTCTGTGTATGTTAAATAGGGGATAGGGGTGCTCTGAAATCATTGGGCTATGGAGAGGCATTCACTAAGTGTGCTGGTGGTTTTCTCGTTTCCCTCTTTCCAACACCATCTAGGAGGGGTGGAAGAGAACTAAGTAATTAAGGGCAATGTTTGAAGAGAGAGGAAAAAGTTTGATGTTAATGTGTGATTTTTTGCAAAATTACTTAATGATGTCCTTAGCAAGTCATCACAGGGGAAATTTAATTGAGAATATCTCCCCTATGAGTGTAAATAGTGTATATACTATGAGAAAATCATTAAAAAATAGTCTTTTTTGGTTTTTTTTTTTTATTTTTCTTGATATTGGGACTTAAAAATAAAGAGATCCGACAAAAAACAATAAAGCTGTGTTTATCAATGGATTTTCTTACTTATTGGATTTTCACTTTGCTTTTTTAGCGTATTTTGTTATTTTCTTTAATTTTTTCAATAAACAGGTCAAAAATTAATAATAAATAGCAGATGAGCTCAGATAGAAAAACTCAAGATACATTGATGATCAAAAGGACAAGGCGGATGGGCATAAAAAATTTCAATCAAATCGGTGGATGGAGCGGGAAGCCTAAATTAGGTGGCCAAGGCCTACTTTGCAGAATTCTTGCAGAATGAGCTACAGGAATCCGATTGGGAATTTTTTTTGAGTCTAACATAGATTTCACGGCCTAGTAGGATTAAAAGGGAAATTCGGAAAAAAATGGTTCAAGAAGTCTGAGTATAGATATCCAGGGTAGTCTAAAATCTCCTCATTTCCACTTGTCGCCTTTGGAGAGAGTCAGAGATTTCGACCTTCTTCGCGCATTTTTTCTGGAGTCCATAGTCGCCTGTTTACAACACCATCTCACACAAGACATGAGGAGTAAGTTCTATACTTATCAATGATCCATTATGTACAACCGATAGCTAGTCTAAACCCCAGAAAAAACCCTAGAATCCGAGCAGTGCACGAAGTCCTACGATCGAAAATTGACCATAGAGGCCTATCAGCTCAATCAAATTGGACAAAACTTGAAGTGTAGCATGCCCCGACATAATATAACACTTCTATATCAACAATTGACCATTCGGCAAGGGTCGAAAGGGTCCCAAGTCAAAAAGTTAGGTTTTTGACAGATGCCAAAATTGGATTCTGACTCCACAAACAGCTTATAGATTGGGTCTATACACAATGTATATGGTCGGTTTCATAAAATCAATCAAGGAAATCTCTCAAAAAGAAAAAAATAGCTCGAAGGCTACAAAGCATCAAATTTGACAATACGACGTCAAAGTGACTCCAAATGGGCCAAAATTGTATGAGTAGCTTCAAGACTATGTAGCGGACAAGTCCATAGCCTCAACAATGACTAACCAACTCCATAGGCCATGTACTCACAAAAATAGGTGAATTCAGAGTTGACAAAGCATGAAGTGATGCAGACAAGACAAAACTTTACCAAATTCAATTTAGGACTTGTTTTAGGTGTATTGAATATGTTTAGATCAAAATTTGTCAAGATTTGCAAAAAACATTGACTATTATAAATAATCGCGATTATTTACTTTTGCAAATTTTTGGCTTGAAAATGGTACCATCACATCACCTCTAACTTGTGCACACCTATTACATGTCACATTTCAAGTATGAGCCAAAATGGTCCATGATAACTTGGAAAATTACCAAAAAACGCAAATAAGTCCTTTCAAACCAATTTTTGAGTTATTTGTCACATGTTTTATCCAAGTCACCTCAAATCTCATACACAGAGCCTACATCATGCCTAAAACCAAGTTGCTTAAAAAAATGTTCATTTTAATAAAAAGGTTAATAATCGTGATTATTTACTTTTTTTCCAAGATGGGGGGAAATTGCAACTTTGACTTCATGGGAGCAAAGCACATGATGTCCTAAGCCCATTAACCAAGTTTGAACAAATTTGGAGCTCAAAATCTCAAAATTCCTTTATATCTATTGTTTTAGAGACTGAAAGCCTAAATCTAGCACCATTTTCACCCTCTGCACTTGAATGAGGCCATATTTCACTCAGAGTATCTATTTCAAGCCTATGATGCCAAAATTACAAAAAGTTAAAAAAATTCATCAGCTGTAAATAATCGTGATTATTTACTTTTGTTGCAAAATTTTGCTTAGACGTGATGATTCTGATCTTTACATGTTTTTATGCATCTATGCATGTTCAAATCTTGATTTTAAGCAAATTGGACTCAATTTGTCAGCAATTCAAAGTGAAGGGCATTTCAGAGCATAATCTACAGATTTTTTAACTTTGACACTCTATTCACCTAACAGGAGCAATGCAAGGTGCGGAGAAGTCCAAGAAGAGGGTCTCCCAAAAAGAGAAGCCGCAAGAGCTGCCACCCTACCAACTGGACCCCAGTTCAGTAAAGACGGCAAAAGCAACGTATCTTTCCAGAGAACAGCTTGAGGAAAACAATACAACGGTTTTTAGAGGCACATTAAAAATGAAGAAGGACACTAGGTAGAGCTACAACTGCTGTCGAAAGATATATATGATGTCGTGGCAAAGCCTGACACAAAGGAGGCCAACAGAAGGCTCGGCCTAAGAGAATTCTACGACCAAGAACCATGTGGAGTAGACTTCCAGAAGGCTTATGAGCTCTTGTCTACAATTAAGGAAGATGGATCAATCCAAATAACTGACCAACAAGGGGGGCAGAAGGTAGAAGTGGTAATAACAAAAGAAATTGTGGCCGAGGATCTCAAGTTTCCAACAGAGGGGATGACAATGAGGGCCCTGACAGAGAGACAATAGGTACTTTCACGAAGTAGACTGCTCCGAAAACCTTTCCTGATCTCATCCAGAAGTAAGCAAAAGAACCATCATGGTTATATCATCAACACTTCCATTTTCTAGCAAAGGGACCTCCAAGGTACACAATACCTAATCATCTAGTTGCGACTACATTCACACAAGTGTTGAAGTTGACAACCAGGCAACCCATTGATCACGTGAAGTATGTTCTATCAACGCTGAAGGGTACCAAGAAAGAGGGTAAGATCACATATTTGGGTGCACCTGAGGTACTAACAAGAATAGCATACCATGCTATCGGCATGGCAGACAATTTGTCACCTGACCCAGATTAAAACACATGGATTGTGTCAGCACAGCCATCTTCAAGAACCATAAGGTCGACAAAAAGAGTTTACAAATCTGATGAAGAGTCTGCAGAAAGCTCTCATGAAGCACATACCAGCGAAAGCTCAGACAATGAAGAGAAGAGAGCCAGAAGAAAGGAGATAAAGAAGAAGGCAGTGGCTGCACATCAAGAATAGCCTCAACAAAATAAGGCAAGGTTTGAAAGGGAAAAAGAGACCTACGAAAGAAGTCGCCAAGCTGTAGGTGAGGACCTAGCACGGTGGGTTATATCTTAATTCCATTTTTTCCAAAGCTTAAGACTGTTTAGTGGATTATAGTATCATGAATAACTCCTTTTGGTGGATTATAGTATAATAAATCTCAATACACTAATTTACCTATATGAATTCACACCTAGATTCAAAAAGTTAATCTACTAACTTTTCTCTTTAATTTGTAGTAAAAAATACTAACTTTTTGACATAGTACTTTTTAGCTATACATGTGAGATAGATATTTTTATCTTAGCTTACTTTTGGTGTTTTTAAGCTTTGGTAACTATCCGGTAATTTTCTAAGTTAACTTCCTGATTTTCTCCTTTTAAATATAATTAAAAAGATCATTCTTTACTTAATGATTATTCAAGTAGTTCTCTGATATGGATAGTGTACTATACCTCTAGAAATTATCTTAATAGTGGATTTTCTACTCATCCTCTTTAATTTTTTACCAAAATATTATTTTGCACATGTTAATTAGTAAAGCTCTGATATAGATAGTGTATTATACCTCTATAAATTATTAATAGTGTACTATACCTCTAGAAGTTATCTTAAAATTTTCTAAGTGGATTTTCTACTCATCCTCTTTAATTTTTTACCAAAATATTATTCTAGAAATATTAATTAGTAAAGCTAAGTTACTATTTATGAGACAATTATCTCAAGTTTTTGACACTAACATATATCTCTCAAAATTATCTCACTAATTTTTAAGCTAATTTACTAATTATCTTGTTTAATTTTTATTAAAAATACAAAATTTATGCAGTAATGATCAAAAAATAATAATTACTAAATTATAACATAATTATCCCTAATTTTTAACATTATATCCTCCTTCTAGATTATCTCATTAGCTTCTACACTAATTTACTAATAATCTTATGTAATTTTTGCTTTAATAAAAATTTGAGCAATAGTAACTAGCCAAACTACTTAACTAATTATGAGATATTTATCACGAGTATTTAACACTATAATCTACCTCTGCAAAATTATTTCATCAACTTCTAAACTTCTAAGCTGATTTATTAATTATATTTATTAATTTTTTGTTAGAAATAAAGAATTTATATAATAGTAAATATCAAAACTAATCAACTAATCATGAAATAATTATCACAAGTTTCTAACACTCCAATGTTCTCTGAAAGGTATCTCATATACCTTTCTAACACTCCAATGTTCTCTGAAAGGTATCTCATTAACTTCTAAAATGATCAACGCCATATTTTACTTAATTTTTTGCTAAAAACTAAGAATTTATACAATAATGTTTAGTAAAACTAATTAAATATTTATGAGATAATCATCACATCTTTTGTTAAAAATTATCTCAAAAATTTCTAAGCTGATTTACTAATTATCTTACTTAATCTTTTGTTAAAAATAGAGAACTTATAAAACAATAATTAGCAAAGCTAAATAACTAATTATGAGATAAATATCACGAGTTTTTACCACTATTATTATTTTCTAAAAAAATTATCTCATCAACCTCGAAGCTAAGTTACTAAATATCTTACATAATTTTTCAACTAGAAATAGAGAATCTATATAATAGTAGTTAGTAAAACTAATTGACTAATTCTTAGATAAATTTTACAAGTTTCTAACATTATAATCTACCTATAAAAACTTTACTAGTTATCTTACTTAATTCTCTACTAAAAACAAGTAGATTAATCAGCAATAAGTAGAAAAACTAATTAACTAAATATCAAATACTTGTCTTGAATTTCTCATACTGTAACCTACCTCTAAAAATTATCTCACTAACTTTTAAGGTGATTTGCTAATTATCTTACTTAAGTTTTTACTAGAAATAGAGAATCTAAGAGATAATAATTAGAAAAACTAATTTATAAAATATAAATTAATTTCCACAAGTTTCTAACACTATAATATAACTTTGAAAATTATCTCATGATTTATTAAGATATATTCTTAAATTTCTCATTAACTTTAGATTAAAAATATTTAATTTCTACTTAAATAAATACCAAAATTAAGTAAAAATTTTGATATAATTTCCACATCTTTTGAATAGTGTGTAGAAGATTTGGAAATTAATTCATAATTATTGAAGTTTAATTGGTATATTTGTTTTAAATTAAGGCCAAAATTGAATAATTTTAGGTTAGTAATTAATTAAATTATTAATCATAAATAGAGATTAGTATTCCACAAGTTAGTAATATTAAGAGTGTAATCATTAGTAGAGAGAGACTTAATCTTTCTTGATTAATAAGATAATTAGAAAAATAGAGATAAATTGACATGCCTTTATCCAATCTAATGAGATTAGTGTTAATTACCTTGATTAATCAACTATAGATTTTTCTCTCTTGTGATTTTTGTGTAGGGTCACTCTTTGCTAGAGAGAATTTGCCAAGGTCTTCGAGTGTAAGTGAAATTGTGAAGCCTAGGGCCTATTCATAGAGAGGGATTTCATTCAAGTCTTCACGTTAAGTGTGAAGTGGAAAAAACTAATGTTATTAACACCCCATGGGAGTGTTAATAAAATCAAATTCACATTGACCTATTGAAATCGAGAGTTCCTCTTTAGGTGAGATATTTGATTTTCCCGATGGGCCCGCTTCATAGGCTCAAATTTCCCTCCAAATTTTTAGAGAGGCACCAAGTTTGGAGGGGCCTATATAAACAATGGCCCATCCTATCACTCACCCCTTTTGGCACACTCTCTAGAGTCCTCACTAGAGCTAAATCTTGAGGTTTATCCTAGAGCTTTATCATGTAAATTTTGGGCACATTTTTTTCTATAAAAACGGCCATGTATAGTTACCTCCCTTGGGTGTCTATCGGCGGTTTGGGTAGGAAGCATTCTTGTGGAGGGTTTAGGAGGTGAGAGTGCTTGGGGTCATTTCTATTGTATTTTATGACTAGTTACCTCCCTGGGTGTTTATTTGCCTAGAAACAGGTTTGGGTAGCAAGCATCCTCGTGGAGGTTTTAGGTGGTACAAGTGCTAAGGGCTCATTTATATCGTTAGAATAGAGCGCTCCTCATCATCACACCAATTTCATGCTATTTTGCTTCTTCTTTTTTCTACATGTCACTTTTGTTAGGGTATTAATGTTGCCCAAAGAGACCTTAATTCTCCTTGAAGGACCACTCATGTTTCCCGGAGGGCTCGGAGTGCTAGGGCTGTATCCCAAACGGCTAGGGCTGTTGCTCGGTGGGCAAAAATGATCCGATCGTCTGGTAGCCTTCTGGTCACATGGGCATTTTTTATGAATGTGAAGAGTTTTGAATTGAGAATTTTGTTAATTAACATTGTGACCACACATAAAAACACGCGATTACGTGAATTTGAAACCCCTGTAATAGGGTTTTTAGCAACTTAGGACATGCAATTAGCGGTTTCCTACTTTCCAAGGAGCTGCGCTTAGCGGCCCCTGTTGCTTTTCCAGTCCGTAGTAGGTTCATCATATCACCGCTAGCACTTGGTCCACTAAAATTTTCCAACATTCTATTTTCACGCTAATTTTCTGCTTTAACAAGAATTATTTGGTCCATGTGGGAAAATATCTAGTAGGCGAGGTAAAAAGCCATGTGTTTTAATAATTACTAAAAGTCTTCAATTATTTCTTTGTGTTGAACTAGCCGTGAAAACTTCTAGTAAGGATTTAGGGGTTAAGTTTTTGTTCAAATTAAATTCACAAAATCTATGATTGAATAAAAAATACTTCAGCTAGATTACTTCCAGTAAGGATTTGGGGGTCGGTTTTTGTCCGAATTCGATTCAATTTTTTTTTATTGAATTAAAAATGTGCTTAAGATTCAAAAAATGCTAATTATTGCTATTTTTAGATAATTCCTTATTGATTTTTATAATCAAGACTAAGTTTATTGGCTTTGTACATCCCTTCTTTATTACAGAAAAACTATGAACCTTACGACTCCCATTTTCTTGAATGATTTATATCTGATGTGTGATGGTCGATAAGTCAGTTGAGCTTCTACTATTGAGGAAACTTCACATTTTGCTGTGCATTCTCTTTTTTGTTGCCACTTTTGGTAGTGAAGATGGCTATTGTTGTTGCTTGTCTTTTGAGAAGTGAGCCTCTTTGGGTCATTGACTTTATGATGGATGTTGCCCTGGTGTTCCATGACAATGTGAGTTCTCTATAATATTTCACTAGCTTGAAGCACTATAAGGGCTCCTTATGATTGTTGTAAATAGCTTTCTTGGTGAATTCGTCATTGCCTATATGTTGTTCTTGCATGATGGTCGTTGACTTGCCATTGATTAATGGAGTTGTGTTGTTGTCCTTGAAGAAAAACATAGTTGAGACCTACAGTTGTTGCTCTGATTCTTTGATGAATGATATGGACTGCACTACTCAATGTTTTGTATCACATTTAAGGGAGTAGGAGACAAGCCAATTTGTTGGTACAGTATAGATTGTGCATAAGGGAATAGAATCAACCATGTACATGGTGAGCACACACTACTCTCTCCTTGGGGGGTTCACCTCTTAAACATGTAAGTCACTACCTGAGTTCAAACGAATGGTTTTTATAATTTCCAAAATTTTAAAATTTTAACAAGAATATATTAACAAAAGGGAATTTTTAATTGATTTTAGAGGAAAACTTGTAAGTTTTTGAAGAAAAATAGGTCATGTTATTACATTAATCATGTAAGTAAAGGGGTTTTTTCAATACCCTTTGAATGCATGTTATATGAATAGTTTCCTAAAGGTGTACTCCCTGAGGCTCTCTCAAAGAGAAACATGCTTTTGTAATTTGGGGAGAGAGAGAGATCATTGACATGCATGATTTCATGTCACAACTACAATTTTGCACCACATCTTTTAGCTTAGTATAGTGACCAAAACTCTTGCAAAAATAAACAATGGAGCAACCTTATTTTGCTTCCATTTCTATCACATTTTAAGTTTCATATGGCGTGAAGTATACATGAACAAATAGTATGCACGTTATCGTGGTAAGTTGCTTATGTGTTATTATGATTAGGTGATGATGTATACTTTTATTATGGTTGTGTACAAAACATAGATAGAGATTCAAGGAAGTGAGTCATTTAGATGGAAGGTTTAATCACTGTTGGAATTAGGGTTGCAGAGAGACACACACAGCTTGGAGAAGACGAAGGAAGCTCAAGGAACACAATAGAGAGTGTGTTACTTAGTGTGCAATGGAAAGATCGATAGCCCTAGAGTGATGGGCGTATATACAATGCACGGGGGAAAAAACCTCCTAAAGAGGGAAAAAATGCCCTGGCGGTCCTAGTGTGTTCACACACATCACTACCACATGTATATGGTAACAAATCCCCCCTGGAGTGATGCGGTGAACGAGAGATGGCACATGAGTAAAGGGAAGTGCCATGCCCTGAGGACAGGATCAGTCCACAAGGGGAGTAAGCCCAAATCTTTGCGGAAAGCTTCAAGCTTCTCACGAGACAATGCCTTTGTGAAAAGATCTGCAAGGTTGTCTTGTGTTGGCACATAAGCCAAGCTGATCTCTCCTGCTGAGAGCCTCTCCCTGACATAGTGGTAATGCACCTCAATGTGCTTTGTGCGAGCATGAAAAACTGGGTTCCTCGCAACTGCCAATGCGCTCTGACTGTCAGTGTAGATAGTGTTGGCAGTGTCCTGTCCAACACCCAAATCAGCCATAAGGCGTCTGAGCCATACACACTCAACCAAAGCTGTGAAGACTGCCCTGTACTCAGCCTCACAACTCGAAGTGGCCACAGTAGGTTGCTTCTTGCTCAACCATGATATACATGAACTGCCAAGCATGAAACAAAAACCACTTGTGGACACTCGCGCGTCAAAACAACCAGCCCAATCTGAGTCCGAAAAAGCATGTAAGTATGGCGGCAATGATCCCCCCTTGGGATAAAACAAGCCAAGATGTAAAGTGCCACTAAGGTAGTGGAAAATCCTCTTGACAGCCTGCCAATGCTTAGACCCTAGGCTATGCATAAATCTGCTGACCTATGAGACTGCAAACTGAATATCTTGCCTCGTGTTGCATACATAAATGAGGCAGCCAACAACAATTTGGTAAAGAGTGACATCAGCAAGATCGCCAGCATCATGTAGACTCAACTTCAAACCTGTTTCCATGGGAGTGGCAATAGGTTTTCAATCCTCAAGTCCAAACTTACATAGCAATGTCTCTATGTAACTTTTCTGACACAAGGCAATACCACCATCACACTGCTTAAACTGTATACCCAAGTAATGATGCAACAGCCCCAAATATTTCATCTTGAAAGTAGCATTCAAATCAGCCTTAAATTCAGCAATATGTCTCTCATTTGGTCCAGTGATCAGCAAATCATCAACATAAAGAACCACGATGAGAAATACATCACCCTCACGCTTTACATACAATGTGCTTTCTGTTGGATTGTTACGAAAGCCTTGTTTGACCAAATGAGTGTCAGCTTTCTCATACCAAGAAGGAGGAGATTGCTTCAACCCATACAAAGCCTTGTTACATTTCCACACTTTGTCCTCTTGTCCTTTTCTGACAAAACCGCGAGGCTACGTTACATAAACTTCCTCAAATATGTCACCATTCAAGAAAGCGGTAACAATGTCTAATTGATGTACATTTCAACCAAAATGAGCTGCCAATGCACATAGAAAATGCACAATAGTCATACGACAAGTGGGAGAAAAAGTCTCTTCATAATCTATGCCTTTTTGTTGTGCATAACCCTTTGCAACAAGTCGAGCCTTATGGCGATCGATCTCACCATCCGGTTTGAGTTTCAACTTGTAAACCCACTTGAAATAGACCTTGAATCTGCAACAGCATTTGCAAAATTTTGTCCACACTTGTCATACAAAGTGAGCTTATACAGCCCACGACACAGAAGGCCAGATGCAACAATGTCATCACCAAAACTGAGATCATGAACCGTACATCTGTCATCCACAAATTTGACTACAAGTCCAAGTCTAGCAAGTGCGGATACAGACAAGAGATTATTCTTGATCCCAGGTACATAAAGTGCATCAACAAGTGTGAAAGAGCTGCCATTAGTAGCAGTAAGCACAATCTTTCCAACTCCCTGAACTGGATAAGAGGCGTTGTTGGCACAAGTGACTGAATTCCCATGAGGGATAGACTCGAGAGAGGTAAACAATTCACGATGTGAGGTAATGTACTTTGTAGCACCACTGTCGAAATACCACACATGTGAATCTGCAGAAACTGACAAGCATGCATCATGGACAGCAGGATTGTAAGTGCACTCTGCGCTAAAAGCCCATTCTGCATCAACATCAGCAACACAATCTCCTTTCATAGAAGACTCAACAATGGCTGCATTTGTAGTGGAACCAACATTTGCAGTGGAACCACCCTCTTTCTTCTTATCCTCTTTGGCCTTCAACTTAGGACACGACTTGATCAATTGATCATTGGCTTTACAATAATGGCAACGCATCTTCTTTTTGCCCTTATCACCAGAATTACCAGACGAAGTATTGCCAGCAGAAGCATTAGGAACATAATTTTTGCCACTCGTAGCAGAACCATAAGAAGTGGCTGCATTACTGTTACCACCCTTTCTTTGAGAAGCAATAAAAGCCTGTTCAACTACACGCTGCCTAGTCCTGTTTTTTCTAGAAAGTGACTCTTGCAACAGCAATGTGCATAATGCATCAAACTTGACAACTTCAGGATTTCCTTGGGTCATCAGTCTCCAACTACTAGCAAAAGTCTGGTAGGAATTTGGTAAGGCATCAAGAACAGTTTGCACAAGGGAACTGTCTGAAATGACTTTACCTGCAGAAATAAGCTGCTCATTGATATCCTTGACACTAGCAAGAAAAGTGTCCATATCATCTTCCTCATGCATAATCTTCAACTCCAGCTCTTTACGCAGCAAAGCAATTTTAGCCTCATTGCGGCTTGCATAAAGACCTACTAAAATATCCCAAGCCTGTTTTGCAGATTTTGCTGAACGGATGTGAGGAACAATGGTGCGCTTCACAGAAAAAGCAATCAATGCATGAGCCTGCGCATCCTTAACATCCCAACGAGCTTGTTTTGCAGTAGGCAAAACAACTCTAACAGTTGCAATCCTTGCAGCAAGACCTGCAACATCCTCAACATTGCCTACATCCTCAGAACGAGGACGTACATCAATGCCCTGCACAATGTTCCAGACACCCTTTGACTTAAGAACATGTTGCATCATATAAGTCCACATAGGGTAGTTGTCCCCATCCAATCTGTCCTCAGCAGCAAACATCTTGAACACGTCTGTGTTGTTGTCAGCCATGGTAAATGTTGCACCTGATGTGAAAACTGCCCGAAAATAGGAGAAATGGAGTGGGAACAACCTATGCTATATAGCACAAACCGTAGAAGACTATAAGGCACCTGTTATGCAGAAAACGACACTGACAGAAATTCTGTACAAAATGATGAAATAGCTTGTGCAGTACTGCCTGTAGTGGAAACGGAGGCCGAAATGAGCCCAAATCAAAATTCTCAGTAGACCAAGCTCTACGAGCCCTCCCAAATTTTTTGTCGACCTGCGAATGCTTGCCAAAGCTCACTGAAATCGGAGAAAGTGAGCAGGCGTGTGCTGGAGCAGCTGGCGACTAAGCCTGGGAGGACGTGACCTGCTCTGATACCAATTGTTGGAATTAGGGTTGCAGAGAAACACACACAGCTTGGAGAAGACGAAGGAAGCTCAAGTCACACAATAGAGAGTGTGTTACTTAGTGTGAAATGGAAAGATCGATAGCCCTAGAGTGATGGGCGTTTATACAATGCACGGGGGAAAAAACCTCCTAAAGAGGGAAAAAATGCCCCGGCGGTCCTAGTGTGTTCACACACATCACTACCACGTGTATATGGTAACAATCACATTCTTGATATATTAAAAAATTCCAACTCATCTCTTTAAAACTTTAATCTCTCCTAGTACATTGGAAACTATCAACCCTAGTCTTTTCACAACTCCACTCTTAGACATGAAATTTTTTACAACTACACAATGGAGCAATTATGGACATTCATCTTTAAAATTTGGTTGACTTATCAGTTTGTACTTCTAGACTTGGTAGCACTTTTGCCAACCTTAGGTAGACCAGGCGAAAGATGTCCTTCCTACTACATAGGAGGTTATGATGTTCACTACTACCATGTCTTGATAACAAGAAAGACGTAAGGATAGAAAAAAGTAAGAGAGTGGAGTAGGTACATTGAAGCCCATTGTGTTCTTGTTGTGAAACCAAATTTAAAACCCACTCCATTTTCAAATAAGGCTTTTTCATTACATCTCGGGGGTGTCACTATGTATAAATTTTGTATATCATGTGTGTTCGAAATTATTTCTTAAACTCCTTACCTGTGAATTTTTGACAAATAAAATACGCCATTTTCCTATTCAATCTGTAAAATTTTTCCCAATTCCATTTTATGGTACCCTTCTATATGTGAAAATGTGCGAAAAACCAAAAATTAATAACCCCTTCTGCTGCACTCATGTGATAGTCACATAAATATTAAGTGACCCCCTTGAGGATTATATTGAATTCTCTTAGATTTCATCTCTTCACACCATGCTATGTATCTGATCTTCATAATCAAGCTTGGTAGCACTACTAGACCAAGATAGACTAAAAGGAGGAGAATTATCTCTCTCTCTCTCTCTCTCTCTCTCTCTCTCTCTCTCTCTCCCCCCCCCAATACAAATAGAGCACTTCTAAGTTTTTTAAGCAAGGGTAAGCACCTCATGAAAGATCTCATGAAAAATAATGTCCATGAGAATCTCCCACGCTTGGTATCAAAGAATACTTTGTGGAATCTTATATATATTCCCGAGGGATTCACTCTATATACAAAACTAGACGCCACCTAAGAGTGGACAACTTGGATAAAACCCCTATATATAGCTCGTATTAGGGCATATGACCCCCTTTCTACGCTTATACAAAAATCAATGAAGAAAACTATCATACCCCTATCTTACATATAAAATTTAGGTCTCACATGATCAAATTGAGTAAAACTAGTCAAAGAGTGTGTAGCATAGTGATGACTGGCAACGTACTAAGGAACCACTTCTATTGATGACTAGATGTACCCTCAATGTGTCTTAGTTTGACTTTCAAACTATGTGCTTGATTAGCCTGCACTCTCGCTACTTATCCATTTCTGACCCATCAAAAGCTGGTATAAATCAACCCTTGACCTGCTCCAAATCAACCCATATCTATGACCGGCTTGATGAAAAATTTGATGTGTGACCTCACATGAAACTTCTCGCAAAATTCATTCAAGTTCTAGTGCACACAGGTGACCAATCATTACAAGTAATTAACCCAAGTTAGGTTTTATGCAACTTCTCCCCTTTTCTCACTTCTCTCTCCTCCCCCCCCAAAAAAAATGATACCCAACTCCCTTATTTTTAAGCTTGGGAGATAAATTATTGGGGGCCTACCCCTAACTTATACGCTTATGTAACTTGTAACAAAAAAACCATTCCCTACACTTACGTGGTGCGATAAGGTTTCAAGGGAGAATCCCCCGGGTATATATTCATGTTTGATAGAATCTGTCAAAGAGATTGTGTCATGCATCACTTTTAGAAATACAACAAACTATACACATAGGAAGAGAGTATCAATAGTGCACGACTTGGAAGAGAAGATAGCCTTATGAGAATAGAGGTGATGCTTCTTTGACTGCAGAATCATGCAATCAATGAATTAATATTTACGTGATCACTCAAAAATTTTATGTGATCACAAAGAGTTCAGAAACATTAACAACCATATAAATTAGAGTTTTTAAAAATTGATTCCGTCCTCCTTCATCCAATAGTTTAAATATATGACTTTGTCAACATTAACAAAAGACTCACCTTACCAAGTAGATGTTCACTCTAATGTCATTTGGATTGACTAAGTGAATTTTAAATCCGTGTGTGTGGGTCACATATGGGTCCCTGATAATGATACATGCAATACTAAAGTAACAAGTTGACATTTATGCATATTAAAACCAAAAGTTGAAAAACAATTCTTAGTTGCAAAAAAATCTTTCATTTAAGGACAACTTACAGTTTTTTAGTTGTAAATTGTCTTCGAAGCAGCTAAAAATGTATCTTTTAAATAAAAAGGTAGGAAAGAAAGTCATTATGTCCTTAAATAAAGGGACCTATTTACAAACTATACAAAAAAAAAACGAAAGTCAAGTGAGCATTAATTAAAAGTACTAAGCTACAATGATAGAAAAACCCAATTACATTATAAAAGGAAGATATAATCTATATATAAAACCTTCCTTTCAATCAAAGAGGACACTTGTCCTCATCGACAAACTCTATATCAATGGCACAAAAGGTGCACATTTTCTTAATCTTCCCATATGGCCTTCTGCATGCCAAAATATTCAAAGGTTAAAAGTTGAAGGTTAAAAAGGTTCACATGTTCCAAGCTTCACAAGAATGAGACACGTGAAGGGCTTCTTTGGCCTTGAAATTTTTGAAGTGTATGGTATATAGTATAGAAGTATAAAAGTTACCCCTACCCCTTCACTAGTTGCACTTAAAAAGGGTGTAGTAATATTTTTGAAGTATTATCCCCTAGACTCTCCCTCCCTTGTGTGTGTGTGAGAGATAGAGACAAAGATAGAGAGAGGGTCGGAGAGAGAGATAGAGATGAGTCGCAGAAAGTCATTTTAGCCAATTTCAACGATTGCTCCCTTCCGTGTGGGGGACACCTAAATCTCTTTTCCTCCAATTCTCGAGGCTTAGATAAACTCCAAGATCATCCATTCACATGATTTTGGTCTTCAAGTCAAATCCACTAGTAAGTTCCATCCTAAGACCAACTTCCAAGGCAAGAGGTTGAAGTCAACCATTGAATGACACCTGGATTCCCTCTCCTTCCTTGAAATTTTTAGCTCCATTATATAGAAGTTGCCCCTACCCCCTCAACTATTGCACTTCAAAAGGGTATAGTAATATTTTTGGCCTGTAGAGGCCATAGGGGCCTGGTGGAGAAAACGAGCATTTTGTTGGCCATTCATTTTTTAGGGTGGAGATGCATGGCACGTGGCCTGCTGCCTTTAATGCAACATCTTTTCGACCTTCCTGAGTGGAGCTTTGCACCGCGTGGAAAAGCACACTGGAGCGCATGCGCCTGGAAGAGGGGACGCCTGCAGTGCATGCCCTAGGGGCGCATATGAAAGGTGTGTTTCAGAGGGCTGCCAGCGTGCCTTACAAGGTGATTAATGGCAACCAAAGCAATGCCAAGCATGACACACAACCGCTACCTAGAAATCTAATCATGTGGAGCTGGAATCTTCACGCTCGAAGAGACTAGAGACTCAGCATGGCTAGGATTTGACATCCATCCACTAAGATGTTTTAAGCAAGAATGACACATTGAATTTTCTATTTTCCTTTTTACAATTGGAGATTTTTATGCCTAAACTAATGCTTACTCGGTAACGATGGCCTACGTGCATCGAAAACAGCCTCAAATCATGTATGACATGATAAATGGACACATTATATAGATTGCCATGTTTTCAACTCAAAACAAGGTCAAATTTCACAATGACCTCCATGAGAGAGAGAGAGAGAGAGAGAGAAGTAACTATATGAAGTAATCTCACTTTATTCTCTTTCTATGACCCTCATACTGCAAGTCGGGATGTGTGAGTAGTCATGATGATAATTTGTGGAAATTCCCAAAATACCCCTCAAATTTCAAAAATTCCCAAAATACCCTTGTTTCTATTTTGGTTGAATAGTTCAAAATTTTATAATATTTATTCCTTTTTGACAACTGACATCCGTTTGTTAGTACTTAACATGTAATTTTTCACAAATTACTTTGCAAAAAATGACAATTATATCTAAAGATAATGAAGCATTTCATCTCCAAAGCCTACGTAGCGAAGTCAAATTCTAGTTTTAGCATCTTGTATTGATACACAATAAGTCTTCTTATAAAAAGCTAGAAATGTTTTTATCTTTGGAGAAATTTAATATCACGACTAGGGGTATTTTGGGAATTTATAACCAAATATTGGGGGTATTTTGGGAACTTTTTAAAATTGGAAGGTATTTTGGGAGTTTCCACAAATTATAGGGGTATTTTGGCAATTTTCCCTAATAATTAGCTTACTAGAGTTAAGGTTTAATTTTATTCAAAAAAAAACACAGAATCATAGGGGATTCGTTGAGGGAAAAGAGAGGGCCCCCCCCCCCCCCCCCCCCCCCCCCCCCCCCTCCTCCCCACACACACGCGCAAGAGGACCACAAGCCCTCTCAATCTTTCTCTTTTTGCCCATGCTACTTGTGCTTTCTCTCTGTCTGTCCATGCCAAAATTTTAAAAAATTGCTTCATTGTATAGTGCATGGAGACACTCGTGCCTTGTTGACAAAAGTGTTAGGTCCCCTCATTCTTTCATTGAGATGCTTTCATGAGAGGGCATGTGAGAGCCGTCCCATAGGTCAGGGGCTTGCAGCTCAAAGTGATCTACCTCCTATGCACTGCATGCGCCCAGTGGGACGCAGCTCTTATAATGTCATTCTAAATGTAATTATAGGTGACATAAAGTGCTTCATGAATGCGATATGATTGTCCATAGAAAATCCAAGGTGGTTGTCCAATCCTATTAGTGGTGGAGAGGATGCATAGCCTTTCAAGGCATTAAATGCCATGACGTTTCTTTTCCACATGCCATGACCTTGACTTTGCCAAGAGGAAATTCCTTTGCTTCAATTTGCCAAGAGGAAATTTGAAAAGCGTGCTCTTTCATCCTATTTCTTTCCTTGACTTTGCCAAGAGGAACTTATTTTGCTTCAATTAGCTAAGAGGAAATTTGAAAAGCATGCTCTTTCAGCCTACAATAAACAAATAATCCATGTAAAACGTGCTCTTTCAGCCTATAATAAACAAATGCCTTTGTTGAAGTTGAATTGAATGTCACTTTTGAAGACCTCTTGAGAAATTCTATAAAGTAGGCATTGTTGTGCCTTTGTGTATGTGAAGAACTGTGTGAAAATTCTTTGTGATAAAATTACTTGCTTGGCAATGGCTTCCATGTTGGAATTAGGGTTGCAGAGTAAAACACACAGCTTGGAGAAGACGAAGGAAGCTCAAGGCACACAATAGAGAGTGTGTTACTTAGTGTGCAATGGAAAGATAGATAGCCCTAGAGTGATGGGCGTATATGCAATGCACGGGGGAAAAAACCTCCTAAAGAGGGAAAAAATGCCCCGGCGGTCCTAGTGTGTTCACACACATCACTACCACATGTATATGGTAACAAATCCCCCCTGGAGTGATGCGGTGAACGAGAGGTGGCACATGAGTAAAGGGAAGTGCCATGCCCTGAGGACAGGATCAGTCCACAAAGGGGAGTAAGCCCAAAGCTTTGCGGAAAGCTTCAAGCTTCTCACGAGACAATGCCTTTGTGAAAAGATCTGCAAGGTTGTCCTGTGTTGGCACATAAGCCAAGCTGATCTCTCCTGCTGAGAGCCTCTCCCTGACATAGTGGTAATGCACCTCAATGTGCTTTGTGCGAGCATGAAAAACTGGGTTCCTCGCAACTGCCAATGCGCTCTGACTGTCAGTGTAGATAGTGTTGGCAGTGTCCTGTCCAACACCCAAGTCAGCCATAAGGCGTCTGAGCCATACACACTCAACCGTAGCTGTGAAGACTGCCCTGTACTCAGCCTCACAACTCGAAGTGGCCACAGTAGGTTGCTTCTTGCTCAACCATGATATACATGAACTGCCAAGCATGAAACAAAAACCACTTGTGGACACTCGCGTGTCAAAACAACCAGCCCAATCTGAGTCCGAAAAAGCATGTAAGTCTGGCGGCAATGATCCCCCCTTGGGATAAAACAAGCCAAGATGTAAAGTGCCACTAAGGTAGCGGAAAATCCTCTTGACAGCCTGCCAATGCTTAGACCCTGGGCTATGCATAAATCTGCTGACCTGCGAGACTGCAAACTGAATATCTGGCCTCGTGTTGCATACATAAATGAGGCAGCCAACAGCAGTTTGGTAAAGAGTGACATCAGCAGGATCGCCAGCATCATGTAGACTCAACTTCAAACCTGTTTCCATGGGAGTGGCAATAGGTTTGCAATCCTCAAGTCCAAACTTACATAGCAATGTCTCTATGTAACTTTTCTGACACAAGGCAATACCACCATCACACTGCTTAAACTGTATACCCAAGTAATGATGCAACAGCCCCAAATCTTTCATCTTGAAAGTAGCATTCAAATCAGCCTTAAATTCAGCAATATGTCTCTCATTTGGTCCAGTGATCAGCAAATCATCAACATAAAGAACCACAATGAGAAATACATCATCCTCACGCTTTACATACAATGTGCTTTCTGTTGGACTGTTACGAAAGCCTCGTTTAACCAAATGAGTGTCAGCTTTCTCATACCAAGCACGAGGAGATTGCTTCAACCCATACAAAGCCTTCTTACATTTGCACACTTTGTCCTCTTGTCCTTTTATGACAAAACCGCGAGGCTGCGTTACATAAACTTCCTCAAATATGTCACCATTCAAGAAAGCAGTAACAATGTCTGATTGATGTACATCCCAACCAAAATGAGCTGCCAATGCACATAGAAAACGCACAGTAGTCATACGACAAGTGGGAGCAAAAGTCTCTTCATAATCTATGCCTTTTTGTTGTGCATAACCCTTTGCAACAAGTCGAGCCTTATGGCGATCGATCTCACCATCCGGCTTGCGTTTCAACTTGTAAACCCACTTCGTACCAATGGCCTTTTTGCCAGGAGGCAAATCACATAAAGTCCATGTGTCATTCTCTATAAGTGCATCATATTCTGATTTCATGGCAGCAATCCAATTTTCTGAATTCTGTGCTTCATCAAAAGACAGAGGCTCCTCAACATCATGTAAACTAGACACAGCCAAAGCATAACAATCTGATGCATAAGATGCATGGCGAGAGCCTGAACGATTACGACTAGATAAAGGTGCATCCAATTTACTGTCACGCAAAGTGTGCACCAGCCATTTTGGCATACCTCTAGCCTGCTCATTTTCAGCCCTTTCCTCATCAAGTACATCATGTACATCTGCATCAGTAATAGGCTGTTCTAAAACATTTTCAGAAACCCCCATAGGCTGTACATTTGCCTCATTGGAACTTACATTCGTATTTCCACCACTGAAAAGAGGCAACAAAGTGTCATAAATGTCCTGTGAGCTTACATTACTGTCTCTAGTACATGACAGCAAGGGTTGAACAGAATCTTCCACAAACACTACATCCCGTGAAACCAAGATACGTTTTGTTTGCGGATGATACAACCTGTAACCTTTGCTTTCAGCACTATAACCAACAAAAATACATTTGACAGCCTTATCATCCAATTTTCTGTGCTGCACTTGTGGCACCAAAGCATATGCCAAACAGCCAAAAACACGCATGTGCTCAATAGAAGGTTTTCTATCATGCCATGCTTCATATGGAGTAATAGACTGCAAAGCTTTCGTAGGACACCTGTTAAGTACATAAGTGGCACACATGATGGCCTCAAGCCAAAAAGAATGCGGCAAAGCTTGACTTTTGACCATACATCGTGCCATTTCCGTTAGTGACCTGTTTTTCCTCTCAGCAACACCATTTTGCTGAGGTGTATAAGGCACTGTACATTGGTGTTTTATCCCACGACTAGCCAGAAATGCATTAAATTCATGAGACATATACTCCCCCCCTCGATCGGAACGGAGGGTGCCCATAGTACATTTTGAGACATTTTCAGCCATAGCCAAAAATTGTTTGAAGCACATAAAAACTTCGGACTTTGGTTTAAGCGGAAATACCCATGCATGCCTGGAGTAATCATCAATGAAAGTCACGAAGTACAGGTAATTGCCCAAGGACGGAGTTTGCATGGGCCCACAAACATCACTATGCACAAGCTGCAACCTGCATGTGGCCCTAACTGAACCATCCTTTGGAAACTTAGAACGTTGCATTTTACCCAGAATACAGCCTTCACAAACATGTTTGATAGGTGCTTCAAGAGGCGGCAAAGAAGCAACCATATCAGATTTCTGCAAACGCAGCAAACTGGCAAAATTCAGATGACCAAAACGTGCATGCCAAAGTTTTGCATCTGAAATAGCCCTTGAATCTGCAACAGCATTTGCAAAATTTTGTCCACACTTGTCATACAAAGTGAGCTTATACAGCCCACGGCACAAAAGCCCAGATGCAACAATTTCATCACCAAAACTGAGATCATGAACTGTACATCTGTCATCCACAAATTTGACTACAAGTCCAAGTCTAGCAAGTGCGGATACAGACAAGAGATTCTTCTTGATCCCAGGTACATAAAGTGCATCAACAAGTGTGAAGGAACTGCCATTAGCAGCAGTGAGCACAATCTTTCCAACTCCCTGAACTGGATAAGAGGCGTTGTTGGCACAAGTGACTGAATTCCCATGAGGGACAGACTCGAGAGAGGTAAACAATTCACGATGTGAGGTAATGTGCTTTGTAGCACCACTGTCGAAATACCACACATGTGAATCTGCAGCAACTGACAAGCATGCATCATGGACAGCAGGATTGTAAGTGCACTCTGCGCTAAAAGCCCATTCTGCATCAACATTAGCATCAAAATCTCCTTTCACAGAAGACTCAACAATGGCTGCATTTGTAGTGGAACCAGCATTTGCAGTGGAACCACCCTCTTTCTTCTTAGCCTCTTTGGCCTTCAACTTAGGACACGACTTGATCAAGTGATCATTGGCTTTACAATAATGGCAACGCATCTTCTTTTTGCCCTTATCACCAGAATTTCCAGACGAAGTGCTGCCAGTAGAAGCATTAGGAACAGAATTTTTGCCACTCGCAGCAGAACCATAAGAAGTGGCTGCATTACTGTTACCACCCTTTCTTTGAGAAGCAATAAAAGCCTGTTCAACTGCACGCTGCCTAGTCCTGTTTTTTCTAGAAAGTGACTCTTGCAACAGCAATGTGCATAATGCATCAAACTTGACAACTTCAGGATTTCCTTGGGTCATCAGTCTCCAAGTACTAGCAAAAGTCTGGTAGGAATCTGGTAAGGCATCAAGAACAGTTTGCACAAGGGAACTGTCAGAAATGACTTCACCTGCAGAAATGAGTTGCTCATTGATATCCTTGACACTAGCAAGGAAAGTGTCCATATCATCTTCCTCATGCATAATCTTCGACTCTAGCTCTTTACGCAGCAAAGCAATTTTAGCCTCATTGCGGCTTGCATAAAGACCTGCTAGAATATCCCAAGCCTGTTTTGCAGATTTTGCTGAACGGATGTGAGGAATAATGGTGCGCTTCACAGACAACGCAATCAATGCATGAGCCTGCGCATCCTTAACATCCCAACGAGCTTGTTCTGCTGTAGGCAAAACAACTCTAACAGCTGCAATCCTTGCAGCAAGACCTGCAACATCCTCAATATCGCCTACATCTTCAGAACCAGGACGTACATCAATGCCCTGCACAATGTTCCAGACACCTTTTGACACAAGAACGTGTTGCATCATATAAGCCCACATAGGGTAGTTGTCCCCATCCAACCTGTCCTCAGCAGCAAACATCTTGAACACATCTGTGTTGTTGTTGTCAGCCATGGTAAATGCTGCACCTGATGTGAAAACTGCCCGAAAATAGGAGAAATGGAGCGGGAACAACTTGTGCTATATAGCACAAACCGTAGAAGACTATAAGGCACCTGTTATGCAGAAAACGGCACTGACAAAATATCTGCACAAAATGACGAAATAGCCTGTGCAGTACTGCCCGTAGTGGAAACGGAGGCCGAAATGAGCCCAAATCAAAATTCTGAGCGAACGCTTGCGAAAGCTCACTGAAATCGGAGAAAGTGAGCAGGCGTGTGCTGGAGCAGCTGGCGACTAAGCCCGGGAGGACGTGACCTGCTCTGATACCAATTGTTGGAATTAGGGTTGCAGAGTAAAACACACAGCTTGGAGAAGACGAAGGAAGCTCAAGGCACACAATAGAGAGTGTGTTACTTAGTGTGCAATGGAAAGATAGATAGCCCTAGAGTGATGGGCGTATATGCAATGCACGGGGGAAAAAACCTCCTAAAGAGGGAAAAAATGCCCCGGCGGTCCTAGTGTGTTCACACACATCACTACCACATGTATATGGTAACATTCCAAACAAAACAGTGGGAGTTATTTTGCTCCTGAAGGCCGATAATGGTACGTAAGCAATGGAGATTGTGATGGTGCTGATAGCATGGATTTTGAAGGCGGTGAGACCTATTGAATATTTTTGTCTTGTTCTACTTACTGTTTTTGCTTGGCCAAACTCTTTAAGAATTTGTATCATTGGATCTATTGTTGATTGGCATTATGAATGTGTTACTCATTGTGAGATTGATTGATATTATTGTCTAATTATGCTTACTTTGATTATTGTTATGGAAATGTGATGGTCGCTTCGTGGATTCTCTTCTTGTCGTCTTGTCTTGTTATTGAGTGCTTGTGTAGTCTTGCTTTTTGCTTGCGTTCCACCAAGCCATTCTTGGTTTTTTAAATCTACCTTTCATAACCCTCGACATGTTTAATCAATGAGCATACACAACTAGGCTTTCATTCCCATTCCCACATTGTGCCTTCTCTCCATGAATATAGGCTTACACGGCTACAATAGGCTTCTACTACATGGCTCAAAGGTCGAAATGGCTTGATCATTTCATATGCATATGTTGTGTGGCATACCTAAGATTTCTTTCGTGTCCCCACATTGTGGCTTCTCTCCATGAACATAGGATTGCACGACTACAATCCTTCTAATATGTAGTTCCAAGATCAATGTTCTAGGTCCATGTCCTCTTCTCCATATTTGCGAATATATACAAACGTTTCTTAAGTTTGTTAGCTTTTAAGAAACCAATTGGTAGGCCACTCTTGAGTAATCATACTTGGTCAACATGCTCTCCTTTCAATAAGCCATCTATGGTGCATACAAGTGTTTCTTAAGTTTGCTAGCTTTTAAGAAGCCAATTGGTAGGCCACTCTTGAGCAATCATACTTGGTCAACATGCTCTCCTTTCAATAGGCCATCTATGGACTTGTGGTCATCATATTTTGTGTCGAACTTCCTTTCATCATAACTAAGCTACCTATGTAATATATGAGGATAAGAATTATTATTTTGTCTTGTGTCATGTCATCTACGGTGCTTAATATCTCGTCATTCTCGTCGCATAATCATTGACTCTCTCTCTCTCTCTGTCTCTCTCTCTCTACAACACACACATACATACATACACTTGTATCACAACAACATTTGCCACTCTCATATGATTACCACCTTCCTATAATTGAAAGTGCCTCTTTGTCTTCTAAGTGGTTTGATATACAACGAGTAGTTATACGACAAGGTTGTCACCTTGAACAGTTCGTGTGACAAATGACTGCTTGTGTTTCTACCTATCGTTAGTAAACTTTCCATTATATATGGAAGGCGTTAGGTGCTCATAATTAATTTTCTATAGAGCTTTGAAGGTTGACAGAAGGTACTCCTATCTCAAGCGGTAAACATATCGACGCGCCCCCAACTGCTTGCACATCAACAGTGCCTCACAAAAGATCGAAGCAAGACCTTCATAGGCCTCACAAGCCTACTGTACGCCCATTGTTTCATTTGGACAACCCGATGAACTCTGCATGTGAGAATTCATTATTGGAAAAGCATGTCTTTCTGAGAGCGATTTCATCAACTCATAGAGTTGTTTGTTTTTGTTGCTATCTTTTGGATTATGCTGACAAGCAAACATAGTGGAGCACATTAATATCAAGAAGGACCCATATGTTGAAACAGTTGTTCCATCCCATGGACTAAACAAGCCAACACCTCTTGATATTGAGCCTCCCTTGCCACTCCAAGGAACAATTGTCCCAAACCCTATTGAGGACATACCTCTTAACAATGCCAACGATCCGAGCCCGATTGAAATTGAGCCTTCTCTTCAATCTTCTGGCTTATATGGATTGGGTGAATCATCTCAACTAGATAAGAAGCCTATTGATCTTAACATTGTTCCATTTCCTCAAACTCTTCTCTCATAGTTCTTGATCCACTACAAGAGGTTGTGTGCTCTTGTGACGTTGTTAGCGACAGAAATACACTGGGTTTTTATAACCCCCGGCGTCGCTAAAACCGTCGTTAATAGCGTCGCTATGAGAGCGTCGCTATAGGCGTCGCTATAAGCGTCGCTATATAGAGACGCTCATAGCAACGGTTATAGCGACGTTTACACAGAAGTCTATAGCGACGCTACAGAGCCATAAATAGCGACGGTTATAGCGACGCCCGAGAGAAATTTTTTTTGGTGACAGGGCATTGAATGCCCTGCCACCCATCAACCATATTGTACTTGATTCACTTTTTAAAAACAATGCAAGGGTAGATAATAGACCCAAAATAGTCACCCACAAGACGCATTGTTTGCAAAATTGACAAGTGTAAAATTGACAATTGTACACATCATAGGCAAAATGAATTGATTGGCAAATGTAATAATGACAATTGTACAACATCATAGGCATAAAGAATGGATTGGCAAAATGAACTACGGTGACAAATGTAATAATATACATGGTTCAAAAAGACGTATAAAATCCGTCTCATGATACATAAGCTATGAGAAACCCTAAACTAATGCTATCTAGCTACGACTAAACTGACGTCGTCTAGTCAGACGTCTCATCGCGTCCAAGCGGCGTATCTGTCGGATTCTGCAAAAAAAGACAATAAGACAGCTTTCAGTAAGTATAAACATATAACGACATTTATAAAACAATACAAAAAATAGAAAAGAGTAAACCCTAATACTAACCATGCCGCCGCGAGAACTGAGAATGTCCATCAGGGTGTTTAAGCCCTTCCTGCCCGCGTACTCGTGCTCGTACGGTGTGGGATCACATCCTGTCATCGACCACTGTCAAAACATACAAAGATTTCATTATGTTAGAATTAAAAAACTCATAAACCCTAAACTATCGAACATAAAGAGCAATGCGAAAACACTTACAAAATCGGCCTCAAATGATGCCCATCCACCGCTCCCCAAGTGGTGCGAGCTCCCTGCCTCTACTCGCGCTCTGGCTGCATCCTTTTGTTGCTTCCACTTGTCGGGATTCTCGCGCGCTGCTTTCTTCGCATTCTTCCAATCTTCTTTGGCCAGTCAATCTGGCCTATTCCACCCATGCTTGATTGCTTTTTGCACTTCTGAACGCTTGTGTTTGCAGTATTTGCGCATTCGAATCTTCATCAGGTCTTCATTGAAGCGTTGATTCCGTGTTGGAACGGGAAAGTCATCATGAAGTATGCTGATGACTCTGTTTTTTAAATCACTTGGTACTTCACTCCATTTGTATAGTATGTAGTGTCTAAACAGCTGAGAGCAAAGACCACGCATGTGCGAGATCACCTTCTTGCCATCATCATCCATGATGATGCCGCCGCTGAAGTCGACGGAGTAAGGCAAGCCCTCTGCCCGGTGACGCGTGAACCTGGGTGTCGCGGTAGGGGTCTCTAGCAGCGTGTCGATGGGGGTAAGGACGTCAGGTGTCTCCACCGGTGTCTGGGCCCCGAAGCGAGGAGTGTCGAGTGGGGTGGCCCCTGGCGGAGTAGGTAGAGGTGTGTAGCTGCTAGAAACAGTCAGCCGTGCAAAACCTGGCGTAGATGGCGATGCTGTGGCTGGTGTGGGGGCGGGCAAAGAAGGGGAGGGTAAAGAGCCTCGTCGAACACGAGGTGGTGTGGAGGCATTGGTGGCGGAATCCCCACAACAACCGCCACCACCACCACTAGAGCGCCGGTGTCTAGACGAGTGTGAAGCTCGTCTCGTCGACGCCGAAGCTTCGGAGCGCGCCGAATGCTCCGAAATAGAGGGAGATGTGGATGGAGTAGGAACGCGCGATGATGCGCCAGAGCGATGACACTCCACGTACCACTGCCTCTGCTGCGGTGACAAAGAAGAAAGAAACTCCTCATCATCCATACCTGCATTAAACACACGAATATTTAAACTTAATATTGAATGAATAGAGTAGACAATGACGCAAAGACCATTAAATGCAATGACGTAATGACGCATATAAATACAATGACACAATGAATTGAGTGATAGAAGAGGCAAGTCGAAAACTCAGAATTTTCAATCAAAAGATGTGAGCGCCATGGAAGGTACTTAGAGAGCCAGAGCTTTTACAACACGGAGCAAAATTGTTCAAATACAATATTTGTGGCTTTAAGAGATCTCTCTCTTATCCTCGCATAACTCAGCATAACTTCCTATATCTATATAGAGCTCTCCGTTTAAACACATATCCTCTGTTTCTACACAATATAAAAATACGATACAGTCGTGTAAAAATCTATCAGATCATTATACATTTAGAGTTTTATTAAAGTAAACTAATTGTAATAGATCACCTGAAAAGCGCTGTGACGCTAGTGTCACTCCATCCAAACTTTGCCTGCATGTTGAGAAGAACCAGGAGTGCTTTCAATCTAAACATACGTGCTCCATTATACAATGGCGTATCGGCTTCACTTTTCATATCATCATAAATAAGCCTTTCTGAACCCATGATCGTCTCGATCATTTCATCAATCTCGGGCTCAAACATTGCCTCGTTGGGAATGTGCTCTGCATGATCATCCCCCGAGCTGTCAGAGGCTACATCTTGTGGCCTCACATATGCTGCTTGACCAAAGCGCCTGCGAGCACGTCTATTGGGTTGCAAGATTGCTGCTTGTTGGCCAGCGTCAGAGTCCGACGAGTTATAATTGGCAACAACTCGATCTATAATAGATGGATCGAACTCACCAAATTGGCGAACGTGCTGCAAAGAAACACGTCTTGTCCGTCGCACAGCATGTTTGCATTGATTACAAGGACATAAGACCCTCGTTGAGACATAGGTGTTTCGGTTGGACGGTCCCACATCCTCGTCACTACTCATAATGAGGATAAAAATCTTATAACCTGGACAACAAATTTAATATTCTATTGGCATTCTTTGTCTTATCTCTCTCTCTCTCTCTCTCTCTCTCTCTATCTCTCTCTCTCTCTCTCTCTCTTTACCTCACATTCTCTAGTCATGTCCAATCCCCGCACACCTCGGTCTAGAGGTGCACGGAGATCAGAACCACCGGGTTATAATCTCGTCTTTATTGGTCAATACCTATATTTGTGGGTACAAGAAATCTACAGACCCACGTCTACATGATACTGCATGTAGTGGACAAAACCCCTTTGCCTCTTCTCTAGCTGTAGCACTTCACAACATCTTAACATCTTTTCACAGTAGATCTTTTCACTGTTCGTCTAACTCTAAACCCTAAACCGTAAGTAATTCTTGCGTGGACTCTATCTAATGTAAATAAGCGTAAATCTAAATAAACGTAAATCTAACTAAAAATAAACCTAAATCTAATTTAACGTAAGTCTACATCTAACCTAATCTTTAACGTCTTTTGGGATAGTTTCCTACGACTTTAAAACTCTCTTCTTCTTGTGTGTGTGTGTGTGTGTGTGTGGGTAAACCTAAATAAACCTAAGTCTAATCTAATATAACATAAATCTAAATCTAACGTAAATTATGTTATATTAAAAACAAAGAACTAAACTAACAGGGATTATAAGAACCTTAAAACTGATTTAACACACAATTTTTCACATAACTCGGCAAGAGTTGGAATTCTCATCACTAAAGATGTGAGAGTTAACTTTCGGCGGTGACGCTGCCTCATCTCCATCCACATGTGACGACAGCAATTGGCCCTTTAGATCGTTCTTGCTCTTGTTACTAACTTTGAAGTTGATGTTGAATGACTAGAGGTTGTCTAGATGGTCATTGTGTCGGGGATGTAGTGACTCTTGCCGCCCTCAAGATCCACCTTCTTCCCTATCTTCTAAAGACATTTCACCAGTACTTTTGGATCGACGGAGCCCACCATGAGTGAAGGCAACAATACCCTATATTCCATTGAGGGCTTTCTTCACCCGCTTCATGCAGGCATCGCAGTCTATGGAGACCTAAATCTAATCTAATATAACGTAAATCTAAATCTAGCGTAAATAAACGTAAATCTAATTAAAAATAAACCTAAATCTAATCTAATTTAACTTAAATAAACCTAAATCTAATTTAACGTAAGTCTACATCTAACCTAATCTTTAACCTCTTTTAGGATAGTTTCCTATGACGTTATAACTCTCTTCTTCTTGTGTGTGTGCGCGTGTGTGGATGTGTGTGCCAATAAAAAGAGATAAATGGTATAACCTTTCTATCACCCATGCCAAGTATGATAGATTGATTATGCCATTTCCCTCTTGAATAATAGGTCTTGAGTTCAACTCCTCGTCGGCTAGTTCTTTAGGTCTTTTAATTTTAATTAGTTTCCTACGACGTTAAATTAGTTTCTCTCTCTTTCTCTCTTAATGTGTGTGCGTTTTTTTGGATCGTATGCATGTTTTCTCTCTCTTTTCCTCTCTCAATGTGTGCGTTTTTTGTTTATGCATGTTATCTCTCTCTTTTCCTCTCTCAATGCGTGCGTTTTTTGTTTATGCATGCTCTCTCTCTCTTTTCCTCTCTCAATGTGTGTGTGCATTCTTTGTTTATGTATGTGTGTGTGCGTTTTTGTTTATGTTTGTACTCTCTCTCTCTCTCTCTCTCTCTCTCTCTCTCTCTCTCAAAAACACTATGTGTGTGTGTGTGAGAGAGAGAGAGGGAGAGAGAAAGAGGGGAAGGGAACATGAGAGTGAGGAGAGGGAAGGAGCATACCTGGCTCTCCTTCCTCTCCTTGTGTGTGTGTGTGTGTGTGTGTGTGTGTGTGGAGAAGAAAAAGAGAGAGAGAGAGAGGGAGAGAGAGAGAGAGAGAGAGGGAGAGCGTTACCTGCTCCTTGCTTCAGGGCGTCGAAAAACTCAGATTTGAGATCTGAGTTTTTGGGCGCGCTCTGTTATTTTTTTAGCCCAGTCGGTGTCGCTATGAGCGTCGCAAATTTCTTTGTAAATTTGCGATGCTCATAGCGACGCCGGGAATTTTTTTTTTGAGCGTCGCTGTGTGAGCGTCGCTAATATGAATAGCCTCTTGTAGTGATCATTGATATCTCTGACTCAAGCCCATGATTCTGTATTGAGGGATAGATATTGAATCTATATGGGATCTACAAAGTTGGTCTTGACCAACTGAGGTCTCTACGTCGACAAGCTCCGCCTTGGTGACTTTGTTCACATTGACAACCCAGTTGTCAGACGCAAAAGTAGGGCAGATTGGGGGCCAGCATTGTATTCCTTGTACATCAATGCTACTACTAATGTAAGCACATTGGAACCTTTCCCGGTGTCTCTTACATTCGCCCTTGATTGCAAGATGCGTGCATTTCTTGATGAGATAGGTTCACAAAAATCTATGAGTGGACGTTCTCAATTGAGCACACTTGCTTTTGTTATTTTACAAAAGCACAACCCACAGTGAAGATTTGGTGGATCTGTTGGTGACCTTCTGATTGCAGATGGTCCTCTCCCATCAGATAGGGCATTTATAAGAATTGAGCTATCTTGCTTATTGTTTTCTGCTCTTTTATTATACATTTGAAATCTTCCATGATATATTGATGCTCTTTTTGATTTTGTTTCCATATCTAATCTTTTCTTGTAGCTGAGTTTTGTGAACTCTCGCAAAGATGATTGTCAACAATTTCTTCAAGAAATGTTTGTTGATGGCCCTATAATGTGCATCGCAAGAAACATCAGTGTATTCCTTGCCAAGGCCAATACCTTGTCAATACTAGATGTTACAATTCTAGTGTCTGTTTGTAGTGCATGCCTCAGAGAGGAGCTTGCCACCTTCTTTCAGGCTCAAACCAAAAATTTGGGCTACAACCATGAGGTGCACTAATATAGCATATAGTGATATATTAGCAATGAATTCTCTCATTTTCTTACATAGTTGCCTTGTCCAGGCTGTTGGCACCCTCTGATTCGTCAACTTCAATAGTGTGCTGCTGGAGAAGCATTGTTCAAATTGTAAATCCACAAAAGTGTATAGACTTAGGTAGGCACCTTATTGTGGATCTTGCAATAAAAACCCCACAATATTCACAACACCGAAGCTAGAAGCACGTATTGCAACAAAAGACAAAAAGCTTCTTGATGTGCAAGTTATTGGTGCAGCAGCGGATTTAGTGTTTGCATTGGATAGAACCTTCAACCAAAGTTACACTGAGTCTGTTTCCGAGGCAAGAGATACCTTGGCAACAACCTCACGGTTTGGCCATTTCAAAATCAACACGAGTGGCCACGTGGTGGCGTATCAAACTGAATCTTAGTCTTGTGAATGTTTGCCTTTCATTAATAGCTACCCTTTACTTTGCTTGCTTGTTCTAACTATATCCTTAAACAAAACCAATGCTTCCATTCTCTACTTCTTTGTAACGTGCTTTTGCACACTTTTGGTTGTGGTTCTAAGTATTATGGTTATGCTTGTAAGTATTGTTCGCTTCTTCCGTGAATTGAGAACTCAAAACATTTTTGTATTTCTCTTCTCTCTCTGTCTCTCTCTCTATCTCTCTCTCTCTCTCTCTCTGTCTCTCTCTCTCTCTCTATCTATCTATCGATCTAGAATCAAATACAAATAGGCACACATAGATACACAAAACATTCTCTCTCTCTCTCTTTCTCTCTCTCTCTCACACACACACATTCTTCTCTCTCTCTCTCTCTCTCTCTCTCTCTCACACACACACACACACACACAAACACATTCTTCTTGTCTCTCTCTCTCTCTCTCTCTCTCTCTTTGTCCATTGCTTGTAAAGCAACACCCAAGATCTCTCTCTCTCTCTCTCTCTCTCTCTCTCTCTCTCTCTCTCTCTCTCTCTCTCTCTCTCTCTCTCTCTACTCATCAATTCCTCTCTCTATCTATCAACTATATGCAAAACAACAAACACTACTCTCTTCCTCTCTCTATAATGGAAAATCCTAATGGTTCATTATTCCAAAAGAGATAGACATTGACATGCTATTTATGAAAATACATCCTCTTAATCAACAATTGTTTCTAGAACTGTATTGCAAACAAACTTAAGCTTTGTGTCAGGACAAGGGTACGACCAGTCACGGCTAAGGGCCAGGATGGACATGCAGTCAAGGGGGTCCCTATATTTAACAGGCTAAGGGCCTATATAGGGCATGGCTGGGTGGAGATTAGGATGTGCCAATCCCCTTGCCCTTTCACTGGTATCAAATCTTAGGGGGAGGGGAGAGCCAAGGAGGAGGGGAAGCGCTCTCTCTCTCTCGATCAAAGAAGAAGGCAACCTCTCTCTCTCTCTCTCTCTCTCTCTCTCTCTCTCTCTCTCTCTCTCTCAATCAATCAACTTCAGCATGAGGCATGGCCTCCCAAGGGCACTCTCTCTCGCTCAGACCGTGGGAAGGACTGCTGCACAGGCGGGGAAGGTGGGAAGAGAAGCTGACAAGGCAGGGCCATGGGAGCCACTGCTTGGGGGGAAAGTTGGTGTGCATGAACCCCTCCTTTCATGATCGAAGAGGAGAATGGCATCGAGAACCATCTGTAGCAAGGAGGAGCTTATCACGTGTGTGCAGAACCAAGGAAGGGAACACGTCATAGAAGGGCGGCTGCAATTCCATCGCAGCTCGCGTTCTTAGCGATACTGTCTCCTTGTGTAGAAGACAACGGGCTGCCATAGCCAAGAAATTCAAGATCTTTTTTTTCCTTACACTATTGGGCACCCTAGGGTATGCCCATTTCATGGCTGTACCTAGGATGAGTTCTAGCTACAGTAAGGCAAGTGTAGGCAAGGCCTATAGTTTGTCATGCAAATGTTTTTCTCGCTTATTTTTCCTTGGCAAAGCAAGCAACAGTGCTCGGCATGGTCCACTGTTTATCACAGCCTGCAAAATTGCAAACCAGTCAGGAGTCTCTTTTCTTGAGTTTTGAGAGTTGAAATTTTGTTAAAGACATGGCTCTTACGCAAAGTTTGTCCAAGCTTCATGGACAACAATAATCAACCTTATTTGTTTGCTATGCGATCTCTAGAACTCCATACGTAGTTATGCAAAGCACAACTTCCATTTTCGGATCTTGCATTGCGATTTTCCCCGTTTGAATTATGCTATGAGCATCAAAACTTGGAGAGATTTATCCATTTTCCTGCATGTTATTTCATCATATGCAAAGACGGTGTACATGATACACAAGACCACTCTCTCTCGTGCAGTAGAATAGGCTATGAGACAGATTGGAGCGCGTTTTTCCTTTGATATCTCCAAACAATTGGTTACAGTAGGATGACCAGGTTAGACAATTTTAAATTTTGCTTGTTTTTCATGTTTTCACATTTATTTTGGACAATATTGTATGTTATGCAAAGCAAAGTGCTTTGACAGTTTTACGTGACACCAGAAAGGCACTTTTTGGCTCTCACATTTGCGGCCATCACTCTCGATGAGGGCTTACAATTCTGCATGCAAGGCATGCTAGTTGGGTGGATTCAATTCTATCGCCGCATGAATTATGCTTCCGCTAACACACTCGTAACTCCGTCAAGGACAGACTACGGATGGATTGTTTAATATGATTGTTGGTTGCTAACAACACTAAGAAGCACCTAAAATTTTGACTAGATTCACCAACAAGGTGCCCTTTTCAAGTCATCCTCATACAGTCACGACGCTACACAGTAGATGGTCAAGATTTGACTTGTGTTTTCTGTTGCCTCTCTCGATGAGAGCGTCATACAAACAGATTGTGGTATGCTTATAGGATAAGCTGCAATTTAGGTATAAGATGTCTACGAGCACACATTCTGGGCACGCACTCTACAACTTTAAGGAAAGTTCCCCAGCCCAGCATGCTCTTCTTCTCTCTCTTTTTCTTATTTCTCTCAAGAATAATGAAAACTTTCTAAGAAGTTTTTCATAAATGTTTTGTTTTGGAGTCAGCATGAGCCAAAGTACTCTAACTCTCAGCTAGAAATGGGCCAAGATGCTATTCACATTAGTCTCCATCAATTTATCAATTGAACACAAATTGCCGTAAGAGATCAGAGCCACACACAGGTTGGCTAAGAGCCATTGTCAGATCTTGGGTAAGACCCAACTATTGGCATTCCTTGGGTGACTGTTCTTAGGATCAAACAGAATTGCTCAGTGGAGTACACATCGAACGTATCGACGTTAATGGACAAGCAAGAGTCTTGTCATTTCGGAGGATTAGGGTGTCATTTTTGCACTATATGTTTCTAGTGCGATGCTCAAGTTGAGTTTTTGATACTCTTTCACTTACATCAGCTGATCTATACCATGGGGTTCAGAGGCAGCAAATAGTTGAGACAACATGGCTGTTGATACGAGCTAGGCATCTCCCTTGTGTGGATTTCTTGCTCTCTCTATAGCACTACGAGTATCTGGCATCACAGTTTTGGGGTACGATCTAGTGGGTGCTTATTAAATCGGCCCATACGCATTGAGGATCACAATTTGATCTATTCTTGTTATACTTTCAAGGAAAGAATTCCGTAATCTACCACGTGGTAGCGGAAAAAATCAACTTTTCAAGTTGATTCTCATCATTCTATACACGGTTAACTAGGTTGGTTACCGTTACCTGCTAGTTGAGCAATTTCTACAAAGGGTCTTACCAAGGGGTTTGACTATGTAGATTCTACCCAACGGGTTTGGATTGTGAAGGCAACATCCAGGGTTTCTAGTGTAATGTTGCTTGTTTTTTCACGAGGGGGAAGGTACTCCCGTGCATTTGAATACGGGTAATTGACCTTTCAGTTCAATCCCCATGGCCATGCCAAGGCCATGTCAAAACAAGTATTTTGGGCCGTAGTGTCCAAAGTACATTATGCTGTTATGAATCCACTTGTAGGATTCGATTTGGCACATGTTTTCACATGGGATACAACATGGTCTAGGAACTCAAGGAGTTTGGTTTAGCCAATGTGGAGCAAGGATAATGAGGATCCCTCTCATTCCCGTCGTAGAGTGTTTGCAATTACCTCCACACACAAGTACATCAGTTTTCTTGACCATTTTTAGCACGGCGTATCAGGACCAATTTCAATGGCCAGAAATTTTTAGATACTTAGAATGAATTGTTAAGGTACAAGTACTTCTAAACAACATTACACATGGTTGTTTATACATATAGCAAATGAAAAAGTTTCCTTGTTGTACCTAGAAGTGATCATAGTTTCACCTTCTATTATGCTTCAGACGTTTCATCAAGGCTTGCCCGGTTCGGATCTGTTTTTTGCTAAATGCATGCACACTAGGTGTTATGTTTCCTAGTGTTTAGCAAAGGCTAACTTGGAACATCATGCATATTCCTCAGGTTGTTTCTTATGAAGCATTTTGCAGTCTATGTGCACTATCTCTATGAGATTACTTTTGGGTCTACTAATCATCAATAGAGGTCATGGTTTGGTTTGGGTGTTTGTGTGTTTTTTAAGTTAACCATGATGGTTATTCGGACATTGTTGATTTCTCAACAATGTTATACGCTATTGTGATTCTCCATTTACCGGTCTCCTCGGAAGACTGTCTGCAAACCGTGAGGGAAACACACCTCAGTACAAAGTGTAACCTTGGACTAAAGGATATGAAAAGTGCATACATTAGAACAAAGAAATCCAATTAATATGCATTTATTGCTCTTCTTGGAGTTTACTTACTATCAATTAATGCATGTTGCAACTAGGTAGTCTCTTCATGTATAAATTAAGTTCTCAACCTTGAACACCCGTTAGGGTGGGATTGTTTACTAATGATGAAAATTGGGAACAAGTCAAGGACTTAAACTTGGCTGATGAGTTATGTCAACAAGTTACTTTCATGGAGCCTGACAAGAGGTACTCTTTTTGGTACACCTTTGTTGTGATAAACTCATTTACCATGCTGATGCGCGTTCTAAATGGAGTCTATACACTATATTTGGATAGGAAGCGGTACCATCAGATGGTTACAAATGGACAACAATGTAGAAAATCAAATGTTATTTTTGATTTTATTGAACCTCCTACGGAACCGGGTTCCACTCAAATGAACCGTTGGATCCATGCGGGATGTTACAATAGAAAACATTAGTGTTCTTATGAAGATACCATCACTTGTGTTTTCGCGGACGAAAACGATTCTCCAAGGGGGGAGTAATGTCAAGACAAGGGTAGGACCAGTCACGGCCAAGGGCCAGGATGGACATGCAGTCAAGGGGGTCCCTATATTTAGCAGGCCAAGGGCCTATATAGGGCATGGTTGGGTGGAGATTAGGATGTGCCAGTCCCCTGGACCTTTCACTTTGAGTCATTTAGACCTACAATGCAACAATGCTTGTTTGAGAACCACTTAACAAATTCTATCACACACTCTTCAGCTTCATTCTTCTTTGGATCAGAGCTAGAGTCATTCAGTGAAAGATCTACACAATTCCATGCTCTATACGATACTTGTAAAACATCGATGAGTCTCACAATGGAAGTCATCAATATTTTCGCTCACAAATTTGAAAAAACACTTACCGTAATCCTTCACAATGCTACAAGTGGACACAACAAAAAACAAGTAGTTGGAAAATCAATTGAACAATTCAAACAAGGACTTCTAAATTATAGATGGATCTATTATTGGCTTCATCAATTATGCTTTCACGACTTCACAATCACGTTGTAAACTTGTCCATTGGACAATTGAAGAGTGTGATTTATTAACCCGCTTGTGGAGAGAGAACATGCATAAACCAGCTACTCAAATCGCAGATCTATTTATTGAAAAGAAACCACTTTGTGTCCATACACACTCTGCAATTACAACAAAATTGAAGCGACTAAGGCATATAAAGCTCACAGAGACTGCCTCATTGCAACAACATCCTTTCATTCATCCACAACAAAAAAACAATATTGTTTTTTTTTTTCTAAAGAGGCTTAATGACTCACCTACATATCCATGTGAAAAGTGTGGCCGCTTGTTTTTTCGCTCACAAGTCAAACATTTCACTCCTCCACTGTGCTTACATGCTGGAGGTGGAAAACTGAAAAGATGCTCCTATCTATTCTGTTGCCATGCATGCAAATGAAAATCAAATAGATCTATGCTGCCGTTTGAGAGCTTGCATGTATTGGGCTTTAACGACCCTCTGGCCCGCCAGTCCTGCAACTGAACAATGTCGAATCAGGCCTGGTCTCCATCCGCATACCATTCACAAAGATTTGAGAACTAACTTATGATGGCCAATATGGTTTGCGAGGGAGTGTCGTCAATGTCCTTGCAAATATCAAAAAAACACAACAAGTTCTTCCTTGATTTATTCAAGATGAGGCTTCAGTCTTGATAGGGCTCAAACGCAAGCTCGAGTACACACATTGCTACTTATCTGGCCTTGTTAGACCATTGCTGACACTAAAGGCCACACACGCTCTTCTTGATACCTCTTTGTATAAGAAGGAAAACATAACCATAAATGATAAATGGCTTGTATACTTTCAAGAAATCTCACGCTCATCACTTTCCCTAGACACAAACACATACGAGATGGAGAACAAGGAAGCTATTGACACTGATCTGCTCCTACATAGAATCACTATTGCTGAGTAGGTTGTTGATTACAACAATAAAATTTTGTATGTTGCACCATCAGAGGGGAACAATCCACTTGGTTTATTTGCTGATGTGTTCTATGAGGAGCTCAGTTTTCCTACGATCTTCTTTGGAGAGCCTAGAAAATACCACCAACACATATCTAAAAATTACCAAACAGTAGCCAAATGGGAGCTCATGCACAAAGATAGACATTTTGTCCTCAACATTGAAAACTTATTTTTCAAATTAGTGAAAATCATGATGCAAAAAATACTATCCTCCATTTGGATACGCCTACGCAAAGGGAAACTTGAGGGAGGAACCTTGTCTGCTGGAAATGTTTGTCAGGACACAAACATAGAAAAAGTAGTCTGGTCACAAATAGGGTACATAGACTTCGAAGTGCTTTGTACCTCACCAGATTACAAAGAAAAATAAAAAAAAGGTTTTCGGCATGATTCGACAACTAGGGCCACCAACTTTCTTTGTGACATTTTTCTCAGCTGAAAAACGTTGGAAAAAACTTGTTGATGCTTTGAAACAAATAGTGCCGCTTAAACAAGATAACGATGAAAGCGATAGCTCCTTCGGTAGACGTTTGGTGCGAGTAGATTCAATAACAACAGCTCGCTTCTACCTTAACCGCTTCACAGCCATGAAAAGAATACTACTTAACGATAGCAAATTATGCGAAAAAATTCTTTATTATTTCTTCATGACAGAGTTCCAAAGCCGTGGCAGCAAGCATGATCATGGTCTTTTATGGGTTGAACAAGCTCCTATGTTTGAACATACACAAGTACAGACAGCTCCAAGCTTTCATGAGACCTTTGTGAAATTCAAATGCACCATCATAGAAAAACTTGCCTCAAGCAAGGAAAATCCTGTCCCTTTTCCTTCTCAAGGTTCCCCATGCCATTCACAATCATTCTCAGACCGACTAGCAATGACTACAACAACCAAATGAGAAGCAAGAAAACTTTTAAATTCATTCAGAATAGCCTCGATACACTTCCCACTAAAACTAGCATTTCATTTTAGGAATGGATACAAAGTCTGCATTTGATATTCGAAGAATATACTTTGGCAATAACAAACTCACTATACACAGCAACAATCTTCTTGAAGCAAAACATGAAGGACATTTATACAACACTATGGGACGCAAACACTGATATTCAATTTGTCTTGAATGCACATGGTACAATAAGTTATTGCACATCATACATGAAAAAAATCGACAACACATTGATTACAGTAATAAAATCTCAATTTGATATTTGTGTGGCCAACAACACAACAACAATTCAGTGGCTATGTAAGGTTGGCAACACTATTCTCAACACACAACAAATTAGTGCACAACAAGCATCTTACATAGCGCTATCGTCACCACTCCGTACTAAAACTTGTGACTTTGTATACATAAGTACTAACCCTCCTGATCAACATGCATTAGTTCTCAAAAGGAAAGCATGTCTACAAAAACTACACTCATCTGACACAAACATATTCTTCCAAAACATTATTGCTAAATATGCTGAAAGACCACAAAGTCTCTATCATCTATGCTTGGCTGAATATGCATCAACAATTAAACAATATGGAACGACTTACAAACCATTGCGCAAAGCTAAGATCATAAGATTTGTGAAATATAACATTCTTAAAAATCCAGAAGACCACTATAGAGAACAATGCTTGTTATACCTTCCTTGGACCAATAACGAAGACCAACATTTGACAGAATCCTGTACATTGAGTGATTTATATAATGAATATATACAAGCCATAAAATCAAATGAACTCAAGTTAAATAAAGACCTAAGCCCAATAGAATAAAACCAAATGCACTACATTTCCTCCCCAACCACAACTAGTACAACCAACAATGACTCACATGCCTCGCATGATGCATACATTCTGAATGACCAGCACATTAATACGCACTCTAAAAACACTTTTCACTTGCAATATTTCAAGTACACCTCCATGAAAAATGATGACTTCCATGCAGCCATTGACAAATTAAATAACCAAAAATGACACATATTTGATGACATAATGTTGAAAAAACAAATTCAACCCAACAAACAAATACACCTCTTTCTCACAGGAGGTGCAGGAATAGGAAAAACATTAACATTACTATTCTTAGTAGAAGCATTGCAACGATTTTACAACCATAGAAGCGCACCAAGTCCAGAATCTCCAACAGCATTGCTAATGGCATACACAAAAAAGGTAGGTTTTAATCTTGGTGGCACCACAATCCACTCAGCACTTCACTTGCCTCTAATTACTTCTACCCAAACAAGATTGAGTGCCAAAAAGTTGAATGCTCTTTCTCTCCTTCATAAAGACTTGAGACTTGTAGTTTTCGATGGGTCTCCTTGATAGGTTCAAGCGTGTTCTCCATGACTGACTCCCGTTTGCGAGCAATCAAGCGCATTCATGATAAACCGTTCGGTGCGTTGGATGTCGTTCTTTGTGGTGATCTGTGTCAGGCAAGCTCTGTTAAAGATAACTCGATCTTCTCGCAAAACATACGCTTTTAGAAGCCATTTCCCAATCATATTGGCGCATTCATCCACAATGCTACGAACTTACACTAACAATGTGACAAAATGATCAAACATTCATAGATATTCTTAATAGACTTCGAGTTTCACAACATACTTCTGAGCATTTGGAATATCTTAACAAAAAGTACTATAGACCTATTCCAACCAACCGTCAATTTTCTCATCTATTTTACTCCAACAAATAAAAGGACGCTCATAATCTTGCCGTTTTCAATCAAATGGAGGGAACGCCACAAACTTTCATTGCTATTGACAGAAGAAATAACTCATGCAACAAAACAATTAGCATTCCTGTAGATCCCAAATCCACTAGAGGATTGCATTTCACACTCAACCTAAAAGCAGGCATTGTTGTCGAGTTATGCGCAGGGAACTTGGATATTCTTGATGGATTGGTTAATGGAGCAGAAGGGGAGTACAAAAACAAGTAAAAAAACAATAATTTGGGTTCATTCTTCAACCCTCTCATTGGAAAGAGAAAATGCTATGAAAATCAAGCATTGTATTCATCGACCATTAACAAAGAATGGACCCCACTAGAACGAGTCGTTCAGGAATTCCAAGTCGAGAAAAGATACTTGAACAACATCTCCAAATACCAATTCCCATTGCAATCACCTAGTGCTCGAACAATTCATCACTCCTAGGGTCTTACATTGCAAACACTAGCCTTCAATCCTGAACACATAAGAACACATGGTCTCACATACACAGCATTGTCACGCGTTTGAGACCCAACTAATCTTTACTTGCTCAAAAGAATACAACCTTTCCATATCAAGGTCGACCAACCTCTACTAGAAGAACTAGATTGCCTAAAAGCACAAGCTAGATGGATCTCCACTCAAAAGTCATTAGAAGCTTACTTAAACACACATATCATAATTCAATCTCTCAACATTGTGTCCTTCAATAAACACAAAAGAAATATTACAACAAATTCCATCCTCATGACATCGCATGTACTTTGTTTGCAAAAGACAAGGCTAACAAAAAAAATACCGCATCCAACACCAGGATTTCTATAACACCAATTTAATGCAAAACTAGGTGTTTTAATTCTCCACCAAGAAACACTAATGCACTTTGACCATGGGAATATTTCTCGTCCAGGAATTGAGATGTTGCATACAACGATTAAGTTCACAAACAACAAAATCATCAAAATAGTTTCCCTTTACAATTCGCCTTCAACAAGGCTAACAAATTTAATAGACGCATTAAAAACATTGCTTCAACAACACAGTATGGAAATACCAATCATTATCTTCGGTGACTTCAACATTGACATTAAAGTTCCTAATACTTCCTACTACTAGCTTTCCTCTTTCCTAAACAAAATATAACATCCGACAGTTGGTAAAAGATGTTACAACTATCTACGGATCTTCTTTGGACCATATTTGGGCGAGCTTTGCAATCTTTGAATACAAATCAGGATCCAGCTACATGTACTGGACCGATCACTCCGCAACATACATTATGCTACCTTCTGACCACCTTTAACATAGCCACTCCCCATTCATTCATCATCCTGCAGACCTCTGTAATCTCTCACCTTGTTGAACTATTATCTTCTAGACTCTCCCTCCCTTGTGTGAATGTGTGTGTGTGTGTGTGCACACGCGCGCGCGCGCACGAGAGAGAGAGAGAGAGAAGGAGAGAGAGAAGGAGAGAGAGAGAGAGGAAGAGAGATGAGTCACATCAAGTCATTTCAATCGATTATAACGATTGCTCCCTTGCATGTGGGGGACACCTAACTTACTTATCCTCTTCTTTTAGATGAACTCTAGGGTCACCCATTAACATGATTTGGTCTTTAAGTCAAGTCCACTCAAGTCTGGTTCATTTCAAGACAGATTTTTGAGGCAAGTGATGCTACGCACCACTGCAAAAAGCACTTTATTCCAAAAATTTGAAAAACCTCTATATAATTAATTTGATAGGTAAATTGACAATAGTTAGGGTTTTTCAGTAAATCGTTTTGAATCTTTCTAAGTCTAGTAGGTTTTCTCACCTTCAAATTTAAAATTTCTCGGTAAGTCTCAAATCTTGTAGGTGTCCATGTGGGGACATCTTTGTTTTTTTTTAAATAGCAAAACTCACACTTGTGAGTGAATTATGTTGCAGAGCCCAAAAAATTACAAGGTCTTGTCATGCTCTTGCTGAGCCATGACATCATCCAGGGACTATAATTACATCGGCTATCAGGGCAGCCACCCCCACCAACCCGCTGCCTCCTCCTCGATACACAGGGTCCATAAAGTTTTCCTTTTGAGATCTTTTATTTACCGATGGCCAAGGTTTTCCCTCGTCCTAGGTATTCCATCTCCTGACAACAAGGCACAAGTAGTCCTAGACCAATCCTCCGAGTGTTGCTTGCGCCCAAGCGTCCATATTAGAACTTTTCTTTCTTAAGTAATTTTTGTGAAGCTTGCCACCTCCGAAACTCCTTCAAACACACGGCGGTTCCTTGTCTACCATACATTGTGTAAGAAGAAGTATCTGACGATTTGAGTACTGATAAGGAGGATGAGGACAGCAGGACTTCCTAAATGTGATAGTATTATTGGGCTCCTAAAGACCTTAGTATCCATATGAGTGAAGGTGGTTCAATTCTAATTGTTAGACATGTGTCCCTGAAAAAGCTTTGAAAGTCTTAAAGAAAAAGACATGTTATTTAAAATGCTATTTGTCAAAGATTATTGAATTTTTAGCATGTTGGAAAAAGCTCTAGAGAACAAATTTAGTTAAACATGTGTTCATAGGAGATTGATCCGTGACGTGAAAAGTTGATTCAATAAAAAAAAACTAGTATTTTGATTTGTATGAAACTTAACAGAGATTCATTTTATTAAATTGTTTTATTATTATTTATATCTATTAAAACTATCTTCTTTATGAATGCTCTTTTGTTTTAGTTTTTCAATGTGTTTTTTAATATTTTTTTTCACCTTTAACCTTATTATTTAAGTGGGGTTTTTTCTAATATATAAACCATTTGTGATTATGTACGTATAATAAAAGTATAATCTATACTATATATGAAGCAGCTTAAAAACTTCAAGGAAGGAGAGACCCTCCATGTGTCACATTATGCTTCATTTCAAAGAGAACTTTTTTCTAACATTTTAGAGGAAAATTTAATATATTTGAAGGTTTTTGGGCCAAACTTGTCTGCACTTTGTAGATTCTCTAAACCTTTGTAGTTTCTTTTTTTATTTTTTCATATGGTCTTAAGAGCTTGATTTGAATTAACTCCAAAAGAATACATGCAGACCTTGGCATATCATTTTTATAGGGGTCTCCAACCAATACAACATATCGACACAGTGACCCAAAACATACCCAAACATTTTCGCAAGTACACTATATTTCTATCAAGAACTTCTTCTTCTCGGCAAGGTGCTTCCTCCTTCTTGATAAAAGGCATTCGCAATTAGAGATAAATCTCCAAAATTTTAGATGGGATTATACTAAACCTAAGCTTTTTCCTCCAATTGTTGTGGGTGTCCCAACATTCAAATTAAATATTACAAGCGTGTGTCCCTTCCTATGGAGGGAGAGAGAGAGAGAGAGAGAGAGAGAGAGAGAGAGAGAGAGAGAGAGAGAGAGAGACCCTTTTCTTGGCACCCAATCCATTCTTTTTCTTTCTTTTCCTTGGTCTCCCCCCCCCCCCCCCCCCCCCCCGCCCCCCCTCCTTCCAATCCCTTTCCTTATGTCATGTGGCAAGGGCCTCCAAGCTGCATTAGGTATAGTTGATAAAATTTGTAGGTGGGATTATACTAAACCTATGTTTCTCTTGAGCACTAGGGAACACAATAGATTTTTGCTATTATTCAATAGTCCATTATCTATGCTCTTTATAATGGAGTTAAAAAAATAGAGGAAGGAGAGGGCCTCCACGCGTTGTTTTTTGGTTGATTTGCATGGCCTATTGGAATCAATGATGAAATTGAGTTGTTGAGTCCTTGTTTGGCCGTCCTCCTTGCCAGAGACACATTAAAGACCCTTTGAACATTGAGTGAATTAGTTCAAATTCTATGCAATTCCATCCTTTTTCAATGACCTACAACATCCAAAATTGTACACCTGACAACCTGTTGTTCAGGCTATGTGTGTGTGTGTGTGTGTGTGTGAGAGACAGAGAGAGAGAGAGAAGGAGACCACGTAGACTGTGCAAATCACCTTTTTATGACAATGTGCAAACTGTAGTAGTCAAAATTGTGTGTGTGTGTGTGTGTGTGTGTGTGTATGAGAGAGAGAGAGAGAGAGAGAGAGAGAGAGAGAGAGAGAGAGAGAGAGAGATAGAGAGAGCACTCGTGTCTAGCCCTCATGGAAGCTATGTTAGTTCGCTTTCAGTGCTTCTCCTCTGCATGCAACAAGATTGACCTTGAAACTATTCTTTTTGGCCTTTTATGTCTAAACTCCGTGCCACACAAGTGATGTCAGCAGTGGCTACTCTTCTTGCGCCTTGCTCAGCTACGCGATGGACGTTAGGAGCGGATGAGGTCCTTCCTACACACTCACAACATATATTTCCATTGGAATGCGTAAGCTTCAGGTTTATTGTGGGAAGTATTTAGCTCGCAAGGAAAAATGAAACCAGTTATGTTACCTTTCCAAGAAAATACACACCTGTCTAGAGGTGGAAGCAAGATAGGCAAGTGTCTATGTGTTACGACGGTAGAAAGATCAAGCCCTGTTTGTATAGAAAGCCCTAAAAGAAAAAATTAATGTAATGAAGAGAGAGTTTAGACTCTCTTGGGATATGAGGTGTCTTTTGAAGAACTTGGGACTGTTTACAAACTAAGGACTATGAGCTCAATATTTAAATGAAAAAACTTTCTTGGTGCCTATCTCAAGAAAGGGGAAGATAACTCAAAGATAATAGTAATCTCGTGTATGTATAAAAGGGAACTGAGTAATAGGGATAGGGGATTAGGTAAGGTAGGGAGCTAACCAAAAAGATACCTCATATGGCACTATGTCAATATGTGAAAGAATAACTATCGATTATGAAAATATGTAGGTTTTCAATAGTTTAATTTATAATCAAAATGGACTAAATTGTAGCAAACATAAAGATTGAGTACAATCCATGAAATGGATGGTGGCAAAGAAAAATTCACAAAGGAGAAATGGTGACAAGCTAATAAATTTTGTGTTTGTTGCTTATCAAAGCTACTATATTGCGATCAAAATGTACATATTATGAGGAAGGTCTAGAATATTCTTGGCATTGAAATAACATGCGTGAATCAGATAAGCTAGTGGGAATCATGGATCTAGATGTTTCATGAAGGATCATAGGTTGTGACTTATTGCATGCCTAAAAAAGAGTAGAACGCTAAACTCTGCCACTGAGGTATGAATCGTATAAAACAATATGCTATTCATAGATATTGACAATATAGTAAGAGCATGCAACCTTCTAAAAATACCATTTTCTCTTGTACATCTTCTTTCTTTATTATTAAACATCATAATTGACAAGTTTCATAGTAGTTCTTATAGAAATACAGAGACATGTTTTTCTCTTTTTTCATTACCCATTGCATTGAACTTATTGCAACAGTGTAAACTGAGAGCATAGGGACATAGCATGCATTAGAGCCTTGGAATTGACATGATACACACCATCAAAAGATTAGTTGGATACCAAAACATGGCCCCTTTATCACAAACGTGGTGACCGTCCATGCCAAGCAAGGTGCTCACATTGAAGAAATCACTACAATACTTTTGGTGTGTGTGTGTGTGTGTGTGTGTGTGTGTGTGTGTGTGTGTGTGTGTGTGAGAGAGAGAGAGAGAGAGAGAGCTCAACCACTAGCAAGTAGATAAAGAAAGAGAAAGAGTGAGGTGGGTCATCGAGACCAAGACCAAGACCTTTATCAGGATAGCTACTAATGATCATGTAAAGATGAATAGGGGACAAGTTATTGGTAGTAGAAGATGGGTGCTCAAGGAAATAGGTACACTTGGGTTTGCTTGAGCCACTAAGAGTTTGGAATAGTATTAAGAGAGTAAAGATCTAATGGTGTACGTTGTTTGGAAATAAGACGTAGCTAAATAGATAATTGAGTAGATTACTTAATGGAGAGAGACAGATTTATATACATGAGATTATAGAGTAGAGAGAGAGAGAGAGAGTACACACGATATACGTGGTTCACCCAATGTGGGCTACGCCCACGGGAAAGCAGCCACTCAATGGCTTTAGTACTTCAAAACAAGAAGTAGTTTACAAAGGGATTCTACCCTTAATAGAGCTCCCGCCTTGCTTCACTCTCACCACCTCACACTCACCTTGTTGCGTCAACTTCACACTATCAAATGTGTGTAGAAATGGCCTCCTTTTTTAGGCCAAAAGGGTTGCCCTCTCTTATGAGAGACAGCCATGTGTAGCTGCCCTTGTGCGAATAAGTCCAAATCGGACCCTCCAATCCGCCCATGTGTGGCTGCCCCTGAGAAGACAAGTCCTCTTTTGAATTCGGCCACCGGCCACCGGCCATTGACTTCCGACCACCGACCACCACCCGACCGGTTGTTTTCCGACCACTTTCCGGCCGCGGTCCGGCCATAATATTCCGGCGAAAAAGAATATTCAAACGAAAAAAAAAAGTCTCGGGGGCCTCCGCCCCTGAGGCCTTTAAAGTTGCCCCTTATTCTTCTCCGTGAAAATTTTGGTTTCCGGTGAGTGATTTTCCTTCACGCACGATGACTCTCCTCATAATGGGGGCCTTACAAATGTGCGCTTTTACCACAGAAAATTACAAGGGTAAATCAGGCTCCATACTTAACAATCTCCCACTTGGAGACTGATCTCCAAACCAAACCTGTGACTGCTTTCCATTCTGGCTTTTTATCCTTGAATGCCGATTGAAGATGAGCAAAAGCTCAACTTCTCCTTGTTGACCACCTTTATAAACATGTTTGCAGGATATTCACTTGTATGCACCTTTCCTAGCTTTAGTTGTCCCACTTCCAAAAGAGTGCGTATGAAGTGATATCTCACCTCAATGTGCTTTGTCCTTGAATGAAAGGCTGAGTTCTTCGCAAGATGGATAGCGCATTGGCTATCACTGTACAAGACACAATTGTCTTGTTTGAATCCAAGCTCTTCTAAGAATCTGTGAAGCCACAGAATTTCTTTGCTTGCCTCCGTCATTGCTACATACTCTGCTTCCGTGGTAGAAAGTGAAACCACTTTCTGCAGCTTTGAAGCCCAGCTTACTGCTGTGCCTCCAACCGTGAACACATAGCCAGTAGTGCTCCTTCGAGTATCTTTGTCACCTGCCATATCTGCATCAGCATACCCTTCTAGAAAAATATCAGTTCCTCCAAAATACAAAGCATTTGTTGTTGTCCCTTTTAGATACCTAAGTATCCACTTCACAGCTTGCCAATGCTCTTTACCTAGGTTGTCCATGAACCTACTCACAACTCCCACTACATGTGCAATATCTGGCCTTGTCCAGACCATAGCATACATTAGAGAACCTACCGCTGCAGCATATGGAGCTTTAGACATATAGGCTATGTCCTCTTGTGTCTTTGGACACATATCCTTCGTTAGTTTAAAATGACCAACCAAAGGTGTAGAAACTGGTTTTGCATTTTGCATTGCAAACCTTTCTAGTACCTTCTTGATGTAATCTTCTTGAGATAACTTTATTGTCTTCTTCGTCTTGTCCCTTGATATTTTCATACCAAGTATCCTCTTTGAAGCACCTAAATCTTTCATTGAAAAGGATTTGGAGAGCTCCTCTTTTAGGTCTTTGATGTCCTGCATGTTAGCACTTGCAATCAGCATGTCATCAACATACAACATTAGGATGATGAATTTCCCATCTCCCAAATTCTTTGTGTAGACGCAGTGATCCGAGTTGCATCTTGTGAATCCATGATCCAACATCCATCGATCAAACTTCAAGTACCATTGTCTTGATGCTTGCTTTAAACCATACAAGCTCTTCTTTAATCTGCAAACCATTTTCTCCTTACCTTTTACTTCATACCCCTTTGGTTGAAGCATGTACATTTCCTCCTCTAAGTCACCATGAGGGAATGCCGTATTTACATCCATTTGCTCGAGATTTAGATCATGAGCAGCCACAAGGCTTAAGACAAGCCTAATTGAGTTCATTTTTACAACAGGAGAAAATATTTCATTGAAGTCAATACCTTTCTTTTGGGAAAAACCTTTTACCACAAGCCTAGACTTGTACCTTTTCTTCCCACCTTCTTCTTCCTTCAGCTTGTACACCCATTTGTTTTGAAGTGCCCGCTTACCTTTAGGCAACTAAACCAACTCCCATGTTTGGTTGCGATAAAGTGATTCCATCTCCACTTGCATGCTCTTCGTCCATTCTTCTTTGGATTCATGTTGCATAGCTTCTTCGTATGATTCCGGCTCTCCAGAATCTGAGATCAAGAGATGGTTGAAGGAAGGAAAAAACCTTTCTGGAGGTCTACTTGCTCTTGTAGATCTTCGGGGAATAGGTTGAGGCTCCTCATTTGGTTGACGTTGTTGCACATTGTCACCGAGTGCAATCCTTGAGTCTTCACCGTCCTCAAGCTCCATGTACTCATCACCTGTTTCTTTTGTTTGTTTTCTTTCCAAGAAATCTTTGTACATATTTTGTTCGTTAAAAATTACATCCCTACTCCTTAAGATTTTACCATCTTCAGGATTCCATAGGAGATACCCAAAGTCTCCTTCTCCATAGCCAATGAAGAAACACTTTTTGGACTTTGCATCTAACTTTGATCTTAGGCTTCTATCTATGTGCATGAAAGCCTCACCCCCAAACACTTTGAGAAATGCATAATTCACCGGTTTACGTGTCCATGCCTCTTCTGGAACTCCCCCATTCAATGCCGTTGAGGGTGACCGATTGATGAAGTACACAGACGTACTTACAGCTTCTGCCCAAAGCTCAAGCGGTAGGCCTGCATGTAGCCGCATGCTTCGTGCTCGTTCCATGATTGTCCTGTTCATCCTTTCCAAAATCCCATTTTGTTGAGGTGTCCTTGGGGTTGTCCTTTGCCTCCGAATGCCATTGCTAGCACAAAATCTTTCAAAAGCTTGCCTGCAATATTCGCCTCCATTGTCGGATCTGAGGGATTTAACCTTGGTACCTGTTTCATTCTCCACAAAGGCTTTCCACCTTTGAAATATGGAAAATACATCGGATTTATTCTTCATGACATAAACCCATGTTTTTCTAGTCGCATCGTCTATGAATGTTACATAGTACAATGAGCCACCAAGTGATGGTGTACTTACAGGACCCCAAACATCAGAATGAACCAACTCAAGTTTTTTATTTTTTCATTCATTTGCTGATTTATGAAATTTTACCCTCTTTTGTTTACCATAAACACAATCTTCACAAAACTCTAAGTCCACTTCTTTCAAACCTGGTAGAAGCTTCTTTTTTTGAATAATTTGCATTCCTTTGGCACTCATATTCCCAAGTCGGTAGTGCCACACTGCACTGTCAACTTTTGTAGTTGCTGCACAAGCTGAAGGTTGCGTGCTAACAGTACACAAGTAAAGTGTACCGATATTTTCACCCTTAGCAACCACCAAAGATCCCTTTGAGATCTTCCACCGTTTGTTTCTGAATGCAATGTTGTGACCTTCATCGTCCAATTGTCCTGTAGAGATCAAATTTTTGCGAAGAGAAGGAACATGCTTAACATCTTTAAGCTTCCATTCATTTCCGTTAGCAGTTTTGAGAGAAACTCTACCTTTGCTGACAATCTCACAAGCTTCATCATCTCCCAAGTATACATACCCAAAATTACCTTTGGTGTAGTCATGGAAATGTTGCTTGTGTGGTGTCGCATGGAATGAAGCCCCGGAATCTACTATCCAGGAATTAGACACATTGTCTAATGAGAGAATCAGAGCATCTTGCTCTACTTTACCTGCCACATTGGCTACCGATGTTGGCTTGTTGTCTTGAGACTCTGTCTCCTTCTTCTTCTTGGACCATAAGTCCTTCTTAACGTGGCCCTTCTTGCCGCAGTTCCAACATTCAAGAACTGACTTTATGCGTGACTTGTTCCGCCTTTAGCGATCATGACCCCTTTGGTTTTTGAACCTCTCCTTAGGCCTTCCTCTTGTTTCCACTGATAGTGCAGCACTTGATGATTCTCCTGTGCTTCTCCTTCGCATTTCCTCGCTTCGGAGAACACCCACAACATCATCAAACTTAAGAGTATTTGTGCCAGAGATAGAATTACTTACAACCATCACAAGGCTGTCCCAACTATCCGGTAGAGATGATAGTATAAGGAGAGCTCGCACTTCGTCATCGAAATTGATTTTTACTGATCGAAGTTGACTTATGTTTGTGTTAAAGTCATTTAGTTTTTCTGCAACTGAACCATTCTCTGCCATCTTTAGATTGAACAAGCGCTTCATAAGAAATACCTTATTGGATGCCGATGGTTTCTCGTAGAAGTCGTCAAGTGACTTCATCAAGTCCTCCGTGGTCTTCATCTCCGAAACATTGAAGGCCACCATTGATGCCAAGCTTCACCGGATTGTTCCCAGTGCCTTTCGATCAAGGACAATCCATGCTTCATCTGCCATTGTTGCGGGCTTCTTCGCAAGACCGCCTAGTGGCAAATAGAGGTCCTTCTGGTAGAGATAATCTTCAATCTGCATCTTCCAATGTTGGTAGTTTTTTCCATTGAACTTCTCAATCTGGAGCTTCCCTTCCTCCGCCATAACTCCCACTCAATTCAAGGAATCCTTTCCTTGAGATAATTTAGCTACGAACAAACCTTGCTCTGATACCAGTTGTTAGGAAATAAGACGTAGCTAAATAGATAATTGAGTAGATTACTTAATAGAGAGAGACAGATTTATATACACAAGATTATAGAGTAGAGAGAGAGAGAGAGAGAGAGTACACACGATATACGTGGTTCACCCAATGTGGGCTACGTCCACGGGAAAGCAGCCACTCAATGGCTTTAGTACTTCAAAACAAGAAGTAGTTTACAAAGGGATTATACCCTTAATAGAGCTCCCGCCTTGCTTCACTCTCACCACCTCACACTCACCTTGTTGCATCAACTTCACACTATCAAATGTGTGTAGAAATGGCCTCCTTTTATAGGCCAAAAGGGCTGCCCTCTCTTATGAGAGACAGCCATGTGTAGCCGCCCTTGTGCGAATAAGTCCAAATCGGACCCTCCAATCCGCCCATGTGTGGCTGCCCTTGAGAAGACAAGTCCGCTTTTGAATTCAGCCACCGTCCATTGAATTCGGCCACCGGCCACCGGCCATTGACTTCCGACCACTGACCACCTGACCGGTTGTTTTCCGACCACTTTTCGGCCGCCGTCCGGCCATAATATTCCGGCAAAAAAGAATATTCCAACGGAAAAAAAATCTCGGGGGCCTCCGCCCCCGAGGCCTTTAAAGTTGCCCCTGATTCTTGTCCGTGAAAATTTTGGTTTCTGGTGAGTGATTTTTCTTCACGCACGATGGCTTCTCCTCATAATGGGGGCCTTACAAATGTGCGCTTTTACCACAGAAAATTACAAGGGTAAATCAGGCTCCATACGTAACATACGTGGGAGAAGTTGTAGCCACAACTTGGACAAACTGTGTGTGTGTGTGTGTGTGTGAGTGAGTGAGAGAGAGAGAGAGAGAGAGAGAGAGAGAGAGAGAGAGAGAGAGAGAGAGAGAGGGAGAGAGAGAGAGAGAGATGCATTCTTCTCGATGCTCTCACTCACCCTCCCCCCCCCCGCCCCCCCCCCCCCGTCCCATCAAGAGGGATGGCACTTTCTTGTACATTAGAGCAATGTGGAGGGTGACATATTGAGAGATATGTATCTACAGGTTATGATGGTGATGTAGTAATTGAAGTAGAAAGTTAAAATGGGTCCTTTTCTTGCAGTGGTGAATACAAAAAGAACTTCATTGGGGATGCAAGGATGCAAAGAATCTTAGCATTGGATGCATTTGGGCTTCTGTAAGACCTAGGGTAACTGAACATAGGATCCTCCTCCCTACCGCCCCTTATATAGGCTAGCTCCTAGCACTTGCCCTAAGCGGATCCCCTGTCCGCATTGGTTCAGCCGGCCCTTGGCCTAGGTCCCTGACCCCCTAGGTTGGGCCTTGCCCCGTAGGACCCTTGTCCTGACATTACTCCCCCCTTAAGGAAGAGTTTTCGTCCTCAAAAACACAAGTAGTAATATCTTCTTAAGAATACTGATGTTCTCTTTATTGACGTCCCATAAGTGAGCCATTTGTCTGTATGACCGATAGTTGGTGCGGCGAGGAGGTTCAATGAAACCAAGAGCAACATCTTGATTTTCAACATTGTTGTCCGTTTGCAACCACTTGGGTCTAAATGGTAACTCCATTTATAACTTACTTGAGTATTGTAAAGAAGTAACCACAACTAAGAATTGTCCAAAGGCATAACCAATTTTTAGATCTTTTGAAGGTACTGGAATAATGCAAGGAAACCTTGGCGTAACTTTCCATGCAGTTGTGAGCCAGATTTTCTACTCGCCTGAGTATCTTGAAAATTCCGTAGATAGGGAATGTCCTTGTGTTAGAATTCTGAATAGTTTGGAACATAAAGAACTACATGTTCATCCCTCATGAAGGTTACTTGCCAACATACTTTGTCAGCACACCTGGTAAGTCCTTGATGTATGAAAGTATTGACACAATCTCCAACCCCACCACAAGAGGTGTTCAAAGTCGAAAATCGTACTTAAGCAAATTCTAGCATAGGGAGAAGATCATCTATACAGAAATGCATTGTGCTAACGTATGCTCTTAGCATATCCTTTAGCACAAGATTACTCTTTGTAATATGCCTATCCCCTTGGATAACTAACAGTACTGAGGTGTGTTTTCCTCACGATTTACAGGCAGTCGTCCCAGATGACTGGTAAACGGGAAATCACAGTAGTATTTAACATTGTTGAGGAATCAACAATGTAGGAAATAACCATCGTGGTTAACTTGAAAAAATCCACAAACGCCCAAACCGATCCATGACCTCTATTGGTGATTAGTAGATCCAAAAGTAATCTCATAGAGATAGTAGACATAGAGTGCAAAATGCTTCATAAGCAACAACCTAAGGAATATGCATGTCGTTCCAAATCAGCCTTTGCTAAACACCAGGGCCATAACAACTAGTGTACATGCATTTAGCAGAAACTAACTTGAACCTGTATATCCATAATGATCCTTGCCAATACTTATGGCAAAATGTGATGCGTGTAGCACACATTAAAAAAGAATGTAAATAGTTCTGAAAAGAAACTAAATACTTTCAGTTTGCAATCTTTTGCAAGCATTGCTGAAACGTCTGAATGGAAATAGAAGGTAAAACATTGATCACTTCTAGGTACAGACAATGAAACTTTTTCCTTAACAACTTATAGCCTTGCTGTATGTATAAACAACCATCTGTAATGTTGTTTAGCAATACTTGTACCTTAACAAGTCATTCTAAGTATCCGACAATTTCTAACTACGAAATTGCTCCTAATACGTCGTTCTAGAAATGGTCCAGAAAACACATGTGACCAGCACCTAGGTACTTTGTCGTAACACATAATTGAAATAATGGCGCCAGTGTCAGTCCAGAGACTCATATTCTCCACATGTGGAATATGTCTCATGTAAGGATGTATAAAAAGGAACATCCTTCAAGTACAAGATGTACTTGTGTGTGGAGGTAATTGCAAGCACTCTACGACGGGAGTGAGAGGGACCTTCATTAGCCTTGCTCCACACTAGCTAAACCGACTCCTTGAGTTCCTAGACCATGTTATATCCCATGTGACAACATGTGCCAAATTGAACCCTACAAGTATGTCCTACGATTTCTGAAAAAGAAATGTGAATAGAATCTTCTGAGATTATTTTAATTTAATGGCACTCTCACTTTCAAAAGGAGAACTACTAGACTGCATGTACAACCGATGGTTCTCTCTCTCTCTCTCTCTCTCTCTCTCTCTCTCTCTCTCTCTCTCTCTCTCTCTCTCTCTCTCTCTCTGGTGTAGGGCCCTCCCTCCCTTTCTTTGCCAAGTACAAAATGCCTTCAAGGTGCAAGTTGAGGAGATGGGTGAGTAAGGCCGGTTGCGATGGTGCTGAGGGCACACCCTGTTAGAGGCCAAGGAATGGAGGGGCTGTAGCAGAACGAGATGAGGCTGCAAATGAATGGGCATTGTTTGAGGACAAAGGCACAAGGCCTGTTGCCTCTCCTCTATGTTTTCCCTCCACCAATCTCATCCCTTCATTGCTTCATCTCTCTGCAAATCTGAACACCCACACCCACTCCCTGTGCCATGTAGATATTTTCTTCTGCATGCATCTCGTAGTGCAATCCTTTGCTCGCTGCGTAAAGGTGCTATAATCATTTTTTCCCCTATAAAGTTATGTCCAAGTGCAATAAACAACATGAATCTTCGTAGTAAACTAATGTCTTTTTTAAAAGTTGCACCAGTATGTCTTCGTAGTAGGGTCTATCATTTGTCCCAATTCATGATAGGTTCGTAACAGCATAAGACAGAAAGATAGATTGGACACTTGGCCCAAAATACTTTTTGCCGACCTACCCTTGGCATGGATTTGTAACACTCAAGCGTCCTGAGACGTCTTGAGAAACCAAGCAAAGCATACTAAAAATGGAATAACACCAAATCAATAGATGCGTACCTGGAGATTTGAACGTAATGTACAATTTACCTGTATTCAAATGGTGAGGAGCACCTCCCCTACCTGAAAAAACAAACAGCATTGCACTGGAAACCCTGGGTGTTGCCTTTGCAATCCAAGCCCTGGGATTAGAATCTACGTAGTGAAACCCCTTGGTAAGACTCTTTGTAGAAACTGCTTAACTAGAAGATAACGGTAACCAACATAGTCAACCGTGTACAGAATGATTGGAATCAACTTGAAAAGTGTCTCTGTCCGCTATCGCGTGTGGTAGATTGCGGAATTCTTTCCTTGAAAGTATAATTGGGAGAGATCAACTGTGATCCTCAATGCAGATCAAATTGTGATCCTTAATGCCTATGGGGTGATGTAGCAATCACCAGCTGGGTCTTACCCCAAAACAATATGTCCATAGACACTCTGTAGTCTATAGAGAGAGCAGGGGACCCACATAGGTGAACTGCCAAGCTCTTATGGACAGCCATGCTGTCGCAACTGATTGTTGCATCTACACTTTCTTATAGAGATCAGTTGGTGTGAGTGTATCTTGAAAACAATCACCCAAATAATGCCAATAGTTGGGCCTTGCCCCTAGCCTAACAGCGGCTCTTAGCCTGCTTGGCTCATAGCCCTTATGCAAATTAGTGTTCAATCGACGAACCGAGGTAGACTAATTTGAGTAGCATCTTAGCAACGTGCTAGCTGTGAGTTAGAGTACCTTGGCTCAAGGTGACTCACGAGCAGAATATGTATGAAAAGCTTATGCTGGGCTGAGGAACTTTCCGTAAATTTCTATTGTGTGTGTGCCCAGAAGGTGTGCTCTTAGATAGCTTATGCCTGACTGGCAGCCTATCCTATAGAGCATGCAACAATCTTCATGTATAATGTTGTCATCGAGAGATAAAAGAGAAAAAAAAAACAACATTCAGAAATTAGTATGGCTGTGTGACAGAGTGCCTGGTGTGATAGCGGAAGCATAATCTTTGAAGCGGTGGATTTTATGCCACCTAGTTAGTATGCCATGCATACAGATTGTGAAGCCCTTGGCGAGAGTGATGGCCTCAAACTTGAGAGCCAAAACCATTAGTGCCTTGCACATTTTAAACTAGTAGGGATTTTGTGAGGCGGTATTCCCTATTTTGCCAGTTTGTCAATCTTGTGTGCCACTGCTCGTGATTCCGAGTAATTGTGCAGTACCTTGGCACAAGGGAGAAGCCTTGCTTCATGAAAAAGTGTCAAAGAACTTTTCTTTGTACACAAGCATTAGTTTCCAATGTAAATGTATAAACATGGAAAAATAAACAATACTGAACCTGATCTAACCTAGTCATCCTATTGTAACCAGTTGTCTTGAGATGTGGGAAGAAAAACTCGCTCAAATGTAGATCTTCGTCTCCGTTGCGCGAGAGAAAGTTGGCCTGAAATATCCTGCAGGCATATGGAGAAATTTCCCCAAAAGCGTGTTCTCATAGCATACCCCAAACGGGAACAATCTCAATTTAAGAGTCGTAGATTGAAGCCTTGCTTCACATAAATACCTTTGTGCTGAAACCAGTGTTGTATAAGCATCCTCTATCAGTGTGTAAAAACTGTGACAAAGAGTCGGCCATGCCAAGGAGCTTGCTTTCTGTTTCAAGGCTAGTAAGATGCTATGCATGTCTCCTTTGATGCATGTGAGATATATGCAATAGAGATGAGGCATGTTCCATCTAGGTCAAATGCTTCGTAAGAAATTACAGCCTTGATGTTGTTACATCAATTCGTGGTCGATGATGAGAAGATGTATGGTAAGTGTATGACGCCATTCACATATATTACCTTATGCAGAGATACGACCAGAATGCTGTAACCCATTATGCAGATGATAGTAAACCCAAAATCAACTACGTACCTAATTAAGCACTCCTACCGACCAATCTTGTGTACCCAAAAATAAAACGTGTTATCGAGGGTAAACTGCAAATAGGACGAAAGTAGTAACCCAACATTGGATTACACCGGCCGTGCTCATGAGCACCCTTTCACGGAGTCTTGATAATGGCAATAGCAGTCATAGGCTTATTGACCATTACTACTGGGCAACATTGCCCCCCTCCATAAATCATGATGGTAATCAACTTGATTAAAAAAAAATTGAAAGAGGTTACCTTGTTTCTGTCATTGTATTCAAAGCCGTGTTGCAATCATGTGATGATGCTGGCCTACTTTTGTCAGTCGCAATTCATACGGAGGTCCAACGTTGTCATACAACCTTGCCTGTGGAACCATGTCCGAGCAAAATTTCCTCTTCGAGGGGTGGAACCATGGTGTCGAATTCTGGATGGCCATGTCAGCAAACAGCTGACACGCTGCATGATTATTGTTGTCCTTGACCGCTTAGGTTTGTTGGAGCGAGTCAAACACAATCACACTGTCCTAAGAACCATGTCCCTATCCAAAAATGCAAATCGAAAAGGCAAAATAATCGGCATCGCAATCTGTAACCAGTGGTCGGACATGCCGAGCATACTCTTGTTCAAAACGAACAATAGTCCTTGGTGTGCCAACAGTGCGAAATATCTAAGATCATCCTGGAGGGTATCTATTTCCTGTGGATCTATCACCATATTGTCTTATAGCCTTGCCAAACACTAAGGTGATGACAATGTCGATCTTATGTGGATAGCAATTAAAGCTTTGAAAAATCCCCCTTCAGAGGACCCTGTCTGTATCAAGATTGTTGTTGCTGCCTTGCTTTGCAAGCGTCTCTAATGTCCTGCCAGCATGCCAACATGCAAATCTTGGCCATGGGGCACATCCCTCGGGTGCGGAGTCTCTAGTCCTCGGATGCATAGCCCGGTACTTGCCCGTGTGTAACTGACCTTGCATGGGCAAGGTTAGGGAAAAAAGAAAAAAATTAACTTTGAAAAACCTGTAGGTCGCATGGTGGCAGCCGACTGCGCGAGCAAGGAGGCCGAGAGGGTCAACGATGCAGGCTGTTTTCGGGCAAATCCATGTGACAAAAAATCCCCCCCA